>NC_140583.1:680324850-680924850 GCF_964204655.1 Triturus cristatus
CAGTTACTGTTGTGGTGTGTCTCCATATGTCTTGCTACCGCATTGTTTTTGTCCTTGTTTTTGGTGGCCCTGGTATGTTCCAGTATCCTTTTCTTCAGCTCACAAATGGTGCTGCCCACATACTTTAAATGACAAGGACATTCAATGATGTAGACCGTGTATTGGCTTTTACACGATATTAACTGTTTGATTTTCCAGGTTGTTTTATTCGCCATTCTGATCTCATTTGTGGGTTTGGCGATTTGACACACCTTACAGTTTTGACACTTGATAAAGCCAGTTTTCTTTAACCATGTTGTTTGTGCTTTATCCGTTTTGAAGTGACTGTGTACCAATCTGTCTTTTAAGTTTGGAGCTCTTCTGTAAGTTATTACAGGGTGCGGTCCCATTATTTTTCCCACAGTCCCATCCAACTGTAGTATTTTCCAATTCTTTTGGATCACATTGACGATTTCTTTAGATTCCAAGGTATAATCCAGTATTAGTCTTATTGGTTCCTCCTTGGTTATTGACTCTTTGGTTTGAGTCAGGCAATCTTCCCGAGATTTCTGATTGGCTCTGTTCCAACACTTGTTCACCGTGTTTTTATTGTATTTTCTCTGTAGAAATCTGTTTATTGAGCCTGCACTTTGTTTCTTCCATTCCTCTTCCTCACTGCACAGTCTGCGAAGTCGGAGAAATTCTCCGTATGGTATGCTTGACACTAGGGAGGGTTGGTGGAAGCTCGTTGCTTCTAGGGTGGCATTTGTAGCTGTAGATTTACGGAACAGTGTTGATTCCAAATGACCATTTTTCACATATATTGTGGCATCTAAGAAGTTGATCTTGTTCTTGTTGATTTCATATGTGAATTTCAAACTTTCGACACTGTTGTTAAGAATTTCAAAATATTCACTAAATTCCTTTTCATTACCATTCCAAATTATCAATAAATCATCGATGAATCTTGCCCATTTGATAATTTTGTTTGTGTGTCTTTGATGTTGTTTGTTCCAGGCCACCTCTCGCTCCCACCAGCCCATTACTAGGCAGGCATAACTTGGGCTAAAGGAAAACCCCATAGCCGCCCCATTCTTTTGACGATAAAGGTCATCTCCGAAGAGAAAACTATTGCATGTGAGGCAGGACAGAATCATATCACATAACATACTGTTGTGATCTTTAAAGTGAATGTTTCTTTCTTGTAGGAAGAATTGAATGGCTTTCAAACCCAATTCATTGTCAATATTCGTGTATAAGGCAATTACATCCATCGTTATTAACAAGAAACTATCTTGCCAGGTTACATCGCGCAATTTGTTTAGGAGATCAGTAGTGTCTCGGATGTAGGATTCTAGTTTCACCACATGAGAAAATACATTGTCGCGAGTTTGGGGAAATCCACGAAAAAACTCGCGACAATGTATTTTCTCCCGAAAATACACAAAGACTCAAAGACACCACCTGGCAGACCGATCTTGTCAGCGAAAGGGTCCCTTTTTGAACCTATGGCAAATTACATCGACCACTTCTTAATTCCTCATGTGGTGAAACTAGAATCCTACATCCGAGACACTACTGATCTCCTAAACAAATTGCGCGATGTAACCTGGCAAGATAGTTTCTTGTTAATAACGATGGATGTAATTGCCTTATACACGAATATTGACAATGAATTGGGTTTGAAAGCCATTCAATTCTTCCTACAAGAAAGAAACATTCACTTTAAAGATCACAACAGTATGTTATGTGATATGATTCTGTCCTGCCTCACATGCAATATTTTTCTCTTCGGAGATGACCTTTATCGTCAAAAGAATGGGGCGGCTATGGGGTTTTCCTTTAGCCCAAGTTATGCCTGCCTAGTAATGGGCTGGTGGGAGCGAGAGGTGGCCTGGAACAAACAACATCAAAGACACACAAACAAAATTATCAAATGGGCAAGATTCATCGATGATTTATTGATAATTTGGAATGGTAATGAAAAGGAATTTAGTGAATATTTTGAAATTCTTAACAACAGTGTCGAAAGTTTGAAATTCACATATGAAATCAACAAGAACAAGATCAACTTCTTAGATGCCACAATATATGTGAAAAATGGTCATTTGGAATCAACACTGTTCCGTAAATCTACAGCTACAAATGCCACCCTAGAAGCAACGAGCTTCCACCAACCCTCCCTAGTGTCAAGCATACCATACGGAGAATTTCTCCGACTTCGCAGACTGTGCAGTGAGGAAGAGGAATGGAAGAAACAAAGTGCAGGCTCAATAAACAGATTTCTACAGAGAAAATACAATAAAAACACGGTGAACAAGTGTTGGAACAGAGCCAATCAGAAATCTCGGGAAGATTGCCTGACTCAAACCAAAGAGTCAATAACCAAGGAGGAACCAATAAGACTAATACTGGATTATACCTTGGAATCTAAAGAAATCGTCAATGTGATCCAAAAGAATTGGAAAATACTACAGTTGGATGGGACTGTGGGAAAAATAATGGGACCGCACCCTGTAATAACTTACAGAAGAGCTCCAAACTTAAAAGACAGATTGGTACACAGTCACTTCAAAACGGATAAAGCACAAACAACATGGTTAAAGAAAACTGGCTTTATCAAGTGTCAAAACTGTAAGGTGTGTCAAATCGCCAAACCCACAAATGAGATCAGAATGGCGAATAAAACAACCTGGAAAATCAAACAGTTAATATCGTGTAAAAGCCAATACACGGTCTACATCATTGAATGTCCTTGTCATTTAAAGTATGTGGGCAGCACCATTTGTGAGCTGAAGAAAAGGATACTGGAACATACCAGGGCCACCAAAAACAAGGACAAAAACAATGCGGTAGCAAGACATATGGAGACACACCACAACAGTAATTGGAAGTCCCTAAAGTTTTATGGAATTGAAACTGTACCAATCAATACACGAGGTGGAAATCGGGAGAGACTACTGAGACAGAAAGAATCTCGACATATTATTAACTTTAGAAGCATGACGCCGTTTGGTCTGAACCAGTCGGAAGAACTTTACATACATCTCTAGACTGCAATATAAAACTTTATTGAGTATTTTTATTTAACACAGCAATGTGTCAATGAGTTTCTATTATTGACCGTGTATATGGTTTCCCTAAGTAACATCAGTCTTAAGATGTAGGCCTATCATGGGACACTCAGCAATGTCGATCCACTAGAGGATATTTATTCACAAGGTGGTTTTTGAAAGAAAAAAGAAAAAAACAAACTCTGTAATGACGACCCACCAGAGGGTTTGTATATCACAATGTATATATAATTTTTGAAATTGATACTTATTTGTCCAACCACGAAAATTGATTTACTCAGACATTGCATTTGAAAGTTTTGGACCCATTTGGGGTCAATCAGCCTCCCGTTAAGCAAATCCTTATAAATACACAAACACTTGTGATTTAATGCGGGACTACATATCCCAGAAATCTGGTGAACTCTAAATCACCCCTCACATGACAGGAAAGGTGTGTCAATTTCCTGTTTGTTTGTTTAAATAACCTGATTTGAATGTTGTAAATTAACCGTGAGCAAGTCGGCGGACGCTGACGAAACGCGTTGGTTTTCTTTGTGTGCATCTCGTAATCTGTGGATTTGTGAAATTAAAACAAAGGAGTACTACATTTCGCTGGAGTGCGACCCTATTTTTTCTTTGCTAAAACGGAGAAAAGTTTGCTGGCATATTAGCGGCGGTCCAAGCCGCAAGGACACCGCACCTTCAAAAAAGAGCGCCGCTTTATCCGGAACCGGTGGACGCCTTGTTATTCATATATATATATATGTAAAGAGAGCGAGAGAGAAAGAGAGAGAGGGAGAGAGAGAGAGAGAGAGATATTACCTACTTAGAGTTGCAGTAGGTTTGGAGGTGATTGTGAACATGAATGCTTTGGGCCAAGACAAAGACCGCAAGGTCGAAAAAGTGTTGCCATTGATTACATTCTTAAACAAGTCCCGGAGTGTGACCCGTCCCATGTCACTACAGATTAGAACATTCTTTCTGTGATCTATATCTGTATGCATGTATGTATGTATATATACATTAGAAGGGAAATAGACCTGCTGCTAAATGGATGCCACATACCAAGATATTGAGACGAGGTTAATATTACATGTGTACTTTGCAATTAGAAACACTGTGCACTATATATATATATATATATATAAGTATTGATATATCAGGGAAGGCATGGTTCTGTTGCTGGATGCCCACCTTGCACAGTATATCTATATGTACTTGTTTCCAGGATTGGTATCATTTAAAATTATGACTGTGATTTTTGGACATCTTTAGGAGAGTATGAAATTACTTCATCTTCATGTCACATATAAGGACTTTGAGATGAAGCAATGCATGTGCATTTTTGAATCGGAAGCATCCTGCACTTTATATGTACCTCTATATATGAGGACATATTACCTAGATTTGCATATTTTTTCAAAGTACTGTAGAATTAGTTTCAACCTGCTGTAGGACTGTGTATTTATATATATTTGTTTGTAAGAAGCACTTAGCACTTCGTAGGTACTTACCTAAGTGACAAAAAATAGGAAAAACCGAGCTCTGCTGCTACTTTTTAAATTTTTGCATCTTTAGGGCATTGCGGAATCATTTCCAATCTGACTGGATAATATTGAAAATATAGTTTTTTGGTACTAGCACTTTATTTCATTCTATTCCCTATGTAGGTCAGGTTGTGTGGATTGTGATATATAGTGGTACTCTAATTTGTCTAACTTGCCTCTTGCCCTTCTGGTTATGGTCCTCTTTGGAGGTGTGGATGTTTAATGTGAGTTTAAGGTAAATGTTGATGGCCTAGAGAAGAGCAAGATAGGAAATGAGATAATGAATTTGGCTGCACTATAGTCTTCTCATCCTCCCCTTTCGGGCAACTGTTTGGCCAAGGAAAAAAGAGGTTTGTGTTGATTAAAATGAGGTTTCATAAGAATGAAAACATAAAAAACTTGACAACAAATGGGTAACATGAGTATACTTCCCAAACATACTTAAGACATATAATTGTCTACAAGGTACTAGAACAAAAATGTTAACTTTACAGTGATAAAAAGAAAAAACATGATGAGATAATGTATTTTGACTTGTAAAAAGCCAACAGAACTTTGTGAAGATTAAGACATATGGTTTAATTCCCTTTGAAAAAGTAAATGTGATTTTAACCAGGTGGTGGGAAAGAGGGTGCTTGCACTTTAAATTTGACACTCTGTACACCTACTGTATGACCCTGTTGAAGGCTGCTGTTCAAACGCGTAGGTCTGTACATCTTACGCACATGCACTTTGCTTAAAAGAATAAAAAGAATAAAAATTGCTGTTGTAATCTTCATGCCCTTACATGTGCTGTCTTTCTATGTCACCTTATCTGACCCAATAGTAGAATTGGAGGGGCAGTATTCGGAAATGAAAAAAAACATAGGTTTCAGGGACGTTATAGTTAGTTGGACATTTCACCCATACAAAACCTGAGAAATTATAGTTATTTCAGCTAACCATAATTCATGCCCCCACAATGCACTACTGATGATGTCACATATTACATCACTCATGACATGGTCAGTGACATCACTCATGATATCACTGATGACATCTCAAATGACATCACTAATGATATCACTGATGACATCATCCAGTGACTGTGTGTTTGTATAAAGTTTAAATATGTTTTATATATATATATATATATATTCACTGAAAAAACCATAGGTTTCAGGGGTGTTATAGTTAGCTGGACTTTTCACTTGTACAAAACCATTGAAATTCCACCGTTATAGTTAGTTCAGCTAACTATAACTTGCGCGCCCGCAATGCACTGCTGATGACGTCACATATTACATCACTCATGACATGGTCAGTGACATCACTCATGACATCACTGATGACATCTCAAATGACATCACTGATGACATCACTGATGACATCATCCTTGTGATAGAGTGGCAGACCTCCTCTCACCCTAATATAACCTTTGATACACACATTCAAAAATAGAGACTACAATTTTCAAAACAATGGACATACCAATACCAGTTACAACAACCTCTTCAGTAATTCTAAGATCCACATACACATCCACTCATTCACCAACAGTCCTATACAGTCACTCATACATGTACTCACTCATCATATGTACTCATACACCTATACATCCTGTTACACAATGCCACTCATCCATAGAGTTACTCACACACATAGTCACTCATGCTAATAAAGAATCAAACATACATTTACTTGCATATACAGTTATACACACACCACCACACTTACTTCTACGGAAACTTACACATACTTAGTCTTTTAAACAATCACTTATAGAAACACATACTTATTCATACAGGAACTCTTTCAATCTCTCACTCTCACATATACTCACTTATATACACCAATAGTCACATATACTAGTTTAAAACATATGTAGTTACTCATAAAGACACTATTGAGACAGTCATTCACTCACTAACACACCCATACACACACTCATCCACCCATACAGTCCTGCACACATGCTGTCTTCAACACATACAAACAGTGAGTCACTCATTCATGCAACTATGCACTACGTAATACCCCCCACCGAACCATGCAGACACTCAGACTGATACTCAAAAAACCAACTAATAACCTATATAGACACCCATGTAGCTACTCACCAACCCATACAGCCAATTATACACAAAGTGAGAGACTGATACAGATATTTACATATTTAAACATTACTCACTAAGCCATGTATTCACTATGATACACTTAATCAGTCAGTTACACAATCAATTTTTCAAAAACAAATCATCCATTTAGACACTTATATACCCATTTATTCTTCCATCGACCTTGAGATATACATATATAAAACATATTTAATTTTCAGAAAAACACACATTCACTGGATGATGTCATCAGTGATGTCATCGGTGATGTCATTTGAGATGTCATCAGTGACGTCATGAGTGATGTCACTGACCATGTCATGAGTGATGTAATATGTGACGTCATCAGCAGTGCATTGCGGGCGCGCGAGTTATAGTTAGCTGAACTAACTATAACGGGGGAATTTCAATGGTTTTGTACAAGTGAAAAGTCCAGCTCACTATAACACCCCTGAAACCTATGGTTTTTTCAGTGAATATATATATATATATATATATATTACCTACTGGCGATAGCCAGTAGGTAGTTATAGTTAGGACCACGTTTCCATAGGAAAACCTCAACATTCTATTTTGAATAACTTTGGCGCCGGTCGACGAATCCTCGCAAATTTTTCAAAATAGGTGGGGCGCTACGCTCCGCTCCTACCCTGAAAGTCTCGGGGGGATCCGTCAAGCGGGGGCTGAGATAAAAGGGGGGTCCCAAAACGCGTTTTTCCCATGCATTTTTCCATAGGACCTTTAGAACGAGCTACAGCCCGAACGGCTGAACAGAATTACTCAAAATTTGGCAGAGAGGTAGTCCCTAGGTCAAGGAAGTGCCTTTTGTAGGTTTGGTGTAAATCTGTTCAGTAGATTCTGAGAAAATAGCCTTTAAATCAATATATATATCTGAGCCAGCTTACGGTACGCTTACCGTACGCTTACGGTAAGCGTACGGTAGCGTGCGCGAGCGCGATTCTGATTGGCTCTTAGATCTTAGTAAACATTCGAATCGGCCGAAACCAGGAAGTGGCGGCCGCCATTTTGTCTCTCGCACTGAGAGTGATTTTTAAAATATCAAGCCCAAAAACATGTAAAGGGGCTGTTTTGACAACTCCCTCCCACATAGTCATGTTGAGGGAGTCCCCAAACATCCCCCAAGTGCAAAAACGGTTTTATTTTTTTTTCGGCAATTTCGCGGGGTACGCTTACCGTACGCTTACCGTAAGCGTACGGTAAAAAAATAAAAATAAAAAAAACACTATCCACACTTACCCCACCCCCTGTGCTTTTGGTGGCCGAAGGCCACCAAATGTACAGGGCTTTTGTTAAGGGCAAAAAACACTATCCACACTTACCCCACCCCCTGTACATTTGGTGGCCGAAGGCCACCAAATGTACAGGGCTTATTATAAGGGAAAAAAACTTAGCATTTAAAAAACCGTACTAATTCACTGAAAAAACCATAGGTTTCACACACGTTATAGTTAGGAATTAGCATTTAAAAAACCTTGCAAATTCACTGAAAAAACCATAGGTTTCACACATGTTATAGTTAGCGGAAATTTTACTGATAAAAAACCAGTGAAATTCCCCCGTTATAGTTAGCGCAGGCAACTATAACTCACGCGACTGCAATCTTCTGCTGATGACATATGTGTCTTTATGAAAAAAAAATATTTGTAATATATGTATAGCTAAAAATGTATGGAAGAAGACATGGGCAAATAAGTGTCTAAATACAGTATTAGCATCAGCAGAGGATTGCAGTCGCGTGAGTTATAGTTGCCTGCGCTAACTATAACGGGGGAATTTCACTGGTTTTTTATCAGTAAAATTTCCGCTAACTATAACATGTGTGAAACCTATGGTTTTTTCAGTGAATATATATATATATATATATATATATATATATATATATATATATATTCACTGAAAAAACCATAGGTTTCACACATGTTATAGTTAGCTGGGCATTTCACTCGTGAAAAACCAATGAAATTCCCCTGTTATAGTTAGGGCAGATAACTACAACTCGCGCGACCGCCACTCTATCACAAGGATGATGTCATCGGTGATGTAATGAGTAATGCCACTGACCATGTCATGAGTGATGTAATATGTGACGTCATGAGCACTGGATTGCGGGCGCGCGAGTTATAGTTATCTGCCCTAACTATAGCGGGGGAATTTCATTGGTTTTTCACGAGTGAAATGCCCAGCTAACTACAACATGTGTGAAACCTATGGTTTTTTAAGTGAATTTGCAAGGTTTTTTAAATGCTAGTTCCTAACTATAACGTGTGTGAAACCTATGGTTTTTTCAGTGAATTTGTACGGTTTTTTAAATGCTAATTTATGTATTTATTTATTTATTTAAAGTTTTTTCGCCGTGCGCGTACGTGCGCGCACCGTGCGCCCACGTTACGTAGTTCGCGGAATTTTTCCGTTTCTACCGTGCCAGTACGCTACGCGCATTCGGCGATTTTTCCTAAAAAAATTAAAATACATTTTTGCCCTTGGGGGTCCTTCTGGGACCCCCTGACCAAGGCTAGGGGGTCAGGAACTGTCCAGCCTGCCCCCTTTTCACGTTATCCACCTTTGTTTTTCACCCCCTCAGACTGCGAGAGACAAAATGGCGGGCGACACTTCCTGGTTTCGACCGATTTGAATGTTTACTAAGATCTAACAACCAATCAGAATTGCGCTCGCGCACGGCAGCGTGCGCGTACGGTAAGCTTACGGTACGCGCTCGGAGCGTGCCCATAGATATATATATTGATTTAAATGCTATTTTCTCAGGAAATACTGAACAGATTTACACCAGACCTGCAAAAGGCACATCCCTGACCTGAGGACTACCTCTCTGCCAAATTTCAAGTAATTCTGTTCAGCCGTTCGGGCTGCAGCTTGGACTAAAGGTCCTATGGAAAAATGCATGGGGAAAACGCGTTTTGGGACCCCCCCTTTTTCTCAGCCCCAGCTTGACGAATCCCCCCGAGACTTTCAGGGAAGGAGCGGAGCGGAGTGCCCCACCTATTTTGAAAATTTCGCGAGGATTCGTCAATCGGCGCCAAAGGTATTCAAAATAGAATGTTGCGGATTTCCTATGGAAACACGGTCCTAACTATAACTATCTACTGGCGACCGCCAGTAGATAATGTATATATGTATATATATATATATATATATATATATATATATATATATATATATTCACAGAAAAAAACATAGGTTTCAGGGGTGTTATAGTTAGCTGCCCATTTCACTCGTACAAAACCATAGAAATTCCTCCGTTATAGTTAGTTCTGCTAACTATAACTCACGCGCCCGCAATGCACTGCTGATGATGTCACATATTGCATCATTCATGACATGGTCAGTGACATCACTGATGACATCACTGATGACATCTCAAATGACATCACTGATGACATCATCCACTGAATGTGGTTTAGTTTGAAATTTAAATATGTATTATATATATACCAATCTGTATTGAAGATTGAGTGGATATATAACTGTCTAGATGGAGGATTTAGTAGCTGTCTGACTGTCTTTTTAAGTGAGTAATTAAAAGTGTCTCACTTAATACATGGATTAGTAACTAAACTATGTGAATGTGTGCAGCACTGTCTCTGTTGTTGTATAACATGCTGCCTCAGTTGGTCACTAACTACATGAGTGTGTATATTAGTTATTGATTAGTTGGGTGAGTATTTGTATGGGACACTGAGTTTGTGTGTGGTTGGATGGGTGTGTGTAACTCTATGCATAGATGTGTGAATGGTTGGTTGACTAGGGTTTAAGAGTGCATGTGGAAACAGTTGTTTGGGTGTATTTATTTGTGTGTTGGTGAGTGAAAATATGTTTTAGTTGTACATCTTCAACAAAGTTAAAAATAAAAGGCATTGTATGTGAGAGTTGGTGTATATAAATTTGTTTGTGTAAGAGTCAGTGATTGTGAGAGTAAATATATGAATGAGTGTATAATTGTAATGGTGCTTTTTTAACATATTAACGATGAGTTACTATGTGTTTGAATAAATGAGGTGTCGTTGGATAATTGTGTAAGTGAGTAAATTTAAGTGCGATACATTTTTTTCATGAGTGAGTAGGATGACTGCATAACCGGCTAAGATGACTGCTGATGTGTCAATGTCTATATATGTGTATAAGTGCATTTGATAGAGTTCTATTAATTAATGAGTGCATGTATAGATGATTCTGTTGTTGAATGGGTAGTTGTGTGTGTAGACTTAGGAATCAGTGAGTGGGTATGTAGTTACTGGTATTGGTGTGTCAATGGTTTCAAATATGGTACTCTGTATTTTACAGTGAGTGATGAAAGGTTATACTAGTGTATGATGTGGTGTATCGGATTGTCAAGTGGATGATGTCATCAGTGATGTCATTTGAGATGTCATCAGTGATGTCACTGACCATGTCATGAATGATGCAATATGTGACATCATCAGCAGTGTATTGCGGACGCGTGAGTTATAGATAGCAGAACTAACTATAACGGAGGAATTTCTATGGTTTTGTACGAGTGAAATGGGCAGCTAACTATAACACCCCTGAAACCTATGTTTTTTTCTGTGAATTTCTAAGGTTTATTAAATGCTAATTTCTAACTATAACGTCTCTGAAACCTATGTTTTTTTTCAGTGAATTTCAAAGGTTTTTTAAATGCTAACTTTTAAGTGTGATAGTGGTTATATCTATTTTTTGTACTGATTTGCTACAGTTTTTTACCTGTTTATTTATAAATATTTTATTCATTAAATAACATATATTTTTCTGAAAATTACAAAAAAACATTTTTTAATTAAAACTGAAATATTTATTAATTTTCTTGTTTTCATTTTTTATTTTAATATATTTATATCATTTTCTTTAAAAAAAAAATCAAATTTTTTTCACAGTCGCGCACTCAAAGTGTACACATCACGGTGGGTGCGCGCATTCTAGCCGCCATTTTAGAAAAGTCATGAAGGATCCGTGTATGGTGTGCGACGGCTGCATGTTTTTCAGTTACATCATATACATTTAATATCACGTGATATGCGCGATTGGTATGCGACCAGTCTGCGACTCCTGCTCCCACGCATTCGCGACACATGCGCATTACAGTACGAGATGTTTGCACGCTTGCGGGTCCCCCGTGACATCATATACGTGCTGGGGCGCGCTGGGTGCGCAACTCCCGCAAAAAAAATGTATGTTCCAAAATGATATGTATGTGTCTTTAAAATACATATGCCGATGACACCCAGATTGTGGTGGCAGCTTCTAAATCCCAACAATCTCCGGCCTCGCAGTTCAGAAGTTGCATGAGTGCAATTAATAAATGGATGACAGCACACTGCCTGAAACTTAACTCCAGCAAAACGGAAGTTCTGATCTTTGGCAGTGTGCAGCCTCCCTGGAATGATCTGTGGTGGCCTGTTGAGTTGGGATCCCCGCCCAATCCGGTGGTTAAGGCAAAGAACTTGGGTGTGCTTATGGATGATAAACTTACTTTCCATCACCACACAAATGCGGTAGTGTCGGCATCGCATTTCCTCATTAAAAAAATTAGGAAAATTTTCCCTTACATCCCTGATCACACCAAGAGAACAGTAGTCTCTTGCCTCATTTCATCTAGGCTGGACTACTGCAATGGTTTATTCCTTAACGCCCAGAAGCAGCACTTACGTAAACTCCAGATGATTCAGAACTCAGCAGCTCGTCTCATACTGGACATCCCTAAAACCCACTCAGTCTCCAACGAAATCCGCAATCTTCACTGGCTTCCCGTATCCCAGCGTATTGGTTTTAAAGCCTTGTGCATTGTTTTTAAAGCCTTGCATGGCATTGGTGCTTCTTTTCTGCAGGATCATTTTTCTTGGTATTGTCCCACCAGACAGCTGCGGTCCACGGGAGCACGATTACTCGCTGTTCCAAGAATTTTTAAAGCCCACTGGGGTGGACGCAGTTTGTATTACGCAGCATCTAAACTGTGGAACTCACTTCCCTTTTTTCTCAGGAATGCCAGCTCCTTGACTATTTTTAGGAAACAACTGAAAACTTGGCTCTTTCAGCATTAGGGGCAGGGTTGCAGCGGGTCACTGTTGGGTCCAGCACCAAGACACCTCCGGGTATACGTGCGCTTTATAAATTTCTGTAACATAACATAACATAACATATTAAGGCAAGAGATTATGTAAGATATTCATCAAAATAATATATTTGTACTTGTAAGAAACTTATATTATTTTTAAATATATTTTTGTGAAGTCGGGTGCGTGCGTCGTGAGTGCAGAAAACCAGGTCAGCAGAGCTGCTGTAGAGCCAGAGAACCAGGTCAGCAGAGCTGCTCTAGAGCCTAAGAACTAGGTCAGCAGAGCTGCTCTAGAGTCAGAGAACCAGGTCAGCAGAGCTGCTGTAGAGCCAGAGAAACCAGGTCAGCAGAGCTGCTTTAGAGGGAGAGAACCAGGTCAGCAGAGCTGCTTTAGAGCCAGAGAACCAGGCCAGCAGAGCTGCTTTAGAGCCAGAGAACCAGGTTAGTAGAGCTGCTTTAGAGCCAGAGAACCAGGTCAGCAGAGCTACTTAGAGCCAGAGAACCAAATCAGCAGAGCTGCTTTAGAGCCATAGAACCAGGTCAGCAGATC
This sequence comes from Triturus cristatus, assembly GCF_964204655.1. NCBI lineage: Eukaryota > Metazoa > Chordata > Amphibia > Caudata > Salamandridae > Triturus > Triturus cristatus. Next base: position 680,338,167 of record NC_140583.1, read on the forward strand.
TGCTTTAGAGCCAGAGAACCAGGTCAGTAGAGCTGCTGTAGAGCCAGAGAAACCAGGTCAGCAGAGCTGCTTTAGAGCCAGAGAACCAGGCCAGCAGAGCTGCTTTAGAGCCAGAGAACCAGGCTCGCAGAGCTGCTTTAGAGCCAGAGAACCAGGTTATCAAAGCTGCTTTAGAGCCAGAGAACCAGGTCAGCAGAGCTACTCTAGAGCCAGAGAACCAGGTCAACAGAGCTGCTCTTGAGCCAGAGAACCAGGTCAGCAGAGCTGCTGCAGAGCCAGAGAAACCAGGTCAGTAGAGCTGCTTTAGAGGGAGAGAACCAGGTCAGCAGAGCTTCTATAGAGCCAGTGAACCATGTCAGCAGAACTGCTTCAGAGCCATAGAACTGGGTCAACGGAGCTGCTTTAGAGCCAGAGAACCAGGTCTGCAGAGCTGTTGTAGAGCCAGAGAACTAGATCAGCAGAGCTGCTCTGTAGCATAAGAACTAGGTCAGCAGAGCTGCTCTAGAGCCAGAGAACCAGGTCAGCAGACCTGCTGTAGAGCCAGAGAAACCAGGTCAGCAGAGCTGTTTTAGAGAGAGAGAGAACCAGGTCAGCAGAGCTGCTTTAGAGCCAGAGAACCAGGTCAGCAGAGCTGCTCTAGCTGACACTGACTGACTGACACTGACTGACTGACACTGACTGATTGACACTGACTGACACTGATTGACACTGACTGACACTGACTGACTGACACTGATTGACTGACACTGACTGACTGACACTGATTGACTGACACTGATTGACTGACACTGACAGACTGACTGACACTGACTGACAGACATTGACTGACATTGACTGACATTGACTGACACTGACTGACTACTCTCTACTACTCTACTACTGACTCTCTACTACTCTACTACTCTCTCTCTCTACTACTCACTCTCTACTACTCACTCTCTTCTACTCTCTACTACTCACTCTCTACTACTCTACTACTCTCTACTACTCACTCTCTACTACTCACTCTCAACTACTCACTCTCTACTACTCTACTACTCACTCTCTACTACTCACTCGCTACTACTCACTCTCTACTACTCACTCTCTACTACTCACGCTCTACTACTCTCTACTACTCACTCTCTACTACTCATTCTCTACTACTCACTCTACTACTTTCTACTACTCTCTATCACTCACTCTCTACTACTCTACTACTCACTCTCTACTACTCTCTACTACTCACTCGCTACTACTCTCTACTACTCACTCTCTACTACACTCTCTACTACTCTCTCTCTACTACTCACTCTCTACTACTCACTCTCTACTATTCACTCTCTACTACTCACTCTCTACTACTCTCTACTACTCACTCTACTACTCTCTGCTGCTCTCTAGCACTCACTCTCTACTACTCTACTACTCTCTCTCTACTACTCACTCTCTACTACTCTCTCTCTACTACTCTCTACTACTCTCTACTACTCACTCTCTACTACTCACTCTACTACTCTCTACTACTCACTCTCTACTACTCTCTCTCTACTACTCACTCTCTACTATTCACTCTCTACTACTCACTTTCTACTACTCGGTCTCTACTACTCACTCTCCACTACTCACTCTCTACTACTCGCTCTCTACTACTCTCTACTACTCACTCTCTACTACTCACTCTCTACTACTCTCTACTACTCTCTCTGCTACTCACTCTCTACTACTCACTCTCTACTACTCTACTACTCTCTACTACTCGCTCTACTACTCACTCTCTACTATTCTCTACTACTCACTCTACTACTCTCTCCTACTCTCTACCACTCACTCTCTACTACTCTACTACTCACTCTCTACTACTCTCTCTACTACTCACTCTCTACTACTCACTCTCTACTACTCACTCTACTACTCTATACTAATCACTCTGTACTACTCTCTACTACTCACTCTGTACTACTCACTCTCTACTACTCACTCTCTACTACTCTCTACTGCTCACTCTCCACTACTGATTCTCTACTACTCGCTCTCAACTACTCTCTACTACTCACTCTACTACTCACTCTCTACTACTCTACTACTCTCTCTAATTCTCACTCTCTACTACTCTCTCTACTACTCACTCTCTACTACTCTCTACTACTCACTCTCTACTACTCCACTACTCTCTACTACTCACTCTCTACTACTCACGCTCTACTACTCTCTACTACTCTCTCTCTACTACTCACTCTCTACTACTCACTCTCTACTACTCTCTCTACCACTCTCTACTACTCACTCTCTACTACTCTCTACTACTCACTCTCTACTACTCTCTCTCTACTACTCTCTCTACCACTCTCTACTACTCACTCTACTCACTCTCTAATACTCTCTCTCTACTACTCTCTACTACTCACTTTGCTACTCACTCTCTACTACTCTCTACTACTCACTCTCTACTACTCACTCTCTAATACTCTCTACTACTCACTCTCTACTACTCTCTACTACTTTCTACTACTCACTTTACTACTCACTCTCTACTACTCTCAACTACTCACTCTCTACTACTCACTCTCTACTACTCACTCTACTACTCTCTTCTACTCACTCTCTGATACTTTCTCTACTACTCTCTATTACTCGCTCTCTACTCTCTACCTCTCTACCTCTCTACCTCTCTCTCTACTACTCACTACCTCTCTACCTCTACCTCTCTAACTCTACACCTCTACCTATACACCTCTACCTCTCTACCTCTCTGTACATGCACACATATGCACATATATATATGCATATATATGCATATGCATTTATATATATGTATGTGTATATATATATTATCTACTGGCGGTCGCCAGTAGATAGTTATAGTTAGGACCGTGTTTCCATAGGTAATCCGCAACATTCTATTTGGAATAACTTTGGCGCCGGTTGACGAATCCTCGCGAAATTTTCAAAATAGGTGGGGCGCTCCGCTCCGCTCCTACCCTGAAAGTCTCGGGGGGATTCATCAAGCGGGGGCTGAGAAAAAAGGGGGGTCCCAAAACACATTTTCCCCATGCAATTTTCCATAGGGACCTTTAGTCCAAGGTACAGCCCGAACGGCTGAACAGAATTACTTGAAATTTGGCAGAGAGGTAGTCCTCAGGTCAGGGAAGTGCCTTTTGCAGGTCTGGTGTCAATCTGTTCAGTAGTTCCTAAGAAAATCAAAAGTAAAATCATATATATATGTGGGCGGAGCCTAACCACACATCTCATCCTGAGATCTGATTGGCTGTCAGCACTTCATCCAAGAAGTGTTGGCAGCCATCTTGGGACCAATATACATGATAGCACCTCATTAAAAAGCATTGCAGTTAATAGAAGGTTTTAAGACTTTAGTTACATTATAAATCATTTGTTGATGGTACCATACTCATTTTAGGAATTGTGGTATGTTCGAAGGTGATTTCACCATGTGAAAAAGCCTTCTGCTGGGATATCATGATTGAGAGAAAAATATTTTCTCATGCTTTTCCCACAGAGGTTTGGAAGGTGATCTATAAGCTAAACTGAGAGCTTACTTTCTGTAAATTCACATTATCTTTCTCAGTCATGTGAGAATGAAGTCTGACATTCTCAGTAAAACATGTACATCCAACAAGGGCAGAGACTGTCAGTTGATTCCTTTGTGTTCTACTGCAGCTTCCCAGAGTGTTCCAAAGAACAACTAGAGCGCTAACAGTCCTACTTATGATAAACATATGGCACACCTGAAGCCATCTTGCTTGGATTAAAGTGGTAACTCTTAAAACATTTAATTTAAAAAGGAACAAAATGAGGGGGTTCATTTTTCCATAAAAAGTATGATTAGTGCTGCAGAAAGAAAAATTAGGGCACATTTTGAGTGACTTCTCAAATCCTCTTCTATTTCATTGAAAAATTCTGACATGCAGACTGAAACATGCACTTTCAATACCAGCAGCAGTTTTCCCTGGTGAGCAGTAGCTTTACTACAGTGATCTAATGAGCAAAAAGAGTGCTAACATTCTGAATTTATGGCAAATGTGTGACACATCTGAATGCCTTCTTGATGGAATCAAAGTAAAAAACTGAAAGTATTTCCTACTCAGGAGACTGCAGTAAATGAGGAAATTAGGAAACTTCATAACAAATAAGTCTCCCAAGATGGCCACCAGAGACAAAAGAGCCCAAATGTAGCCCAAATATCACCCAGATGTAGCCCAAGTATAGCCCAATGACAGAATGTCCCAGAGTGTTCTTAAAAACAACTAGAGCGCTTACTGTCTTCATTATGACAAAAGTATGGCACACCTGAAGCCATCTTGATTGGAATAAACTGGTAACACTTAAAACATTTAATTTAAAAAGGAACACAATGAGGGGGTTCATTTTGCCATAGAAAGTATGATTAATGCTGAAGAAAGAAAATGAGGGCACATTTTGAGTGACTTCTCAAATCCTCTTCTATTTCATTAAAAAATTCTGACATGCAGACTGAAACATGCACTTTTAATACCAGGAGCAGACTTCCATGGTGAACAGTGGTTTTACTACAGTGATCTAATGAGCAACTAGAGTGCTAAAATTCAGAATTTATGGCAAATGTGTGACATATCTGAATACTTTCATGATGGAATCAAATTAAAAAACTGAAAGCATTTCCTACTGAGGAAACTGCAGTACATGAGGAAATTAGGAAACTTCATAACAAATAAATCTCCCAAGAAGGCCACCGGAGACAAAAGAGCCCAAATGTAGCCCAAAATCACCCAAATGTAGCCCAAATATAGCCCAATGACAGAAGTGTGCAAAACACTTATTATTTTGTGTTTTTGCAGTGTTATATAGTGCAGACTTGTCAGGTATTGGAGTGCTTTACATGAGCATTGGTTACATCATACAAGAACAAATTCATTTTGGTTGTAGACATGGGAAGACTAAGTGATTTGACCAGAATCACAGAATGTCGAGCTGAAGCAGAAACTCCAACCTGGTTCCCCAGTTGCAAAGTCTGCAGTTCTGAAAGTAACACCACATCCTCTCCCCTAAGTGCAACATTTAATCAAGTGGTCAACTGGATAAAAAAACATAAAGATAACAAGTAATTTAAAAGTGCTTTGTCGCTATTTGAAAACTCAGAAAATATGTCCTTATTTTAGTCTTTTAGAGCACTAACCATAATTTTGAGGCCAATAAGACCCTCTCATATATGTAATTTCTAAAGGAAATGCTCTAGGTATTACAGTTTTGATTACATCAAGATGACGTCAGGCGTTCCACACTTTTGTACTAAATATAGAATGTTAGCAATCTAGTTGTTCATTAGGATACTGTTGAGAGGCAGAGGCCAGGGGCACGGACTCTGAAAATTGAAGGCAGGTAGGAGGGTGCAAAGGCAACACTTTAACCACACTGAGCAGGCAGGAAGGGCCGTGGCAGCACAACAGACTATGGAGGGCAGTGGAAAGGGGGGCAGGGGCAACAAACCAACAATACAGGACTTGCAAGAGAGGCTGTGGCAATGTAATAGACCATTGTGGGCAGAAGGAAGAGGCAATGGTTGTACAACCATACATGCCAACAGACCCGATTCAGCCAGGAAACGTCCAATGTTTTTAAGCTCAAATGGGCTTTATTTGATCTTTCTCCTGTCTACAATCTCCTCTTTTTCAATGTAACTCAAAGGGGAAAATCAATACCCCAGTTTTTTTTCAAAATCTCCCTCTTACCAAGTTCAAAATGTTCGCAAGTATGGTACATTGGATCATGGTAGGAAATGGGGTAGGGACATGGACTTGGATAACAGAGGACAGGAGGGACATGGAGAGGTGCACCAAACTGACCCTGCAGGGCAGGCATCAGGGTTTGCAGCAGCACAATACACCACACAGTGCATGCGGGGCGGGAGTGCAGCACAACAATCCATAGAAAGCAAGAGGGAGGGGACAGGACCATGCACATGGACAACAGAGAACAGAGGGGCAAGAGGCAATGGTAGCTAGCTGACCATAATGGACAGACAGGAGAGAAAGCTGCAGCATAACAGACCATAAAGGGCAGGAGGGATAGATCAGGGGCATTACAATGGAACAGACAAGCCAGGAGGGAGGGAGTAGGGGTCTGCACATGTACACAGAGGGCTTTGGGCAAGGGGGCAGGGCAGGAGCAGCAAGATAGCCATGGAGGTCAGGCAGGATGGGCACTAGAAGCAAGATACACCGTGAAGAGCAACACTGAGACTGTGATGGCATACACACAGACCAAGGAGGGAAGGTGGGAGGGGGTCAGGGGCAGCTAACTGACCACACAGGGAAGGTGGGAGGGGCCATGGCAGCACAGAAGACCATGCATGGCAAGTGGGAGGGTTAGTGGCAGGACAATGGCTATGATGGGCAAGAAGGAGGGTGCAGGGGCATGCACAAAGGACGATGGAGGATAGAAGGGAGGGTCAGGACCTATGCACAGACAAGAAAGTTCAGGGGAAGGGGCCTCACAACAGACCGCACGGGGCAGGCAGGAGGAGCAGTTGCAGCACAACAGACCAGGGAGGGCAGAAGGGTGTGGCAGTACAATGGACCATGTAGGACAGGAGGAAGAGGATAGGGGCATGGCATGTGGACAGGCAGGGTGGAGGTGGCAGGGACAGGTTACAGTCATCTGACAATGCTAGGCAGGTGGGAGGGGAGTGGCAGCTCAACAGAACACTCAGAGTAGATAGGAGTGGCAGGTCCATGGAACATGGTGGGCAAAAAGGATGGAGCAGGGGCATGTATAAAGACATCGGAGGGCAGGGGGAAGGAGAATAGGGGCAGCACGCTAAGCACAGAGTTTAAGCAGGAGGTCAATGATGGGGCATATAATTGGGCAATGGAGGGCAGGAGGAGTGGACTGGTACATCATACTAAATTGAGGGCAGTGGCAGCACATCAGACCATGCATGGCAGGAGGGAGGAGGCTAGTCCATGGATTCGCACAACAGAGGATAGGGAGGAGGGGGGTGGGGCAGCAAGCTAACTGTTCAGAGAAGGCGGTATTAGGAACTTTATTGTTTTTAAAACGTGTGTCTGTGCGAACTACTTAAAATATGAACAAGTATGCAGCATAATCTCACTTTTATTCAGGAAGAAGAGGACGTTTGTGACTGTGACTCCGGGCTCACTTGGCAGAAACACCTCCTGACCCTCCACCCCCTATCGCAAAATGTAATGCCCGTGAAAAGGGTAGGTGAACACAGTGTTATATAGAACATAGTCCTGAGAGCACGATTGAAAATGAAAACTAGATATAGTGTATGGTATAAACTATGCACTAAAAAGTGTGATATAAGATGAACCGGGCGTGAAATATAATATGCAATACATTGTGCGCAATTACAGATTCATTGGAGAGCGCGAGATAGCACAGGCACTAGCGCGTGCTATGCGATATGCGCCTTGGAGTGTAATATGCACAGGGCAGTGTTGTGTAACCTAACTAGTCTCTAAAGTTGTAATATAAAATATGTGCTGGGGAGTGTAACGTTGCATATGCACTGTGACAAAGATATGGATCCCAGATTGTAATATGTATGGCATAGCACTGTGCGTTATAACATAGGCATCGAGGAAGGCACGTTAGATGGGGCAATATAACCCGTGCGAAGACAAGTGTGGCATGACATATTCACGGGGTGGTGTTACAGTGCACATGGGCTAGAGAGTGTCATAGCATACACACTAGCTAGTGGAATACAACACAGAGGTGTGTGGCACTCAGCAGGCAATGGTGGGTGTAACACAGCATTGGGCTCTGCCAGGAGCGCGCTGTGACTCTCAAGTGATGCTCGTCCCCTTTCCAGAGAGTAAAATAAAAAGTATTACACATCCGGCAGTGGATGTGTGTTTTATTAACCGTGAGGGGGGTTTCTTGCATAGTTTTGGTCGAATTTTTGTCGAATCCCCTTTGAATGGCTTGGTGTGCATGTGTATTAAATGTGCCCGTCAATAGCTACCCATGTTTGTATAAATAAACGACAAGGGTGTCTACCGGGATTAGGCACGGTAGGGCATCAGACATGTCAGAGCTTCACTAGTGGTGTAAATACATTCCACGTGGATTCATTGTATGCATAGTCGCCTTTTAATGAATATCACGCAAATCGTCATGGTGATAGGTACGTACGGTTTGTCCAGCATGTCCTAGGTGTGTCTATAAATATATATTTTTTTAAAATAATAAAATATATATTTTTTAAAAATAATAAAAAACAGTGGCTGGCCCTGGGGATTGGGGTCAAAAAAATATAATTAGGAGACAGGCCCTGGGGGATGGGGTCATCAGGGCCAATAAATTAGAATAAGAAGGGGAACCACACAGCCCCCCTTCTTAAAAAATTAAAATAAATAAAAGACTGGCATTGTGCCAGAGGCCACGCCCCCTCCTTGCAGCACTCTGCAAACGCGCCCCCTGGAGAATTGTAAGTTGGGGAATTAATTCCTCTTCAATACTGAGTGTCCCTGAGGGCCAACTAGCCCAACAGGCATCTCCAGTATGCGCCAGGGAGCTGCGCTGCAGACAGGTGTTCTGAGACCAAGCCCCTTTTTACACCTCTCTGCAACGCAGCTCTGTGGCGCTTACTGGAGGTACCTAGTGGTCTAGTTTGACCCTAGGGACCCTTAGGATTCAAGGGGACATAATCTCTCAACTTAGAACAGCCACAGGGCGCGTTTACACAGTGGTGAAGGGAGGGGACGGGGCCTGAGGTGACGTGTGCAAACACGCACTATGGCATGTTCTAAATTGGGGATATAATTTCCCTTCAATACTGAGGGCCCCTGTGGGCTAACTAGCCCACCAAGTGCTTCCAGTAAGCACCACTGAGCTACTCTACTACTCTCTACTACTCTCTACTACTCGCTCTACTACTCACTCTCTACTATTCTCTACTACTCACTCTACTACTCTCTCCTACTCTCTACCACTCACTCTCTACTACTCTACTACTCACTCTCTACTACTCTCTCTACTACTCACTCTCTACTACTCACTCTCTACTACTCACTCTACTACTCTATACTAATCACTCTGTACTACTCTCTACTACTCACTCTGTACTACTCACTCTCTACTACTCACTCTCTACTACTCTCTACTGCTCACTCTCCACTACTGATTCTCTACTACTCGCTCTCAACTACTCTCTACTACTCACTCTACTACTCACTCTCTACTACTCTACTACTCTCTCTAATTCTCACTCTCTACTACTCTCTCTACTACTCACTCTCTACTACTCTCTACTACTCACTCTCTACTACTCCACTACTCTCTACTACTCACTCTCTACTACTCACGCTCTACTACTCTACTACTCTCTACTACTCTCTCTCTACTACTCACTCTCTACTACTCACTCTCTACTACTCTCTCTACCACTCTCTACTACTCACTCTCTACTACTCTCTACTACTCACTCTCTACTACTCTCTCTCTACTACTCTCTCTACCACTCTCTACTACTCACTCTACTCACTCTCTAATACTCTCTCTCTACTACTCTCTACTACTCACTTTGCTACTCACTCTCTACTACTCTCTACTACTCACTCTCTACTACTCACTCTCTAATACTCTCTACTACTCACTCTCTACTACTCTCTACTACTTTCTACTACTCACTTTACTACTCACTCTCTACTACTCTCAACTACTCACTCTCTACTACTCACTCTCTACTACTCACTCTACTACTCTCTTCTACTCACTCTCTGATACTTTCTCTACTACTCTCTATTACTCGCTCTCTACTCTCTACCTCTCTACCTCTCTACCTCTCTCTCTACTACTCACTACCTCTCTACCTCTACCTCTCTAACTCTACACCTCTACCTATACACCTCTACCTCTCTACCTCTCTGTACATGCACACATATGCACATATATATATGCATATATATGCATATGCATTTATATATATGTATGTGTATATATATATTATCTACTGGCGGTCGCCAGTAGATAGTTATAGTTAGGACCGTGTTTCCATAGGTAATCCGCAACATTCTATTTGGAATAACTTTGGCGCCGGTTGACGAATCCTCGCGAAATTTTCAAAATAGGTGGGGCGCTCCGCTCCGCTCCTACCCTGAAAGTCTTGGGGGGATTCATCAAGCGGGGGCTGAGAAAAAAGGGGGGTCCCAAAACACATTTTCCCCATGCAATTTTCCATAGGGACCTTTAGTCCAAGGTACAGCCCGAACGGCTGAACAGAATTACTTGAAATTTGGCAGAGAGGTAGTCCTCAGGTCAGGGAAGTGCCTTTTGCAGGTCTGGTGTCAATCTGTTCAGTAGTTCCTAAGAAAATCAAAAGTAAAATCATATATATATGTGGGCGGAGCCTAACCACACATCTCATCCTGAGATCTGATTGGCTGTCAGCACTTCATCCAAGAAGTGTTGGCAGCCATCTTGGGACCAATATACATGATAGCACCTCATTAAAAAGCATTGCAGTTAATAGAAGGTTTTAAGACTTTAGTTACATTATAAATCATTTGTTGATGGTACCATACTCATTTTAGGAATTGTGGTATGTTCGAAGGTGATTTCACCATGTGAAAAAGCCTTCTGCTGGGATATCATGATTGAGAGAAAAATATTTTCTCATGCTTTTCCCACAGAGGTTTGGAAGGTGATCTATAAGCTAAACTGAGAGCTTACTTTCTGTAAATTCACATTATCTTTCTCAGTCATGTGAGAATGAAGTCTGACATTCTCAGTAAAACATGTACATCCAACAAGGGCAGAGACTGTCAGTTGATTCCTTTGTGTTCTACTGCAGCTTCCCAGAGTGTTCCAAAGAACAACTAGAGCGCTAACAGTCCTACTTATGATAAACATATGGCACACCTGAAGCCATCTTGCTTGGATTAAAGTGGTAACTCTTAAAACATTTAATTTAAAAAGGAACAAAATGAGGGGGTTCATTTTTCCATAAAAAGTATGATTAGTGCTGCAGAAAGAAAAATTAGGGCACATTTTGAGTGACTTCTCAAATCCTCTTCTATTTCATTGAAAAATTCTGACATGCAGACTGAAACATGCACTTTCAATACCAGCAGCAGTTTTCCCTGGTGAGCAGTAGCTTTACTACAGTGATCTAATGAGCAAAAAGAGTGCTAACATTCTGAATTTATGGCAAATGTGTGACACATCTGAATGCCTTCTTGATGGAATCAAAGTAAAAAACTGAAAGTATTTCCTACTCAGGAGACTGCAGTAAATGAGGAAATTAGGAAACTTCATAACAAATAAGTCTCCCAAGATGGCCACCAGAGACAAAAGAGCCCAAATGTAGCCCAAATATCACCCAGATGTAGCCCAAGTATAGCCCAATGACAGAATGTCCCAGAGTGTTCTTAAAAACAACTAGAGCGCTTACTGTCTTCATTATGACAAAAGTATGGCACACCTGAAGCCATCTTGATTGGAATAAACTGGTAACACTTAAAACATTTAATTTAAAAAGGAACACAATGAGGGGGTTCATTTTGCCATAGAAAGTATGATTAATGCTGAAGAAAGAAAATGAGGGCACATTTTGAGTGACTTCTCAAATCCTCTTCTATTTCATTAAAAAATTCTGACATGCAGACTGAAACATGCACTTTTAATACCAGGAGCAGACTTCCATGGTGAACAGTGGTTTTACTACAGTGATCTAATGAGCAACTAGAGTGCTAAAATTCAGAATTTATGGCAAATGTGTGACATATCTGAATACTTTCATGATGGAATCAAATTAAAAAACTGAAAGCATTTCCTACTGAGGAAACTGCAGTACATGATGAAATTAGGAAACTTCATAACAAATAAATCTCCCAAGAAGGCCACCGGAGACAAAAGAGCCCAAATGTAGCCCAAAATCACCCAAATGTAGCCCAAATATAGCCCAATGACAGAAGTGTGCAAAACACTTATTATTTTGTGTTTTTGCAGTGTTATATAGTGCAGACTTGTCAGGTATTGGAGTGCTTTACATGAGCATTGGTTACATCATACAAGAACAAATTCATTTTGGTTGTAGACATGGGAAGACTAAGTGATTTGACCAGAATCACAGAATGTCGAGCTGAAGCAGAAACTCCAACCTGGTTCCCCAGTTGCAAAGTCTGCAGTTCTGGAAGTAACACCACATCCTCTCCCCTAAGTGCAACATTTAATCAAGTGGTCAACTGGATAAAAAAACATAAAGATAACAAGTAATTTAAAAGTGCTTTGTCGCTATTTGAAAACTCAGAAAATATGTCCTTATTTTAGTCTTTTAGAGCACTAACCATAATTTTGAGGCCAATAAGACCCTCTCATATATGTAATTTCTAAAGGAAATGCTCTAGGTATTACAGTTTTGATTACATCAAGATGACGTCAGGCGTTCCACACTTTTGTACTAAATATAGAATGTTAGCAATCTAGTTGTTCATTAGGATACTGTTGAGAGGCAGAGGCCAGGGGCACGGACTCTGAAAATTGAAGGCAGGTAGGAGGGTGCAAAGGCAACACTTTAACCACACTGAGCAGGCAGGAAGGGCCGTGGCAGCACAACAGACTATGGAGGGCAGTGGAAAGGGGGGCAGGGGCAACAAACCAACAATACAGGACTTGCAAGAGAGGCTGTGGCAATGTAATAGACCATTGTGGGCAGAAGGAAGAGGCAATGGTTGTACAACCATACATGCCAACAGACCCGATTCAGCCAGGAAACGTCCAATGTTTTTAAGCTCAAATGGGCTTTATTTGATCTTTCTCCTGTCTACAATCTCCTCTTTTTCAATGTAACTCAAAGGGGAAAATCAATACCCCAGTTTTTTTTCAAAATCTCCCTCTTACCAAGTTCAAAATGTTCGCAAGTATGGTACATTGGATCATGGTAGGAAATGGGGTAGGGACATGGACTTGGATAACAGAGGACAGGAGGGACATGGAGAGGTGCACCAAACTGACCCTGCAGGGCAGGCATCAGGGTTTGCAGCAGCACAATACACCACACAGTGCATGTGGGGCGGGAGTGCAGCACAACAATCCATAGAAAGCAAGAGGGAGGGGACAGGACCATGCACATGGACAACAGAGAACAGAGGGGCAAGAGGCAATGGTAGCTAGCTGACCATAATGGACAGACAGGAGAGAAAGCTGCAGCATAACAGACCATAAAGGGCAGGAGGGATAGATCAGGGGCATTACAATGGAACAGACAAGCCAGGAGGGAGGGAGTAGGGGTCTGCACATGTACACAGAGGGCTTTGGGCAAGGGGGCAGGGCAGGAGCAGCAAGATAGCCATGGAGGTCAGGCAGGATGGGCACTAGAAGCAAGATACACCGTGAAGAGCAACACTGAGACTGTGATGGCATACACACAGACCAAGGAGGGAAGGTGGGAGGGGGTCAGGGGCAGCTAACTGACCACACAGGGAAGGTGGGAGGGGCCATGGCAGCACAGAAGACCATGCATGGCAAGTGGGAGGGTTAGTGGCAGGACAATGGCTATGATGGGCAAGAAGGAGGGTGCAGGGGCATGCACAAAGGACGATGGAGGATAGAAGGGAGGGTCAGGACCTGTGCACAGACAAGAAAGTTCAGGGGAAGGGGCCTCACAACAGACCGCACGGGGCAGTCAGGAGGAGCAGTTGCAGCACAACAGACCAGGGAGGGCAGAAGGGTGTGGCAGTACAATGGACCATGTAGGACAGGAGGAAGAGGATAGGGGCATGGCATGTGGACAGGCAGGGTGGAGGTGGCAGGGACAGGTTACAGTCATCTGACAATGCTAGGCAGGTGGGAGGGGAGTGGCAGCTCAACAGAACACTCAGAGTAGATAGGAGTGGCAGGTCCATGGAACATGGTGGGCAAAAAGGATGGAGCAGGGGCATGTACAAAGACATCGGAGGGCAGGGGGAAGGAGAATAGGGGCAGCACGCTAAGCACAGAGTTTAAGCAGGAGGTCAATGATGGGGCATATAATTGGGCAATGGAGGGCAGGAGGAGTGGACTGGTACATCATACTAAATTGAGGGCAGTGGCAGCACATCAGACCATGCATGGCAGGAGGGAGGAGGCTAGTCCATGGATTCGCACAACAGAGGATAGGGAGGAGGGGGGTGGGGCAGCAAGCTAACTGTTCAGAGAAGGCGGTATTAGGAACTTTATTGTTTTTAAAACGTGTGTCTGTGCGAACTACTTAAAATATGAACAAGTATGCAGCATAATCTCACTTTTATTCAGGAAGAAGAGGACGTTTGTGACTGTGACTCCGGGCTCACTTGGCAGAAACACCTCCTGACCCTCCACCCCCTATCGCAAAATGTAATGCCCGTGAAAAGGGTAGGTGAACACAGTGTTATATAGAACATAGTCCTGAGAGCACGATTGAAAATGAAAACTAGATATAGTGTATGGTATAAACTATGCACTAAAAAGTGTGATATAAGATGAACCGGGCGTGAAATATAATATGCAATACATTGTGCGCAATTACAGATTCATTGGAGAGCGCGAGATAGCACAGGCACTAGCGCGTGCTATGCGATATGCGCCTTGGAGTGTAATATGCACAGGGCAGTGTTGTGTAACCTAACTAGTCTCTAAAGTTGTAATATAAAATATGTGCTGGGGAGTGTAACGTTGCATATGCACTGTGACAAAGATATGGATCCCAGATTGTAATATGTATGGCATAGCACTGTGCGTTATAACATAGGCATCGAGGAAGGCACGTTAGATGGGGCAATATAACCCGTGCGAAGACAAGTGTGGCATGACATATTCACGGGGTGGTGTTACAGTGCACATGGGCTAGAGAGTGTCATAGCATACACACTAGCTAGTGGAATACAACACAGAGGTGTGTGGCACTCAGCAGGCAATGGTGGGTGTAACACAGCATTGGGCTCTGCCAGGAGCGCGCTGTGACTCTCAAGTGATGCTCGTCCCCTTTCCAGAGAGTAAAATAAAAAGTATTACACATCCGGCAGTGGATGTGTGTTTTATTAACCGTGAGGGGGGTTTCTTGCATAGTTTTGGTCGAATTTTTGTCGAATCCCCTTTGAATGGCTTGGTGTGCATGTGTATTAAATGTGCCCGTCAATAGCTACCCATGTTTGTATAAATAAACGACAAGGGTGTCTACCGGGATTAGGCACGGTAGGGCATCAGACATGTCAGAGCTTCACTAGTGGTGTAAATACATTCCACGTGGATTCATTGTATGCATAGTCGCCTTTTAATGAATATCACGCAAATCGTCATGGTGATAGGTACGTACGGTTTGTCCAGCATGTCCTAGGTGTGTCTATAAATATATATTTTTTTAAAATAATAAAATATATATTTTTTAAAAATAATAAAAAACAGTGGCTGGCCCTGGGGATTGGGGTCAAAAAAATATAATTAGGAGACAGGCCCTGGGGGATGGGGTCATCAGGGCCAATAAATTAGAATAAGAAGGGGAACCACACAGCCCCCCTTCTTAAAAAATTAAAATAAATAAAAGACTGGCATTGTGCCAGAGGCCACGCCCCCTCCTTGCAGCACTCTGCAAACGCGCCCCCTGGAGAATTGTAAGTTGGGGAATTAATTCCTCTTCAATACTGAGTGTCCCTGAGGGCCAACTAGCCCAACAGGCATCTCCAGTATGCGCCAGGGAGCTGCGCTGCAGACAGGTGTTCTGAGACCAAGCCCCTTTTTACACCTCTCTGCAACGCAGCTCTGTGGCGCTTACTGGAGGTACCTAGTGGTCTAGTTTGACCCTAGGGACCCTTAGGATTCAAGGGGACATAATCTCTCAACTTAGAACAGCCACAGGGCGCGTTTACACAGTGGTGAAGGGAGGGGACGGGGCCTGAGGTGACGTGTGCAAACACGCACTATGGCATGTTTTAAATTGGGGATATAATTTCCCTTCAATACTGAGGGCCCCTGTGGGCTAACTAGCCCACCAAGTGCTTCCAGTAAGCACCACTGAGCTACTCTACTACTCTCTACTACTCTCTACTACTCGCTCTACTACTCACTCTCTACTATTCTCTACTACTCACTCTACTACTCTCTCCTACTCTCTACCACTCACTCTCTACTACTCTACTACTCACTCTCTACTACTCTCTCTACTACTCACTCTCTACTACTCACTCTCTACTACTCACTCTACTACTCTATACTAATCACTCTGTACTACTCTCTACTACTCACTCTGTACTACTCACTCTCTACTACTCACTCTCTACTACTCTCTACTGCTCACTCTCCACTACTGATTCTCTACTACTCGCTCTCAACTACTCTCTACTACTCACTCTACTACTCACTCTCTACTACTCTACTACTCTCTCTAATTCTCACTCTCTACTACTCTCTCTACTACTCACTCTCTACTACTCTCTACTACTCACTCTCTACTACTCCACTACTCTCTACTACTCACTCTCTACTACTCACGCTCTACTACTCTACTACTCTCTACTACTCTCTCTCTACTACTCACTCTCTACTACTCACTCTCTACTACTCTCTCTACCACTCTCTACTACTCACTCTCTACTACTCTCTACTACTCACTCTCTACTACTCTGTCTCTACTACTCTCTCTACCACTCTCTACTACTCACTCTACTCACTCTCTAATACTCTCTCTCTACTACTCTCTACTACTCACTTTGCTACTCACTCTCTACTACTCTCTACTACTCACTCTCTACTACTCACTCTCTAATACTCTCTACTACTCACTCTCTACTACTCTCTACTACTTTCTACTACTCACTTTACTACTCACTCTCTACTACTCTCAACTACTCACTCTCTACTACTCACTCTCTACTACTCACTCTACTACTCTCTTCTACTCACTCTCTGATACTTTCTCTACTACTCTCTATTACTCGCTCTCTACTCTCTACCTCTCTACCTCTCTACCTCTCTCTCTACTACTCACTACCTCTCTACCTCTACCTCTCTAACTCTACACCTCTACCTATACACCTCTACCTCTCTACCTCTCTGTACATGCACACATATGCACATATATATATGCATATATATGCATATGCATTTATATATATGTATGTGTATATATATATTATCTACTGGCGGTCGCCAGTAGATAGTTATAGTTAGGACCGTGTTTCCATAGGTAATCCGCAACATTCTATTTGGAATAACTTTGGCGCCGGTTGACGAATCCTCGCGAAATTTTCAAAATAGGTGGGGCGCTCCGCTCCGCTCCTACCCTGAAAGTCTCGGGGGGATTCATCAAGCGGGGGCTGAGAAAAAAGGGGGGTCCCAAAACACATTTTCCCCATGCTATTTTCCATAGGGACCTTTAGTCCAAGGTACAGCCCGAACGGCTGAACAGAATTACTTGAAATTTGGCAGAGAGGTAGTCCTCAGGTCAGGGAAGTGCCTTTTGCAGGTCTGGTGTCAATCTGTTCAGTAGTTCCTAAGAAAATCAAAAGTAAAATCATATATATATGTGGGCGGAGCCTAACCACACATCTCATCCTGAGATCTGATTGGCTGTCAGCACTTCATCCAAGAAGTGTTGGCAGCCATCTTGGGACCAATATACATGATAGCACCTCATTAAAAAGCATTGCAGTTAATAGAAGGTTTTAAGACTTTAGTTACATTATAAATCATTTGTTGATGGTACCATACTCATTTTAGGAATTGTGGTATGTTCGAAGGTGATTTCACCATGTGAAAAAGCCTTCTGCTGGGATATCATGATTGAGAGAAAAATATTTTCTCATGCTTTTCCCACAGAGGTTTGGAAGGTGATCTATAAGCTAAACTGAGAGCTTACTTTCTGTAAATTCACATTATCTTTCTCAGTCATGTGAGAATGAAGTCTGACATTCTCAGTAAAACATGTATGTTAGAAAAGGTAGACGGACCGGGAGGGTCGGCCGGGGTCAGGAGGAGAGGTCTCCGGGGAGAGCCGTCTCCAGCGATCGTACAGACAAGTAACTTCCCCCCCCACAGACAAATACCACACACGGATAAGGTTCAGTGATCTTTATAGGCACTTATTTAAGGTACGGTAAAATGGTACAAGGAGGTCTGGACTCAGGGGTCCCCTCGATTAGAGTCTCGTAAGGTAGGGAAGGGGGTAGCGGGACAGTCTATTTACCAATCAGGTAATTCGGATGAGATGGTGATGAGCTCACAATCCTCGAGCTTGGTGGTTAGGTGGTATGGGCCGCGGCAGCGCCAGCAGGTCCCGGTGCGGATGGTCGATACAACGGGCCGCGGCGGCGCCAGCAGGTCCCGGTGAGGATGGTCGTTACAACGGGCCGCGGCAGCGCCAGCAGGTCCCAGGAAGATGAAGGTTGCAGAGGGCCGCGGCAGCGCCAGCAGGTCCCGGTGAGGGTGGTCGGTACAACGGGCCGCGGCAGCGCCAGCAGGTCCCAGGAAGATGAAGGTTGCAGAAGGCCGCGGCAGCGCCAGCAGGCAGGACGATGGTTCACAAGAGCGGGCTACGGCAGCGCCAGTAGACCGTCAGGGTTGAGTTCACTCGGTGTCTCTCGACTCCAGGATACAACTGCCCTCCTGCTCCGGAGCTGCCTCAGTTATAGGGCTGGTGCCCTTTGATGTCCGGACCCTCGCACTTGGAGGTCGGAGGGTCCGGGATGAAGGTGTCCAGACACCCAGCAGGGGGTGGAGCCAGTGCCTGGGGGAGCTGGGAGCGATCGGCACCTGGCGGGGGAGAGCCCTTGACACTTCGGTCTCCCATTGACCTGCCAAGTGGTCCGCTCACCTCCTGGGTGGATAGTGGTGCCGGGATGTCGGGGCCGGCCAGGCCCGGGGTTAGGGTCGAGGGGAGGCCAGGCGGCCGCGTGGTACAGGGTCCAAGATGGCGGCTTGACCCGGCCGGGAAAGCCGGTGGGGCTGGACCCCGTGATGAGTAGGGGTCCGAGGGCAGAGGGTCCGTCGGGGGACAGGGTACAGGTGCTGGTCGCGGGGTTATGCCAGGTGGCCCGGAGTCCTGGCCTTGTCGAGCGGGGAGGGCGCGAGCCGTCTGTGAGGCCTGTCCAACACCTCTGGTGTAACGCTGTTTTGGTCTGGTGTGACGCTGCTTTGGTCGGAGGGTCTTGCGACCCCCGTTTCTGTCCACGACTCAAGGGCGTGCTTTAGGTCATCCTTGGTACTCAGGCCAGTGGTAGCAATGCCAAGTTCTATGCAAAATTGTCTCAGTTCGCGGTGGTTGTACTCCTCTAGTTTCTCCATTTGGAACTTCTCGGTGGGGCTGCTATCTTTGGTCGACATCGTGCTTTGTCGTGGGGTGAGCTACTCTCTGTACGATTACGCGTTGATTCGGATCCCGCCGCTGGCCACCAATGTTAGAAAAGGTAGACGGACCGGGAGGGTCGGCCGGGGTCAGGAGGAGAGGTCTCCGGGGAGAGCCGTCTCCAGCGATCGTACAGACAAGTAACTTCCCCCCCCACAGACAAATACCACACACGGATAAGGTTCAGTGATCTTTATAGGCACTTATTTAAGGTACGGTAAAATGGTACAAGGAGGTCTGGACTCAGGGGTCCCCTCGATTAGAGTCTCGTAAGGTAGGGAAGGGGGTAGCGGGACAGTCTATTTACCAATCAGGTAATTCGGATGAGATGGTGATGAGCTCACAATCCTCGAGCTTGGTGGTTAGGTGGTATGGGCCGCGGCAGCGCCAGCAGGTCCCGGTGCGGATGGTCGATACAACGGGCCGCGGCGGCGCCAGCAGGTCCCGGTGAGGATGGTCGTTACAACGGGCCGCGGCAGCGCCAGCAGGTCCCAGGAAGATGAAGGTTGCAGAGGGCCGCGGCAGCGCCAGCAGGTCCCGGTGAGGGTGGTCGGTACAACGGGCCGCGGCAGCGCCAGCAGGTCCCAGGAAGATGAAGGTTGCAGAAGGCCGCGGCAGCGCCAGCAGGCAGGACGATGGTTCACAAGAGCGGGCTACGGCAGCGCCAGTAGACCGTCAGGGTTGAGTTCACTCGGTGTCTCTCGACTCCAGGATACAACTGCCCTCCTGCTCCGGAGCTGCCTCAGTTATAGGGCTGGTGCCCTTTGATGTCCGGACCCTCGCACTTGGAGGTCGGAGGGTCCGGGATGAAGGTGTCCAGACACCCAGCAGGGGGTGGAGCCAGTGCCTGGGGGAGCTGGGAGCGATCGGCACCTGGCGGGGGAGAGCCCTTGACACTTCGGTCTCCCATTGACCTGCCAAGTGGTCCGCTCACCTCCTGGGTGGATAGTGGTGCCGGGATGTCGGGGCCGGCCAGGCCCGGGGTTAGGGTCGAGGGGAGGCCAGGCGGCCGCGTGGTACAGGGTCCAAGATGGCGGCTTGACCCGGCCGGGAAAGCCGGTGGGGCTGGACCCCGTGATGAGTAGGGGTCCGAGGGCAGAGGGTCCGTCGGGGGACAGGGTACAGGTGCTGGTCGCGGGGTTATGCCAGGTGGCCCGGAGTCCTGGCCTTGTCGAGCGGGGAGGGCGCGAGCCGTCTGTGAGGCCTGTCCAACAATGTACATCCAACAAGGGCAGAGACTGTCAGTTGATTCCTTTGTGTTCTACTGCAGCTTCCCAGAGTGTTCCAAAGAACAACTAGAGCGCTAACAGTCCTACTTATGATAAACATATGGCACACCTGAAGCCATCTTGCTTGGATTAAAGTGGTAACTCTTAAAACATTTAATTTAAAAAGGAACAAAATGAGGGGGTTCATTTTTCCATAAAAAGTATGATTAGTGCTGCAGAAAGAAAAATTAGGGCACATTTTGAGTGACTTCTCAAATCCTCTTCTATTTCATTGAAAAATTCTGACATGCAGACTGAAACATGCACTTTCAATACCAGCAGCAGTTTTCCCTGGTGAGCAGTAGCTTTACTACAGTGATCTAATGAGCAAAAAGAGTGCTAACATTCTGAATTTATGGCAAATGTGTGACACATCTGAATGCCTTCTTGATGGAATCAAAGTAAAAAACTGAAAGTATTTCCTACTCAGGAGACTGCAGTAAATGAGGAAATTAGGAAACTTCATAACAAATAAGTCTCCCAAGATGGCCACCAGAGACAAAAGAGCCCAAATGTAGCCCAAATATCACCCAGATGTAGCCCAAGTATAGCCCAATGACAGAATGTCCCAGAGTGTTCTTAAAAACAACTAGAGCGCTTACTGTCTTCATTATGACAAAAGTATGGCACACCTGAAGCCATCTTGATTGGAATAAACTGGTAACACTTAAAACATTTAATTTAAAAAGGAACACAATGAGGGGGTTCATTTTGCCATAGAAAGTATGATTAATGCTGAAGAAAGAAAATGAGGGCACATTTTGAGTGACTTCTCAAATCCTCTTCTATTTCATTAAAAAATTCTGACATGCAGACTGAAACATGCACTTTTAATACCAGGAGCAGACTTCCATGGTGAACAGTGGTTTTACTACAGTGATCTAATGAGCAACTAGAGTGCTAAAATTCAGAATTTATGGCAAATGTGTGACATATCTGAATACTTTCATGATGGAATCAAATTAAAAAACTGAAAGCATTTCCTACTGAGGAAACTGCAGTACATGAGGAAATTAGGAAACTTCATAACAAATAAATCTCCCAAGAAGGCCACCGGAGACAAAAGAGCCCAAATGTAGCCCAAAATCACCCAAATGTAGCCCAAATATAGCCCAATGACAGAAGTGTGCAAAACACTTATTATTTTGTGTTTTTGCAGTGTTATATAGTGCAGACTTGTCAGGTATTGGAGTGCTTTACATGAGCATTGGTTACATCATACAAGAACAAATTCATTTTGGTTGTAGACATGGGAAGACTAAGTGATTTGACCAGAATCACAGAATGTCGAGCTGAAGCAGAAACTCCAACCTGGTTCCCCAGTTGCAAAGTCTGCAGTTCTGGAAGTAACACCACATCCTCTCCCCTAAGTGCAACATTTAATCAAGTGGTCAACTGGATAAAAAAACATAAAGATAACAAGTAATTTAAAAGTGCTTTGTCGCTATTTGAAAACTCAGAAAATATGTCCTTATTTTAGTCTTTTAGAGCACTAACCATAATTTTGAGGCCAATAAGACCCTCTCATATATGTAATTTCTAAAGGAAATGCTCTAGGTATTACAGTTTTGATTACATCAAGATGACGTCAGGCGTTCCACACTTTTGTACTAAATATAGAATGTTAGCAATCTAGTTGTTCATTAGGATACTGTTGAGAGGCAGAGGCCAGGGGCACGGACTCTGAAAATTGAAGGCAGGTAGGAGGGTGCAAAGGCAACACTTTAACCACACTGAGCAGGCAGGAAGGGCCGTGGCAGCACAACAGACTATGGAGGGCAGTGGAAAGGGGGGCAGGGGCAACAAACCAACAATACAGGACTTGCAAGAGAGGCTGTGGCAATGTAATAGACCATTGTGGGCAGAAGGAAGAGGCAATGGTTGTACAACCATACATGCCAACAGACCCGATTCAGCCAGGAAACGTCCAATGTTTTTAAGCTCAAATGGGCTTTATTTGATCTTTCTCCTGTCTACAATCTCCTCTTTTTCAATGTAACTCAAAGGGGAAAATCAATACCCCAGTTTTTTTTCAAAATCTCCCTCTTACCAAGTTCAAAATGTTCGCAAGTATGGTACATTGGATCATGGTAGGAAATGGGGTAGGGACATGGACTTGGATAACAGAGGACAGGAGGGACATGGAGAGGTGCACCAAACTGACCCTGCAGGGCAGGCATCAGGGTTTGCAGCAGCACAATACACCACACAGTGCATGTGGGGCGGGAGTGCAGCACAACAATCCATAGAAAGCAAGAGGGAGGGGACAGGACCATGCACATGGACAACAGAGAACAGAGGGGCAAGAGGCAATGGTAGCTAGCTGACCATAATGGACAGACAGGAGAGAAAGCTGCAGCATAACAGACCATAAAGGGCAGGAGGGATAGATCAGGGGCATTACAATGGAACAGACAAGCCAGGAGGGAGGGAGTAGGGGTCTGCACATGTACACAGAGGGCTTTGGGCAAGGGGGCAGGGCAGGAGCAGCAAGATAGCCATGGAGGTCAGGCAGGATGGGCACTAGAAGCAAGATACACCGTGAAGAGCAACACTGAGACTGTGATGGCATACACACAGACCAAGGAGGGAAGGTGGGAGGGGGTCAGGGGCAGCTAACTGACCACACAGGGAAGGTGGGAGGGGCCATGGCAGCACAGAAGACCATGCATGGCAAGTGGGAGGGTTAGTGGCAGGACAATGGCTATGATGGGCTAGAAGGAGGGTGCAGGGGCATGCACAAAGGACGATGGAGGATAGAAGGGAGGGTCAGGACCTGTGCACAGACAAGAAAGTTCAGGGGAAGGGGCCTCACAACAGACCGCACGGGGCAGTCAGGAGGAGCAGTTGCAGCACAACAGACCAGGGAGGGCAGAAGGGTGTGGCAGTACAATGGACCATGTAGGACAGGAGGAAGAGGATAGGGGCATGGCATGTGGACAGGCAGGGTGGAGGTGGCAGGGACAGGTTACAGTCATCTGACAATGCTAGGCAGGTGGGAGGGGAGTGGCAGCTCAACAGAACACTCAGAGTAGATAGGAGTGGCAGGTCCATGGAACATGGTGGGCAAAAAGGATGGAGCAGGGGCATGTACAAAGACATCGGAGGGCAGGGGGAAGGAGAATAGGGGCAGCACGCTAAGCACAGAGTTTAAGCAGGAGGTCAATGATGGGGCATATAATTGGGCAATGGAGGGCAGGAGGAGTGGACTGGTACATCATACTAAATTGAGGGCAGTGGCAGCACATCAGACCATGCATGGCAGGAGGGAGGAGGCTAGTCCATGGATTCGCACAACAGAGGATAGGGAGGAGGGGGGTGGGGCAGCAAGCTAACTGTTCAGAGAAGGCGGTATTAGGAACTTTATTGTTTTTAAAACGTGTGTCTGTGCGAACTACTTAAAATATGAACAAGTATGCAGCATAATCTCACTTTTATTCAGGAAGAAGAGGACGTTTGTGACTGTGACTCCGGGCTCACTTGGCAGAAACACCTCCTGACCCTCCACCCCCTATCGCAAAATGTAATGCCCGTGAAAAGGGTAGGTGAACACAGTGTTATATAGAACATAGTCCTGAGAGCACGATTGAAAATGAAAACTAGATATAGTGTATGGTATAAACTATGCACTAAAAAGTGTGATATAAGATGAACCGGGCGTGAAATATAATATGCAATACATTGTGCGCAATTACAGATTCATTGGAGAGCGCGAGATAGCACAGGCACTAGCGCGTGCTATGCGATATGCGCCTTGGAGTGTAATATGCACAGGGCAGTGTTGTGTAACCTAACTAGTCTCTAAAGTTGTAATATAAAATATGTGCTGGGGAGTGTAACGTTGCATATGCACTGTGACAAAGATATGGATCCCAGATTGTAATATGTATGGCATAGCACTGTGCGTTATAACATAGGCATCGAGGAAGGCACGTTAGATGGGGCAATATAACCCGTGCGAAGACAAGTGTGGCATGACATATTCACGGGGTGGTGTTACAGTGCACATGGGCTAGAGAGTGTCATAGCATACACACTAGCTAGTGGAATACAACACAGAGGTGTGTGGCACTCAGCAGGCAATGGTGGGTGTAACACAGCATTGGGCTCTGCCAGGAGCGCGCTGTGACTCTCAAGTGATGCTCGTCCCCTTTCCAGAGAGTAAAATAAAAAGTATTACACATCCGGCAGTGGATGTGTGTTTTATTAACCGTGAGGGGGGTTTCTTGCATAGTTTTGGTCGAATTTTTGTCGAATCCCCTTTGAATGGCTTGGTGTGCATGTGTATTAAATGTGCCCGTCAATAGCTACCCATGTTTGTATAAATAAACGACAAGGGTGTCTACCGGGATTAGGCACGGTAGGGCATCAGACATGTCAGAGCTTCACTAGTGGTGTAAATACATTCCACGTGGATTCATTGTATGCATAGTCGCCTTTTAATGAATATCACGCAAATCGTCATGGTGATAGGTACGTACGGTTTGTCCAGCATGTCCTAGGTGTGTCTATAAATATATATTTTTTTAAAATAATAAAATATATATTTTTTAAAAATAATAAAAAACAGTGGCTGGCCCTGGGGATTGGGGTCAAAAAAATATAATTAGGAGACAGGCCCTGGGGGATGGGGTCATCAGGGCCAATAAATTAGAATAAGAAGGGGAACCACACAGCCCCCCTTCTTAAAAAATTAAAATAAATAAAAGACTGGCATTGTGCCAGAGGCCACGCCCCCTCCTTGCAGCACTCTGCAAACGCGCCCCCTGGAGAATTGTAAGTTGGGGAATTAATTCCTCTTCAATACTGAGTGTCCCTAAGGGCCAACTAGCCCAACAGGCATCTCCAGTATGCGCCAGGGAGCTGCGCTGCAGACAGGTGTTCTGAGACCAAGCCCCTTTTTACACCTCTCTGCAACGCAGCTCTGTGGCGCTTACTGGAGGTACCTAGTGGTCTAGTTTGACCCTAGGGACCCTTAGGATTCAAGGGGACATAATCTCTCAACTTAGAACAGCCACAGGGCGCGTTTACACAGTGGTGAAGGGAGGGGACGGGGCCTGAGGTGACGTGTGCAAACACGCACTATGGCATGTTTTAAATTGGGGATATAATTTCCCTTCAATACTGAGGGCCCCTGGGGGCTAACTAGCCCACCAAGTGCTTCCAGTAAGCACCACTGAGCTGCATTGCAGAGAGGTGGTCCAGGCCGTGCCACTTTTTACACCTCTCTGCAACGCAGCTCTGTGGCACTTACTGGAGGTACCTAGTGGGCTAGTTGGACCCTAGGGACCCTCAGGATTCAAATGAACTTAATCTCCCAACTAAAAACAGACACAGGGCGTGTTTACACAGTGGTGAAGGGAGGGGACGGGGCCTGAGTTAACGTGTGCAAAAATGCCCTGTGGCCTGTTTTAAGAGGTAGTTTTAATCCCCCTGCCCTATTATATACTAGGGGCTTACAGAGGAGGTCATGCTAATCACAGGGGGACCCCAATGCATAATGTTCCCTAGTGTATGTAGGTGTTTTCACTGTATTCTAAGTGTCTTTTAACATAGCACTGGCTCTAGGACTGGTTAGTCAGACTCAGTTACCACCAGTATCCGTCTGAAAAAGTTGAGGGTACAGGATGATTTTGCAACAAGGCTTCTTTCTGCTCTTCTTTTTGTTCTTTCTGCACGTTATCCTTCTTCCTGCACTTTTCTTCGTCTTTGAGGACTTCTGTTGCTTCTTTCTGCACTTCTTTTTTTTCTTTCTGTGCATTTTTTCTTCTTTCTTCACATGTCCTATCTCTGTAGGCATAGTTAGAAATTAGCATTTAAAAAACCTTTGAAATTCACAGAAAAAAACCATAGGTTTCAGGCACGTTATAGTTAGGAATTAGCATTTAAAAAACCTCAGAAATGCACTGAAAAAACCATAGGTTTCAGGGGTGTTATAGTTAGCTGGACTTTTCACTTGTACAAAACCATTGAAATTCCCCCGTTATAGTTAGTTCAGCTAACTATAACTCGTGCGCCCGCAATGCACTGCTGATGACGTCACAGATTACATCACTCATGACATGGTCAGTGACATCACTCATGACATTACTGATAACATCTCAAATGACATCACTGATGACATCACTGATGACATCATCCTTGTGATAGAGTGGCAGACCTCCTCTCACCCTAATATAACCTTTGATACACACATTAAAAAATAGAGACTAAAATTTTCAAAACAATGGACATACCAATACCAGTTACAACAACCTCTTCAGTAATTCTAAGATCCACATACACATCCACCCATTCACCAACAGTCCTATACAGTCACTCATACATGTACTCACTCATCATATGTACTCATACACCTATACATCCTGTTACACAATGCCACTCATCCATAGAGTTACTCACACACATAGTCACTGATGCTAATAAAGAATCAAACATACATTTACTTGCATATACAGTTATACACACACCACCACACTTACTCTACGGAAACTTACACATACTTAGTCTTTTAAACAATCACTTATAGAAACACATACTTATTCATACAGGAACTCTTTCAATCTCTCACTCTCACATATACTCACTTATATACACCAATAGTCACATATACTAGTTTAAACATATGTAGTTACTCATAAAGACACTATTGAGACAGTCATTCACTCACTAACACACCCATACACACACTCATCCACCCATACAGTCCTTCACACATGCTGTCTTCAACACATACAAACAGTGAGTCACTCATTCATGCACCTATGCACTACGTAATACCCCCCACCGAACCATGCAGACACTCAGACTGATACTCAAAAAAACAACTAATAACCTATATAGACACCCATGTAGCTACTCACCAACCCATGCAGCCACTTATACACAAAGTGAGAGACTGATACAGATATTTACATATTTAAACATTACTCACTAAGCCATGTATTCACTATGATACACTTAATCAGTCAGTTACACAATCAATTTTTCAAAAACAAATCATCCACTTAGACACTTATATACCCATTTATTCTTCCATCGACCTTGAGATATACATATATAAAACATATTTAATTTTCAGAAAAACACACATTCACTGGATGATGTCATCAGTGATGTCATCAGTGATGTCATTTGAGATGTCATCAGTGATGTCATGAGTGATGTCACTGACCATGTCATGACATCATGACATGGTCCAGCTAACTATAACATGTGTGAAACCTATGGTTTTTTCAGTGAATATATATATATATATATTCACTGAAAAAACCATAGGTTTCACACATGTTATAGTTAGCTGGACATTTCACTCGTAAAAAACCATTGAAATTCCCCCGTTATAGTTAGTTCAGCTAACTATAACTCGCGCGACCGCAATCCACTGCTGATGACGTCACATATTACATCACTGTATTCAGTAAGATACTGTTAATAAGTCAGTTAAACAATTAATTTTACAAAAAAACATCCATTTAGACACTTATTTACCCATTTATTCTTCCATTAACCTTTAGATATACATATATAAAAAATATTTATTTTTCAGAAAGACACATATTCACTGGATGATGTCATCAGTGATGTCATCAGTGATGTCATTTGAGATGTCATCAGTGATGTCATGAGTGATGTCACTGACCATATCATGAGTGATGTAATATGTGACCTCATCAGCAGTGGATTGCGGTCGCGCGAGTTATAGTTAGCTGAACTAACTATAACGGGGGAATTTCAATGGTTTTTTACGAGTGAAATGTCCAGCTAACTATAACATGTGTGAAACCTATGGTTTTTTCAGTGAATATATATATATACATATATAAACATATAAATATAATCTGCATATCTATATAAATATACATCCATGCAAACATATACATATACATATATGCATACATATGCATGGTATGTATATGAAAGTTTGAAAAACTCTAATACAAGCAAAGCTAAAAAGCCACCTAATTACAAACAGAATTGCTTTAACTTAAACGAGGGCGAGACCTATTGCATTTTCAATGCTTGTTTACTTTGATTCCATCAAGAAGGCATTCAGATGTGTCACACATTTTACATAAATTCTGAATGGTAGCACTCTAGTTGCTCATTAGATCACTGTAGTAAAGCTACTGCTCACCAGGGAAGTCTGCTGCTGGTAATTGAAAGTGCATGTTTCAGTCTGCATGGCAGAATTTTTTAATGAAATAGAAGAGGATTTGAGAAGTCACTCAAAATGTGCCCTAATTTTTCTTTTTTCCTCACTAATCATAATTTCTATGGCAAAATGAACCTCCTCATTGTGTTCCTTTTAAATTAAACTACTCACTCTCTACTACTCACTCGCTACTACTTTCTACTACTCACTCTCTGCTACTCACTTTCTACTACTCTCTAGTACTCTACTACTCTCTACTACTACTCTCTACTACTCACTCTCTACTACTCACTCTCTACTACTCTCTACTACTCTCTACCACTCACTCTCTACTACTCTACTACTCACTCCCTACTACTCTCTACTACTCTCTCTCTACTACTCCCTCTCTACTACTCACTCTACTACTCTCTACTACTCACTCTCTACTACTCACTCTCTACTACTCTACTACTCTCTACTACTCACTCTCTACTACTCACTCTACTACTCTCTACTACTCTCTCTACTACTCACTCTCTACTACTCTCCACTACTCACTCTACTACTCTCTACCACTCACTCTCTACTACTCACTCTACTACTCTCTACTACTCTCTCTGCTACTCACTCTCTACTACTCTCTACTACTCACTCTCTACTACTCACTCTCTACTACTCTACTACTCTCTACTACTCTCTCTACTACCCACTCACTACTACTCACTCTCTACTACTCTCTCTCTACTACACACTCTCTTCTACTTGCTCTCTACCACTCACTCTACTACTCACTCTACTACTCACTCTCTACTACTCCCTACTACTCACTCTAATACTCACTCTCTACTACTCTCTACTACTCACTCTCTACTACTCCACTACTCTCTACTAATCACTCTCTACTACTCACACTGTACTACTCTCTACTACTCACTCTCTACTACTCTCTACTACTCTCTCTCTACTACTCTATACTACTCACTCTCTACTACTCTCTATTACTCACTCTCTACTACTCTCCCAACTACTCTCTACTACTCACTCTACTACTCATTCTCTACTACACATTCTCTACTACTCTCTCTCTGCTACTCAGTCTCCACTACTCACTCTCTACTACTGTCTACTACTCACTCTCTAATACTCACTCTCTACTACTCTCTACTACTCACTCTCTACTACTCTCTACTACTCCCTCTACTACTCACTCTCTACTACTCTCTACTACTCTCTACTTCTCACTCTCTACTACTGTCTACTACTCACTCTCTACTACTCACTCTACTACTCTCTCCTACTCACTCTCTGCTACTCTCTCTACTACTCTCTACTACTCTCGCTCTACTCTCTTTTACTCATCCTCTACTCTCTAACTCTCTACCTTTCTCTACCTCTCTCTCTACTACTCTCTACCTCTCTACCTCTACATCTCTACCTCTATGTCTCTACCTCTACACCTCTACCTCTCTACCTCTTAAATGTTTTAAATGTTACCACTTTATTCCAATCAAGATGGCTTCAGGTGTGCCTTACCTTTGTCATAAGTAAGACTGTTAGCGCTCTAGTTGTTCTTTAAAACACTCTGGGATTTCTGTCATTGGGCTATACTTGGGCTACATCTCGGTGATATTTGTGCTACATTTGGGCTCTTTTGTCTCTGGTGGCCATCTTGGGAGACTTGTTATGAAGTTTCCTAATTTCCTCATTTACTGCAGTCTCCTCAGTAGGCATACTGTCAGTTTTTTACTTTGATTCAATGAAGAAGGCATTCAGATGTGTCACACATTTGCCATAAATTCAGAATGTTAGCACTCTAGTTGCTCATTAGATCACTGTAGTAAAGCTACTGCTCACCAGGGAAGTCTGCTGCTGGTATTGAAAGTGCATGTTTCAGTCTGCATGTCAGAATTTTTTAATGAAATAGAAGAGGATTTGAGAAGTCATTCAAAATGTGCCCTCATTTTTCTTTCTGCAGCACTAATCATACATTCTATGGCAAAATGAACCCTCTCATTTTGTTCCTTTTTAAATTAAATGTTTTAAATGTTACCACTTTATTCCAATCAAGATGGCTTCAGGTGTGCCATACCTTTGTCATAAGTAAGACTGTTAGCGCTCTAGCTGTTCTTTGGAACACTCTGGGAAGCTGCAGTAGAACACAAATGAATCAACTGACAGTCTCTGCCCTTGTTGGATGTACATGTTTTACTGAGAATGTCAGACTTCATTCTCACATGACTGAGAAAGATAATGTGAATTTACAGAAAATATGCTCTCAGTTTAGTTTATAGATCACCTTCCAAACCTCTGTGGGAAAAGCATGTGAAAATAGTTTTCTCTCAAAGATGATTCATGATATCCCAGCAGAAGGCTTTTTCACATGGTAAAATCACCTTAGAACATACCACAATTCCTAAAATGAGTATGGTACCATCAACAAGTGATTTATAATGTAACTAAAGTCTTAAAACCTTCAATTAACTGCAATGCTTTTTAATGAGGTGCTATCATGTATATTGGTTCCAAGATGGCTGCCAACACTTCTTGGATGAAGTGCTGACAGCCAATCAGATCTCACAGTGAGATGTGTGGTTAGGCTCCGCCCAGATATGTATATGATTTTACTTTTGATTTTCTCAGGAACTACTGAACGGATTTACACCATATATGCAAAAGGCACATGCCTGACCTGAGGACTACCTCTTTGCCAAATTTCAAGTAATTCTGTTCAGCCGTTCGGGCTGTATCTTCGACTAAAGGTCCTATGGGAAAACGCATTTTGGGACCCCCCTTTTTTCTCAGCCCCCGCTTGACGAATCACCCCGAGACTTTCAGGGTAGGAGCTGAGCGGAGCGCCCCATTAGTTTTGAAAATTTCACGAACATAAGTCAACCGGCGCCAAAGTTATTCAAAATAGAATTTTCAGTTTTACTATGGGAACTCGGTCCTAACTATAACTATCTACTGGCGACCGCCAGTAGATAATATATATATATATATATATATATGAAACGAAGAGTTCCCAAACTCCAGCTGATAACTGGAAACAGGTACAGACCACAACACGCTGAAGAATATATTCAGTGCAGGTTTATTGTTTCAAGTCGATCGGCATGACGCGTTTCGGCCGCGTTACCACGGCCTTGATCACATGACACCTGAAGAACCAATCATCAAAGATATAGTGTAATGTCGTAACCTCCTTCACGTTGGAACCAATGGAATAGCGGCATACAGAAAAACAAACTTCAAACTACAACAGGGTGATCATTAGGGGTGGGCAGAATTTGCAAAATTAACTTTCGCAAATTATCGCGAAAATGTTTAAAATTATCGCAAACAAGCGGAAATATCGCGAAGATGCGGAAGTTTTTTTCCGGCATGTTCGCGAGATTTTCTGCATGGTTGCGGGTCGCCAACTTACCCATGTGGTTGCTTGCGGGCGCGGCCATCTTGTTTTGAGTTGTCTCGCGGTGCATGATCGCGAGAAGAAAGACGTGATTGCGCGACGCATGACGTCACTGCGGGCGCGAACTGTCGCGAGACAGCGCAAATGGCTAAAAACAATACAACATCTCATGGAGAACGCGACCGGATCAAGAAAACTTGTCGGCGAACGCAGGGATTCAGGTAAGGCGATCGCGCGCGCGCGAGAATGTATTATTTTACAGCGCGAGCAAGAAACAGATTATCGCCAAGCTGCGGAAACCGGAATTTTTGACATTTTCACGCTCTCCGCGGAACGCAAAAATGTCAAATTATCGCAATTTCCGCTAACGGAACAAAATTTTCGCCCAGGCCTAGTGATCATGGAAGAAATACTATAACTATACATGTTTCCAAAAATAAATGACAATGTTGAAACCAATACTACCATAGTGGTTGAAAAGCTAGATACACCCTGATATATGTTTTATGCACGCATTTCCTTAAAACAGCAAAATAATAACGAAGAATATACCCAATCAAATTGGGAATGATTCCTAACATAACGGGAGGGACAACCAAATGAAAACAGTTAATACAGAGAAAAAAATAATGAATTAAATATAGAGAGGTCAATGCGGAACATCCTCATCAATTATAACCTTCAAAAACCCATGACACAGATGAAGTAAATTCGATGTAAACAATCAGACACAAACCCCTTTCTTTTTTTACATTTCCATCTCATAACTACAAAATGACATAAATGTACACATGAATGTACACATAAATACACATTTGCAAGCATGAAGATAAAACCAATTTAGTTATATAAAGTGCAAGTGCATTGGTGCAAATAATGCATAGCATATACGATGAATATCGCAAAGCATATTTGATAATTCTGGCCTAATATAGTAATTCGGCTATATCAGAGATAAGGTGCAAGTGCATCAGTGCAAATATCGCAAGGCATATATGGCATAGGTCGAATTGTTGCAAGTGCAAAAAAAAAGGTTTTATAGAATTCAGACCGAATTAGAGGAATAGTCCTAAAATATTCAGTTGGCCATACTGCAGATGATATCTGATGAAAACAACTATACTGGAGATAAAATGCAAGTGCATCTGTGCAAATAGGCAAAACATATGCAAATAGCATAACAATTTAGCAGCAAAAGCAATTAGGAGACTGGAAAGGGGATATAACCAAATGAAGTAAGTAGCAAACTGAATAAAATCCTCACTACAACTGGGGTTACATAATATAATCCAAATGGAAGCACTTCTAAAATCATTAAAAAAAAAAAAACATAACACAAGGACCATCGAGAAAAAACCAAATACACCCCAAAGGGTACAAATAGGTAAAAAACACAGGCCAAATATAGGTGTTAGAATGATAAAATCAGATCACCAAGAATACTACTACATAAAGTGCAATAAGAGATTGTCAACAGATGACACAGAGAAGAGTTTGCCTAAGAATATTATTCATAGGAAATTATGCATGTCTTCCCCTGTGTTAAGGCCATTCGGCATCTTAGTGTCTAATAAAATAATGTATTCGGTTTCTAATTGCCTAAGACGCTTTTCCCTGTTGCCCCCTCTAGATAATTTAGGTACTGCATCAATCACAAAGTATTTTAAATCGTTCAAATTATTCTGGTGAACTAATTTAAAATGACGGGCAACAGGGTAGCTTGAGTCAGAATTGACAATGGCTCTTAGATGTTGTAAGATCCGAGCTGATGCCTGTAATTTGGTGCTACCAATATACTTTAAATTACAAGAGCATTCAAGTACATAAACTGCATGATCAGTTTTACACGTGAAAAAACCTTTAAGAGTAATAGGAATCTGATCAAATGCGCTCATGAAATCGCAAGTATTAATGCCAAACTTGCACGCTCGGCACGAACTGCACTTAAAAAAACCCTTTTGGTTAGACAGCCATGTATTTGTGATGGTAACCTCAGGACTAGTCCTGACCAGGGCATCCCTCATAGAGGGTGCTCTCCTGAAGGTGAACTGGGGTAAATCAGGCACTAATTGTGACATAGTGAGATCAGTTCTCACTATGGGCCAGTTTTTGTAGATCAATTTTCTTAACTCCTTGTCCTGATTACTAAAGGTGGTAATGAACCGGATAGAGCTTGGCTCGCTACAATCAATATCAATCTTAGAAGTAGATTTATGGGTAGTTATCCTGGTTACCGACTCAAGATAATCATTGCGGTTTGTGGTATTAGCTTTAGCTAATGCAGCTTCCAAATCATTCTTAATATATCCACGAGCTAGAAATCTCTGAAAAGATTCTTCCTGACATCTACTACAATCAAATTCGGTACTACAAATACGCTTGATGCGGAGGAACTCACCATACAGGATGCTTTTAAGCCAATGATATGGATGGGAGCTCTGCGCATGGAGTACAGAATTTCCAGCATATATATATATATGCCAAGGTGTATTGAAGATTGAGTGGGTGTATAAGTGTCTGGATGGAGGATTTAGTAGGTGCGTGACTGACTGTATAAGTGAGTGATTAAATGTGTCTTACTGGATGATTGGGTTAGTGACTAAACTGTGTGAATGTCTGTATCAGTCTGTCTGTTGTTGTGTAAGCTGCTGCATGGGTTGGTGAGTAGCTACATGAGTGTCTATATGGGTTATTGAATGGTTGTCTGAGTATTTGTATGGGTGCCTGAGTGTGTGTGTCTGTGGGTGGGCGGGAGGTGTGTGACTCTGTGCATAGATGTGTGAGTTGTTGATTCACTGGGTTTATGGGTTCAAGAGTGCATGTGGAAACAGCTGTATAGGTGGGTAAGTGTGTGTATGGGTGTGTTGGTGAGTGAATGGATGTCTCAGTGGTACATCTCCAAGTAACTACATATCTAAAAGGCAGTGTATGTGAGAGTTGGAGTATATAAATGACTATATGTGAGAGTCAGTGATTGTGAGAGTGGCTGTATGGATGAGTGTGTACTTGTATCAGTAATTGTATAAGAGAGTAGGTATGCATTTGTATCTGTATGAATAAGTGAGGTGTTTGAATAACTGTATAGGTGAGTAAATGGAAGTGTGATTGATTCTTTGCAGAACTGACTAGGTGTGTGAGTAACTCTGGATGAGTGGCGGTGTGTGAGTGTCTGCATAGGTATATGAGTGCATATGATAGTGTTGTATTGATGAGTGACTGCATGTATGAGTGACTGTACGGGTGAATGAGTGGATGTGTGTGTAGACCTAGGAATCAGTGAGTGCGTATGTAGTAACTGGTATTGGTGTGTCTATGGTTTCGAAAATGGTAGCCTGTATTTTAGAGTGGGTGTATCAAAGGTTATATTAGGGTGTGAGGAGGTGCATCAGATTTTCACGTGGATGATATCATCAGTGATGTCATTTGAGATTTCATCAGTGATGTCATCAGTGATGACACTGACCATGTCATGAATGATGTAATATGTGACGTCATCAGCAGTGCATTGTGGGGGCATGAGTTATAGTTAGCTGAACTAACTATAACGGTGGAATTTCTCAGGTTTTGTACGAGTGAAATGTCCAACTAACTATAACGTCCCTGAAACCTATGGTTTTTTCAGTGAATTTCTAAGGTTTTTCAAATGCTATTTTCAAACTACAACGTGCCTGAAACCTGTGGTTTTTTCCAGTGAATTTCAAATGTTTTTAAATGCTAATTTCTAACTATAACATCCCTAACACCAATGTTTTTTTCAGTGAATTTCAAAGGTTTTTAAAATGCTAATTTCTAACTATAACATAGAAGTTGCGTTTGCAGAGTGGTGGAGAAAGGTGAGCGTGGCCTCCAAACACCTTGATTTAGCGGATGTAACAGGAGGGAGAGTTAGCCCCCAACATCAACCTTGGGGGCCAACTACCCCTAATATTACCTCCAGTAAGTCCCACATAGTAGGATTGCTAACTTGTTACATCAGGCCCCGGCCCCGGCGCATTGTACGTTGGGCCATTAAGTCCTCATGGATCTTGAGGGTCCCTGTGGGCCAAGTAGCCCACCAGGTACCTCCAGTAAGCGCCAAAGAGCTCTGTTGCAGAGAGGTGTTCCGAGGCCATGCTGCAAACGCGGTTTCTGGCACACTGCTGCTCGGAGGACTTGTGTCCTGAGGTCCTCAGGACACAAGATGACCTCATCCCCCCACCAGTGTGGGGACCCCATCCCCGGGGCCCACCTTTTTTTTAAATTAATGCAGAGGGGGGCCACGTGGCCCCCCTTCCGGGCCACTCCAGACCCTGGGGACCCCATCCCCCGGGGCCAGCCCTTTGAGCCCCAATGCCCCCATGGTCCCGCCGGCTCCCCGCCTCCTGCGGGAGCCGGCATTGCTTTTGAGCAAGGGGAGCTGCTAACATGCAGCTCCCCTTGCTCAAAAGCAATCTGCTTTGCTTCATTGAAGCTAGAGCAGGTTTTCCTGCTTTCACTTCAATGATGCAAAGCAGGGTTTGCTATGGCAGGGTGAGAGCAGCTCCCACCCTGCAATGGCAAACAGCAATGTCCCGGGGTGGGCACCCTGGGACATTGCAGGAGTCGGCCCTGAGGGGTGGTGGTCCCCAGGGTCATCAAGGGCTCTCGAGGGGGGTCACGTGGCCCCCATCCCAAGTCTTTAAAGCCCTAGGGAGGTGGTTGTCCCCGGGGCCAGGGGGTCCGCTACGGACCCCTGCATTTTAAATCAATATGTGCCCTGGGGAGGTGGTGGTCCCCGGGGCGTGTGTGGGAGTTCTCCCCATACATCATTTTAAATTTATAACAGAGCCCCGGGGAGGTGGCGGTCCCTTGGGCTGCGGGGGGTGCCCCTTGTGGGACCCCCTGAGCAGGCCCAGGGGGTCAGGGTGTTTGTACCCTGCCCCCTTTTCATGTGTTTTATCTTTGTTTCACCCTTTTTCTTGAGACTGTGTTACCGAGTCACAAGATGGCTGCCAACACTTCCTGGTTTGGAGTGTTGGCAGCCAATCAGAATTGAGATCGTGCTCGGGAGGGTTTGCGACTCCTCCTCGGTGCTCAGATATCGATATTTTTCTTTTCTAAAGTTCTCAGGAACTACTGAACGGATTTACACCATTTAAAAAAAATGGAGCTTTCTGAACCAAGAGCTATCTTTTTGCCAAGTTTGGAGTCATTTTGTTTAGCAGTTCGGGCTGTAGCCTGTTCCAAAAATTCCTATGGAAATTAACATGGGGAAAATGTGCTTTGGGACCCCCCCTTTTTTCTCGGCCCCCACTTGACAAATAACCCTGAAATTTTCAGGACAGGAGCTGACTGGAGCGGGCCACCAATTTTGAAACTTTAGCGAAGATTCGTCAAACCGTGCCAAAGATATTGTCAAATCAGAAAACACTTTTCCTCTGGATAATTATAAATATATATATATATATATATATATATATATATATATATGAAAGGCTCAGGTGTAAAAACACAATGCACTCACGGGAAGTTCAATCCTTTATTTTCAAAGCACACATCGCAAGGACGCGTTTCGGCGTTCCTGCCTTCTTCCAGCTCGCATGTGCTGAACATTACGTGGGTGCGTCCGTTCTTTAAATTGAAAGAGCAGGATGCTCATTGGATGCGGTAGTTGGTAGGGAGGGAGGGATAGGTTGATTAATATCCAGTGTTTTATACCCCTTCAGTTTGTGCATCTCCCATTACCGCTAACTCTGGCACCTCTCCACGTTGTATGAACATCCAAGGAAATCCCTCGTCTGCCACCAGGTTTCAGGATACATAGCGCTGGGGTCCAGTCTGTAATTTTCTGTGAATTTTACGTCCTGCACCGCCACCGGACGCAGAAGCATTAGCGTCGCAGAAGCGCCAGCCATACAGACTGGAGGGACATCGGAAATATGCCGACCCCAGCGCTATGTATCCTGAAACCTGGTGGCAGACGAGGGATTTCCTTGGATGTTCATACAACGTGGAGAGGTGCCAGAGTTAGCGGTAATGGGAGATGCACAAACTGAAGGGGTATAAAACACTGGATATTAATCAACCTATCCCTCCCTCCCTACCAACTACCGCATCCAATGAGCATCCTGCTCTTTCAATTTAAAGAACGGACGCACCCACGTAATGTTCAGCACATGCGAGCTGGAAGAAGGCAGGAACGCCGAAACGCGTCCTCGCGATGTGTGCTTTGAAAATAAAGGATTGAACTTCCCGTGAGTGCATTGTGTTTTTACACCTGAGCCTTTCATAATTAAGTGGATCCACCTCCACTTATCTTGCACCCGTCTCAAGAGTGCAGTACGCCAAGGTGGACTTGGAGCGTGGTGAATTTTACGTCCTGCACCGCCACCGGACGCAGAAGCATTAGCGTCGCAGAAGCGCCAGCCATACAGACTGGAGGGACATCGGAAATATGCCGACCCCAGCGCTATGTATCCTGAAACCTGGTGGCAGACGAGGGATTTCCTTGGATGTTCATACAACGTGGAGAGGTGCCAGAGTTAGCGGTAATGGGAGATGCACAAACTGAAGGGGTATAAAACACTGGATATTAATCAACCTATTCCTCCCTCCCTACCAACTACCGCATCCAATGAGCATCCTACTCTTTCAATTTAAAGAACGGACGCACCCACGTAATGTTCAGCACATGCGAGCTGGAAGAAGGCAGGAACGCCGAAACGCGTCCTCGCGATGTGTGCTTTGAAAATAAAGGATTGAACTTCCCGTGAGTGCATTGTGTTTTTACACCTGAGCCTTTCATAATTAAGTGGATCCACCTCCACTTATCTTGCACCCGTCTCAAGAGTGCAGTACGCCAAGGTGGACTTGGAGCGTGGTATATATATATATATATATATATATATATATATATATATATATATATATATATATATGTAGTGCGCTCAGGGATTGTAATACAATTGTTTATTCCACCCATGCGGCACTTGTTGGCACATTTGGGTACCACATAGCTTTGCTCACAACAAAGAATTGCATCTTGTCTGTGCTTACCAATGATGCATCCTCACGATGGCCACGATCATGTGTCATGACTCATGTGCATGCGTGCATCATCATGCACATATTTTAATGCATTGCAGCTATTTTATTTCCCATCAACCAGTCAATCAATCACCATTTGATAATAGTAATTCCTATTTGTAAAGCATGAACATATCACCCATTAAGGGTTTCAAGGCATGGGGTCCGCCAGGGAGATTAAGTGATTTATTGCCCAGAGTCACATGAGGCTGAGCTGCCACCGTCGCCGGGGATGGAACTGCGAGCTCCGTACCCCAGAGTCAGCCACTGTGGCTGCTATGCCACACCTCTCCCGCAAAGCGCACAGCTGCTTCAAGCAGAAGCGTCCCAGCACTCAAAGCAGACAACAGAAAACCAGCCATGTTATCTTAAGAAACTAGGCAGAATCAAACAGCCACGCTTTGAGTTTCCTTTTGAAAGTGGCCAGTGGCACAGATCAGTTTACATTAGATGGCAAGCTGCATTTGGCTATTTAAGGTGCAGCAGAAGAGACGCCTGTTGCCAACGCATAGGAAAAACATAGAACATCAGAGAAACATTCCATATTTCATTAAGATAAAGGTTAAAGTGCTGGGCCATCAGTCTACAAATGTGTGAAGGGCAGGCATCATCAGGGGAGCCTGACTTACACCTTTTTAGCTCAGTTAGAGAGAGTTCTTCCGATATAGGAACACATTTGGAG
Organism: Triturus cristatus; assembly: GCF_964204655.1. NCBI lineage: Eukaryota > Metazoa > Chordata > Amphibia > Caudata > Salamandridae > Triturus > Triturus cristatus. The sequence continues at coordinate 680,378,004 of NC_140583.1, forward strand.
AAAAACGGCTTGGGGCAGAGGGGTGTGCTTGGTGCAGCATTCCCCCCATAAACCGGAAAAATAAACAAGGAAACTATATCAACTTTACATGCCTCCTGAAAGGTGGAATAAAGATTCTGGACCTTCTCGTCAAAGAAATTCAAGAGTTTTTCACAAAGTTGGCTGAAGGAATGATGGCAGTTTAAGCCGCTTTGGGAAAGATTAATAATTTCACAATTTTAGACACTTTCCTAGAAGAGTGAGCCACTGTCTCAATATGATGCGGAAAGTACACTTTCATCACATTGCACATTTTCCTGCTGAAGCTACCTGGCGCCGCTTTATAGAGGGTCGTAGCCTTGGTGTCATATAATTTCCTCCATTTATCCTCCAATTTTTTGCAAAGGCTTTTCTTAGCCTTTGGGACAGGAGAAAACCAAGGAGAAGAAGCTCTAAATATTTTTGCCACAGACTTTTCTAAGAGGGCGAGAAGGTCTAGAGAGTTGTGATCCATTTGTCAAACAGAGAGATGTGAGTCAACTGTCCATTGAAGAATCAGTGAAGAAGAACTCAGGGACTAAGCAAAAGATGCGTCCAAAAGATTCTACCATTTCCTTTTCATCTCCGGTGGGGTGGGGGATTCCAATAGGCAGGGAGGACCCCTAAAAAGTGAACGGGATACTAAAGTGATCAAACCAGATCAAATACTCCGGGGCTGACATGCTAAAATGGTGGGTGGTCATGTTTGAATGCAAATATATTCAAAGTAAAATAGAGCGCGAGCAGCCCAGGAGAACTGTGCAGCTGTTGTGCAATCATAAAGAAATAGGACAGGATTGGGACAGTTATTGGCAAAGTAAGAATAAAGTACATGGGAACTCATTAGCATTTTTCAGCTGTAGGCTTCTCTTTAAAAAAAAAAGTTAAAAAGAAAGGAAGCCAGGGAGAAAGAGCAAGCAAACGTGCACTCCCATGGATTACTGATATATAAGGAAAAAATAATTCCCTCTCAGCCGCGGCCCATGCAGGTAACAGTGGTGAGGCAGTGGGGGCGGGTGGGTGTGGATTTCGATGGACAATGACAAGGGCAAATTAATAATCTTTTTTAATTTTCCCTCATCATCTGTTGAAATCCCATCCCCCACCCGGCCCCACCGCCTCACCGGTCTTACCTGCGCGGTCCGCGGCTGTTCCCTCTAGGAAGCAGAAGAAGGATGCACCTCAACCAATGAGAACAACGTGAGGCCGAAATGCTCCTTGAGGAGAAAACACATGAATAGGGAGGAAAGCCACTAAATCAGGAGCAGACACCAGAGATGGTAAACAATACCAAATAATCATGAGAAAGGGGCTAGTCCAAAGAACACTCTAAGTATATGTTATGTATTGAAAACAATTTGCCCGCCTACTAAGTCTTACACCACTATCACCTCTACATTCTTCTGACTCATAAAAATCCTTAAATTAAATTGTAACTATCATGCCTTTAGGTCTGAGAGCCCCTGGCATCAGGGCCGGAATGGGAACTGAAAGTAACCCTGGCAATTTTGCGGACCAGCCCCCCTCCCCATGGGCAGGGGGGAGGAGGAGGAGGGTGCACTTTTGCTTTTGTTACTGGGAGTCGATATTGCAGCACTGCTGCAAAACCGGCCCCAGTAACAAAACCGGCCCTCACCCTTCCAGCCTCCTAGGGAAATGCCCGCTGCCTGCTACAGCCAGTCCGGCCCTGCCTGGTATTTGCATACAAAAGTCTATATTGACTCTTCGGCTAAACTGCAGACTCCACACATGTGGTGCTTTATGCCTGATTTCCCCCTCAGTGATAAGGCATCTAACAACTCCAATTGCAGTAAATGATATAGCAAAAAAAAAAAACATTTGAGATAAATTGCTCAAAAAATACCATTGCGGCTGCAAGTCCGTGTACCAGCTGTGTAGTGCACAGCAGCTTTTCAGGCTTCTAAGCGCAGTCAACGTAGACTGTCAGTGGGAATGTCTTAAGATGCTGTTTATTTATACTTTTTTGACAGTCTTAGATGCAGTTGCTTCTTTTCATCCTTTCCTTAGTTCGTATTTTAACGTTATGTATATTATTAACATTCTCACCAAATAATGGGGCAGATTTATCAACATGTTGCACTGCTATGAAGTTAAGTAAAATGAGGCAAAGCAGCACAAAGTCATGATTGGGTATTTACTTTCCATAGCTGGAAACCTGTATACAGAGCTTGTGTTCTTTGCTTTAGGAGTAGGAGGGTGTTGCTTGGTGAAAGTTGGGCATTCCAGCACAGTCTCAATGGTTCTTGATGCAGTGCCTGGCCTACTTTGTTAGACTAGATTTTGCATCAAAACATAACACCTCTTTGACACAGGCACAACGTTGTTAAAATCTATTTATTTCTTCTTACATTTCACACATTGGGTGTGTGTGGTACTAGAACACACATCCAATGTGTGGAATGTTTAAGAAGAAATTGCCTAGGCATAGGCTTTTGTACGTGAACAGTACACTTCTAGTATACAACTTACACTAGACATCACACACTCCTTTGCAAGTGTGTATGCATGGCATTAGGCAACTTGATTGTGTGCCAGCGCTGAGGAAGAGAGTAGGATGAGGACATATTAGCAAATATGACTACGTGCTGTTTTCTCCTCCTTGGTTGCTGCGCTGTATGTGGACTACCTGGCTTACTCAAAATGGTGACACGGAGCTCAACATGGCCACATAAATACCCAGCCCAAAAGGCATAGCCCAAAAGAGTCCAATGGGGCCCAGGCCGCACCATTGGCCCAAAACCCACAGGGGTGCAAGCCTCCGTTTACTGGTGATCTGAACTGTACTCGCTGGTATTGATCACGTAGGTCCTCGTTGCAATGGTTTGTTGATCACTACTTCCATATAGCTGTAGCATTTCATGTTTTCCATTGGAGGCTCACTTAGCAGTCAATGATTTCTGGACCTACCACAATCAGGCATTAAGGTCTTGTCTTATTAAAGTTGATAGTCTGAAATTGTTAATTGTTAAATCGTCAGTGTTCAGTAACACCGGCAACTGTACAGAAGCTAGCTTCGATGGAAATCTCACATATGCAGGGGGATTGGTCATAAGCACATTAGAGAGAGTTGGGACAAACACACATCCTTGATGGAATCCATTCTCAGATTTAAACTCTCCAGTGGTGGCTCCATGTCCCCCAAGTTGAACCTTGACCCACATTTTTGTGTGAAAGGGTTCAATGCGACTGAGCAGTCCAGAATCTATCCCCAACTGTGCCAGCTCTTGCCACAAAAGGTTTCCATTGAACTGGACAAAAGTTGTTGTAAAGCAGCCTACCACACAGAACCATAGCTTTTTCATCACATAAAAAGCAGAACAATGCCACCGAATTATAGGTCGCACAACTGACAAATTATTGAACAACCAAGTGTACAATTTTCCCTTCCAAACTATTAGCGCATTCAACCTAACACTGGTAGGGCAGGACATGGAAACTTGTTTTGTATAGGCACTCACAGATAAATGCCCTATAAGGAATTAGGAATGGTGCAAAGCATAGTAACAGCTGCAGCACCATTTGCCTTTTCTTGGTGTATTACTCTTAATTGGTTTTAAGTGCCCATACCTATTCATTAGATGCCCCTAAAAACCATCATTATGTCCCTGGCCAGAATTACCATTCCTGGAGGTTCCGGTAACCCTGTGGCCAGGGAAATAACAGGGATTATAACATTCTGGGGAAAAACATGCAGAATTCTGTGTTGATGTTGCTGATTGCCACACGTTTTGTACCATAGTTTCACACAGAACGGTCGAAATCTCTGTGAGAGACAAAAAATGTGTTACTGGGCCCATGAGAATTTTCAGAATTTATTGGCCAATCATAATGGGAGACCTTGAGTTCTAGTTTGTTAACTTTCCATCTAGGAATTGAACATATTTATAATTCACAGCCATTTATTGATACAGAAAGCCAGCATGCATCACCTTGACCAATAGCTGCGCGTGCTTGGATTCATAATTATTGTGTGACATGTTTTGCATTTCTTCTGAGTCCTGGCAGATCATGATGCCCCTAGTAAAGAAATAAACTGGATTAGTGAATGTGCCTCCAGCTGTGTTCCCATTGACGCATACAGCCCCTGGAGCACCTTTACATGTCAGCCTCTATGTAATGGTCTTGTTACAGTCTTTAGCTTCTGTGGTACGATCACTTCTGATTCCACACTCAATACCTGCAAAGGCGGCACTTGTACGTCAGTCTCCATGTAATGGCATTTAGATACTGGAATTCCACCCTTGAGGTGAGATCTTTGACTTGAAAACAAACGTTGCCTTGTAGAGATCGTGCACCACCACGCCGTGGCCGTTGTCTTTTAATTCAAGCACAAACTTGCCAGAACGGCTTGAACTGACTTTTCTTGCATCACTCTAGAATGAGGCCTCTCTGGTCATTCCATTGGGTTGAATTAAGTGTCTGCAGTCAATAAGAGTTCCAAACATTCATCGGGGCTTGTTCAAAATTGGAAATTTGACTTATTACTGTACGAAAGTGGGCCAAAACCAGCAACGCGAAGGAAACAAATATTAAACTGATTGCAATTGACAGGCAGGGAGGGGTCCAAGTTTATTGATCTGGTGCTTGCACTAGCGTGCTGATAACTTATGATGACCTGAAAGGCGACGAACACCTGTCCACCCAGCCCTGGAAACGCGTACTCCAGGAATGGGCAATGGTCAATGATAACGTCACCAGAGGGGTGCGATTTAGGGCGGGGAAGTCCTTAGGATCACTGGATGGGATATCATACTGATGGCTCTGACCTTAGGCCACCATTAACGGCGGTACAGACCACACCCCTTGCCTGACACAGTAGGGGTCATGGGACCCAACATCATCACTACCCCATGCCACCGCACCATGCTCTTTATCTCCCCCCACACAGATGGGGTAACCCTACGGTGACTCTGACTGGAAAGCGTGCTGGTGACTCTGACTGGAGAGCACGCAGACCACCCTGAAGCTGGCCATGAAACTGCCTTCAACCCTCACCCACCCACCCCGTGGACATTTGTTGTGGATATAAGAAAGTAAGGTTGTCTCGCTCTTGAGAACTGCTGTTGTGTCCCTCATACTCTGTTTATGCGCCCTCTGCAAAGATATGCATGTGTTTTCGGTGCTGTGTTTTTTAATTGCATTTCAAACGTAGTACTTTCAATAAGGAGCAATTGGCAACAATTAATAAAATCTAATTTATTAAAACGAAACATTTAGGATGTTTGCATATTATGAGATCGATTCAAACAGAGACTCATCAAATCATTGACTTCAAGTAAACCTATGAAAATCTCGAATATGACATGGTAAACATCATTTGAAGTTTTCTTACTGTGTTGAGTAGTATTTAGTTCACCATTTAACACAGCTTCTCTTCTTGTTGCAGAGGAATCTCATTTTAAACTCCAGGAAGGCAGCTGAAGGCATGGCACCGAGCCACAAGTCAGGCCTGAGGATGGACGACACATTTGAAAATATCAATGAGCTGGGGACCTTGGAGCTGATGAGCAAAGACCTTGAAATGACCCCGTATGGACCACTCAAAAGGTCTATCTCAACTGACTCCCTTAGTTCCATCTCTTCCATTGGCAATAATTTCGGGCAGGATTTTACAGTGGGACAAATAGAAGTCAACATGGAATACAACATGAACTCAAATTCTCTGCACGTGACTTTGGTACAAGGCAAGGATCTGATGGAGAAAGAGGATGTCAATTATGAATCCTGTTTTGTGCGCATAAATTTACTTCCGAACGAGCAGATTGTTGGCATTTCCAGGGTAAGTATGCGATGCCATTGTTTCCAATGTTATGTTTATCACACGTTTTGGGTAACATAGCCCCATGCTTCATTACAAAGTTACAATGCATTCTGTAGAAGGAAGACACATGATTAATCACAAAGCGTTGACAGTTTGGGGGATTTGGAGTTGCCTATGTGGTTTGGAGCAGTGTGAGGTTCGGGAGAAGGACAGCTAAAGATGATAGACTCCGGAAAGGACAGTTAAAGCCTTTAAATGGCACAGGACCTTGGCATAAGCAGTTTTTATACTGAGTTCAATCTAGAGTGTATGGGCTGATGCAGTGGTTAGTTTTTTACCAATCGAAAAACATGTAGTGACCATGAAACGGATTTTGTATTTGATGGGGCTACAAAAAGCTAACCACAAACTTCAATAGAGAAGCATAGATATATGACAGCTAGAGTTAACCAGAAGCAGATTTTGTGTTTGCCTTTACAGTTTACCTAGAATGTTTTGCCACCAGGGAGGCATTAGAAGCAGCAAGGCATGTTTACTATTTCCACTCACAGATCAAATTTGGACAGTTCGACAAAACCTGCATGTATGCAAGAGTCATTCACTCTGTGCATCCTTAGAAGCAGACTGGTGAATGCACAGATATATATTTTGCAGTTTCTGAGCATTGCTGAATGATAAAGGTGGTGTTCTCCATTTACAAAGAGGTGTACACCAATCAGAATGTAAACTGAGCATCTGACCATAGAGGTTTGAAAAAAGTGGGCGACAGAGGGCTGGACATCTAAGGGGATGGCTGGGGGTGAAGCTGGTAATAGTGTGAGCGAGGTCGGGATGGATAACGATGTGGGCAAGTTGGAGCATCAGTGCCAGAGATTTATGGAAAGATCTGCCAGTCAGTGCCGAAGTGGCAGGTGGCCATGGAGTGCAGGAAGTTGCACTGGCTTTGTGGGGTGAAAGTAAAATCTCTTCAGTTGATGGGTGGACAAGAGAAGTAATCCGCGGAGGCGAATGCTGCAGTTTTCACGTTTTCCATGTCCTAGATAATTAATATAGGTTGTGGCTGTGTGGAAGTCATAGAATATGGGATATGGCGGATCATACAAATTTAGTAGTCGGTGTTGGTCAGAGGTAGATTTTGAGATGGTAAAAGTTGAATGACTCAAATCATGTCCAGGTGGGCTCCTTGGTCGCGGGCAAAGATGTGGGAGCAGAGTGACAGAGGGATATCTGATGAGAGAAAGTCAATGAACTCAGTCTTTGTTGATTTAGCTTGAGGCACTGCTTTTTCATTCAGTTGCACAAGGCCCTTAGGGAGTTTGTAGCTTGGATTTAAGAGGGTGAGAAGGAGACAATAATGTGTTTTTTCACAAAGAGGTGAAGTACAAAACTAAAAGAGGATGGGAGGTTCGTTTCTGGGCTGAATTATAATGTGAAGAAGCATTGGATTGCAACTGAGCCCTGGTGGGAAGGGTCCCTCAGACAGACTGGGTAGAATGTTGAGAGTCATTGTAGGTGTCTGGTTGCTGCATGGGAGAAGAACCAGTAGCGTGCTGATCTAGAGGTACCCAGAGCTGGCACTGTGTTGAGGAATTTGCCATGGACAAAGGAACTGGTAATGAGAGGAGTTTATAATCGTTGTTTAATAACTTGAAGGAGAATGCATATATTAATGCTAGTGAACTGTTTACATATCCTTCATACGCTCATACGATCTCCATTCTGAAGTACCCTACACTGCCAAGGAATCAGACGAAGAGAAATGAAGGTGTGGCAAATATCCAAGCTTAGCCATTAGCAGACTGACTGAAAAAATAGGTCTGGGGAAAAGTTAGTGCACACATTTTATTATTTCGAACATAACAAGGAGATAGAAGGAATGCTTAAATTAATCTCAGCCACTGGTGATTGCTTGGGGCCGCGTTCAAGACCATTGTTTTTCACCCACTATGCTACTCCAAACAGAGACCTGCCACATGTAAAACAGTGCTGGCTTGCTCCTATAGGGAACTGCTAGGCCAAGTCCCCTCTAGATGAGAACACAAGCCCAGAGCAGTTTTGATCTAGTTAGGCCTGGTCAGTGAGGTGGAGCGTGAGTCCTGTGATACAGTGAGCACAGGGCCTACATCTGGGCATACCGTCAAACGTGACAAAGCAACTAAGTGAACAAACAAGTGCTTGAATTAATTATATCCACTGGCGATTGCTTGAGGCCATATGCTTGACCATTGTTTTTCACCCACTATGCCACGCAGATAGAGACTTGTCAAATGCAAATGAGTCTTGGTCATGCACCAACAGGAACAGTTCAACAGGAACTGGTAGGCCAGGTCGTAACTAGATACGAACACAAGCAACCCCATATCAGGTTCGGCCTGTGTAGGTCGCTTCAGTGAGATAGAATTGAGTCCTGTAGCTCAGTAAGCACGGGATCGATGTCTGGGCATACCCATCACACTCAGGGCGTCTACTGCACATACAAGGTTATGGGAGGAATGCCTGAATTGATCTCAGCTCGCCACTGGCACATTCCAGACCATCATTTTTAACCCACCAAAATCGGCTAGATGGTGACCTGCCATATGCAAATCAGTCTTGGTCCTGCTTCAGAAGTAAACTCAGGCCACTTTCCACCTACTTAGGTCTGAAAAGTGGGTAAAGCTTGAGTCCTGTGGAACAGTGATCATTAGCATAAACCTTTAACCAGAAGAGCGAATCGCAGGTGATATATATTGCTTTCTATTCAACTTTCCCTTGCATCTGGTACTTACCTCCCTCAGTGGATGCAGAAATATGTGGCTCTCAATCTTCATCCTGTTGCAGGATGAAGTCCCACAGTAGCAGATGGGATGCAGAGTGGGTAGAGAGCCACAAACCCAACCCAGAGAAAAGAAGTGTGTGAACTCAAGCAGAGAGTGAACGGTGCCTATCCAGAGAAGGGCAGGATGCACAGATAACAGATGCTGGAAACCCAGAGCCAGGATCATCATCACGAGATTTTGAACTCACACTGAATGGATATAAAAACCCAATCCTGGGATGAAAGGATTGAGAAGCCCAGGAGAAATGTAGCAGAGTACAATCATGTAAGGAAAAAAGGATGGAACCATAGTGAAACCAGAGTATGCCCAGAACCTAGGGAAAATTCATTAGAACCAGAATGTAATATGATCTTTTTTGAATATCGGTTGGGGATTTTCCACCTCAATAATTTCACCCATAAATGGTGAATGCTTTCTTCACTGTTGGGTAAATGTGACTATTCAAAATAGGACACAATCGTTGCAATTTTGAAAAGACATCAAAGTGATTAATATAGACTCCAGTAATGTCAAATTTATGTTGCCTGTTGGATGTCGAAGGAAAGGTATTTATACACATTTTGTAACGGGGTGATTAGATTTTGTTTGATACGAAGTAGGATTTTATGCACAGCTTGTAACAGAGAAGATGTATTTTCTTTTTTGATGTAAATTTCGTTTTGGTTGCACAGACGATATGCATAGTTTATTGTACATTTAGATTTTATGGATATTTTATCCAAAATAATCTGAAAAACTGAACGGTCTTCTATAGATTCACAGACCTTCTGTGGGCAGATTGTAAATCTGAGATTGGATGACATAGCCTTAGAGGTGTTTGACAGGAAACTGTGTGATAGGAGAGTGTGGCCCAGGCCTTGGAGAGAACGGCAACAACTCCATTGGCCCAGGAATACAAAGGAACAACCCAGGTAGGAAGAAAGGAAATACAGGACCTCGAGTCCATGCCCAGGAAAGAAAAGCAGGAATCTGGCAACTAAGAGGGGAGACCAGCCCCAGAGAGAGGTAGCTGGAAACTCAAAGCAGAAGTGAAGTGGAAGTGAAAATTTACCAAGACAGGTAAAGAAAGAACCATCCGAATGACCACGGGACTATTGTCCTGAGAGGTGAATGTGTATAATGTATGACGTTATAATGCAAACATTTACAACGCATGCCTTTACAACACAGTTTTTACATCGCAACATCCATTACAAAGCATGATTTTACATCGCATGCCATCCCAACGCATTTTTAGAAACTACATTTACAACGCATTCCATTACATCGCATTGTACCATTACAATGCATACCATTACATTGCATATAAGGTAAGTGTTGGATAGTGTAGGGGTAAAAATTTCTATTCCCACTCCAGTGAGTGCAACAGTAGGGTAAGTGTTGGCTAGTGTAGGGGTAAAAATTACTATTCCCACTCCAGTGAGTGCAACAGTAGGGTAAGTGTTGGATAGTGTAGGGGTAAAAACTATGCATTGTGATGGTATGCGTTGTAATGGTATGCGTTGTAGTGACATGCGTTGTAATGACATGCATTGTAGTGACATGCGATGTAATGGCTGCGTTGTAATGACTTGCGATGTAAAGGATGTTGCATTGTAATGACTGCGTTGTAAAGGTAGTGCGATGTAATGACTGCGTTGTAGAGGGTGTTTCCCGAATGGGTAGCACAAACAGAGTTGGAATACTTGTGGCTGGGAGCCTCAGCACCTCTTGGACCAGTAGCAGCTTGCAGATTTGAAGGTCTGGTTGGGAGTTCAAATCTTTCTTCCAGAATTCACTATTCATGCAACATAGGATTATATCAGGCAAACCCCTCAGTGTGCCCTTTTTATGCTGGAAACACCTATTCACGATCCAGCTGGATCTGCTAAACTCATTTCAGTGCCTTTCTGGCCCAGCACTGAGATAAGTGGCGATGGTAAGTGCTCTATCTGCACAAACACAAATGTGTTTTCTACCTTCATCTCATATCAAAAGGATGACAACCTACCTGCAATTTGGTTTAATCTCTTATATGTATGTGCAACTGCAGGAATTTATTGGCCAAACCTGATTTATTTTTCTATACTGCTTGCCAGTCAGAACTCATCAGCTTTTGCCATGACTCATAGTTGGTTAAAAAAGATGTTTAAAGTGAAAGAGAAGGGCAGCAAGAGGGAAAGAAACATGATAGGCTTTGGAGGTTCAAGAACGTGCATGGCATTTACCTTTTCATAGAAACCAATTCATAGAATGTCTTTATGGTCAAAATTGGCTTTTGAATGCTTACATTTTAAGTGTGAATGGGAAGGTTGCATGTATAACTTTCAGAAATAGTTTTGTTTATTTCAGTGCTTTACTTCAGGGGACATTATTTCATATTTATAGCTTTAAAATTGTCAAACAATTCATTTAATTTGCTGATCAATCACTACCCGTAAACATCATCTATTGCAGACCCCTCAGAGACCCTCACCTCACATAAAATACACTAATCCCTGAAGCCTAAAGAGCCGTTTGTGCCCCCCAAAAAAACATCCATGAACCATAAAATCACTCACTACCCGCTACGCCACCCTTTCCTGATTTCTGATACTCAAAAATCCTTTCTATGCCTATCCACATCCATCTCATATCCCTTAAAATACCTCAGGTGGCCATTACAAAAATGGGGTAACCCAATGGTGACCCTTGATCTCAATAGAGAAGCAATCAATTTTTTGAATATTACAATAAAAGCCCAGTCAGGCAAATTATATACCAGTCTACACAGGAAGAGTAGTGAGCGGAAACCCTCTTAAGATACACAAGCCACCACCCCCGTAACCTCAGGGACAATCTGCCCTTCGGCCAATTCTTGAGGCTATGGAGGAATTGTTCAAAAAAGGAAGACTACATTGACGAGTCAGCAGGCCTTTTAGCTAGATTGAGTGAACGGGGTTACCCCATCAGACTGCTTAAGAAAGCACGAAAGCGTGTGTGGCACAACCACAGGGAATTCCTACTAGTTCCAAAACCTAAAACTAACACCAAGGAGGAACGTTTAGTGTGCGTGACTACTTTCAATACCAAAAGTAACGCTATCAAAAAGACCATCAACCAGCAGTGGCATTTGGTGTCAGACGAATTGGGTAATATGCCCACTCCTTTACATGCATTTAGAAAAGGCAAAATATTAGGGATCATGTGGTGAAGTCTTTGTTACACACACCAGGGACCCCTGGCCAAAATACTCTATGGGGGATCCCACCAATTATGGGCCACCATAAGTGCGGCTCATGCAAAGCCTGCCCATTGTCTAAAGAGATTATTCAGTTTACGCACAATGAACAGACATACACACTACATGAGCACTGTGACTGCAACACTAGTGGCGTCATTTATGCAATTTCCTGCCCTTGTAGGTTCATATATGTAGGGCAGACCATCCAGAGAGTTAAATGCCGCATCCTACAACATTGCAGTCGCATACGTTGCAAGGTGCAAGGTGCACCCTTAGTGGAACACTTCACCACGTTTGAACACGTAGCTGAAAGTCTTAGATGGTGGGTCATTGAGAAAGTCAAACCTAACCCAAGAGGGGGTGACTTCATCAATATACTTAACAAACGAGAGTGTAAATGGATACACTCTTTGGATACGGTAGCACGGGGCCTGAACGAATTTGAGGAAATCAGCAGGCAAATAGCTGTACTTAGCAATTGATGAAGTCTGCCATTTTCAGTGAGTTAGTGGTCTCATACACTCTCTGTTTAGCACACTAGGGACCTAGTGTACTACATACTCTAGCAATTTTATGTTGTTCAATCAGGATCACGTTTCTCAATGTAATTTTATATCGCTCTCCGTGTTTTGTCTGCTACATGTATTAGGCTCATGGCATGTAATCTGTCATATACATAACCATTGTACCTAGCAATTTTATCTGTAAATATATTAATACAACCACTGTACTGTTCACTCATGTTTTCCTAAGCGCATTTTAACCCGTTTTAATGGGTGATCTTCATTGTATCTATTTGTAATGCACAATTATAATTCGTTCATTGTTTGTGTGCCATAAGTACTGTCCTTTGGCATGCATATATTCTTTAATCATCATTGTTCTCTCTCAATCTGTCGCATACAACTTTGGAATGCTTTGTTCCTTTTAATAGTGTCACGCACATATTCTTTAATCATCACTGTGCCTTTACAATCTGTTGCGGACAATATTGCAATCCTTCCTTGGAAATTCCTTCACCTTTTAACATTGTCACGCACCGATACCGGGAGAGTCTTTCCTCCCTGGTATTTGACGTGCACCGGCCGCGTCAGCCTGACGTCGACGCGGTACCCGGTTTAGTACGTCCACGCGCCGACCGCCTTCCCAGTATGCAGTCGTACACGGCGGTAGACGGACACAGATGAACAGCGCTTCCCAGGTGATTTTAACCCTTGGAGAATATTGATGTGATGTTAGACGCTAAGCGCATTCTATCCCCTTATTTACAATTGTTTTTGATCTTTTCAGTTGTAATTGGATTCTCCATTTATGTGGACCTAATTTAATATTATTGGAGTACACTGACTCATAGACTGACCAAACTATTGGATACAGATTCAATCTCCAGCCTTAAGGCAAAGAGGTTTTTAAATGTTTGAACATTACCAGCCTGATACTAAGCATCGGCAGGTTCACTGACTCTTACCACGCTTATACCTCCCTTAGTCTTCAAGATTACTGCTTTCAAGCACATCCACCAGCGATTATGGCCGCATTAACCATATGAATTACGGACTTTAGCCCCCTACTACTGATCAGTAGACCACAGTTAACGATGGGTGAACTATTCATATATTTTTAACTATGCTACCAGTTTTTAACCTCTAGTGCAACGACCTGACCTTTGGTTTCTCACTCTTTAGGTATGTGACTAGGCCCCACACCCTCTTAGGTTGCCCCACCCTGTCCTGATGAAGATCCGCAAGGCCGAGGATCTAATCGCCCTCATGGCCATAAGACGGGTCGAAACGTCAATGCCCATTTAACCAAGCCTGGATCCTGAACCTTACCCCCCACGTGCCACCTTAGAATGGAATTCTATGCGAATTGAAATTTCAACATATTTGTGATTGATTTGTGGTCAGGCTGCCTAAGGACGGTGATTTACAACCAGTCCATTTGTTTTGACATATTAAACTCCTCTATGCCATCTTTTTGAATACCCTCTTCCTCACCACTTCACACTTGAGCACCTCTATTCCTATGCACGTTCCCTCTGGAGCAAACCCTTTTTTCTAAATCGATAACGCATATAATATTGTCTGATTTTCACCATTTGACTTGAAAATAAAATGCATGGTGACCCAGATCATGGTTTGTTGCACTTTTATGTTGTAAATAATGTATTAAGTCATATGAGCCAATAGCTCATATAATCATTGGTTGATTTATAAATGAAGGTCTAGGACCACTGTTTTTTTATCATACCTTAAAATACCTCAGCACACCCAGACTCCACCCATCCATGAACCCTAAAAAAACTCACTGCCCGTCAACACTAGCCGTCCATGACCCATAAGAACTCCTTGTCACCCTAAACTACTCATACCTAACCCTAAAAACCCCTTTCTACATCTGAACTCTTAAATCCACTCACCACCTCATCCCCCTAAACTACACCCCTAAACCCTAAATACTCTTCACTACCCCAGCCGCTACCTATAATTGAACCTTAAAAATCCTCACCAGCCTTAAACTCCGCACATCCTTGAACCATAAAACCCCTCAACACCGGTACAATCCACTCATCCCTGAAACCTAAAAACACTTCACTAACCTGAACACCTCTCACCTGTACACCCTAAAAAAAACCTCACCCCTACACTCTACCCATCTCTGAACTCTAAAAACCCCTTTCTTTGTCCAAACTCCAATTATTCCTGACCCCAAAAAACAACTAATCACCCAAAACATTACCCATCCCTGATCCCAAAAAACCCCACTGTAATCCTAAACTTCACCCAAGTGTAATGTGATTTTAGATTTTTCCTTAAAATTATCTTTCCTTTAAAATGTTTCCTTTAATTTTCGATTTTTTGTATTTCCCTAAAATTGGTTTTCTGTGATTTGGTTTCCTCCAATGTGTTTTCTCACTTTTCATTTTACATTAATTCACACACATCAATTACAGTTAGCAGAACTAACTGTAAGTTGCGTCCCCCATGCACTGCTTATGACCTCACATATTACATCACTCATGACATGTTCCATGACATCATTTATGAAGCACTGATGGCATCTCAAATTATGTCATTCATGACATCACTGATTATATCATCCAAAGAAGGTGTTAGTTTGTTTTATAATTTACAGAGTGGCTGGTAACCACAATATTAACCTTCTTCCTAATTCAGGGGCGTAAAACACAAGCCCCCGCACCTCCTGCAGTGCGGGGGGCCCTCCAGCTGCAGGGGGCCCCCTCAGCACAGAACTCTCGTCTGAGAGCTCCTGATAACATCCAGAGCTGGGGCCCCTCCATGCACCTTGCAGGAGGGCCATCTCATTTTTCGTTATGCTACTGTCCTAATTCTGTCCAGCGTGTGTCTAGCTTCTCAAAATTGGTTTTCCATGATTTGGTTTCTTCCAATGTGTTTTCTCAGTTTTTATTTTACATTGATTCACACACATCAGCTACAGTTAGCAAAGGTAACTGTAAGTTACGTCCCCCCATGCACTGCTGATGACCTCACATATTACATCACTCATGACATGTTCCATGACATCGCTCAAACCATGTAATTGATGACATCACTGATTGCATCATCCAAAAACCATCTCAAATTATGTAATTGATGACATCACTGATTACATCATCCAAAGAGTGTGTTACTGTGTTTTATAGTTTACTGAACGGCTGGTAACCACAATATTAATTCTCTACCTAATTTTGTCCAGCCGGGGTTCAGCTAATGGGTGTAAGTGTTTAAAAAATGCATGTGCTCCTAATTTGGCCTTGATAGAATTCATGGATTTTCACTCTGCGGACTTCCGTGGAGTTCCAAAAAACTCAGCGAGATTCTGCGGAATTCCGCAACCAGGTGGAAATAGGCACATTGCACGGTTTGCTCTGTAATTTAGTGCTGGGGGCTTGTTCTGCTCTAAAAACTTAGAGCGAATGGCACCACACGGCGTGCCAGATGCTGCAGCTGCTCTAGTTCATTTTGATGTCAATCGAGCGGAAGCTTTCTGACCCTGAAAGGTCACAAAATCTCACCAAGTGTCCTCCTAGTGACCGACAATCACTCTAGGTGATGCCAAATCTCAGTTGCCTACTTACTGGTGCACAAAAAAAACTCCACCACACAGCAGTTGGGGGGATTTGGCCAGAACTCCATGTTACAAGCAATACATGGAGTGGCCAAAACTCTACCAATTCTACTGGTGGTGTGAAATATATTGCCCACTCCTACTTCGAATGAATCATAGGTGGGTAGAGGTTTTGAACACATTATAAATCTTTCTATCGAACAGTAACTCTGTGTGCAGATGACAGTTGATGACTTGTGTCCAGTATTTTCCATACATTCAGTAGCGAGCACACCCTCGGAGTGTATTGAATAAGGTGAGTAGGGCCCCCCTCACCTGAGTCATTAAAGGCCCTGAGGAGCCCACCCAGGCTTGTAATCCTGAAAAAGGGGAAGGAGTGCCACTAGGCCCCCCTCCCCGAGCCATTATAGGCGCCACTGGTCCTCCTCGGGCCAAAACATGCAAAAAATGGAAGTGGGGCCATGGCCCCCCTTCCCGAGTCTCTTTAGGCCCTAGGGACCCATCCCCTGGGCCTTTTGTTTATAAAAGGGCAGGACTGAGTCAACCTCCCTCTTCGAGCCTTATAAAGAGGAGGGGGACCATGTGGCTCCCTTGGCCAAGTACTTGTTAGCGCCTGGGGTCCCTATCCCCCGGGCCGTTTTTTCAATCAAAGGGGAGGGTGGCCATGTGGTCCCTCTCCCTGGACCATAGTAGGCCCTGGAGACCCCCATTTCCCCAGGGCCACTACTAAAATTAAAAGGGAGAGGCTGTGGGGTTCTTTTTCCAGAGCCTTTTCCAGCCCCAGGGAACCCATCCCCTTGGGCTGCCACTGTTAAAAGTGGTTGCCCTGGTACATGTATTGGGGCCGTGGGGTGCCTCAGGGCCCCTGTGGCCCCAGCCGGCTCACTGCATGCAGCGGTAGCCGGCATTGCTCCTGCCTGCAGGAAACAGCTACTAATGCTGCTCTCTCTCGGCGGGAGCAATATTTTGATCTGTTTCCCTGCCTGCTTCAGTCTGCTCCAAGCTGGTAGGAACATAAGGCTCAGAGAGGGGGGCTGGGCAGCCCCTTCTCCATATTCACGCATTTGAGTCCCAGGGGTGGTCTCTCCAAGGGACTATACTTGCTCGGGAGGGGGCTGCTTGACCCTCCTCCCCTTTATTAAAGAAATCAGCCCCAGGGTATGAGGTCACTGGGGCTTCTGAAGGCTCAGGGGTCCGCTCACCTACTATGCAAATCTTGCCCCAGAGGTGTGCACCCTGGGCCAATAATGGCTCAGAGAGGGGGCCACCATGGGGCCTAGTGGGGCAGGGAATCCCTACCCTGTTGCTCTATATCTTTTTCTTTTCTCAAGTTCAGCCAATTAGAGCGCTCGCTCCTGTGGGAGTCTGACTCCCACAGTAGCGAATTGGCCCAAGGAAAAAAAAGCTCCCTGGGACAATTAGAACACCCCATTTTTAAATTGGCGCTACTGCGAGAGCCTCTCAAGCCTCTCGCAGACCCAATCATCCAGATAGCTATATTCTTTTAACTTTAATTACTCAAAAACTACTGAACGGATTTACACCAAATCACACAAAGCACAGTCTGCGTACCAGGATCTAGCTTCCTGTCAAATTTGGTGTAATTCCATTCAGCAGTATTTGCTGTAGCCTTGTCTTAACAAGTCAATGGAAAATGAATGGGGATTTTGTGTTTTGGGACCTCCCTTTTTTCTCAGGCCCACAAACTAGTCAAATAGTAGCACCTTTTTGGACAGTTTTGTGGAGATTCATCAAAGAACGAATTTCGCCAAATGCGATGCAGCGCGCGCAACAAGATTCGTTTACTTTATTTTTTTCGTAACTTACCTGCAATTGGCTGTATGCCGCATTTTGCAACCCCCCACCCTGCCCCTCCTCTGCCCCACATCACCGCCCCGGTAACACGCCCTATATGGGCCGTCGCTGTAAGCAGGCATTAAACAAGTAAACGGTGCAAACAAATATCATGAGGGACAAATTTGAAAACCATATGCATAATGCAATTATTTAACAAAAGGGTATGAGTACATTACAGTTGAGGATGTTTTGGTGCACACAAGTTCCAAATGGATATAGTCCATTGCTAATCCTAGTGGCAAAGAACATCCAGATGTACAGTGGGCAACAAGGTCGAGAGAGAATATTGGTGAAAAGTGGAAATTACAAGACACACCATAGGTAATTTTTGTCATATTCTGTTTTTGTCATATTCTATGCACACAACAGTGCCTACTTCTAATGCAATACTGGCCCTAATATATTATGAGCATCCATTGCTTGGGATAATGATAAATGGACATGCGAGAAACAATCTAGCCATGTGACATATTAATATATGTAGGTACCAAACATGCATATACTGAAAATGAAAAATCTGTTTTTAAAGTTGTCAAATTTACTCTTATTCTAGGTTGATAAGCTTTTTGGGGGAGGAAATTCATTTATTTCTTCAAAATGAAAAGCTGACAATTGCTAGCAAAGTCTGTGCATTTTCATAATCTGAAACACTGCTAGTTCGACTTTGCAATTTAAAAAAATGTCAAAGTCCCCACTTCCATTAGCAATATGTGCAAGGATTCCCAAAGGAAGGCTTATTGGGCCCTAAGGCAGGGAGCTGTATAATATTAAGTAAGGCATGTCTTTTCACACGTCTTAACAGCAATACTTCTAAATTGTTGTTTTGCTGTGGAAGGGATAGTAGACCAATTGGCTAACACAAGGTTACCAGCTGGCCCCTTGGCCCGGCTGACTTCTGAATGGAGCTACCTAGCTGGGTACTGTAAGGTATCAAATAATCATGGCGTTAAACCCAATTTGATGCCCAAGCTGAATTTAATGTCACTATTAAAGAAAAACAACTTTTAGAAAGTTGCGACTCCGTGACCAAGTTAGTCCAGTGGCCTCAAACGGTCACTGGCCCCTTGACAGCTTTCTGCCCATCTGGGGAGTCATGTGAATGACTCCGAGGCTTAGGAACAGGCTTAGGAACAATAGCAGCCTGCTGCATGGCGATGTGTTACCTCCACTTCGCAGATGCCACTAAGGGTGTTAGCCCAAAAGGCAAGCTTCAAAGATGAAGCCACCGTTGGTGGGCAAATAGCGTTCACACTCCTGAGGGGCTGCCCTTCGTTTAGGTAGACAGGGTTAGAGAAGGGAGACCACTGCCCAAGACAATTTTCCTGTGGGTGTGTAGCCCACAGGTAGCCCCACCTCGAGTGTGGGCTCCCAAGCTCTTAGCATGCAAGGAAGGGTCCAAAATCTTGAGAGTGGGTAGAATAGCGCACTCTGGAATTGCTAGATGCCACACATAGCCACAAACTAATCACTAAGAGGGAGGGGAGCTGGTGGCCCATTTGCAAGTGACTAAATTCTCCCCCAGGGCACTTTCTGGGTATAAATATGGCACATCTGGGCACCATGACCCTTAGGTCACATTGGAACTGGAACAAGGACTGAAAATGGACTGCCTTGCTGCCCCATGGACTGCACAAAGAGAGGCTGCACCATCTGTTGGACTGAGCCTGCTACACTTTGGGCTATCAGAGAGAGGATTGTGCCTGTGACTCCTGGCTCAGGGAAAAGGCATCCCTCAGCCCCGGACCAAAGGAGTGACTAAAAGGAACAGTGGACTTATCCCCTGGAACCCGCACCAGGGTCAGCACAAATGAAGTAGACCACATCGGCAAGTTAGTAGCCACCATGGAAGATTAGCTGCTAGCTGTCGTTGGGCACATCTAGAGACCGATCCTTGATGGCTACAAGTTGCACTCGAGTCAGCCGCACCCAGGAGTGTCATATGAGTCCATATTGGTCACCCAAAAGGGACACCAGCCCCCACCAAATGATATCACTGAGACCGCTGTACACAGAGACCGGTAGTCCAGCCACACCTAGCCTACCACAGTCTCAAAGAGGACTTCGAGCAAGCCCCACCTCTGCGATCAAAGTTGCCCCACCTGATCCATAGCCCAAGGAATAACTGCAAAAGCACCCCGTCAACAGTATAGTTTCTTCATCTGCTGCATGCGCAGCATCAGGACCATTCCATTGAAGTCTATGGTGGTCATGCTATAACGTTTGGAACTCGACTGGAAAATGCTCTGGTGCCCAGGTAACTGTCCAGATCTACCCTTTTGGTGCCCCTCAGACCTTCTCCCTGTTGAATTTGGTTGCCCAAGCCAGGTTGGAGAAGCTGAACGAACTTTTACAAACTTTTCAAAAGTTTATAAACTTTATGGTGGCCACTGCTTGTTTGCAGTTGGATTAAAAGAAGAATCTTCAGAAATCTGTATCTCCGGATCCCTCTGGTGGATTTTGCTCATCTAGGAGTCTAACAATTCATAAAAATATTATCTATTTTTCTAAATTGGTGTTGTGTTTCTTTCGTGTTGCGTGACTTTCTTATTTCAGTTGCTTTTTGGTACTGTTACATGCTAGACAGTAGTTCCTTTGTTCAAGCCGTCCTGCTCTAATCCATTGTTAACCAGGGTAGAGCTGAAGGTTGTACAAACAAGGCTGGCTGGACACAAGATAGTTTTGGCGAGTGTATTCCATGGTATGGCCACACAGCCATACCATATAATACACCCAGATCCTCACAGGGGACATAATTCTTACATTTCCAAATATATATATATATATATATTTTAACATTTGTATTAAATCTTTGATAGCAATACCTTTGTTCAGAATAATAATGATAGCTGCTGATTAATATTGGTGCAGATTTGTGATAGGATGGAAAGAAATGATTGGTCACTGTGGGGCATTTCTAGAACTATTTATTGGTTGTTGCTTATTGGGTACTATCACATACAATGGGGCTAATAGAGGCCAGTTGGAACTAATATACAACAATTCTAAACATTTTCATGTCACCGATATTCGACCAACCAATGTACGGTAATTAGTTTCTGAAAATTGTTTTAAAACACAGCATTCAACATATTTTACTCTTGGATTCCTTGAAGTACTATCCCTGACCTAAAAAGTTATCCTTAATTCTATCTAGTTTTCATCAGTCTTACTAATCCATTTTTTATTTCTAAATGTGTCTTTGGAGCGGATTTTCTCAAACGATCTCCAAATCCCCTGTAAGTTTGTACTTTATGATTTTCCCTAAGCCACAACTCATGAAAAAAAGTCTGTTTCAGTATAACCTTCAAACCCCTGCAAAGTTGTCTTTAAATCTTTCGAATTTTGACCAGTTTAACTGACCAAATGTGTTATATGCACAACAAGAGACATTAGTGTTCCCTTCTATAAGCTGGGGAAATTGTAATCCCTCTCTTTGGATGCCTTTAAACTATATTCATTTTAGACTAACATGCTTTAAAATAAACCCTTTGTCACCCACTTTCACTTCAAAATAAAATTATTTGTGTGCTTTAAGAACACAGTGTAAGTACGTTATTTTTTCAAAAGCTACCATACCTGACCTACACTATGGCCCTGGGCTTAAACAGGCGGATTTTTGGTTAGCAACATTTAGATGTTACTGGTATAACACTACTGTGTATAACATTGAGACGCTATTGGTATAACACTGTGTGCAAAATCTGCATTATCATAAAAACATACAAATGGGCTTAATCATTCACCGAACACTAAGAGAAATGGACACTCATAGAAGATTTTTTAATATTTTTGAAAAGTGAATGAAGATATTCAGTACATAGTGTGACAGTAATCAGTGAAGCAAAACAAACAGAAAAAAACAAGTAAAGAATGTATCAGACTTGCCACATCACCTTTTCTGTAAATCATTTTGTAGAATGGTATCCTTAAGTGTGTTCAGATGCTGACATGGCCGTCACCTGTACCCAGAGTGTTCCCAACGCATCCTCTAAAGTGTTATCCATGTAATCAGTTTGCCACTGGAATTGCAGTACATGCATTGCATCTACCCCAAGGTTGGAGGACTTAGAATGAGTTATTTTATTTATTTATTTATAAAGTTTTGTATAGCGCGAACGTGACCCTAGTGCGTATCAGAGCGCTTTACATGACAGGGACTAGAGTAACATTTTGTCTGACAAAAACACAAAAACCAGGAAATACATGCGTGATGAATCAAACAAATCATAAAGTATAATAGTATAACACATATTCGTCTAGAATAAAGACAGTAATAGGAGGGGATAGTCCCCTTGGGAGTTTGCTGACTATACATTACCAGTGAGACCCGTATATTGTCTTAAGGTAAAAACTTCTTCAGTAGAAAAGATTTGGCTTCTATTTTGAAGGAGGAGGAAGCGGAAATTAGGCGAACATCCGGTGGTAGAGAGATCCATATCTTGGGTGCAATAGCCGAGAATACTCTGGCAACCGTTTTCTTTTTGTGGGTACGTTGGGGTTTCAGAAGCGAGGTGAGCACGCTTTGGGAGTTTCTGTTGCCCCCTGATTTTTTCTAGCTTTTGAGCCCGGTAGCTCGGGGTATTGAAGTGTAATGCCTTATGCGTGATGCAGGCAATTTTCAGCTGGATCTTTGCTCATAATTAGAGGGTTATGGTTAGAGGGTGCCTTGCAACAACTAATACCCCTTGGGTAATTTGAAATGTCATCTTAAACTATGGTATGGCATGTGATAGAAACGTTTTTATATGTTATATTTAATTAGTATGTTTTTCATATCATCTGAGCTCTGGGCAGGTCTCTGACTTCCCTTCACCCAATTACAAGTGCTTTGCAAATTGCAGATCTGGTGCCAGTTATGTACCCAGGTTCACATTTACTAAAACGTTTTATTAACACTTGTAAAGACAAAATCGGAAACGCCTCGGACACATCAGGCCCCCACTTGTTACCATTTGCATGGGATCTGATAATTAGCTGGTGCACAATCTGCACATGATTCTAAGTTGTCCACTTCAGAATAAAGACATGTATGACGGTTTCACCTGGTGCCTGGTGCGATTACCAGAATTTTGCGCTATGTACCTCATTTTTTATTCCGCTTAGGGTGCATTGCACCCAAAGCGGAAAATGGGAGTTTGCACCCGGTGTAAACTCCCATTGGCACCTAAAACAGAATTAGCTACTCGCGTTGAACAGGGACTCAACCACATTTTACGCCTCAAATCCTCCTTGCTGTTGACACGAGGTTCAATGACTAAAATTAGCTCCTTGGTGTATCGAAATCGAGCTCTCCACAATGACTTAAACGCTCTGCAGCTCCCGCCATTTTAATTGCAGGCTTCCGTGCCTCGAACATTATGGGACTTGGATGCTGTGCAGCAGTTGCTGAGGCAAATGAGAGAGGAGCGCGCGGCGCTGACGAACGGAGGAAATGGAAATGTCCCCGTGGGTTTGTTGCCAGGCTTTTTAACAGCCTGAGTGCTGCGTGGGCGCATCTAGCCGCACTGTGGAGTGCAGCTACCGACGCCTGCACGTCATCCTCCCAACTAATGACCGCGTGCTCGCCGCTTCTGCCTCGCTCTCGTCTGTCAGCAATTCTTGCACCCTCATTCCCATTTCCATTAATTAAAACGAGAGCCATCGTCTGAGGACTAGAGATTTACACCGGGGCTGCTGATAGATCAAAAAGCTTTTCCAATGAAAGCCCATGCCATTGTGTAACAATGAATGAGAGCAATCATGGAATGGACGCTAATTATTCTATTTATTGTGCTTTTAAACATTAATAGACGTCACTGACGTGAAGCGAGGACGGTGCTTGTGGTGCAAAGATTCTTGCGTCACTAGATCTAGATCAAGATTCTCTTAATAATAACTAAGGCTTCTGGTTTTCAGTTTGTGCTGTTCTTTTTTACAGATAAATACAGACAGAATTTTTTTTAATTTCCTGTAGTATTTATTTTTAAAAGTGGAAAAATATAGAAAATTGTGCTTCTTGTGAGTGACTCCCCTTGTTGTCCTTCATGTATTCCAGACCAACTGCTAAGCAGATAGTCATCATGGAAATTTAAAAATATGATGAGATTACAATGTTAACATATATTTGTATATAATGCTAATAGTTATATACCTGTCAGAGTGCTGTTTTGTTATATTTGGCTGCTTAACTTGCTAAACTGCAACAGGGATCAAAGTATGAATGCATGATCAGTTAAAACTTGTGGAAATATACCATTTTACAATTCCATTTATTCTCAAAACAAAATAAATATTGATACATGCCAAAAAATGGCTAAAACATAAATATGGATAAATAGACATTGAAATGTTTTAAAAACATACATGTGTCTGTCGGCACAACTGAAACTTTCCAAGTGATGTCCATGCGCAATGGTGAAACTTGCGTAATGAAACAAAGGACCCAACAATGCCTTTGCTGCAACCCCAGTGTCGGTGAATGTGCTTGAGAACATCAAGTGCACAATGTGGACAGAATTGCAGAATGCTACTGGGCCATATACACAGTGACATAGCCAGTGTGTCATGGGCCCTAGCGCAAGGAAGGAAATGGGTCCTTTAGACACTGTTTGTACTGTGAAAGTCAGCATTAAGCAGGGTTTAGTGGACCCCTCAGACCTCTGGGTCCAGTGTCACTTCACCTGCTGCACCAACAAAAGCTACGCCCCTAGCTATATGAAATTGTATGAAGAAGGTCAACACTCCTGCTGCTCCTGACTCCTTAGGAGCCTAGAGTCCAGGAGTAAGTGGACATTGGAACCCACAACCAAGAAAGAAGCCTAGACATGTACAGCAGATCTATAGAACAATACTGGGGAAGCATGTTGGGTACAAATGATGAGGGCCTCATTTGATCAAGTACTGTGCCAATAGATGTGTGCTTCTGGAACTCCCTGTCCCCTCCTGCAGTGTACTTTTACTCGAGTCCCTGCAATAAAGAAATGACGTAGCACTTGTAGGAAATTGGATGACTGTGTTGAGGGGGCTGAAGCCCTACCCAAGCAGCAACCACAATTTTTGTCAGGGTGAAGCGACAAGCAAACACCAAATTAACCTGTGCTTAACCCTCAGGTAGCTTGGCATAAAGCCGTCAGGCTTAACTTAGAGGCAATGTGTTAAGTATTTATGCAGCACTTCTAACAGTGATAAAGTGAAAACACAACACATGAAAATTCGACCCTAAATTTGAAAAATAGAGTAAATTGTAATACATTATTTGAGACCAAAATGACAAAATCCAATTAGAGGTATGTAATTTTAAAGATTTAATAGTACTCAAAAGCACAAACGGCCAGCGATGGTTATCTGGTCATGCTGTACTGAGGCAAAGGGATTTATATAGATGTTGGCAGTACTGGGATCACTGTATATTTTTGGCGGTCCAACTGCCCGCATACCAGGGGGTCTACCCACCAGATTATGATGTGGACTGTGAGACCGCCCCCAGACCGCCGCCTCCTTCAAGATCTGAGCTCTCACGGCAGTGTAAACAGCGTGGGTGAATTGCGCTAGTGCCGGCATCAGCACCACCATGGCCATTACAACCTGCCTTTCCACCGACCTTTTGGATGGCATAAAGGCAGGGAAAGGGGCCCTTAAAAAGGCCTCAAGGGCATTGTAGCCCATTCGGCGTGTGCATGGGAACGTGCACTGTGTGCCATGCACGACATGGTGCATGGTACACAGTGCACTGTTGAGCAAGAGGCGGTGCCATGGCTGCAGCATGTGCTGAAGGCTCCTATGAGCTGATGCATGCCACTGCCGTTGCACCGCCGCCACAACACCACCAGCCCAGCGGTGAAATCATACTACGGCAGTCGGGATGCCACCTCCTTATGTTCTCAATAGCAACAGACTGGCGGTGTGTCGGCCAAGTTCTAAATCAAGCCCAAAGTCACCAGTCAGGCCGACCATGATAGAATATGGGCCGGATACAGGGATCCATTTAGGCTCACTGAACAAAGTAGGATAAATTCTGGCTGCAGAGCATTGCGAGATCATGCATTGAGGTTGCGTTGCACAGCGGCGGTTCCGAGGAGCAGCAGGAAGTGATGCGGAGTGCTGCTTCTAGGATGCATTGTGCAGCAGCAGTTTCAAAGAGTTGTGGGATGTGATGAGAAGTGCTGCATTAAGTATGCTTTGTGCAGTGATGGTATCAAGGAGCTGCAGCTCTGCGATGCTAAGTCCTGCATCCAGAATGCTTCATGCAGTGGTGTCTCTGAGGAGCTGCGGGGTCCTGGTCGGGGATGCTTTGCACAGTGGTGGTTCTGATGCGGAGCTGCGAGTAGAGGCATTGTGCTGCGTTGGTTTTATCCACAAGACCACATATGGGCTGGCAGAGCACCTTCAAGCCCACTTCCATGGGTCTATCTAGGACTATTGTGGCACCCCTTTTACAGCAGACAGAATCCAGGTGATGGTTTTTAAGGTGTTTGGAGCCTTTTATGTCCTTGAGGCTCTGATCAGGAGCACAGCCAACTGGCCCTTGGAGTCATTCTGGTGGGCCTGGGCTCAAGATGCAGGTACTGTCCTCTTCACTCTGGCAGTAGGGTAGCAATCCGCAAGGCAGCAGAGTAGCATGGCAGCAGAGTAGCAGTCCTTTTGGCAGCAGAGCAACACAGCAGTCCTTATGATTCTTCCACAGGCCCAGATGTGCACTGAAGGATTGGGTCTAAGGGTCCAATACTTATACTTGGTGCCAGCTTTGAAGTAGGAGACGGTTCTGAAGGTTTCCTCCCCCAGAGGTGTTTGTGATTTAAGTGCCTTGCGGTCAAAATCCAGCTTGTCTGGGGGCACAAAAGACTATTGTGGAACAATTTGTGAGTGTGCTGTGGCAGAGCCTTTGTGTTATGCAAGTGTTGTAGGTGACAGCCCCTTCCCCGTTCAAGTCAGAGAAGGCCCATCCTGCAAACACCTAATCCACTTTTGTCTCACTGTCTGGGAGCAACACAGAAAGACCAATGGCCAGCTACACTTAGTCCTGTGACTCAGGAAACAGGCTGCAGGCACCAAATAGATGGGAGAAGAACATGGCAACTTCCTAAAAATGGCATTTTCAAATGTGCAATTTAAAATCCGACTTTACCTTTAAAGAGGGTTTTGAATTACAATTCTTTAGACATCAGACTCAACATTGCTAATTCCTTCCAATTGAAAGTTATCACTTATTAAATGTAACTAGGTAACTTAATGTTATCATATGGGAGAGGTAGGCCTGGCAGTACTTGATAATGAATTTAAGGGTTTTTTCACTACCAGGAATGTCAAACTTAAAAGTACATGTCCAACCTTTGAAATACATTGCATCCTGCACTATGGGCCATTTAGGGAAGAATTATATGTATTAAAGGCAACATTTTTATTTTGCCAGGTCAAAATGGCAGTTTAAAACTGCACGCACAGGCTGCAATGGAAGGCCTGAGAGTTTTAACAAGACTGCTTAAGTGAGTGGCACAATCATTTCTGCAGGCCCGCTAGCAGCATTTAATTGACAGGCTTTGGGTACAGGCAGTACCACTTTACTAGGGATTCACATGTAAATTAAATGTCTTAATTGCGTGACCATGTTTCAGGGAGTGAGCACACGCACTTTAGCACTGGTCAGCGGTGGTAAAGTGCATAGAAGTCTAAGGCCAACAAAAACAAGAGCAGCAAAAATGGAGGAGCAATATGGACAGGCACCTCCTTCCCAACGGTGCCTTTACTAAGGCCCTCTACTCCAAGCCAAATAGATACCCCCTCACTGGCCCCACCAAGCACTTCATCCACATCTGGCACACGGCGACCGCCTCGCTGGGCTGGACCAATAAACTGACCCTTTCCACACCCCTGTGGGACTCCCAGAAACTCGGGGACTTGGGCAACTCGCAGGGCTTTGATAAATGGGACCTAATTGGCATTTCACACATTAGAGATCTGTGGGATAAAAACGGCGTTAAGCCTTTTGACTCCCTCCAACTTCAGTATGCCATGGCGGAATCAGAGCGTTTTCGCTACTTGCAAGTACGCCACGCACTGCTAACGACACTGCCTCACGACACTTCCCCACCTGATTATTCACCACTGGAGGACAGACTGCTAGATGGCTATTTGCCCGAGAGGGCCATCTCCTTAACATATAGGAAACTCATTAACAATATGGACGACCCACTGATGCCTTTGCGAGAGAAATGGGTGAAGGATGGTATAGAGTTGGACGATGAAAATTGGCAGAGCGCAGTCTCCTCCCCCAAAACTGTCACCATTTCGGCGCGCCTCCGTCTTGTGCAACTGAAAATCCTACATAGAGTTGACATCACGGGGCCCCAATTGATTCACATGGGTAGTTCAGCAGATGGTTATTGCAGAAGGGGATGCACCCAGCTAGGCACGTTCACTTACATAATCTGGCACTGCGACCCCATACAGGCTTACTGGCGAGACATTCACAACATCATGAGCCAGGTACTCGAACTTCCTGTACGGCCGTAAGCCCCCAGATGCCTCCTCAATATCTGGGAACCCACGGACCTGAACTCACACGCTATACAATGGGTTACACTGGGCTGCATGATCGCCAAGAGAAACATCGCTCAACTCTGGGGGGCAGTGCAAGCCCCAAGGGTCACAGATTGGGAAACGGACCTTGACTGGTGTATGCTGAGGGAAAAGACAGTCTATGCAGCTAGGGGCTGTCCCCGAAAGTGGTCTAGGATCTGGTCTCCCTGGAATGCATATCGTGGTTATATATGTGCCCCCCCAGATGATCCCGAATGTGAGAGTCCCCCCGCACCATAACTCCCAACCCTCATTCTCCTAAGTCTGTATACATTGATGCCGCTGTATGCCCTGTCATTGATCTGATGGAACTGTACCTATGTTGAATATGCTGAATATGTTTAATAAAAAGAATTAAAAAAAAAAAAAAATCGAGGAGCAAGGCAAAAAGTTTGGGGGAAGATCACCCTAAAATGTATCACAGGTGAGTTCTGAAGTTATAATGCCTGCTGCCAGACCAGAAGCTCGGGTGAAAGGCAGGCCACGGATCATAGTCAAAGCTGAAGATTAAATAGGGAAAACAAAATCTGCTTTTCCTACTTCTGCTCTCTTTTCTAGATGAACAGTAATCAGCTGAAAAGAAGTACTTATGGCAGCAAGTTTATTTTTTGCATGCTTTAGGTAAATGTAGAAAATACATAATGTCCCTGCATGTATGTGCACATTTTGAGCTTCAGTGTTTTTTATCCGAATGGAATTAAACTGATTCTAATATCTTTTTGCAATAAATATCTAGCTTTTGTTCGGTGTCTGTGCTTTTGCACTACATATTCTACTTGTATTCTTCATGTCTGCAAACATCCTATCACTTTTATATGAAAAAGCAACCCACCAAGGATTTTAACCGTTTTTGGGAAGGTCTCCATCACCCATTTTGCTGCGCCTGCTAACAGCTTACACCCGCTTAACAGCTACTCTCATCCAGGTTTGCTATAGAGTTGCCCGTGTTGAGATAAACGTGAGGATGAATGGCGCATCAATATCCATGACCGGTTCTTGACCTTGCTACCACTTAGAAGCAGGTGTGTGTATATTTGTATGTTTGTACACAAAGTTTAGTCAGTTGGTCTGCCTTTTTGTTGCTACCAAAAGATAGACTTTCAAAATTATTCCTGCTAAAGTTGATAAGGTGATTTGTAGACAGAATTAATTGAGTTTAAAAACCTTGGCCTCAAGTAGGCAGTACAAAGCTGAAAGTTAAACGGAGAGGTGATCCTACTACGAGGCCCTCATCGGCAAATGGCAGCATTTTGGACTCTTTGTTCCCCATTATGATTGCCCTGGTAATCCCGTTAGGGTCAGCAATGGAAACGATCGGCCACCAGGGTTACAAGAGCTCTGCTTTTCATCTTGATACTTTGTCTTCCAAAAGCAGTCAACATATCTGGGTGAGAAAAAGGAGAAATGTGGGAATCATAAATAAAAGTAGTTTCGCTCCTCGCACCCAGAGTTACCAATGCCCACAGTACCGGTAATGCCAGGCAGAGGTACCATCGACCTGTTTTCTGGAACATTACAATTGGCCGGCCGAGGTGACCCAGGCCCCACCCACTAGAGAGAATTCCACAGTGGCGAGAGGAATGGCAACCGCGGAATGCCGAGTTGAAACCTCTCCTGAAGCGGCGTCTTGAAAGCTTACATTACACGGGCGCGATGAGGAGAAATCTCTAATAAACCCCGAATTAACAGATTTGGTGTACAATACCGAATGAGGAATACCGAATGAGGCAAGGCAGCGGGAGGCAGTGGGAGGCAGCGAGACACCACGGAAAATCACCAAGGCTTTAAATTAAAGAACCGAGGCAGCGGAACGGCTGAGGAGGGATGTATGACGTTACAACGCACACTTTTACAACGCATGCACTTACAACGCATTTTTTACAACGCATAATCCATTACAACGCATGACATTACAACGCAGGACACTACAACGCATTTTTAAAAAATACCTTTACAACGCATTACCATTACAACGCATACTACCTTTACAACGCATACCATTACAACGCATAATATTAAATTACATTTAAGGTAAGTATTAGATAGTATAGGGGTAAAAATTACTATTCTAACTCCAGGGGGTGCAACAGTAGGGTAAGTGTTGGATAGTGTAGGGGTAAAAATTACTATTCTAACTCCAGGGGGTGCAACAGTAGGGTAAGTGTTGGATAGTGTAGGGGTACAAATTACTATTCTAACTCCAGGGGGTGCAACAGTAGGGTAAGTGTTGGATAGTGTAGGGGTAAAAATTACTATTCTAACTCCAGGGGGTGCATCAGTAGGGTAAGTGTTGGATAGTATAGGGGTAAAAATTACTATTCTAACTCCAGGGGGTGCATCAGTAGGGTAAGTGTTGGATAGTATAGGGGTAAAAATTACTATTCTAACTCCAGGGGGTGCATCAGTAGGGTAAGTGTTGGATAGTATAGGGGTAAAAATTACTATTCTAACTCCAGGGGGTGCATCAGTAGGGTAAGTGTTGGATAGTATAGGGGTAAAAATTACTATTCTAACTCCAGGGGGTGCAACAGTAGGGTAAGTGTTGGATAGTATAGGGGTAAAAATTACTATTCTAACTCCAGGGGGTGCATCAGTAGGGTAAGTGTTGGATAGTGTAGGGGTAAAAATTACTATTCTAACTCCAGGGGGTGCAACAGTAGGGTAAGTGTTGGATAGTGTAGGGGTAAAAATTACTATTCTAACTCCAGGGGGTGCAACAGTAGGGTAAGTGTTGGATAGTGTAGGGGTAAAAATTACTATTCTAACTCCAGGGGGTGCAACAGTAGGGTAAGTGTTGGATAGTGTAGGGGTAAAAATTACTATTCTAACTCCAGGGGGTGCAACAGTAGGGTAAGTGTTGGATAGTGTAGGGGTAAAAATTACTATTCTAACTCCAGGGGGTGCAACAGTAGGGTAAGTGTTGGATAGTGTAGGGGTAAAAATTACTATTCTAACTCCAGGGGGTGCAACAGTAGGGTAAGTGTTGGATAGTGTAGGGGTAAAAATTACTATTCTAACTCCAGGGGGTGCAACAGTAGGGTAAGTGTTGGATAGTGTAGGGGTAAAAATTACTATTCTAACTCCAGGGGGTGCATCAGTAGGGTAAGTGTTGGATAGTATAGTGTAATATTATGCGTTGTAATGGTATGCGTTGTAATGGTAGTATGCGTTGTAATGGAATGCGTTGTAAAGGTAGTTTTTAAAAATGCGTTGTAGTGTCATGCGTTGTAATGTCATGCGTTGTAATGGATTATGCGTTGTAAAAAATGCGTTGTAATGGTAGTGCATTGTAAAAGTTGCGTTGTAAAGGTTGTTCCCCGCTGAGGAGATACATGGATGAAGACGGGGAGTGGTGAGCCGCCTCCGCCTTTGCCCTGACTACCTTGACCGCCTTGACTGGTAAGAGCCTCTGAGGCAGTAAGCACTCTGCTTTAACCCTGCTGTGCCCTGCGAAGACGTTGTTAAATGAAGTAGCTAGCAGCAGGGATCCGCAGTACAACAGCAGCTGAAGCACCAGGAGAAGGCCGCCCAGGTTAAAAGAGTCTTCTGAGCTAGCTGTGACTGGGGGAGCGGAGTCAAAAGGGTGCGAACAGGATGCGAACTGGACAAGGAGTGTTGGTATCTCATTGAGGAAGTTAGCAGAGGGGGCTATTGGTGCTTGGTGAATCTGCTGGCACGCCGCAAGTTTTGTACAGCAATAAGGGTGGAGAAATCTATAAACTGGTACCCAAATGGGAAGACATGAAAGGCAGGCTAATGCGGTAGCAAGGGTTGAGGTGGCGACCGGAATGAAAGCCAAAAAAGCGCCTAATACAAGCGAAGGGGGCTTCCTCTGTAATAAAAACCCCTGTTTTTACGAACCAATCTGAAGTAAGTTCCAGTTCAGAGAGCTCCACAGAAGAACATGTGGGGCTGCAACCAGCGATACACCCCTTGCAAAAGCTACCACCACAAGAGGAGATTCCCACCCCCGCATCTAAAATTCTCGTGGATGTCTCGAAGGGTCTGACCAAGGGAGCAACTGGGAGTGCAACGTTCCCCCTGTTCATTAAAAAGAGCACTCAACCTCCCGTGACCCAGATTCCATCATTAATCAGCTCAGCTTCTCCGGTAGCTCCCCAGGATGATATAACTTCCAATCTTTTTGAAGGGTTGCATATCACTCCACCTCAGGAGGTTATGGATCTAGTTATGATACCCTCTGTGATATCCCCAGTGACTTTCTTAGCAACTTCCCCGCTTTAGTAGACCTAATGAAAGGAGATCCTGTACTTTGCCCCTTAAGCCAAGATGCCAAAGACGCCACAGTCGCTATACCCGTTCAGCAGCCTTTTCCCGAACTAGTCTCAAGAATGGAAAATATCACAATACAGCTGCCGCTGGAGAATGAGCAGATTTCCAAAGATATGTTGGATGCCATAGCAGAGAAGGGTTGGGAACCAGCAAGACACAGAAAGGAGAATCACTTTGAGAAGTCTGAGGTTCCTTCCTCCAGTGTCAGCTCGCAACAAATGGAAGTGAAAGACCTCCTGAATTTAATATTGGAGGAAATTAGGGAGATGGAAAAATCCCAGCCACAAGAGACTGCTACTATACATTTAAGGCTGGAGAAAATTAAGGCATCTATTGCTGGATTTCCAGCAAGGATCGACGAGGCAGAATCAAGGATCGTTCACCTGAGGAGCAGATGAGCTCCACCATTCGGAAAGTTAATGAGGTGACAGCAGATAAGATCGCTCTTGAGTCAAAATTAGAAGATTTGGAGAACTACTCATGCCATTCGAATCTTCGTATAGTAGGAGTCCCTGAGGGGAGTGAAGGGACCAATACCCTCCGATTGGTGGAAACCTTTATTAAACAAAAAGTGCTCCCTGACCATGCTGGGGATCTAACGTTAACCAGGGCCCATCGGGTTCCAGCACACCCTTTTCCAAACTCTAAATACAACAATTCTAGTTAACTTTTCTGATTACAGGATTAAAGAAAATGTTTTAATGAAAGCTATTTAGTTGAGACAATTTGCTATTGATGAGAGTTCAAAATGACGAATTTTCTCAGACATGTCAGTAGGGGCGGCGCAAAGACGCAAAGAATTTGTGAAACTGCAATTGCTATTTAACGCTCAGGGGGCCCAGGCATCCATCTCACAGCAGTCGAAGCTGAGGGTGCTGGTTAAAGGAAAGTTTCACTTATTTACGTGGGTAGAAGAAGCCCAGGAATTTTTTCAAGAGATTACTCTTATAAGATGAATCTGCTTTCAACTTCTGTCCACTGTGGAAAAACTCTTGGCTTGTCTGGGTGGGGTCGGTCACTGAGGGTGCAGGGTCAGGGCCCCCATCAAGAGAAAGGGGGAAAATGTGGCTTGCGGGGCCAGAGGAGACCACCTTTTGGGGGAGGGGAAGGTGGGGGGCGTAAAAGCAATAGTAAAATAAGCAGTAGCAGGAACCTGATTGGAAAAATGGTCAGGATTGTGAGTAGTATTGATGTAGTAGGTATGGTTTACAGATACATGGTTAAAAATGACAAGTAAGTGCTGTATTTTTTCACTTAACATTAATGGGATATTAAATAAACAAAAATATGGAGTTTTAATTAGATGGTTAGCTTCTTTTACACCGCAGGTATTATTTCTGCAGGAGACACACCTAAAAACTAATTCTCCAAGATTATTCCTTCCTAGATGGTATTCGCATGCCTTTTTTGCTTCGGCAGGACTGGCTAAAAGAGGAGTAGCTTTATATTTCTGTAGGGGTCTTTCCTGGGAATTTAGCCAAATTTGGAGAGATCCCCAGGGGATATAGATTTGGGTTGAGGCCAAATTAAATGGCACGTTATTACATTTCATCAATTATTATGGTCCCAATGTGGATGACATCACAGCCCTGCTTAAAATTAGTAAGATACTTAGGGGGGTACCTGGGAAAATAATCTTGGGTGGTGATTTTAACTGTATTCAGGATTTAAAGAAAGATATGTCAAATAAAAAAGAGCAAAGAGCTTAAACCCAAAACAAAAAAGGTTATAGAAGTATTAAGACAGGAAAATATTTTGATAGACCCTTGGCATGACGCCAATCCATCTAAATTGGAATTTTCCTGCTACTCGAATCAATTTCACATGGCATCCCGAATAGATTTTTTTTAAATATCAGAATCGGTGGGCTATATTACTTCTGATATAGATATCAATCCATTCTCTGACCACTCTCTTATTAAACTTGAAATGGAAATTGAGATATGCAGGAGGCAAAGATCCAGGTGGCAGATGGATCGTCTCCTCCTGCAGGACCCCCAATGGGTGGCTGACATAAAGGAGTGGATTGCAGAATTCTTTAAGATAGATGAGAACACAGCAAAAATGTTTTCAGTTTGGGGGGGTTTAAGGCAGCCCTCCGCGGGCAAATGATTGCTTTCTCCGCCTCACAAATTAAACATAGGCGAGATAAAATGTTTTAACTTCAGCAGGCAGTAGTAGAAACAACAAAATTAAGGTATACACAGCCTGCTGGGATGGGAAACGCCAGAGCCCAGATAGACAGGGCCAAAATTGAGTTGGAGGAGTTTTTTATATTAGAAGAGATTGCCAGCTCCAGAACATATCTACAGCGAGTGTACGAGGAGAGTCAAATGGTCGGCAAGATGTTGACCGGAAATACCAAAACTAAACAGGAAGCAGCCATGATCACTGAAATCATTGACCCCCAAGACAAGAACTTCTTTAACGGATAAAGAAGATATAGCTCAATTTTTTTAGAACACTACTCGCAGTTATATACTACCAGATATGAAGCTGGAGCGAATCAAATTAATAACTATTTTGAGGAGGTTGATCTCCCTACTCTATCAGGATCAATGGTGGAACAGCTCCAACTAGACATTTCTGAAGATGAAATTAAAAAGGTGGTAAAATCTATTGCAGGGGCTAAAGCCTGTGTAGCGGATGGACTCCCAATTGAATTTTATAAAACCTTTGTTAAAGAGCTGATCCCCTTCTTGGCAAAGCTTTTTAATAATACCAAACAGGGAGGTTGTGTTCCCCCAAGCTTTAAGGAATCCATATTGGTTAGTTTTGTTAAAAAGGGGAAAAATGGCATGGATGTAAATTCATACAGGCCAATTAGTCTTCTTAATGCATATTTTAAAATATTAATGAAAATCTGGGCGCAACGCTTTACCTCCATTGCTCAGGAATTAATTCATTGTGATCAAACCGGGTTCGTAGCAGGAAGGTCCATGTCCACTAATACCGGGTTTTTAATTCAAGCTCTTGATTATACGACTAACAATAAAATACCCACTCTTATTACTATGGTCGATGCTGCAAAAGCATTTGACTTGGTCAACTGGGACGCACTTTTTTTTGGTCTAGGGAAATTCGGTATCCCTGCCCAAGTGCTAAATATGCTGAAAAACATTTATCCAGGTGCCCAAGCCCGGGTTATAGTTAATGGAGATTCAATAGGGGTTGTGGAAATAAACCGCGGAACCAGACAAGGGTGTCCGATGTCACCCTTGCTTTTTACTTTTTTCATTGAACCCCTAGCAATAAGAATCTGAGGAAATCCCGTGATTAAAGCCCCAATCGAAGGGATGGCCAAGCTGAAATTTTTCGTGATGACATAATTATGTACCTATGCCCGGACAAGCAGATTGTGGAAGAAGTTCTTTTAGAATTTAGTAAATTTGAACAAATAGAAGGTTATAAAATTAATCAAGATAAAACGGAGATTTTAATGCTTAATACGTATTGTAACTTCTTACCTACTAATTTAAGAACCCAGGCGTTGAAAGAAGAGCCGATTAGATATTTCGGTATCTTTGTCCGTACTCATATAGAACAACTATTTAGTTTGAATCACCTTGCCATGCGAAATAAAATTAAAACCTTATTGGACAAGTGGACCCTGTTACCATTGACTTTGATCGGTCGAGTAGCACTTTTAAAAATGTCAATTCTTCCCCTATTAATATTTTAGTTTATTAATGTACCCCTAAAAATTAACTCTAAGTATTTTAAGGAAATTGATTCAATGTTTAGGGAATTCGTTTGGAATAAAAAGGCCTCAAGGGTTAAATTACTCATATTACAACTGGAGATAAATCAAGGGGGTTTAGCCTTCCCAAATATTTGAACCTATTACGAGGCAGCTATATTAGATCTCACAGCACGTCTACTGGAACCTAATGATCGGATAGACACATATTTTTTTGAAAGAATGATCATGAGTCTGGCACACAAATTCCAATCTTTTTAAAAACATCCAAACTACCTAAAAAGTCCCGCTATAAGACTATTCATGACTATTCAGATCGACTCCAGTCCTTTTTTAAACAAGCAAATACTTCTAGGTTTATCTTCCTGAAGTTAGAGGAATGTAGGGTTTTTGGTCTGCAAATTCATTCCAGTCATCTTAAGAGATGGAAGGACTGTGGCTTTGAGGATCTGGGCCATTTCTTAATTGCTAATACAGTGATCTATTGGGATGAGGTTCTAAGTAGAACTGGCAATCGAATCAAGTCTGGGTTTCTGGAATACTTGCAGATCGTAAACGTTATTAAAAAATATAATCTCCAGCCAAGTGTTGTCCTAATTGACCAGGTCAATGCCCTATACAAAGCTAAATTAAAGGGGGTAGGAAACTGGTACTCTTTGTTGATAAAACGTAAGGCACTTCCCCTGATCGATGAATTTTTGGGGAAAATAACTCGGTAGACCAACTGCTCCTTTTCTCACCAGGAATGGCAGGATACAGCTCAGGCAGGAAGTAAGGCCCTGAGAGCAGCCAATTTTAAAAGAATGGCCTTCTTGTCACGGTGGTTGGCTTACTACACTCCGAAAAAGTTAAACAAGCGCTATGTGGAAGTGGATAATAAATGCTTTCGATACCAGTCCCACAGTGAGGGAGACTGGCTTCATATATTTTTTACATGCCCGAAGCTTGAAGCTTTTTGGAGAAAAAATCTTTTTAGCAATAAGCCAGGATATTAAAAAAAAAAAGATCGACCAGTGGCAGAAGTGGCTCTCTTCGGGCTTTCTAAAGTAAGGTCAGATTTGACCAAAGCCGAAGAGGCGTACATTACAATCTGCTCGACATTCTGCTCTTATTCTCCAAAATTGGAGATCGGAAGAGATTCCATCTTATCCTAAATGGATAAATAAAATGATAAGGATAAGGAAATTCGAAGAAGCATATGCTAAAGGGGTTGGGGCAACAAAAACGTTTACAGCAGTTTGGAAGTTTTTTGATAATTGGGATGTATCAATGGAAGTTTAGCACTTTAGCACATTGCAATCGAAAGGCTCTGATTGTCTTTTGCCATTGGGATATATTGATAAAAATTTAGCACTTTAGCACATTGCACTTTAAGCCCCTATTTACCAGGGGATATATGATTGTAGAGCCAAATTTTTGCACCGTTAGAAGGTTTTAGATAGCTATTATTGGATTCCAGTTGTCATTTTCATTGTAATTGATGATAATTAGGCACAGGTCACTTTAGGGTCTTATAGTAATGGGAAGGTGCAATTGTTTCTGGATATTTACGAATATATGGCTTCGCCGGGCTTTTTTAAACGATATCGATTAATTAGGGTATGTTCATCTGTGTTTTGAGGGTTTCAGTTGATAAATGTATAGAATGTGTATTTGTGTAAAATGTGGATTTGCTTTGGTGTTTGTTTTTCTCTTTCCTGATGACCAACTTTATTATAATATTGTTATGTCCTCTGCTCTGCAAAAAAAACAAAAAACATTTCGATTGGCCATTACACGTCTTGGAAAAAGAACGGCAGTGGTGCTCATGTGCAGAGTACTAGCAATGGAATGATGATGTTATGGCAGCGACTGATGATGCAAAGCGAGGGAAGATGAACTAAGCAAAACCCTCATAACATATCACATCAGGTTTATTGGGATTTAACTTCGGCTAGTTGTCATGCATTCACAGGTTAACTGTTGAAAGATAAGCCTTCACTAAACCTATTTTCCAAGGACCCCAACCCAATATGCAGCTTAACAAGCAAGTTGGTGTCATTGGCATTCAACTGATAAAGGAATCTAAAATATCTAGAATCTGGCAGTCATTTATGACCAGACTGAAGAGCTCTAGTGGGGCGTTGGGCCACGAGAGTCTGTGCACGAAATAGCAAGTGATTGAGAAGTGAAAGGAGGTCTGGTCGTGGTATGGTTGACGTAGACAAATAAATGAACCAACTTACAATTAACGAACCCTCAAAGATTACCCTAAATAGGCAACCCAAAGTTGTAGTTGACCATGTCAAATTCTGCTGACAAATCTTTAAGAAAGAGAGCACAGATATCACCAGCAAAGCGGGCGCTCTGAATTGACTTTCTATGCTTGCCCGTGTTTCTTTTGCCGTGGCCTCTGTAGGCGGTATGACCTGCTAAGAGGATCTCAAACTCATGTGCTTTGCCTATACGTGTGAATTTGTTTTCTCGTTGCAGCCTATACGATTTCATTCCTGTCCTGACTCCATGTCAAAACACTATGCCAACAGTGATGTCCAAAATATTAAAAGCTAGTTCCTTCTACAATAACAATCGTCAATTGTATTGCCTGTGGGCAGTTTTTAAAATGTGGCACAGGGTAAATCACGCCCACAGGTTTTGCTGTGCTGCATTCTGACTGCTGTGCTGCAGAGCAGTGTCTCAGACAAATTTCTGTAATTTGACTTTTAATTGGGTTCTAAGGTTTGGCAAATGTGATTCACTTAAACTTCGCACGCTAAATGTAATCTGGCTCCAAACAAGTCTGTGATGAGGTTTGAGATGCTTCTTTTCGTTTAAAGATTTTCCAGGTACTGGTCATTTTGTGCCTCGTCCAACTTTAGTGGCTTAGTTAGATTCTTCTTGCGACTGGAGGCCTTTACTGTTATCCATATACTTATCAATATTGACCCAGCTGAAGAGGCAGGCCCAGACTTCGGAGGGCACACACACAACGCCTCGGGAAGGAGGAGCCAGGGGAGGGCTATTGTGACCTTGGCTCTCCTGCATCCATATGTGATGGACTCTGCCTATCCCTAGTTTCTTTGAGAAGAGAGGCCCTGGTAGAATCTTTATCTCCAGTGTCCTGCAGAACATTCTGCAGCAGGGGTAGCACAGGTGGGACACTTGACAGAGGTACACGAGGGAACCCAAGGCCCTTGCACATACTCACACTTTCGCAATCACTGACCCTCGCTCATAACTAATGATGCACAGGGGCTCTGATTTAAGCTCCAGTGGTGCAGGTCTTCTGCTTTAATAGTGCAGCAGGTGATGTTGCACTAGGTCATCTGTGCCCTGGTGCAACTGCACCCGTTGCACAATTGATACAGACATATTGACTCCCTACCACTCCCTCTCACAATCCTTCCCTCGCTCATTCATTCGAACTCCCTCACACTGCTGTACCCACTCCCTCGATTTCCTTTATTCATACTCACTTTCGCTCACTCCTGGAGTCAATCAAGCCAGCATATCCACATGGGATTTACATATAACAGCACTTGGTAAATCAGATTTGTGTGCAAACCCTACCAACGGTCTAAATATATTTACTGCATGTAATGTATCATTATTACAGATCCACAGTTTGCCAGATTTGCCAGGGGAGGGTGCAGATTCATTGGTGTTTATCTTCCAGTGGGTGTGTCTCCCTAGTTTCGTATCTCGCGGGTCTTGTGACAGCTCTGCAGTGCATGCACTCTTTCTAAAGTACAGGGCTGCAGACGCCTTTATGGGGAGTCAGCGAGGGCTCCGTCCACAGTGGCCCACCATTGCAGTGGCCTCCAGAGGCTCAAAATGATGAGCGAGTTCTGCACTTGGAAAAGAGCTCCTCCCACACAGTCACCGAGGGGTCAACATGAAGGGCAGCAACCGGGCACCTCTATCTCCCTGATCAGTGGGGAGACTGAGGTCATTTGGCAATGCAAAGATTATTCGCTGAATAAATAACTCAAGAAGGATACAATAATTGGAAGGGAGCTTCTCAGTGTCTTGAGGATTGAAATGAAGAGCTATGTCTGCATTGCCCGCTGGAAAATAAGTGAACAAAACAAACAGATAAACCTGTGAGAATTTTAACGTTATAGAATTCCAGGAAAAGCAGAACTCCCAGTGGTGTAAGGCTTTCTAAGCACTATATTTGCAGACTAAATTATTATAGACCTAAATATGAACTTCTCTCTCTTTTTGGGGCTCTGTTTGATCAAACTGAGTGTTGTGGGCGCACGAGGAGCTTGTATTGCCATATAGGGTTTTGGCCTTCTGGGATCCCAATGCATCAGCTATCCAGGTGCAAAGGCATCAAGACACAATTCAGTCCCCCGCCATGGTTATGTGAAGAGTGTGCATTGGTATTGGCTGACGTCCACGCTGCATATGATGTGACATTAAATTTGGTGATGATCCTATATGTTTTTACTTATATGTATAGTAAATTCTTCAAAGTACTGGTAGTGGAGTGAAGATGAGTAGCAGCACTTGTAATGTGTTGCAGATTTGAATCGTTCACATTTTGTCCACATTGGCATATTTTTGAATTTATGAAGGCAATTGTGCTTTGTTTTGTGCTTTGTGGATTATTTGATAAATTATGTTTATTGATTGGGGCTAATAACTGTTTAAAATGAAGTACAGGATTGAAAATGCAGACTTTGGCCCGAAGGCATTATTCCGGCCATAATTATGATTTAAATCCTATTGCCAAATGTCAATGGACTTTAAAACTCCAAAAGAGAAATTGTGTTAATCCCTTTTCGACGGTGGTTATGATGAATAAAGATATCTAAAAGCTGGAGAAGGGCCGTAAACTGGAAAATGGCAGCTGAAATCTGCGACTATGCCTTCTGCAGACTAAGAAAGGGAGTTTGTAGTCTGTGGCCTCCATTAAAGGTGTGTGAGACTACTTCATCGAGAATTGCACATTCAGCAGTATGTATGCTGCTAAAATCAGTACTTCTCGGTCAAAGGAATACTAGTATACTTACTACAAGACGGAATCTGTGAATGGGGAATAACCTACAGCAGTTGGTGCTTCCATACCGACTTCCGCATGTGATTCCTTATTTACATGCTGCTCTTCCCATTGGTCTTTAAATTCCTGAAACTCACATTACCAGACGTTGCTGGAATAATGGGCCAACTAAATCAAGCGCATATGGTGAGAAACCTCTGAAATCATCCAACCTAACCCGTTCTATGCACACCCTCCTCTAGTTTTGTGCACAGGAAATTTATGCACAGTTTTTGTGTGTTCTTGTTTACACACTTTGCTTTTGGTTTGATTTTTCTGGGTAAAGCTTTTTTTTTTTTTCAACTTTGCATTTTTTAACTTTCTAATATTTTTTTAACATAATTTTTTTTTCTTTACAGCGCTAACTTGACCTGATGGTGTCAGAGCACTTTACATGAGCACCTGTTGCATTTTAGACAGACACATTCATTATTTTTTGATAGGCATGGGTAGATTAAGTGATTTGCCCACAATTACAGGATGTTGAGCATCCCTGCCGAGACTCGAACCCGGTTCCCCAGCTTTGAGGCCGACGCTCTAGTTGTTCGGCCACATCCTATCCCCTCTTGTATATCCTTAGTTTTTTCCAGATGTCTTTGTGTCCTTTGTTAGGTTGATCTTCCATAGTCTTGGTATATATTATTTTATTTGTTTCTCTAGCAGCCACAACGTTTGGGCAGTGCCTGCATTATGCAGTGAAATGCTGCATCCTGTCATCATCTTCCTCTCAATGTTGACACAGCACTTCCTTCAGGCAGTCTGTTGTTCTTCTATTTTTTGAACCCTCTCCTGCAGATGTCGATGGAATGACAATAGCATTGTCATCTTGAGATGCTGCACCTGTGTTGGGTCTGGTGGATGGTATGTTTGGTGTCTCTTGGTGTCCATTTCTTTCTGAGGCCGTGATGGGATGTGATTCTATTTACACCAGACTTTTGAGGCTTTTTCTAAAGGATATGGATGTGGCCTTATTTTTTTAAGTGTTTCCTTGATGTCCTGCAGGTACCGCAGCACATATATAGGACCTTCACAGGAGAGCTGAGTGCTGTATTACTCCTGTGGGACCTTTACTTCCTTTTCCAGGTTCCACAGGAGTACCTCAGAACCCTGAAGTTTAAATAAAAGTTATGCTTACGGCGAAGGTATCATTGTATTTTAAGTTAAGCCTACGGGTTTCCGCACATGCACAAATAACTAAAATCTCTTGTAGTTTTCATTAAAATGTCAGTGTTTTAAGAGTTGCGCTACCACTGTAACTTGAAATAGTACAGCGATACCTGTGAATTCTGCGAGTTTTCCCTTTTTTGGGGATATTGAGAAAAAAAATGAACAGTATGGCATCTGGGGGAGAGAAGACCCTTCAGCAAGAGCCTCAGTGGTAGAACGAGCAGACGAGGACCACACCAGAGTCCATCATCTTGCAATTCTTCTCAATTACGGCTGTCATAGAAGGTGGTCATATGTAGATTGTAGTAGGGTACTGGGAAAAATGACTATTTCGGCACATCAGGCATGACCAAACACCTGCATCCTGGCACACTTGTCAACTGAATGCTGCCAAAAGAAGCTATCAAGGTGGAAGAGAAAGCTTCAACCTCGGGTGCAGGACCATCTGTGCAACCTGGAGGCCCTGTGTCCTCAGATATCCTGGCAACACAGAGGGATCTAAATGTTTGGATTCCCACATCGAAATGTACTCTACCAAATGCTCCAAAGTAATTTCCATTGCGGAGCACAATTCTTCGGCTTAGGACAAGCAGGTGGTTGCCCACAGACCCAACTGCAAGAGATTATTTTTTTTGTGTCCAAGTTGAAGTCCCTTTTTTTTAGTTGGACACCGAAAATAAAAATACTCTAGATTAAAAATAAAAAATGCTTTAAAACCACCTTTATTGTTAAAAAACTAGAAAACAAATTATGTTGTTTGTCATGCCTGTGTCTGAATGTTAACGTTTGTTAGTATGTTTTAAAGGGTAAATGTAATATTCTTATTGACACTGTTGCACCGTGTACAAACTCGAGCCCAGATTCACTAATACTTTGTGCAGGCTTTGTGTTCCTTTAGTAGCGCAAACCCAGTGCAAAACATTGTGCTCGAATTTACTTTCCAACGCAAATAATGATTTTGCAACCGTGCCCACCACTGATTGGCACTTAGCCCCCTGCCGTTCAGCCACCCCCCTCTGTGCATGGCCTTTGTCTGTGTGCAGAAGGTTGGCCACATTTTTACTCTGCACAATAACTCCTCATCCTTTGAATGGGTATAATTATCCTTGACACAGTAGTAGGAGCCACC
Source organism: Triturus cristatus (assembly GCF_964204655.1). Taxonomy (NCBI): domain Eukaryota; kingdom Metazoa; phylum Chordata; class Amphibia; order Caudata; family Salamandridae; genus Triturus; species Triturus cristatus. The sequence goes on from NC_140583.1 coordinate 680,421,640, forward strand.
ACGGGAGAAAGGTCAGCGGAAGTATTTCTGTTCAGTTGGCTGTTGCATGAAATGTGCTCAAAACATCCTGTTTATGTGTTTGTGCCTCTTCACCCCAGAGCCTTGGATTGTAAGCCATGGACCGCGATGCAGTGTTTGGGAAGACCCGTTTGGATATTTGTGTGTGTGAGACGCTTTTGCCCTCACCACTCCAGCGCTAGCAAAAAGTTAGCTAGCCATGGTGGCAGCTGGTACACTGACAGATGAAAAACCTTGCTATGATGTCCCTCAGATTGGCCGTGTTGCCGTCCTTTGGAGTGTTACCACTTGTTGTGGGAATGGGTGGTGGATCACAGGTCCAATGAGGATTGGGAGTAAGTCACTCATACAGATGTGTCATGTGCAGATATTTGGAAGCACCACATGTCTGTGTCCCTGCATGACTAATCAGCAATGGTTGGTAAGGTAGCACTACTGTTAGCCTCCAGCAGGTGTCTATGTTCATTTAAATCGCCGCCATAATGGATTTGTATGTAGCTTACTTATACTTGGGGTTTGTTAGTTCACTAAGAAATGTAAATAAATCACAAATGAGAAAGACTTTGAAAAAAATATGATTCGTATTTCTTTATAAAGCATACACGTAAAAAATGCGGAGGAATTTCTTTTCCAGTACATAATGCTAAAATCGTATTTTTGTGCGAGGGCAAAGTTGAAAAAAACATCCCTAGGTGCACTTCTTGTGCAATGCGTCTGATGCATATGTTGGATATTATAAGGGAAAAGAATATGCAGAAATTGTTGCTCAGAATGTATAAGACAGACTACTCCAACGAGTACCTCCTGAGCCAATGTTAGCTCTCCACCTTCCTGTGAGTAGCTCACCTGTGTGCAGCCCAGTTTACTAAATGAGATGCTCTTATCTGATTGGATTCATATATACAGTGTACATTTTAGATGAAAATGTGTGTATTTTTAGAATTCAATAGCTGGTGTTTCGATAGAAATGGATCAATTTACAAAACATATTTGAAGCTGATATTTGAGTGTTAAATAATGTGGCATTGGGCAGACTTATTACAAACAGCATACCCTTGGTGCCGACACGGCCGAAAAGAACTTGAGAGAGTCAGAAATGATTTGTATTAACCCTGAGTTGGAAGTAGGAAGGGAATAGCCGCAGAAGATGGTGAAGAGTCCCTGGAGGAATACCTTGTTGCAGAACATAGTGTTGGCTTTGGATTTCATTTGAAAGAAGCTCGACAAGCTTGAGAAGGCGTTGGTAGCTAGGTTGGTGAGTTTGGAAAAAATACTTACCCGGAAAGGACTCGGTTGTCAACCAAGTGGGCTCAAAGCTGCTCCTGCTAGAGAGCCGAGTGGATCGTAGCGAGGAAGAGTGACTTTATTAGGTGGCTTTCGAGGACAGTGCTGGTTTTATATAGCAGCATTGAGACGCCTGATATTATGAGACGAACTGCTAATATCAGAGTTTTGCCATACCCTGCCCTAGTTTCGAAGGTGTCACTCCTGAAGGCGATGGAGTCTTTTTTTGTGTGAGACCTTGTTTTTGCCATGTAATGGAGGGGGCAATTTATATATAAACACTTCATAAATCCTCTTATGGAAATGCCTGTAAGGCCCAGACACAAACACTTCTGATGACTACATTTAATGTCAATGGAGTGTCACATTTTTTGCATTATCTCAATTAAAACACACTGATGTAGCCCTTCCACAAGAAGCCTGTTTACTTAACCCAAACCAAATAAACTTAGAACGGACTGGGTAGGCTCAGTCCAATGTCCTTCTTAGCATTGCAATCATTCCTCCACAATGTTTCTGTTCGCAAGATATTGGAAAGGGGAATTTCTGATCATTGCCCATTTCAATGGGACTGGGCCCTCGGGCATATTCCTTCCCCATAAAAACTACCCAAAAATCACTACTGCGATTCCAAGTCTTAAGGTATCAGAGTTCTGAGCTGAAAGCACCCCAATGTGCAACTGCTGAACTCAAGTCCTCACACAAATGGTGCATGTACAAGGGTAAGAGCCAAGCTCTAATGAGGATGTAGAGACAATGAAGTATAATATTCATGCAGGCTTGATACAGTTTTGAGTTTAATCAGGGAGTCTGTATCATCTGTGAAACTTAGTACTGATATTCTTTGTTGAACAATCTATTTAATGTTCTCATAGCACTCTCATGTTTACAGAGTAAGCATATCAGCATACAAAATACATGTTACAGAAGAATTAACATATGCAACGTTTTCATGGTTACAGTTTCGGACAAGCAAAGGTTACACGTTCATTATAGTCATGACTACATCCCTCTACAACTAACCATATAATGTTTTGTAGTGGCAGGACTATCGAGTTCTCATAGTACTCTCATAGTCGGAGCCCAGCAATCTAACAAGACAGATTTTAGGTGGAGCATTCGAGACCTCTTGGATCTACTTTAGTATATACTTCTCTTTGTGGGCTCAAAGCCTGGCCACTGCTTTTCCTTTGCTTGTTTCAGTGTCCTTAAAAAATTCCCTGCTTGCTAGTGGTCAATCCTTCCTCTTAGTCCCACCTTTTTGGCTTTTGTTTCCTCCTATGGAGCAGGCACTAAGTATTGTATCTTTACACTTTGTTGATTTATCTATTATTTGGGGAACTATTTTTTGTATTTCTTTCCTGCTTGTGTTATAACTTGGGGACTGCTCAGCTTTGGTGCCCATATTTTATTGCATCTTCCCTCCCGTCCACTCCTTCCCTTCTTGTTGCTGCCATGTAATTGCTGGCCAATGTAATTAAGGGCGTGACTTAAAACATGTAAGCGAAAAATCTGTGCTTAGCATAGTATGCTGCCTGATTTGTATTTTCCTGCTTCTGTCATTGCATCTATATATAAATACTACAACAAATAGCATTACACCTACAGCAAGCCAAAACTATTGGTTTGTCAATGGTTGTTAGTTGCATAAGCAACAACTATGACTTCGTTGAATATAATATGACAGTCCTTTAGTTCTGAAATGAGACTGTGAAAGAACTTTAACAAGTCACTTTGAAGTTACCCCAAAGGCAGTGATGAGTGGTCCAGCTGCAGAGTTAAGACTTTTTTCTCACCTGGAGGGTGAGGGCAAAAATGGAGAGCCCGATAGGGACCCATCTCGGCACCTGCTTTTTAGGTCTTATCTACGCAGCACGCATGCGCTGCATAGGAGGGCCTTTAGCCGTCGTTCTTCACTTTTTCAAGCACTGTACTCGTGCTTGTGGCGGCATCCACCTTGCGGGAGCGCGCAGCAGCGTGCCACAAGCACGAGTGTAGTCCTTGAAAAAGTGAAGACTGCGCGCATGCACACGCACGCACCACTCCCGGGCTTGATAAGATAAGAGTTTAACGTGTTTTCTCAGGTGTGTTGTAATCCCTACCCGATGTGCTGTTTCTCTATCGTAATTGAATTACTTTAAAATGAAATCGATTAATATAAATTAGCAATGACGAGCACACGCACGAGTGCTTTAAAACAGCTGCTGCTTGTGCTCTTTTGAAAGATGGGAAATTACAGGTTTTCAGAACATGCAGATTCAAGTCTTCACTATAGTTGCTTCTTTTATTTGTTCTGCATGTATTTATTTGCATATAATAATGTAGTATCCTCAGAGCATTAGCAATAGCCACAAATCGTTAAACTCTGCAAACATGTACAGGTTTTATATTCGAACCATTGTCACAATGAAAGTTGAGCTTTAGAGTACTCACCCTAACTGCAAATGCCTTGCATTAATGGCTGACTCACTCTCGACTATCACACTCTCACTGACACTCTCACAGATTCTCACTCTCACAGACACTGTCATAGACACTCAACACTCTTACTGACACTCTCACTCTTGCACTGACTCACTGACTCACTCACTCTCGCACTGACTCACTCACTCTCGCACTGACTCACTCACTCTCACACTGACTCACTCTCGCACACACACTGACTAACTGACTCTCTCTCACACATGCACTGACTGACTCTCTCTCGCACACTCAATGACTAACTGACTCTCTCTCGCACTTTCACTGACTCTCTAGCACACTCACTGACTGACTCCCCCTCGTACACTCACTGACTGACACTCTCTTGCACACTCACTGACAAACTGACTCTCTTGCACACTCACTGACAAACTGACACTCTCTCGCACACTCCCTGACAAACTGACACTCTCTCGCACACTCACTGACTAACTGACTCCCTCTCTCACTCTCATTCACTCTCACCGACTCTCACTGACTCACTGACTCTCTCTTTCACTCCTACTGACTGACTCTCACTGACTGACTCTCACTGACTGACTCTCACTGACTGACTCTCACTTACTGACTCTCACTGACTGACTCTCTGACTATCTCACTGACTCTCTCTTTCACTCACTGACTAACTGACTCACTCTCTCACTCACTTTCACTGACTGACTCTCACTCTCACTGACTTTCTCACTCTCACTGACACTCTCACTGACTGACTCACTCACTCTCTCACTGACTGACTCTCTCACTCTCACTGACTAACTGACTCTCTCACTCTCACTAATTGACTAACTGACTCTCTCACTCTCACTAATTGACTCACTGACTGACTGACTTTCACCCTCCTGTTATTTATGCCCCCATAACAAAACAAGCATTGGCATAGCCAATAGGTCTCGCCTTTGGGACCTTATACGTGTTTAGCCATGCAACAGTTGATACTGTTGTAACAATGATATTCTGCTGCATAACTAAATACTTATAAGGTCCAAAAGGCGAGACCTATTGGCTATGCCAATGCTTGTTTTTCTCTAGTAGTAGAGGGAGAGGCTTTTGTAGGTTGAGGTTCCTATTTTTAAAGGTCTCAGGTTTCTAGGGGTTACTGCACAGGAATGCTTAAGGCGACAGACACTCCATGGAAGTTGAGCGCAGGAAACTGTCTTCAAGGGTGTACTTTGGTTACTAAATAACAGAACCCATGTATTTGTAAAACAGTTATTCACTCCCACAGTCTCTTAGAATTTATAGTGTGTATGCTGTTGCTTAAACCTATGGTACTGATTTGTCGACCTTGCAAGGATGAATGGTAGGTAGCGTGGGCCCGCTGGGATTCGAACCATGTCAATGCAGATGGACACAGATCCCCAATGTATGGATCTGGCAATTGTTACTCTGGAAGGTCCAGTCGTCAGCCAGCTATATTTGCGCAGCCAGCTATCTTTGCGTTGAGTCGGTTAATAACTCAAAACCAGCGAGACCGACACTACAGTACTGTGAAAGAGTAAAGCAGTTTAATTAATTTCAAATTTAACAACCAAAAATCCTCCAAATCAGCCTGCTTCTCTGTGAAATATCCCAAATCCCAGCCTAGAGCTCCCGTGAATGTTCAGCGCTCTGCCGCTTTCAACAAATACATGCAGGGTGGGTGCGAGAGAGCCACCAGGGGGCGCTCCAGCGCCCACACACGCACATCCAGATCTCACATTAGTGAATGCAGCACAGAATGTTGTGTTGCGGTTAAGTTGGCTTTGAGTCGCCAGTGTTGACCTTGAATTTAGAATTTCATTATTGTAATATTTCAAAATAAGGCAAGATGGTAGCATGTGTCTTATGTGGGTGACCGGTAACGCATTTCTCTAGACCCTGCGCTGATGCACACAGGATAAAGTGTTCTTTGCACATGTTGGCAAGTTGCACAGATGGCAGTTTGTTGCACGCATATTTGAAGGTACCTTGTGGCATACCTGGATGTTTAGTGTGACATGCAACACCACACAATACACTGCCACACAATTCAACACCACCCAACATCCTTACACTCCACATAATACCACTTAGCGCAAACTGATTCAACTCCATATAATTGCACTTTACTCAATACCACATAAATACACCCCTACATAAAACTACTCTATGCCACATACCAACAATACACATAAATACACTCCACACCATGCCACATAATTCCAATCAGCATAATTTTACTCAACGCCACACAGTTCCGTGTCACAAAATTCAACACCACACATTTCCATTCCACATCAAATAAATCAACAATAAATCACATAATTCAAACCAACAACACAATTACACAACACACAACACACAGCATACATCAAACCCACACCACATAATTCCACATCATGCCACAAAGTTCAACTGCACACCACATAAATAAACTGCACTATATGCCACTCCACAACACAGAATACCAATCCACATAATTACACTCCATGACACACAATCCCACTCCACATGATTCCAATACCACATAATTCCACTCCACAAATCCACTCCACATCACACTATCCCATGCCACACAATTCTACAACTACCAATTACAATCTAACCCACTTAATTCCACTCCACACCATATACATTCACTACACCCCATAACACATGGGTAAAATACATTGTCATTTTCAACGCCAATAGCTTTAATTCTCAAAAAAGCAAGACCTATTGGCTTTGTCAAAGCCTCTTTTAGTTACCCCTGAAACCAGTTCTTTAATTTGGTTTTGGAGTTTCAAGCTCCCTTCAAATAATAACTGTCAAGGTGGTACGATCACTATGAAGGCGTTTACTTATATGTGAGCTATACATTTGAAAACATCTGGAATCCACAAGTCCCCAAATATTGACAGCTGAGGTGTAGATTGATTCAAATGAAATAATTTCAGCAGTCTAGTGCACTCAATTAGGTCCTTAATAGGCTTTATACAAAGGATTAAAGCGCAGAAATAACCTGTTACTTGAACATGAAATACCTTGAGAAAACAAGAGACAAGAGGCATTTGGCAAAACAGGAACAATTTGTTTAATTAAACAGTGCGGCCGGGCGATCAGCCATAGGCATAGGGTCTGAGGACTGTCTCAATATACAGTCGGTCTAACATGGGTTCTTATACATTTCATTGAATGCAATAATAATTTTTGGTAAGGAATGTGAACCTCTGACTTTGGAGTCATAATTTAATGTATTGGATGAGGAATCCAGGTGGGCTTAACCTTGCGTGAACACATTGCGGCCAATGGGTAATGTGTCTAGCTGTCCGGTATAGGGAGCACTTGATCACTGTGTGTACTGTGTGTGATGTGGCATCTGACTTTATGGTGTTTTGAGAACGAGCCCACCCCTTCCGCCATATGTGCTTTATTGGGGCCAATTTCTCGGGACCATTGTGGTGTCACCGTGCCTATCTATGGGATTCATCTGGGATTTCCTGTTTGCCCATTTGTCTGTTGGCTATGTGCCACCCCACCTGTGACCTGTCAATCAGTGACCTCAGGCCTGGGTCTCAGAGCCTGCCTGACTGTGTATTTCCAAGTCGGGGTTGACGTGGAGTTCAGGAATGGTCAATAAAGATGCGATTTCGTTTTTATACATGAATGTATCGTTAACCTTTCCTTTATATACTTTTAGGAGAAGCACCAAAAATACACCATCATTACCATCGTCTTAGTGTTGTTCGTTGTAAGACGGTTATAAACTGCCAAAATATTCAAACCATATTTTCAGCCCAAAGGGCGTCTAGTCAATAATATCATATAATCAGCACAGTTAATTAAAGGAATTGATATGCTATGAAGATGTGGCAAAAATATCTGCTGATGGCTGAGAGGTCAGTGAGATTGACAATGTGAAGACTAAAGCTGGAGAACAACTTGGAAACCCTACAAAGGTTTGTTAAAAATACTGATTTTATTGGTTAATGGCCGGTGGTGGTCTAGCTGCACCAGTACTCAGGTTATTGGGTACAGGACATGAATTAGAGTTAAAAAGGATGAATCAATACCCAATTTTGACTACTTCCTCTACAATATTGGCCTATCTACCCAACCAAAAGTAGCACTATAGACCACTAAACAACGTGGTGAGCATACAGAGCATTGGAAGCCATTCAGTACTGGGCAATCACATTATCGACTGTTGGTGCACCCTTCTGGAAACCGGTTATACCATTCAGGATTATCCACCTCACTAAATCGTAGAAGGGGGCTTTAGCAAAATGTATACTTTCAGCATCACTTTGATTAATCCGCAGTTGGGTGCAATCAATTTATCACCTATTTTTATCAGTACACAGCCTCTGAAAGATGCTGGGATAGTCATCCAATTTGTCACTGCCGTAAATAAATTCTTTAGTTGTAAGTCCCGATAAGTGGGATTCAACTGGAATGCTGTTAAGGCAAAGATACCTGGAGTTCTTTGCTTTTTAATTAGAAACTCAAGAAAATACAGCTCAGGCTGAAAGTGAGATCCAAGGGGCATATTATCAAGCACGCTTTAGCGGCAGAAAACTGCCGCTAAAGCGGCGATAATGGGCTTGATAATATGCCCTTGAGAATTCCAATAGAAGCCCATGTTCTGGTGTCAACATGGGTTTCTATTGGAATTCTCTGCGGCATATTATCAAGCCCATTATCGCAGCTTTAGCGGCAGTTTTCTGCCGCTAAAGCGGCAATAATTTTAACGCTGTGCTTGATAATATGCCCCTAAATCTTTTTTTGGTTGACCAACTAGGGAAGCACACTTGGGAGGGGCAGCCAAATGCTTTGTCAGTTACAAAACGGTGATAGATGATCTTGCCAGGAGGAGTAAGAAATGTAAAACATCTTTCCTAACAACTGTGAAGATCCAATACCAACCAATGGCCGAAGCTTGCGGGAATCCCCAAGTGCTGAAACCCCTTACAACCTCCACCTTTTGATGTTCTTTATATGTCCAACATATGACCTGCCTGTAAGCTGCTGTGAGTGGTTACCCTGTCTCCAAAATCACTCACCTTCGTCCGGGAAGAGGTTCATATGGGCACAAAGAAGTGAGGGGCAGGTGAGAGATGTCCGACGTGCAGACTTGCTGCTGGCAGTTAAACACAGCCCACGCACTCAAGTGAGGAGTCCACAACCAGGAGCCCGAAGCTGCAACCTCATGGAATAACCCCACATTAAAGTGACAATCAGCAGCACCCGCATGTGGGGTATGGCCTGAAGTCTAATGAAAGCTGCCCTAGCCTTTTGAAGTTGCTGTACTTGCTGTAGATGCTTTCTAAATCGCACCCCAACCCAGGTGACTGCGGCCAGAGTCCGCAACTCAAGCGAAGGCCCCAGAGAGACTACAGTCTTGCAGTTGAGCCTTGGATCAGAATATGGAGGGGACTGTCTGTAACAAAGCTGTAGTGAACCAAACAGGCTCAGAGGTGAAGAGAGGGGGTGAAGCAGTCGGGGGACTTGAGAGGGGCGCTCCTAATGTATGTTAAGGGACTCAGAATCCTGGAACAGATGGAAATATTACCACAACTTACACATATGTTAGCGGGAGGAAATGGGTAATAGTTTACCTCCCCCTCGGACCTTGGATCTGCCACCCGATTGTGTACCTTATGTGGTTGCTCTTGTTGGTATTCCCCCCGATTCCCACAGATAAGGCTGAAACCTGGAGGGAACTAAAAAATAATAGATACGGTCAGTACAAGGTAAAAAATAAATGTGTTCAATGGATAAGGGCAAAGTCTAGGTTGGACGGTGTGAGTGAGTTGTTCCATAATATCGTAATGGTCAGACGGGTGAGTTGGGTGTGCAGAGGAGAGAAATCTATCGCAGGCGATTGCACAATTGTGAACTTTCGCAACTCTGCTTTAGCCGAGAGGGTTTTCTGCTTGGGGGTCTTCCGAACAGGTGCCAAAAAATATCTCAGTTGTACCCTGTTTTTTTTTTCAATAGACCCAAGGGTGCAGGTTTAGTACCCCCAGAACCCGCTGATGTTAGTCAGGAATAAGAGGGGCACACGGGGTGGGCACAATCAGAGACCTCTGGCAGCCTAAAGGAGCCATGAAGATTTGTAAACATGTCTATCTGAGCTGGATGACCAGGATTGACTTGACCTGAACAGGGTAACATAATAGCTAAGAGAGATCAGGATAAAAGTAAAATGCTTGTGTCCCTGACCCGTAAGGAGCAACATGTTGTACTACCAGAAATGTAAGTCTGCTGATTGCCTCAAGGCGAATGAAATTGCAGATCAAAGGGAGGGACATCATACACCCATACAGTCAGGGTTGGGCCTCATATCAGGGAAAGTGGCAGGGCTTAAAAATAGGATCGATATACCCAATTGGTATTGATTGATATCTGGTGCCCACATTATTTACCTACAGGAAACATGGGAGACGATAGCTCACCCCATTGATCGGTATATGGGATTTTATACACCGGCCAAACCCTCAGCTATAGGTAGGGCGAAGGAGGGCCAAGTGACATATCTTCATAACTTGGAAAATCTTGACATTTGGGAATGAATCCTCTTATTTTCATTTATTGGTATGTGAGGTGGGCGCGTCATGGGACATACTTTTAATTCATTTTTATAACTGTTTTGACAATTTGAGATCCCAAATAGTGATGGATTTGGACTTAGTCATCCAGTCATCCTGTCAGCCATGTCTTCACATTACAAGCCTGTAAGAATTATTTGGGTAGACGATTTTAACGCACCCTATTGCTAATTTTTCTACAAACCAATCTGTAGAGTTGTAGACATGCAAGGTGAGGCCCTCACTCATTTTAAACATGACACCTATGGAATTGTTCTAAATAGCTCAATGGTGAAGTTAAGTCTTAAGCTGTACAATAGAAAGCAGAATGAGAGTGAAGGTCCAGCAGCTACATTTTTCCGAATTAACTACGGGTACACGGTTGATTATATTATGGCGTCTGAAGCCTTAGACACGGTTATTAAAGGGTTTGAAACCAGCCTTTCCGGGTATAGTGAGCATGCTGAGTTAGAGGTAAGGGTGATTTTAGCCTAGAAAAGTTACATTATGCCAAAGCTAGGATTTGGGTCAATCTTGGCTACCAACAATGGTTACTCAATCAAATGAGAGAAAGTAGATCATTCACTGTTTCTCCCATTCATTTTACAGCATACCATGACTGAGGTGAAGGTATGCCTAGACCCTAAGGCTGAGCCATTACAGATAATCTCTTCTTTATCACCAATTACCTCATGTGTAAAACAAGCATTGAACCACAGGTCACAGGTGTCGCACGCCGAAGCGAGGGGTTGGTAGCTAGGAATCTGCTGCATGCACGCGCCCACTTTAAACAGCCCATTGCCTGTAGAAAGAAATGTATAAAAGACGCAGCACGGGAGGCCTGGGTACAGGCTAGCACTCACTAATACTAGATCCTTTTGGAACGTGATCAATAATAATTATTTTATGGACCCCATGAACCCTCAACAGAGGTGCATATGGCAGAGAAGGCATGGATCAACCATTTTACTGTCATTTATGACAACTACCCTACCACGAGCACTGAGCAAGATATGAAAACAAGCATTTGCAATGCAATAGGTCTCGCATTTGTGAGAGTTTAAGCTATTGGCATTGTAAATGACAATGCCTTTTATTTATCTGTTTTGAAAACCAATATATAAATAAATAGCATTGTCATTTATAATGCCAATGGCTCAAACTTTCACAAATGCGAGACCTCACACCAAGCACACTGAAAGGGAGGAGGTGGAGGAGGGAAATGCTGCGGTGGGGTAGGGGGGAAGGTCTATGTGTTAAAGGGCAGTGCTCAGCTGTGCAAGCAGTGCCGACAAAGTGAATACGATGAGCTGCGTCTAAAGGAAAGGGCACGGATGCCATTAAAGTGAAAGCGCGGCATGGGGTGATTTCACAAAAAAAAGCATTTGTTTGTGAACTTCACAAACAAATGTCTTTTTTTTTGTAAAAGTACCCCATGCTGTGCTTCCACTTTAATGGTGGGTGAAATTTGATATTAGCAGATAGGGCAAAGGACCCTACAACTGTGTCAGTCTTCAGTCATCAAGGGCCTCCAGAGAGAGCTGGGATTAGTGAGTGAGTGTAAATAACTCTGCTGTCTTCTGGAAACCGGCGTGGGGGAGGGGGCTGAGGAAGGGTGGAGCAGAGAGGGTGGGCACCGACCTTCACATTCAAGGATGGCTCTCTCCGAAAATATGCAGATGCCACATAAGTGCGTGTTGTGCTGTGTTTATGCCTCCCTGTGCCAGCTGCAGTGGAGATGTGTGTCAGAATCGTTGATGGAGCTTCAGCAGTGCACTCTGGAGTGTTAAATAAACCCGATTTACAACAATCTGTGGTGTAAGGAGCAGAGATGTCGACTTTGGAAGTGGGGAATCAGATTTGAGTCCCAGCACTGGCTTAACATCCTGTGATTCTGGGCAAATCGCTTAATCTTCCATGCCTACAAAATAAAATGATATGTCCTTGTGTAATGTACTGGTGCTCATGTAAAAGCTCCAATACCTTCAGGCCGAGTTCGCGCTATACAAAACTGCAAAAAAAGGAAAAAACGCTACCACAGCTTATTGTGAACCGCATCTCGTGACAATACTCAGAAAACACACACTGTTTGCCCTGCTTGCGTCTCGTTGCATCTCAGACCCCCAGCGTCAGCACATTATACGGTTGAAGCACCACGTTAGGTGCTGCTCAGCTGCGGCTCGTCTGCTCGCACGTGCATAACAGAATGCACCCTACTTCAGTTGCATGATTCTAGGGGTGGCAAGATAGGTCAGTACAAGGTACAAGGTAATCTTTACGTCAGAAAGGGAAAGGTTTACATCTCCCAGCATCCCCCACACCAAGCCCCTAATACGGATGATAGGGGTCGACAGTTTGAGAGATAAAGCTAAATAAAAAACACACAGTGTTAACAGTTCCTCCCTGTCTGTGAGAAAACTCCTCTTGTGAGTATTCTGGGCACTCCTTGGCTTGTGCGATTGATATCGGGTAGCTTGTGTGTTTATTAGCACGCGTGCACACCGACTTTAGCCCAGAAGCGATAATAACTTGCATCAGCTGCAGGGTCTGTCACAGTAGGGGCCCAGGGGATCAGTGCTCAACAATGCATCTGAAAGACTATTGCTGCTCACTGACTCGGGCAGGCTGTCGCTGTTTATTTTTGCATCGCGTTTTAAGTGAAAGCGCGATGCAGAACCATCAGCACTTCACGGCACTTTAAATAACAGCTTTTATGATGACCAAAAGGCAACTATGCTCAATCTATTAACATAGCAAAGACGAAAGAACGCATCACCAGAGAGTCGAACCCAGGAGCAGGTTCTACACCAATATGTCGGGCAGGCGCTAAACAGACCTAGAAGAAGTCTTTATTTTTTTCTTTTGGAGTTGGTGTTACATCTGCTGATTGTTTGTGACGCCCCTGCGTGGCCGCACTGCTGTTTGGTAACAACGTCAGAAAAGAAGTGTAACAAGCGCTGCCATTGCGGGAAGGCAGCCGCTGTTTATTTGTGCATCGCGCTTTCACTTTAAAGTGAAAGTGCGATGCAAAAATAAACACGCGGCGCCCTCTCTTCTTTTAGGACGACCCATCCGGACTGAATCGCACGGCTTCTTTATATAACACGCCTTCTTGCAATAAGAAACTGCTCACAACAGCCGTGAAGCAGGTGATCCAGTCCGGATTGGCCGAACCAAAAGGCTAAAGGGAGGCAACACCAACATCTCATTTCCAAGGGCAGGACACCGTTTAGCATAAACGGTGACGCCAGCCAATTGAAATGAGGGGCGGGGCTTAAAGCCTGTTAGACCTGGCACCTTGGCGTGAGTCTCCCTTCCACTTTTTGCCGCTGTGCCTCATGTGTTTTGCTGGTGTTAGCTGCTCAGAGCACTGTGCCACTGCCAACCAGTGCCACAGTGCAAGTGCTCCCTATTTAAAAAGTATATGTTGGTTGGATTCCATGATTGGCTTGTTTGGTTTACTGTCAGACCACAGTAAAGTGCACCAGGAGTGCCCAGGGCTTGTAAATACAAATGCTGCTGGTGGGCTTGCAGCACTGGTTGTGCCACCCACAGAAGCGGCCTAGTAAAATGTGTCTAAGGTCTGCCATTGCAGAACCTGCATGCAGTCTGGTACTGTCATGCTGGCTGGGCAAGTGCACCCACTTCCCAGTCCCTAAACCTTCCCTTAACTTCATATTAGTCACCCCTATGGTAGGCCCAAGGGCAGGGTGCATTGTAAGCATAAGGTAGGACAAGCCCTGATGTGTGTGGCATGTCCTAATAGTGAATTACAGCCATTTTCGATTTTCACTATTGTAAGGCTACCTGTTCCTATAGGCCAGAATGGGCTGTTAGAATTGTTACATCCTATGATCCTAACAGACCCAGGGAACATGGTAGAAAATCGAGTTTAGTATGCCTGAACTCAGAATAATAAAATACATATTTTAGTAAAGTTTATTTTAATATTCTGTGTTTTCAAATACCACTTTTAGAAAGTTGGTATTTGCTTGCCTAACCATTTCAGCCCACCTCTGCTATGATGTGTATCTGCCTGTCTGGTTTGTGTGAGGGACAGGGCTGGAGAAACCCAGAAGGGCAGGGCTAGGTAGCCTGGTGGTGAATAGAGAGATTGACATCCAGATGGGTGGGAGGAGTGCACCTGGACTCTGAATAGGGCTGTGCTCTGCCACCACAATGCTGGCTCCACCTCCTGTGGAGCGGCTGATGTCTCTGCCCTGCACCCTGAATGGAAAGTCAGAGTCATGTCAACAAAGTGCTCAGGAACTGGTTTGGACTGGGCAAAGGCCCCTCTACCCCAGAGGAACAAAGGAATTAGGGGTATAAGTATTGGGACCCTGCTCCCAAGAAATTAGATCCTGCTTGACAAGAAGAATCTCTGCCTGAAGAGAAGGAACTGGGAAAGCTGTAAGGAGGAGTACTGTCCCTGACCTAGGGGATTGGCCTGCAGTGGTTGCCTTTCTGCTGAAGGAGAGGAGAAAGACTACAAAATACTTTATTTCAACTTGTGCTTAAAAAGATCTCCAAGGGCTTGGAATAGAGCTTGCCTCCTGCTGAAGTCTCAGGAACAACAGACTTCACCCCCCAGCTCCCCAGAGTTCTTTGGAAGTGCCTGCTGCTGTTGTTGGGCCTTCTGAGGTACTGCGTGTCGCAAGGAGCTGGAAGCACGACTCAAGGAGGAGAAGCGTGCCGCTGTCGGTAGCAGTGTTTCTAGTAAAAGTCTATCTCTAGAGGAGCTGGCAGATAGAAAATAGTGTAGGATGCATGAATTGGAGCTGACCAAGCTCAAGTTAAGTGGGCAGTTAGAATTTGAAATGCAAAGTAGAAAGTTAGCCCTAGAAGAAAAAAAGCTACAGTATGAACATGAAAAGGTTTTGAGGGAGTTGGAGCTGAAAGCCCAAAGTTTAGAAAATGCTCCCTCTGGGGGCAGCACACCGTCAATGCCTGTAGAATCTAGAGTTTACATACCAAAAGATGTAGTAAACAAATTTTTAAAAAATGATGACATAGCGCAGTGGTTCAAAGCCTATGAAGTAGCCATGTCTTCCCACCGGGTCCCTGAGAAGGATTGGGGAGCGGGGTTGTGAGACGGTTCCTTAGTGAGGGGCGGGACACACTGCTAGACTTGCCTTCAGATGATTATAATTCTTATCCCCATATGAAGGCAGCTTTGATGACTAGGTATGGGTTGACCCCTGAGTTGTATAGGCAAAGGTTCAGGGGTTGCACCAAGATTCCAAACAGTACGTATGTTGAGTATGTGACTTTTTTTTGCAGAGCACTGGATGGTTGGGTGAAGGGTAGCAAGGTTAATGATTTTCAAGGGCATCTTGATTTAACGGCATGGGAGCACTTGTCCAGTAATTGTTTTCCTGAGCTACGCCAGCACCTGATTGATAGTAGGCTGACTAACCCTAGGAAGCTTGCTGAGGAGGCGGACCGCTGGGTCAGTACCAGGGTCCACAAGGGTCCAGTGGGAGACTCCGCTAAAGGTGGGCAGGGTCCCCAGCAGAAGAGTGGGGGGACAAGGGTAAACAGAGGGAGTTCCCAAGAAGGCCCCAAAATAATCCCCAAGGGAACCAAGGGAAAGGTTCTCAGCCTCCCCACCACAGAAACCGACCGGGGCCCGACAGGTCCACCTGTTCAAAAGGGGCCCATAAAATGTGACAAGTGTGGTAACATGGAGCATTTTGCCGCTGATTTAAAGTGTCCTTTGTATGGTAAACCAGCACCCACTGGTGCTCCGCCCCGGCAGGTGGCTAGTGTAGCCTTGGGGGAGGAGATGTCAGTCCAAGGTGGGTGGGGTCCCGCAGAGATGTCCCTTGTCTCATTAGGAGACTGTGAGATGGTCCCCCAAACCCAGCTGCCTGATAACACTAAGAAATTCAGGCAGTGGGTGACCATCAATGGTCGTAGGGTGGAAGCTATCAGAGATACAGGAGCCAGTATGACAGCTGTCAAGTGTCACCTGGTGTCTCAAGAGCAGGTTGTCCCAGGAGCATTCTATCCAGTTGTTGCCGCTGACAACACAGAGAGTCACTGCAAGGTGGCTCAGGTTCCCTTTGAGTGGGGGGTGGTCTCTGGTACTCTTCAGGTAGCTGTGAGGCCCGCCATGCCTGTAGACTGTCTGTTAGGGAACGACTTGGAGAGCTCACCTTGGGCTAAGGTGGAGCGGAGTGCTCACCTGGAGATGTTGGGTATGCCGGATTGGGCGTGTGTCACCACACGGTCCATGGCAGCAAGTAGAGGTGCTCAAGAGGTCCTGGAGCCTGAGAGGGAGGCCCAGGAACCGGCCTTGGAGAGAAGGAGCAGGGGGCGCGGGAAACCGGCCCCTGAAGTTCCCACGGCCCAGGAGGAAGCAGACCTTGAGGGGGATGCCCTGGAGCCTACCGGGGAGCAGATAGCTGAACTGGGGGACCTGCCTGAGCTGACCCATTGGCAGCAGGAAGGAGGCCCCTCCAGGGAGGACTTTTGTACTGCACAGAAAGAATGCCCTTCTCTCGTGGGTATGCGGCAGCAGGCTGCAGACCAGGCCGCAGGTGATCAGTCTGGGTCACATTTCATTGACTGGGAGAACGGCCTCCTATATACAGAGCCTAAGGTTGCTGAGCCTGGGTCAGCCCGTGCGCTGGTGGTACCCCAGGACTTCAGAGCCTTCCTACTAGGGCTGGCTCACGATGTGCCATTGGCAGGACATTTGGGGCAGGACAAGACCTTTGAAAGGCTTGTCACCCACTTTTATTGGCCTCAAATGCACAGGAGTTCAGACACTCACTGCAGGACCTGTCAGACTTGCCAGGCAAGTGGAAAGAGTGGGAGGAAGCAGAAGGCTCCTCTTCAGCCATTCCCTTTGGTCGGTACCCCATTCCAGCGAGTGGGGATTGACATTGTGGGGCCACTGGACCCCAGGACAGCCATGGGCAACAGGTTTATCCTGGTCCTGGTGTACCATGCCACCTGGTACCCGGAAGCCATCCCTCTGAGGACAGTGACGGCCCCCGTGGTGGGACGTGCACTGATGGGAACTTTCTCCAGAGTGGGATTCCCTCTAGAGGTGGTGTCTGACCGGGGTACCAATTTCATATCCAAGTATATGAAATCCCTTTGGCAAGAGTGTGGTGTAACCTACAAGTTCACCACACCGTACCACCCCCAAGAAAACGGGTTGGTTGAGAGATTCAACCGTACCATCAAGGGCATGATAATGGGTCTGGAAGAACCCATGAGGCGTAAGTGGGACGTCCTCTTGCCATGCCTTCTCTTTGCGTACCGTGAGGTGCAACAGAAGTCTTTAGGGTTCAGCCCCTTTGAGCTCCTATATGGCCACCCAGCGAGAGGACCTCTAAGTCTGGTCAAGGAAGGCTGGGCGCAATCTCCCAGGAAACATCCCCAGAATGTATATAGCTACATGCTGGCCTTCAGAAATCAGACTAGGCGATTCAGGCAACTTGCTGAGGCAAATCTGGAAGCCAGCCAGGAGGAGATGAAGCGATGGTATGACCAGAATGCCACTCTGGTAGAGCTTCAGCCTGGACAAAAGGTGTGGGTCTTGGCCCCCGTGGAGCCTTGTGCGCTCCAGGATAAGTGGACCGGTCCCTTTGAGGTTGTGGAGCGCAAGAGTCCAGTTACCTATTTGGTGGACTTGCGGTCTCCAAGGAACCCCTTAAGGGTCCTTCATGTCAACCACCTCAAGCCCCACTTGGAGAGGTCCCAAGTGGGCATGCTCTTGGCAACAGATGCTGGGATGGAAGAGGAGACCGAGCCTCTTCCTGACCTCCTGTCAGTCCAGGAGCAAGATGGGTCAGTGGATGGTGTCATCCTCTCTTCCGCCCTGACCCCTGAGCAACAGAATGATTGTCGCCAGCTGCTGGGACAATTTTCTGATCTGTTTTCCCTGGTTCCCGGTGTCACTGGTTGGTGCGTCCATGATGTGGACACTGGGGATAGTACACCTGTGAGGCACAAGGCCTACAGGGTGACTGACAGGGTGAGGGCCTGCATCAAGGAGGAGGTCTCCAAGATGTTTGCACTCGGGGTAATTGAGTCCTCCAGCAGTCCTTGGCCCAGCCCAGTGGTCTGGGTCCCAAAGGCTGCAGCGCCGGGAGCCACACCCGAACTCCGGTTCTGTGTGGACTACAGAGGACTCAAATCAGTCACCAGGACTGACGCACACCCCATCCCCAGAGCTGATGAGCTCATAGATCGGCTAGGGGCTGCCAACTACCTCAGCACGTTTGATTTAACATCTGGGTACTGGCAGATTGCCTTGACCGAGGGGGTCAAAGAGAGGTCAGCATTTTCCACCCCAGATGGGCACTACCAGTTCTGGGTTATGCCCTTTGGGATGAAGAATGCCCCTGCCACCTTCCAGAGGTTGGTCAACCAGGTGTTGGTTGGACTGGACTCGTTCAGTGCAGCCTACCTCAATGACATCGCAGTGTTCAGCTCCACTTGGGAAGAACACCTGCGCCACCTCTGGGAAGTGTTGATGGTGCTGCGGAGGGCAGGCCTCATGATCAAGGCGAGTAAGTGCCAGATCGGGCAGGGTTCCGTGGTGTACTTGGAGCACCAGGTTGGGAGCGGCCAGGTGGCGCCCCTTCAACCCAAGATAGAAACCATCCTGAATCGCCCAAAACCCAGACAGAGGTGAGAGCCTTCCTAGGTCTCACTGGGTACTACAGGAGGTTTGTCAAGGGGTATGGCAACATTGTTGCCCCCTTGACAGCGCTGACTTCTAGGAAGCAGCCCCGGAAAGTGATTTGGACTGACACCTGTCAGAAAGCTTTTGAGGCCCTGAAAGCTGCTATGTGCACGGCGCCCGTGCTCTTGGCTCCCAACTTCTCCAAAGAGTTTATCGTTCAGACAGACTCTTCAGAGCATGGTGTGGGAGCTGTTCTTTCACAGATTAATGAGGAGGGCCTAGATCAACCTGTAGCCTTCCTTAGCAGGAGGTTACTTCCACGGGAACAGAGATGGAGTGCTATTGAGCGTGAGGCATTTGCTATGGTCTGGGCGCTGAAGAAGCTAAGACCCTACCTGTTTGGGTCTCACTTCCGGGTTCAGACAGACCACAGGCCCCTCAGATGGTTGATGTATATGAGGGGTGAGAATCCAAAGCTGTTGAGGTGGTCCATTTCCCTACAGGGTATGGATTTCATGGTGGAACATCGCCCTGGTACAGATCACGCCAATGCTGACGGTCTGTCCAGATTTTTCGCCCTAGAGTGGAGGAACTCCCCGGGGTAGGGTAGTTCTCCCCACTATTCAGCTGGAGGGGACATGTATTAGACCTGGCACCTTGGCGTGAGTCTCCCTTCCACTTTTTGTCGCTGTGCCTCATGTGTTTTGCTGGTGTTAGCTGCTCAGAGCACTGTGCAACTGCCAACCAGTGCCACAGTGCAAGTGCTCCCTATTTAAAATATATATGTTGGTTGGATTCCATGATTGGCTTGTTTGGTTTACTGTCAGACCCCAGTAAAGTGCACCAGGAGTGCCCAGGGCTTGTAAATACAAATGCTGCTGGTGGGCTTGCAGCACTGGTTGTGCCACCCACAGAAGCGGGCTAGTAAAATGTATCTAAGGTCTGCCATTGCAGAACCTGCGTGCAGTCTGGTACTGTCATGCTGACTGGGCAAGTGCACCCACTTCCCAGGCCCTAAACCTTCCCTTAACTTCATATTAGTCACCCCTATGGTAGGCCCATGGGCAGGGTACATTGTAAGCATAAGGTAGGACAAGCCCTGATGTGTGTGGCATGTCCTAATAATGAATTACAGCCATTTTCGATTTTCACTATAGCAAGGCTACCTGTTCCCATAGGCCAGAATGGGCTGTTAGAATTGTTACATCCTATGATCCTAACAGACCCAGGGAACATGGTAGAAAATCAAGTTTAGTATGCCTGAACTCAGAATAATAAAATACATATTTTAGTAAAGTTTATTTTAATATTCTGTGTTTGCAAATACCACTTTTAGAAAGTTGGTATTTGCTTGCCTAACCATTTCAGCCCGCCTCTGCTATGATGTGTATCTGCCTATCTGGTTTGTGTTAGTGACAGGGCTGGGGAAACCCAGAAGGGCAGGGCTAGGTAGCCTGGTGGTGAATAGAGAGATTGACATCCAGATGGGTGGGAGGAGTGCACCTGGACTCTGAATAGGGCTGTGCTCTGCCACCACAATGCTGGCTCCACCTCCTGTGGAGCGGCTGATGTCTCTGCCCTGCACCCTGAATGGAAAGTCAGAGTCATGTCAACAAAGTGCTCAGGAACTGGTTTGGACTGAGCAAAGGCCCCTCTACCCCAAAGGAACAAAGGAATTAGGGGTATAAGTATTGGGACCCTGCTCCCAAGAAATTAGATCCTGCTTGACAAGAAGAAGCTCTGCCTGAAGAGAAGGAACTGGGAAAGCTGTAAGGAGGAGTACTGTCCCTGACCTAGGGGATTGGCCTGCAGTGGTTGCCTTTCTGCTGAAGGAGAGGAGAAAGACTACAAAATACTTTATTTCAACTTGTGCTTAAAAAGATCTCCAAGGGCTTGGAATAGAGCTTGCCTCCTGCTGAAGTCTCAGGAACAGCAGACTTCACCCCCCAGCTCCCCAAAGTTCTTTGGAAGTGCCTGCTGCTCTTGTTGGGCCTTCTGAGGGACTGCGTGGCGCAAGGAGCTGGAAGCGCGACTCAAGGAGGAGAAGCGTGCCGCCGTCGGAGCTGCTGTCGTCGCATCTTGTAAAGTGTGTCGCCGCTGCAGCATCGCATCGAGCGGAAGCGTCTCGCATCATCCAAGAAGTGTCTCGCAATGCCGAAGAAGCGTGTCGCCATCGCAGCCATCGTAGCTGACGCATCGCATCCCATCAAGAGAAGAGTCTCGCATCGAGGAAGAAGCTTGTCGCCATCGCAGCCATCGTAGCTGTCGCATTGCACCGCATCAAGAAAAGTGCCTCGCATCCACGGAGAAGCGTGCTGCCGTCAGAGCTGCTGTCGTCGCATCGCGTAAAGGGGTCTCGCCACTGCAACAACGCATCAAGCGGAAGCGTCTCGCAAACGTTGGAGAAGAGTGCCGCTGCCAACGCCGCTGTTGTCGCATCGCGTAATGGGTGTCGCTGCTGCAGCTGTCGCATCGAGTCGAGTCTTCTCACAACATCGGAGAAGCGTGCTGCATCTGGAAGATCTTCACGTCTTTATTTCTTTGCACCAAAAACTTCATCGCATCAACATCGTTGCAACACTTTCGTTGCCCTGCGTGTCGCATCTAAAAGGTACATTGACTTAAAGTGTCGCATTTAAGAACTTAAGAGAACTAAGCAAAATTCTACCCTCTAAAGTAACAGTATTGTGTATTTTTGTCGTTTAATGGTCTTGCGGTAACTCTATATAAAGAATCCTTATTTTTAATATAAAGCCTGTGTGGTGTCCATTTGTAGTGTTGTCACTGGGTTACTGTATGTGTTCACAAATGCTTAACCTATAACGCTCTGAGATAAGCCTTGTCTGCTCGCGCCAAGCTACCTAGAGGGTGAGCAGGGGTTGTTTTAGGAGTGTACCCCCTTACCCTGACTAGAGGAAAGGTTCCCTGCTTGACACAAGTACCTACCTGTGCCAACCAGAGAACCCGGATTCTAACAAAGCCCTTTTCAGAAAATGCTCATTGACAATAAATCTCGCCGAGGCGCGCACTGCAACGCCACGCGAGACCTAAAAATTGCTTAGAAACCCACGGGACCCAATTGGTAAATAAGATAAAGCACACTCTCCAGCCTGTTAGTCTGCATGAGGTCAAAAGGAACTTTGGATGAATGTAGTATTGGGAAGGCCCTAGGGCCGGATTGGACTTCTTTGCATATGTTTCGTGAGCATCAAGATCTATGGGGCCCGCTGCTGAAAATGTTTATAATGCCAGCGTGATGTCAGGTCCCCCACCTCATGGAAATCCTAAACCATAATTCTAATTTATAAAAAAAGCGATAAGTCCCTACCACAATTTTCCCTGCCCATATCACTGTTGGATGCCACTGCAAAGGTCAATGGGCGTATATTACTTAACAGACTGGAAGACTGGGCATCCACTAGCACTATTTTATTTGACACAATTTGGGTTTAAATAAGGGTTAAGCGCAGTCCACCAATGTCTGAATTCAAGCAACATTATTGGGAAATATACAGCAGGCAAAAAGGCTTCACTATATCTATCCTTCATGGATTTGTCAGCAGCTTTTGACAGCGTCTCACACTCAAAACTGTGGAAAATTATGGAGGATTTAAGGGCCGAGGCAGGAATCATCACCTTTATTAGACAGCTGTATTACGGCGCTAACGCCCGAGTGCACTATGGATGGGATGGCGAATGTTCTGGCAGTATCAACATCAGAAGAGGGGTTAGGCAGGGGTGCGTGTTGGCCCCCTTCCTGTTTTCCCTATATACGAATTGAGTAGAATCAGCTCTAAGTATACGTGCGAGAGACACTTCGACGATTGGCTACCACTCCCTCCCAATTTTACTCTATGTAGTTGATGCAGTATTGATTGATAGAACAGGTAGGAGGTTGTAAAGCCTGATTGATGATTACATTACTTTTATGTCCGATTTGGATTTGAGAGTAGATGGCACTAAGACATACACCATGGCCTACAGGGTTAAATCCAGGAAAAAACATGTCCCTAATGCGGAAGGGCACAAACTGAGTGAATACCCTACCTTTTGTTACCTAGGGACACTTTTTGACAGTAATAATTCCTTGACCCCCATGATAGTGAATAGGTGTGCATTAATGGAGAAATCCATCAATGGGATACTTTCCTTTACAAAGAAACTGAGTTTTAAGGTAATTAGGGAACTTCTCATCATATACGAGAGTAAAAGTGTGGCGGTGGCCTCATATGGTGCACGAGTCTGGGGAATGGCTAACATACAGAGTATTCAAAGGGTGGGAAATTCCCTTTTTTAAATATATTTTAGCTCTTCCTTCAAGCTGTGCAAACTTTATACCCATTCTGAACTGCGAACCTCGTACATAACCGGCAGGATTAAGAGAGCTCTGATTATGTTTTGCCACTCTATTTGGCTCCAAGAGGAATTTGGCTTGAATAAATGAATCCTCATGGACAGCCTGAATTAAATAATGCGATGGAGATCTCATACCTGAGATGTGTAAAGTCCCTTTATGAGGAGATTGGATCAGAGGATCTTTTTAATAAACCAGATTCTTGTAGATCGCTAGTCAAAGGTAAGCTTTGTGCCCAGAGTAAGGCCATGAGGGAGAGATGGGAAGTGGAAAGAGCAAAACCATCTGTTCTTGCCTATAGTATGATGTCCCCTCAGGAGGGCCTAGAAACTTATTTGACACTAGTACAAAATGCCCAGCACAAGTTTATTCTGACTTTCATTTAGTGCAAATATGTTGCCTCAGATAGTGAGATTCCCGACAACTTTCTATTCCCTGGCGGATCTCTCCCGTGCCACTTTTTAAAACATATAATTTTAGACAGTGCACACCAGCTCTCCTATTCTTGTAACAACTAAGTGCCCCACTTGTGCTGTGCAATGATCTCATATATATGGCAGGTATTAAAAGTAAGGAAAAAGATGTGGGTGGAACTTCCTTCAGAAACCTAGATTCCCTGGCGATCGTGAGTTTTACTGTTTTTAAATTGTAATATGGAATTTTATAATGAGCAATTTTAGATAATTTGCATTATTGCCACTTGTAGAGCACCGTAGGGTGCATGTGTAGACGTGCCACGATTGTCGAGAGATAAAAAAGTAAGCTATTTGTTTTGCATTGTTCATTTAGAAGCGCCTGCAGCTCCCCAGCAACAAAATCGGCCCCTTCCGCAGTGAACCTGGACCCCACCCTGCCACCCCAGCGAAAAACGCCCGGTAGCCAGTCCTGCCCTTGGGACAAGCCAACCTGCTGCCCAGCATTAGGAAATAGACAGCAATGGCCCTGAGACAATAAAGGACACACAGGAGTTCTCGAGTTTGCATAACCTGTCCCAAGTCAACGCGGAAGCAGCCTCGCCTCTCTCCGTGCATTGGTAAGGGAGGTCGTTCCAGCACAAGCCATGGCCTTCTGCCATCACCGCAGGAAGGAAAGGAGACTGGTTTGTCTCTCGTGCTGTTTTTTACAGTGCCTGCAGTGCCTCAGGTACTTCAGCATAAACGAGTAAGCCAAAGAGACTGTAAGTGAGTCCTGCAGGGCCATCCCTCAGAGCCTGCAGTTGCAGAAACAGCAAGGACAAGAGGCCCGGGAAGGAGGCTTCCAGGTCGTGCCTCCGCCCAGAATGGCTGACGCTAGAAGAGTGTCACTGGCAAGCAACAAACAGCAAGCCTGAACTGTACCCAGAAGCCCCCCACCGACTTATCAAAGATGGGCAGTGTACGGCACAGATCCCTGTCTCTAATGTTGCAGCGGAGACAATCGAGACTAGCTGAGAGAGCACTGCATGCCCCCTGTGGCCAACTGCTGCCACCGTAAGCTGCCAGACACCAGCACTGACAAGAAAGGAGAAACTGATTGTCTCTCCCAGTCAAGGGAAGAAAGCATCAAACA
Source organism: Triturus cristatus (assembly GCF_964204655.1). Classification (NCBI taxonomy): domain Eukaryota; kingdom Metazoa; phylum Chordata; class Amphibia; order Caudata; family Salamandridae; genus Triturus; species Triturus cristatus. Next base: position 680,446,496 of record NC_140583.1, read on the forward strand.
CCCCTGGTGGCAAGTGGCATTAAGTCTGTTAAGGAAACCGATGTCGGGATGGAAGTAAAGCAGCTTTAGCAGTTACCCCTGAAGCAGAGCTTGCAAAGCTCGAAATGCAGTGGGATTTTAATAAAGGATCACTGCTATGGATGAATCATGCATTTCCATCGTGTTCTTGATAGAGGTCTGGATGGGCACATCGTGAGCATTTGAAGCTGGGAAAGAGCATGACACCTCACATGTGGATGTAATCACAAATAAGATGGTTAAAGCAATCAGAAAAAAATTGAGTAATTGGAGTAAAAAGGATTAAGCATTTTGAATATTGAAGTAACTCTACAAACCTGCTGTGCGGCTGGGGTAGGGTGAAACGTTGCCCTACACAGCAAAGTGGCCACCACTGCCAGATAAAAGATCAAGCATGCCAAAAGTCAGTGAGGGGCACCCATGAGGACTATCTACTAGCCCCACCACTGCCAAAGCAGGGGCTACGCCTAGAGGGCAAATAGACAAAGCATTGTTAGATGAAAGGAGCTGCACCAGCTGGCTAACCAGTACCACATGGTCACTGTTGGCCCATCAAAGAGAATGACAAATGGAATTACCAACCCTGCAGAGAATGCACAAACCAAGGCAGGACCAAGTGCCGTGATGGCGCAGCCTTAAGGCACAAGCACTGCGCACTCAAACGAAGAGGAGGTGTACAGGGAGCCAGCTGAGGGCATCCCTAAAGAGACTATGCCAGTTACCGAAAGAGCCTGATTGCCTGCCAGGTGTCTGCAAGAGAAACGCTGACACTGATCCTGAGTTGTACCCGCAATACATTGTCAAGGAGAAGAAAGTTATGGAAGCGGCTGCAGACCAGATACCTCAAAGCACACATACGTCCACTGGCATCCATGAAGTGACTGACACACATCCAAGAAGACGCCCAGCCCTATAGATAGGAAAGGACCTGTGAGTGGTCCAAGGTGGGAGAAGATGCACAGTCCAACAAACGTGACGGAGTTGGCAGGAGGGCCCAGTGAGGAGAAGTGACAAAGCGTGGCAGGATGCCACACTTCAAGCAAGAAATGAGGAAGAAGGACAAGGGTGTGACCATACCTGCCATACTATAGAAAAGCTTGCGACCAGACCTGCCACACTGAAGAACTGGATGACCACCGATGAGCAAGAGCACAAGATCAGAGGGTGAAGAAACTGAGGACTCGAGCCATTACCGGAGAATGCACATGCAGATACAAGCCAGCCACTGAGGCAGAGTGACGCCCCTGGTAACAGCACAGCAGGAGAACCAAACATAAGCAGCCTGCAAGCGCAACCTGCTTCTCTACCTCATGCTTCCCAGTGTGACTGCCAGTTCCTAAGCATCAGCTGCTTGAGACAGATGGCATTGATGCTCGTAACAGCACATGCCAAGGTAGAAGAACAGCACCAGAAAAGATACCGAGCTATGTGACTGCGAAGTCCCTCCAGTCATCCTCGCTCTAAGCCAGTCATCGCCACCTGTCATCCAGATCATCAAATGACAACCACACTATCACCGCCATGTGCATCACCCGATCCAATGAAGGAGCATCTCAGTACCAGGATGGAGCCTTACACCCGCAAAGCGCCAAGGGGCATATGTATCAAACTCCCGTTTAGCGAATCCCAATTTGCGATATTTTGCGATTAGCAAATTGAGATTCCCAAAACAGGATGTAAAAAATAAATCGCAAATATTTTGTGATTTCTTAAAAATCGCAAAATATTCTCAGAAACCCCATTTGCGATTTCTTAATAGCGAAATTCGCTAATTAAGAAATCGCAAAAACGGGAATCTGCAATCCAGGTGCAGCCTGATGACATCACAAACAGGAAACTGGAGTGATTTCCTGCACCTGCTCACCTGAGCCACACCCAGAGGCTGCTTGGAGAGTGTGAGGAGGCTTCCCAGGAGAGAGTAACCAGCAATGGCTTCCCACAAACAACAGTAGGGCAAGGATGCAGAGAAGAGGAAGAGGAAGCATACGTTCTCAGAAAAGGAGCAGGAGGTCCTCATTGAGGAGATGGTGTGCAGCCATGAGCTCCTTTTTGGCAAGAAGGCACTGCGTGTTCCAGAGGCGAGGAAAAGGAAAATTTCGCTGGACATCCAAAATAAGGTGAATGCAGTGGGGGTGACCAATCGTACCATTGAAGAACTGCGCAAGCGGTGGTACGACATGCGCCAGAGGTCGAAGGGGAGGGTGGCAGCCAGACTGAAGGACGCTAATCAGACTGGAGGAGGACCATCCACAGCAGAACAGCCAACACCCCACGAGGAGCTTGTGGAGTCAACTCTCCTGCCTGAGAGGGTTGGTGGTGTGGCTGACATAGACAGCTCCGACCCTGCATCCAGCAGCCAAGGTAAGATGCATGCAAAATCAATCTGCACTCATCCCCATCCCATGCACACTTCCCCAAATGCGCATAGTAACCTCCCAAAAGGTAATTCCAGTCCAAGTCTTACAGCACACCCAGCAATGCATCATGGGACTCGTAGTACTATGTCTGACAGTGTGTCCATGAGACAAAGGAAATTTAATTCAACATGTGGGTTGGGGATAAGTGAATGATACAGTGTCAGAGGTTAGCCAAAACAAACTGTAGGAACTTTATTGATTGCCAAATGCAGACAAAGACACAAACTCATGTAGTCCCCTTTACATCCACAGCACAATCCAGGACACGGGAAGACAGCGCAGAGGGAGAGGAGCCTGCACAGCCTGAGGACACCAGTGACGACACTGAGCAGAATCCAATCCAGCGTAGGAAGCGCGCACATGTGCCCCCACTGCCTCCATTTGAGGACGAATTACCTGCCACAGGGTATGACAGTGATAGGAGAGAGGGGAGTCAGGGTGTGTCACAAATGCCCATTCAGGACACAGAAAGGCCAAGGAGTAGACCACAGGACACATGCAGGTCAAGGCCCAGGAGCAGCACTGCGACTGAAGCCGAAGGATCCGTCTTCTCAGGCCTGGAACATAGCATGCTGCAGGAACAGCGCCTGCAAAGCAAAGCGCTGAGGTTAATCAATAGGCAACTATGCCGTATACACAAGGACCAGAAGAACATGGGGGAGGGCTTCATGGCCATGGCAGGGGCGATCCGTGAGCTATGTGACACTTTGAGGCACCACCAAGCCGCCAGTGATAGGGCTGGCCGACGTGCCAATGCACGCCTCAACAACTATACAAAGGCCGTGAACCGCCTCTGCACCATCACCAGCACCCTCACACGCAGAAGCGTCACTATGCAGGTCGAAATGGCGCACTGCTGCCAGGATATAGCCCGAGGACTTGCACAGGTAACCACTGCTGTGGAGCAGCTGCAGACGGCCAACGCAGGTGGCAGCGCACTCATGGCCTCTGCCGAGAGTGAAGACACCTCCAGTAGGAGCAGCATCACTCCTACATTGCCAGGGGACAGACGACGCAGTGCCAGACAGGGTGCAGGACAAGGGAACACCATGGGGGGCACTCAGCCTGGACGTCACCGAAGGAGATGAACATGTGCGGTGACACTTACTGCAACACGGGTGAATGAACCCTACAATGCTGTTTGCACAGTTACTTGTGCCTTACCTGCACTGTGTGCATAACATGTGCTGGGGACAGCTACAATTTTCTTTATTGTGAAGTGTGAATAAACACTGCACACATTATCAAGCTTTTTTGTCTCATTTCATCATTACTCACCTAGGAGTAGTTTTGTGTGATCTCAGTCCGTCTCTGGCGTCCAGCAGCTGCCCCAACTCCTGATGCAGGTCTGGCAGGGGGAGCAGGGCGCTCGTCATCCGATGTGTCTGTATCGGTCACATCAATTATGGTGCCTTTCCTCATTGCCATGTAATGTAGCATTGCACAGCTTGCCACGATTTTACAGCAGGTCTCAGGGCTGTATTGCAGTGCGCCTCCACTTTTATGCAGGCATCTGAAGCGGCTCTTCAGGATTCCAAAGGTACGCTCAATGACGCAGCGTGTAGATCTGAGTGCCCTGTTGTAGCTCCTCTCACTTGCATTTGCAGGATCCAGAAATGGGGTCAGGATGAAGTCCCGCACAGCATAGGCACTGTCACCTGCAGGGAAAGACACAATAGGTAAGTCAATGTCCCCCTCCTCAAGTGATGTAGTGGATGTATTGATGTGTGCCATGTATTTACCTAGGAGGTATCCCTCCCCAAACTCTCCAGCACTCAGACGTCTGTGTATTCCACTGTGTCTGAAGATGAAAGCGTCATGTGTACTGCCGGGGTATTTTGGTACGATGTCAGTGATGATATACTTTGCGTTGCACACAATCTGTATATTGAGGAAATGGTAGCATTTCCGATTTCTGTAGACATATTCAGTTGCTGATGGGGGTGTGATGGCCGCATGGGTCCCATCGATGCAGCCAATGACGTGGGGGAAACGTGCAATCTGGTAGAAGTCCAGTTTTGTTTGCTGTAATGCCTGTTGGGTGGTGGGGAAGTATATGTGATGTGAGAGCCTCTGTAGCATTGCATCTAGAAAGGCATGTAAGAAGCGCTAAAGTGCACTCTGTGACACCCCACCAACCTCTGCTATTACCCGTTGAAAACTCCCTGACGCCAGGAGGTGCAGGGAGCACAGGACCTGCACATGTGTGGGAATTGTTTGTGTCCTGCGTGTAGGGTGCTCCAAGTAGGGTTTCAGCTCCTCAATCAGGTCCATTATGGTCTGTGGGTGCAGTCTGTACTTGTCATAGATGTCCTCCTCAGTGTGCTGGAACAGAGTGATGCGCAGCCTGAATATACGTTCCTGTCTAATTCTCCTCTGTGCAAGGGCCCGAATACGCAGCCTCCTGGCTATCATGTAGGCTGCCATTGTGGGTGGGTCTGTTGCATTGTGGGGTGGTTTAAGTACCTTGCACCAGTTTACCACCTGCATGCAATTGGTGTTAAGAGCGATTTCTTAATTTGCGAATTTCGTGAAATCGCAATTAGCGACTTTTTCATACATGTGTTAGCGAATTCTTAATTTGCGATATATCTTTTTTGCGATTTTCGCAAAGTTAAGTAACCGCAAATTTAGTATTCGCAAGGAAAATCGCAGTTTTGATGTTTCGCAGCCTAAGAAATCGCTAACTTAGCGATTTCTTAATTTTCACTAGGGATGTGTGTCATACATATGAAATTGCGAAAAATCAGTCGCAAATGCTGTTTTTTGCGATTCGCAGCGTTTGCGACTAATGTTTGCTTTCATACATATGCCCCCAAGAGACCAAGGCACCTCTGGCAAAGTGAGAGACCAAGTGTCCAGAGGCTATCTGGCAGTCCACCCTCACCTGGGTCCTGTTGGCAAGCACACCGACCATTGTGTCACCTACCATGGCGGTTGCACGAACGACTCAGCCGTGATCCTGTCAGTGATCCTGCAGCTGCCCTCAGTTGGCCCACAAGCAGCCCTGCACAGTTCATGTGGTCCCGTGGCAACCCAGTGAAAAGGGACTCAAGAACATTCTTGCATGAAGGTATCCTGGTACGAGAGATGGTCTGGAAGCTGCTCCACCAACAAGGTACCAGGAGGCACCAGAGCTTATGAGGAAAATGTCCCAATCATCATCAAAGCCATCCCAGTCCTGGCAAGACTTGTCATCACAGTGCCAAGATGCCCCAAGAGCACGCTACGCAGCAGGACTCCACCAATGCTCCTGATGCACCAAATTTGAACTGCTGACACCAACCACATCACGGCAAGAGCATGGAGGACTGACCATCAGTGCGTGAGTGGACACTGACCCAACTGACATGCTGTCAAAAGATCTTGGCTAACTCTACATAATGTTCGTGTCCAGTGGTAGCTGTTTAAATTATGGATAAGGGCGGAGACACCTGGTTGCTTCCAGCTTCACCCATCCTCCTCTGTCCTGAAGACTGCCTCTCAAGGCTGTGAGACTGTTGTTTTAGTTGTTTTCATTCATTCCCACAGGTTGGACTTTGTTTTGTTTTCAATAAAGTTTGGAAGAAATGTAGTGTCCTGCTGGATACGTTCCAGTGTCTCAACAGGTATTACTTTACCAGCTCCTCCTTGATGGCTGGCCCATACACCCACACCACACCCATCCAACACTGGCGTCACCGGTCAGGTGACCCTGCTGTTAAAAGGGCATGAGTGCACATGAGTGCACATGCTTGTGACAAGTTCTAACAACCATACACACTGTGTCAGTGGCCATTATTTATTAGCATGTAGGACTAGGGCACACGACTTTACAAATATAAACACTCGGGTTAGGCAGGTTGCACAAGGTGGTCAGCTGCATTCTGTATGGACTAAGGTTTGAAATTAAAATGAATTAGCACCATTTTCTGTAGAGACCTTCATAGTGTTTGAGTGTTTAAACAGTGACTAAAACTGTGTTAAATTGAGCAGCTGTATGTTTCTCATAAAAATTATGAGGTGCAGAAAGAAAAGGGTATTTACCCTTAACAGTAAGGCAGCTGTGTGGTCTGAATGCCACATGCTACCGGGGCAGTGCACAGTGGCATGGCGAGAGTGCTGTGAGCCCTAGTGGAAGTCAAGACGATGCACATCTGTATCCAGCGGTTGGGTAGTAAAACCCATAGTTGGGTAAGTGGGCCCTTGGGGCCCCTTGGCCTCGAGGCCACGGCACCTGCTACACTACTGATGGCTACACCTCAGAAACCCATCTTCGGGGTGAGTAAAGGAGCACACAGGTGTTGATATTTTTCAGAGAATTGTTTTAAGGCTTCTCTTATTGCTCTTTGGGCTCAGTTGACCGATGCTGTTGACCTATGTGGACAGACATGTTTGAAGTAAAAACATGCTTTACTTTGACCACTTGTACTGAGAATAATATGGACTTTAAATGCATGTATAGGGCACCATTTGTATCTTTTATTTGAACGGTCATTGTTGGAGATCGCCTCTTGTCGCCTTTACCCTAGAATCAACTCGATAGGACTCATACACAGAAAACGTTTGACATTTGTAATGCATTTCTGACAAGTTTGGAACTCATTTAGGAGTCTAGGGGGCATATGTACAAGCCTCTATTGCACCATAACGTCACTTTCAGTGACGTTGTGGTGGCGATTGGGGCGGCTCCTCATGTACAAGGCAGCGTTAAGCCACTTAACGTGGTTTAGCGCTGCCTTGTACATAAGGCACCCTTTCACGCTATGGTTAGCGTGAAAGGGGAGCACAGTAGTGAGTGTTGTGGTGGGCGTTCCACCGCAACACCCATTGTATTTGACACTGACCCCTATGTACAAGGGTGGAGGTCATAGGAGGCAGTGCCAAAATTAAGATCAGGAAAATCCTGAAAAGCCAAGGAGGCTAACGACACGCTCTGCACGCTCCACAAACTTCCTTGTACATATCCCCCTAGGTGTCCTCCTGGAAAGCTTTAGCAGTTGCAAGTTACCCGGAGTAGTCCTGAAATACATGCGTGAATTCCTATGTAGACTCAGGCAAAACTTTTCACACAAAGATGCAGATGCTGTACTTTTAAACACGTGTAAATGGACAACAGTATTTAAAAACTCATTTCCCCTTTTCACGGGGACATTATAATACTCTATATGGAAACAACGCCCTCTATGACTTCACCAGTTTTGAAAGTGCTCGTTTCCTCTTCCCACCGGGGTCACATATTTACTTATACCCTTCATGGAACCAAATCCAGGGTGGGGATGAGCAGCAGCAGACTTTGCAAAGGTTTGTCATTACCCAAGCACTGTATGGACATGCAACTCCTCCCTTACTGCTCACTCTCCGCCCCCTGGTTCTTGGATGTGTCCACACGTAGAAGCACTTTTATGAGTAAATCCAAATGTTTAGTCAAGCCAGTTATGTCCTACGATAAATTTAAGAGTGCAAGTGGCTTTGCAAATCCGGCCCTTCCTGTCCAGAGCCCATTGCCAACAACGCATAACTACACAACTGCCAGAGATTCTAACATAAAATGTGTCTTTGATTCATATAATCTCCTTTATGCTGTATCCCTGGACACATGTGTCCTAGTAGTGCTCCATCTATGCCATGATCCATGATCTATGCCAAGATCCCCCTGGAACAGCATCTGAAATGTTCACTTTAAAATCGTCCTTTTCTAGATAACAATGGTGTGATGTCAAATCAAAGGCTCCGCCATCCGTCTTTTTGTAGGTCACCTTCCTTGCTCATTATTTATAATCTCATAAAGCATCCTCGCAGCAGCACATTGTCAAACACTCCTCGAGGAATGACTTGAAGCACTGGAAGCAGCCTTATTAAGATCCGCTCAGTCCATCTCGAGTCCATAAATAGTGCTGACCCTTCTCCTTTTTACTGCTTTCTATCTTTAATGCTGTGTGCCTTCTTCTTGAGTTCCCTGAGAGGGACTGAAGCAATGCTTTGCTGATGTGGATGGGCAACTGTAAGACCAGGACTCATCTTCCCTTTGAGTCTTTTTACCATTTTATTGAGGGGCCCAGCCTCATCTTCCCTTTTCAGCGCCATTATAACTGGGGAATCTTTAAAGCTCCTTCTTGTACTACACTGCACAATGCTATTCACAAGGGTCTCTGGGACACTAGCCAAGCACAAGAGAAGGAAGATGTCACAGACTACTTTGTGGCATTCTCACTCCTGAGTTTAAGTAAAATTGATTCAGAAGAGGGTGCGCATGCACACTCAAATACAAATACTGTACATATGGGCGTGGGGTACCTCAATGGTAGCCCACATGTGCAAGCACACTGTGTGTGAGAGAGAGAGACAGAGAAAGAGAGAGATTTATATAGATTCGAGGTAAGTGAGTGAAGGGATCGCCACCGCTGTTGTGTTTCTGTGCGTATAGTGGTGAGAGCATATTTGTGACTTAAGCTCCTACAAAAGCTCTGTCCTGCCTCTCATCACTGGCTGAATCACAGCCAATGAGAGGAAGGATGGACCTGTCAGGCACAGCCATCATTGCAGCTATTGGTGCCCTCCCGACCATCAACACTTCCTTATGCCAAGCAGCCTCCCACCTGCCCTCTTGTCCCTGCCTATGTGAGTTATAGTGCTTCGAACTCTTGTTGAATTAGGAGGTAGGAAACTGCAGACTGCAGCTCTTAATCTCTGGAACCCCGGCAGGCCTAGCACCAGGCCATGTATTTTGGCACCAGACCTTTCCACGACTGCTTGTCAAGCAGCATGGCTTCTATGACAGGAGGATGCACAGCAAGACAACAACCAGCATCTATTTTTTGCATGTAGGTAAGGGAAGCCAGTATGGTGCTGAGGTACTCTGTGTTTATGTGCATGAGTGAAAGTGTGTACGTGTGTGTGTCTTTATATGTGTGCATATCTGCTTGTGTTCGTGGTGCATATATGAGTGAATGTGTTTCTGTCAGTACGGTGTTTGAGGTGTGCATCTATTAGAAATGGAGTGCTACATAATGACGGCAATTGCATAAGATACCCATCCGTGGGTAATTGTCATCTTCTTTGATCTTATATTGGTCAGCGTGGAAAACTGAACATCGTGGTTTCAGAGACAGAGGGCATTCCGGTCACCAATTGCAAATGAATTAAGTCTACATTTTAGGAATATGCCCCTAATTGGAGTTCTCTTCATGTGAATAAAAACATATTTGATAATATTGCACCAGATAGAACCAGTGGTTTATATATAGAAGTATTTGCTGGCTTAACAATTATGTAAAACAAATAATGTATTTTTTAACAAGGTTACTTTATTACATCTAATAAGTGCTAACATTAGATTGGGAGTAGATAGAAATACGCTGTTTACACTTAAATGAATTGAAATTTAAAATTTTCCCTAATGGTGAGGACAGATTTTAAGTTATGATTCTGAAAATGCCACTTTTAGAAAGATGCCATTTTCTTGGTCCAACCAACTGTGCCTCGCTCCCAGTGTCCTGGGCCATGACTGTGAATGGCTCTGCTGTTGGTGTTTGTCTAATACTTTCAGACAGTGAAAGAGAGGAGGCTTATGAATGGTGCTAATCACTGACCAGTGACTCTCCCTAACTTAAAAATCATTATCTATGTTTGTTAGAAATAGGGTTCCTGGTTGACCAAGGTATGCACCCAAGAACCCCCCACTCTAGTCAGGGTAAGCTAGATACACAGTAAAGATAACCTGTGTTCACCCTCTGGTAGTTTGGCACAGATCAGTCAGGGTTATCGAAAGAAGCAATGTGTAAAGCTTTAGTGCAACATAAGGATTGCAGTAACACAGTGAAAATACCACAATAAGACTCCACAGCTTAGAAAAACAATGAATATTGATCTGATTCAAATAAGACCAAAACAACCAAAATCCTACCGGTACGTCTTAAGATATAGGCATTTAAACATGTTTGCAGATCAATACAAGTGGATGCGCCTGTGCACTTCTTTTTAAGTATTTACAGTAGGTTTTTGGGAATTACAACGATCCCAGTGGTGGATCAACAGATGGACCTCTTAGGTGTAGGAGCAGGAAAAGCAGTGCTCCACAAGTACTTGAGTTGGACTGGATTGTACAAAAGGGCACAAAGTCAGTGTGCACACGAGAGACCTCACTCGGTCCCTCACAACCATACATTCTCTAATTCAACTGCTCATGAAAGCGCAGTGCAGCTGCAATGGTCAACTGTACTTTCCTTCTGGAGCATGTGGGGACGACAGCCCCGCTGTTCGGGCCCAGGTCACCAGGAGTTTTCTCAAGCGAGAATGAGATGTGGTGTCGGCCTTGGGAAACCGTCCTCGGCAGCCCTATTATCCAATCCCACTCATTGGTGACTTTCTCCTTTTGGACTACAGGCATGCAGTCTACATTGGTGCGCAGTGTTCGCTCAGCATGCATGTCGGCCTCTGAAGATGCTCTGGTTACTCTCATAACATGAGGGAGAGGGGACCACTCTGCCAGGGGCTTCCCTCAATTACACGCCACCTCGTTAGCAATAAAGTCAGCGGCTGCAAGAGGCGCACCTGGAAGTTGTACATGTAGCTGGTAAAGCAGCCCAGGATTGAGGTGCGTACCCTGTGTGCAACGAGACACAGAGCGCATTACTGCCTGCAGGTGGGGGCATGCGCTAGTCAGTAAAGTTGTAAGCTCTAACCTTAAGAGGCATCCACTGCAGTGTGGATGCAGGTGAAGTCTTTGATAGCTCTGAGACGTCTGAGGGGGCAGGCCAACAAACCTTTGAAGCTGTTTCAAGTTGAAAGAGGTTGTAGAGTAGGGTCAGTCCTTCTCATTGCAAGAGGCAGCAGGCCAGCACAACAGAGTAAGTTACAAAGTGGGAGTCCATCCTGACAGCAAACAGCAGGCCAACACAGCAGATCAGTCCCTCCTGGTAGCGCAGCTCCTGTTCTTGGCAGGGTCTCCTCAGGACCGAAAAGTGAACTGAATCAAGTACATATACCCACATGTGAGGTTGAAGTGGGGGAGACATCAAAGAGGCCTTTGAATCTCACAAGGTTCCTGCCCCTACACTACATGGGAGTATGAAGCTCTTTGTGGGAGGACAGGCACAGCCCTATTCAGGTGCCAGTGTCAGCTCATCCCTCCCAATCTACGTCAGAAAGGCCATCAGCGTGGTGATGGGCCATCAGGATGCAAATGTCACACCTCAGCTCCCTTTATATGACTGTCTAGAGGGAATGCACAAAGCCCAGCTATCACCCTAACCCAGATGTGTATTCTGAAATAGACAGGGACACAGAATGGTAAAAGTAAGAAAATGCCAACCACAAAATTGTGTGTATAGAGGCACAAAACTCCAATTTTCTATTTGCTCCCAATGTGAAGGTACACTTAAAAGATGTTTTAAGGCAATCCTCAAATTAACCTATGAGAGAGGTAGGCCTTGCAGTAGAGAAGAACAAATGGAGCAGTTTTTCACTACCATCATATGTATAACTCAAAAGTACATGTCCTAACTTTTAAATGCACTGCATCCTGTCCATGAGGCGACCTAGGGCCTACCTTAGGGGTGGTATATATGTAACAAAAAGGAAGTATTGGGCCTGGCAAGTAGGGCAACTTGCCAGGTCGAAATGGCAGCTTAAAACTGCACAGGCAGGCAGGCCTGAGCCATGTTTAAAGGGCTGCTGAGTAGGTGACACAACCAGTGCTGCAGGCCCACTAATAGTATTTAATTTAAAGGCCCTGGGCGCATATAGTGCACTTTACTAGGGACATACAGGTAAATCAAATATGCCACTTGTGGATATGCCAATGTTACAATGTTTTGAGTACAGAGCATATATATACACTTTAACATGGGTTAGCAGTTAGAAAGTGTCCAGAATCCTAAAGTCAGCAAAAAAGGAGGTCGGGAGGAGGCAAGAAGTCAGGGGAAACCATGTCAAGGATGCCAGGTCTAACATGTTAACTTTGTATTCCAAATGAAAGACTGGTCATTAAACCTGTTTTTAATTTGACCAAGAACAGCCAAAATGTTCTGCCTCCCACTTAAACTGAGGCGTGCAATTGTACCTCTTTGATTTCAGAGTAGGCACCCAATGTACATTATTTAACAGACAAAGAAATTATGTGCTTGTGTCTGGTTGTCAAATGCATTTTACTCAGAATAAAAGTTAATGAACTATGTTTTAGGTTAAGCCCTTAGTGTGTGTTAAAATTAAAATAGGTAGTGACTTCAGTTGCTCCGAAGATCCGTAGAGTATTAAACTACAGACTTACCATCATGGCATATTGGTCGAAATGGATTGATTTTAATTGCACCAAGTGGAGAACAAGAAAATTGCTTAATTTCCTAACTAATATGAATAAAATATATATTACATACTATACCTCATATGACAAGATGAACATGTCAGGGAAGACAATGATAAGACTAGACGCTTCTCAGCTTTCACTTTGTTATTGATTGTTCAAAGTAAATTATAGACTTCTGGATAAAGCAGTATAATACCATATGGTGTAGATGCTATATAAGACTGTTGAAAAAAGCAATATGCAACTTTCAAGAATAAAAATTAATATAACTTGTTTGTAACTAATTTATTTTTGTGTTTTACAAAAATATACAATAAATCATGTTGGATGGATCCTAAATATATACATTTACCAGCAACCTCTTACAGAAAATGAGGCAGTGGCACCACACTCTCTAAAAATGGTTGTGCTGGTCCCAGTGAACTGCCTCAGGGGTGGACTGCACCTGATTTGCTGAATAACAGATTCGGGAGCCACGTAGCAAGTGCGAAAGGCCTAAGTGGCCCTTATCGCTATTAATGCCGGTAGGGAAAACCCTTGGATCTCACTAAACCTTAAGAAAAACAAAAGTTAGTACATTTGGTGTTTAGTTGCATCATGAATCTTTTCTGGGATGAGAGGTCTTGAGGTTGCGGGTTCAAGGACATCAGTGCAACAATTGCACCTGTAGATGTTTTTTCTACATACGATATACACTGAGATGACTGTTTCTACACTTTGCGAAAGATATTCCTTGCCTCCTGTCATCACCACAATAATTAACTCTCCTTGATCATGACACGTGATAACTTACGTAGATGAAGGGGTCCTCCATGAGAAGAGTGCAAGGCAAGGCAGCGGAAATCCACAAACAGATGGGAAAGGGATTTGGGATATGTTATCTCGGATGAGCAACTGAAATATTGCTGTTCACAAACTGGAAGTGTTTCAACAAACATCAAGCAAAGACTATTACACTTTATAAAGTGTTTCATCTATACATTCACGCATTTACATAATATAGGCAATATTGAATATGAATCATGCACCAGATGTTCACATCATAAAGTGGATCTTTTGCAACTAGCCTGGGTGTACCATAGAGTAGCATCACACTGAAGGGCATGTGTAATGTATTGGAGAAAATGATGCAGTATAGGGTATATTGACCCCCACTAATTAATTTACCATGGCGTATTAAGGATGCCCCATGAAATTTAACAAAGTTCACAACCCTGTTACTAGGTAATCCAAGGGGGTGTGTCATTGGACTAGAAGGTCTGTTCCCTGAGAAGCAGACTGGATTGAAGATTTAGTTCCTGATTTAGAGTTTGGCAGACAGTACCCTTCCGCCCAAACCATTCCGTAGACAAAGCCCTGGTTAAAGAAAGGACACAACCCACTGCCCTATTTAGAGTGGATGCTGTGATGTCTGTTTTTTTCCTGTCTACCTAGACAGAAAAAATCAATAATGGCCCCTACACTGGGATAAAGCTCTGAGGGTGGAGGAGTCATTAGTTTATTGCTTTTCAGAAACAAAATCACTCTTTGGGAGTTTTTTCTGAAAAAAAAAACGTTAAAAACGTTTGGAGGACAGCCGTTAAAACTGATGGTGGGCATCCACCAAACTTTTAGTACAGTGGAAGAAACAACTGTGACAAATGTACAGAGATGACCACTGGGCTACAAGTCATCTCTAAATTTGTAGGACAGAGTACCATCGGGATGAAGGAGGGAATGTTCTCCTCCATTTCAACGAAAATTACTCCATCCGTCATATTCAAAATCAGGCCCTAAATTTTTTGTAATCACGCCTCTGACAAATACATAATATTGCTGCATCTAAACTTTGAGATATATGGGACCTCCTAAGACAATATTTGCACTCCATGGATTACAGTTAAACACTGTAAGAAAATAGAGTATTAGCATAAGGGGGTGAGAACCCACTTCAAATAATGATAACCGCAAACCTTGTCAAGTTGGACAATAAACGTCTCTAAATACACCTCTGCTCAACCCTCTGGTAGGTGTGGTACAGAGCAGTCAGGCTTAACTTTAGAAGCAATGTGTCAAAGATTTATGCAGTACTAAAACAGTAAGAAAGTGAAAATACAACACAAGGAAAAAAATCAATTTAGAAAACTATGGAATATTTTAATAAATAAATTACATAAAAATTACAAACATCTAATAAGTAGAAATGGAGATATGAATTTTCAAAGTTTGAGGTAAAAATAGTGTTAAAAGGCACAAAGCACCAACCACGCGCATCTGGTCATGAAAGACCAGGTTAAAGTCAAAAGTTAAGACTGACTGTGATGAATCACTAGTCAGATACATGGACTAAGTTCATCCCGATCAGAAGTTACCTTCTACTTATATAATTTTATGGAGCTAGAAAGTCTTCAGTGGGGACAGGCAGCCAACTGAATCCAAGGAAGGACTTGGCGTCAGCAGGCAGTCGCTAAATGAGCTCAGGAAGGGGCTAGAAACAGCCTCAAAGGCCATCCTGTCAAGGAGGGAAACACTCTTTACAAACCCAGTAGCTCTTTGTCCACTGTCTAGGAGCAATACACATCTCACGATAGGGGAGCCAATATTTTGATTTTAGACAGGAACAAAATAACTTTCTAAAAATTTAATGTCAAAAATAGTAATGTAAAATCCAACCTTGCCATAAACTGGCTTTAAAATTACTATTACAATTAGTATTTGAATTAATTTTCTGGCTAATCCCAAATTGAATTTATCCCTTATTCAGTGTTATAGTGTAAACTAGTGTTAGCATTTGGGAATTAAAGCACTGCCATAGGGGTGACTAATAAGTATAAAAAGGAAGGTTTGGGCCTGTCAAAAGGGTTGTTTTGAACGGATGTAATGGCAGTGTAAAACTGCACACCTAAGCTGCAGTGGCAGGCTTGGAGACAGGCTTGTACAGTACTACACTGGTGGGTGGCACAATGAGTGCTGAAGCCCACAGATATTATTCACTTTACAGGTCCTGGGCACATGTATTACTATCTACTAGGGACTCACAAGTAAATGTAATATGTATATCAGTTTTAACAGGTTTGAAAGGGAGAGCACAGCACTTCATCACTGGTTAGTAGGAGTACAGTGCAAAGGGTTCTATGGCCCACAAAAACGGTTTCAGCAAAAGAAGGCAAACATCTGGAGGAATAACATTCAAAAGATAGTCAATTCCAACAAACAAGCTACCAGTCTCCAGTAAACTATGGAAACGACTAGAGATGCCAATGATGTCTCAGCATGGCCTAGCTGACTTCTTATGGAAATGAAATGTCTGTAATCGTCATCAACACTGTACAATGTTCTGCTGACATCTTTATCATAAATGCATGACACTATGATGGCTTGTTGGTTTAACCAATACATCATATGTATGTTATTTTTGATGACTGAAAAGAATTTTAAATAAAACATAAAATGGGATTACCTTCTGTTTTACTAAATTTTTAAGGCAACAGTGCAGGCATGAAGTTGCAGAGTCTTGCTGTTGACTCTGAACACATCTGTGTGTGAAGTGTTCAGGTTAGCCACAGTTGCTGAAGCACATGCTGTGAAAATGAACACTCAAATTCTTGTGCCTCCATGATGTAGGAAGATGGATCACATTCATAGAGAGCTGTATAGTATGTCAAAGAACGTGAGTGACAGCCTAGCAGACC
Organism: Triturus cristatus; assembly: GCF_964204655.1. Classification (NCBI taxonomy): domain Eukaryota; kingdom Metazoa; phylum Chordata; class Amphibia; order Caudata; family Salamandridae; genus Triturus; species Triturus cristatus. Next base: position 680,462,887 of record NC_140583.1, read on the forward strand.
TCCTTTCCCTCAAATCATTGCCACTCAATCATAGAAAGGCGTTGGTCACTGCAGCTTGCTGATACCAATCCTCTGTATGACAATGTGGAAATGGTGTGGGATTAATAGTGACAGTAACCTCCAATTGAGGTGGAGTTAAAAATTGCAAATCTATACTTACCACCACATACTTAACTTCACAATATCCTTATTGTAAAATATTTTTACTATGACATTCTTGTAGCCCAATATCTCTGGAGTCAATATTCTATCAGAAATAGGGTTACTAAAGTGGGAGGGGACACCTCTGGCAACTCAATAAACCCATTAAGTTGACATCAAAACACAGTTCTGGGAAAATCCCTTCATAACCCCTGGTAGTAGTGGAACAAACAGCAGACAGTCCAAAGAAAAGTGGGTGCTAAGTCCTAGCAGTTCCAACACTTTTAAAGTAAAGAGCACAACAGATTACATTTCTCTATGTTCTGCCAACTGCTCCTGTCAATGGCCAGATACCTAATCACTGCTAGGTGGTCAGCAGTTAATACCCTTTGGCCTTTCCTGGGCTCAGAGACAGACCAGTGTTCTTTGTGGCACGGTTTTTAACTCTTTCAGGTAAGGATCTGTATTGCACCTCTGGAGAGGGGATGAGTGGCAGAACTAGTTTTAAGCCAGTTCTGGCTTGGACAGCCTAAAGTACATTTTTACAAAAATATTTTTGCTTTTGTTCTCAAAGTTCTGATTTCGCCATTAAGTCTATATTTGGAAAACTGATCAGCACCAAACTTTGAAGAATTTTACTGGCCCTTTCCTCGTGGAGGTGGGAAATAAAGATTTAAATCCCACTTAGGCAATTTGAGAAAAGCCTATCAAGGACAACACGGTGAAATATCATTTGGGTTTTATTTCACTATGAGGGCACACTAACCCCAATGTGCAGAGGGGCCCTGTTTTCATATATCAGCACTCCGCCCTGTAGGATTACAAGGTACACTTCACGGGTGACTTATGAATATGTAAAAATAGACTTTCCTGCATGGCAAATGCACCTTTCTCTATCTTATATTCACTGCAGTACTGTTAAACTGCAGTCCAGCCACAGTGGTGCTCTAGGCAGACATACATTTTTGTCATTTCTGCAGGTGTTATAAATACACACTACAGCCCACTTATGCCTTTCGACTTTACAGGTGATAGGTACACTTTAGACACAATTTATGATGCACTTATAGGGAAGGTAATTAGGCCAAATGGGGAGTTCCAATGTATAGCACGTTTTAGAGGGGAAGCTCAGACACTTGGCTACTTTTTAGCCATGGAAAAGTTCCCAGAGTCCTAAAGCCAGCAGAAATAGGTGTCCGGAGAAAGGTGAAAAATTTGGGGGTGAACATGCACCAAAGGTGTATTAGGTACACTAACATGCAACTATAATAAGGCTCCTGGACATAATCTATCTTCTTTGTCCTGAAGCAACACAAATGGATTTGCGAATCTGGGCGTAAATAATACAGTGGTGCACATTCTAACTGCATTCAGGAAGCGAAAAAATAAAAAAACGTTTCTAAGGAAATATTAAATATAAATGCTGCTAAAAGAGTAACTTTAGAAAAAAATCATTGGTGATAACAGGTTTTATAATAGCAGGTCAAACATCGCATTCATTATAAACACTTGTTGATGTAAACTCTTACTGGAACCATCTCTGTGAAATGCAAGATTCACTGAGGTCATTCTGGGTATTAGATCTAGTCATTGCTATGGAAAATAGGCCTGAAAAGTCATTTTGAAATGTGGCATTGAACTGGCGTACATTCTCTCATGCATATGATAACGTCATATTAGACATTATTTCACGTTGTAAATGCATAGAAATAATATGCAACTGTATTTTATTTACTGAGGCATCTCATCAAGCCACACATATGGGAAGCTTTCGTAATTAAAATGTTGATGATGTACTTAGTAGGGGTGGCAATAACACTTTTGGATCAATCTCTGATACCCGATGCGGGTCAAGTTTGCGCTATATAAAACTCTGTAAAATAAAAATAAAATAAACTTAGTTACCTAATTTACAAAGCCATTAAACATATGTATTCTTTATTCTGTTCTTATAATTCCGTTTTGTCTTTAATCAGGAAGATTCAGGATCTCGAGAAGAAATCTTGGCATCCACTGTATTTTCTTATCGAGACTTGACGCATGCTCGGTGGGTGTGAACCGCCTCCAGAACCCCAGTAGATACAGAAATGGAACTGGAAGGCAGCAAGGGCTTGAGAGAGTTACTCAATGTTAAACTAGAATAAGGGGCAAAGGAACGAGGATTAAAACTCTGCTAGCCACTTACTTTTAGGCTAGTGGGAGAGCAATCTATGCTAAAACGCAGCTTACATTGTGACAAACAAAGATGGAGCCAGTGCTAGTGCACATCTGCAGTATGCCTGGGATGGATCTCTGAACACAGAACCCGACACAGCCATCTATTGCACCTCTGCAATGAAATAATAGAAAGGAGTAAGTCTGCCCTGAAATGTCATCTTGTAAATACTCCCATCACCGTCAACCTTTGTTTCCCTTCGGCTGAAAGCAAAAGGGACAGTATTTCATCTGTTATATCTGAGCCATAACTCCCTTTTCTTATTTTGTCTCTCAACAGAGTTTGACCTTGCGCAACTTCTCCATTAAGGTGAAGGAGTTTCACCCCACTGCCCTCTGAGAAATGCAAAAAGGAAAAATTAAATGATATTGACACAATGTTATTGTGATTATATTTTTCAGTGCTGAGCCACAGCGGGACAGGGCTTTGCTCTCCTGATGGACAGCTGCAAAGGAAAGAGGAGTGGTAGGCACCATACGTGTGCATGATGGTTTGGAACGGCCACACTTAGCATTTCTCCACTCAGCTGTGTTGCACTGTCGGGTGGGGAACAGTCCCAGTCTCTGTGGAGAACCAGGACAATCAGACCAATCACAATGCTGCTGTTATGCTGGTAATGCTATTACCAGCATGACAGCAGTGGCATGATTGGCTTAGGGGAGTCTGGGAGCCCCTGTGCTGCCGGTACTCAGGAACAGAAGAGGACAGAGGAAAGGTGGCTGTACACAGGTAAAAGATACTTTATTTTTACTTTTCACCACCTACCCTCCCAACCTCCCCCCACCCGCTGCACCACCACTTCTGGTCACCAGCAGCCACCACCACTCATAAAAAATAGCGGTACATGAATTTAGTTTTGCTGTGTCATTTTCTTAACAACCATGGGGCATATTATCAAGACAGGGGATAAAATTATTGCCGCGTTTAGCGGCAGAAAACTGCCGCTAAAACGGCGATAATGGGTTTGATAATATGCTCTATGGAATTCCAATTGAAGCCCATGTTAGGTGTGAAGGACATCTAACCTGAGCCTCAATTGGAATTCCACAGAGCATATTAGCAAGCCCCTTATCGCCGTTTTAGATGCAGTTTTCTGACGCTAAAGCGGCGATAATTTTATCGCCTGTCTTGATAATATGCCCCCAGTGAGTGAACTGCCAGGTCCCAAATTGCTGCTCTAAATTCTGCATGGTACTGGCTCTGCTTTTTATTTATTTACTTTACATCACAAGCAATGTTGTCATTATATTTTAATATTTGCACTGTGATGTTTTAAAGCTTCTTTATTTATTTATGATATTTTGTCAGAGTGCACGCCTTATGATCCTGATGCGTAGACATGTAGGGCCCGATTTAGATAACGGCAGTCGGCCCGTTTCTCTGTCAGGGAGATGGAGTAGATTACTCCATTCATGTGTCGGAAGTGCAAAGCTGGTGGTAATTTCTAAAGCACTGTCAGAAAACCCTGTCAAGGCAGTTCCTGCAAGTGCTGTTTACAGTTTAAAAATGAAAAAGAAAACAGTTTGTTCCAGGTCTCAATCCACATGATGGAGCCATTTACCAAATTGTTTTCTTTTTAATTTTCAAAAAGAAAATGTTGTCCTCGCCATGGGAGTCCTCTCATGTGGCGACGGGAACGTTTAGAAGTTATCACTGCCCCTTTCTGCCAGGGTTTTCCTGTTTGTGATGGGCAGTGACAATTGATCTCTAATTTTACCCATCTAAGGGCCATATTATCAAGGAACGGCGATAACATTATCGCCGTTTTAGCGGCAGGAGACTGCCGCTAAAGCAGCGATAATGGGCTTGATAATATTCCCTTGTGAATTCCCATAGAAGCCCAGGTTCTGGTGTGAACCTGGGCTTCTATGGGAATTCACAAGGGCACATTATCAAGCCCATTATTGCCGCTTTAGCTGCAGTTTCCTGCCGCTAAAGCGGCGATAATGGGCTTGATAATATTCCCTTGTGAATTCCCATAGAAGCCCAGGTTCTGGTGTGAACCTGGGCTTCTATGGGAATTCACAAGGGCACATTATCAAGCCCATTATTGCCGCTTTAGCTGCAGTTTCCTGCCGCTAAAGCGGCGATAATGTTATCGCCGTTCCTTGATAATATGGCCCTAAATCAGGTCAGATGAATTAGAGGTCTGTCTATGATGGCCCCTACTCGATAGGGCCATTGGACAGGTTTACTCGCAGCAGAGACAAAGTAGTCTTCGCCATGATAAAACCAAATGTCGGCCTGCATGTATATTTGGCGGGTGGACCACAGGGTCGGCTGGTGACATTTGAAAGTGGCGGGGCGTAAAAGTTTGTGATGAGTGCCCTGTGGCGAGCAAGTGTAGCGAGTGAGCCTGACTGTCATAAGGAGTGTTGGGGGGGGGAGGGAGGAGTTATCCCCCTGGGAATTTTTGGAAAAAGGAATGGGCAAATGGTGCATTTTCAAGCACATTTGAGAGCACAAGAAGGTTAATAAAGCAATTGTGATAATGTAGTTATGTCATCAATAAAAATACTTCATATGCTAATGTCGGTGACAGCTGCTTATTCAGTATAACCTGAGAACTGACCTGTTCACAAGAGCACAGTGCATCAAAGGGAAGAGGGGCCTCCTGGGATTTTCTTTCTCAAAGTTTACGCTAGAGCAGAGTACAGCCTTGGCAATGGTGTCATCCCATCGACAAAAAGGTTGCAAGCCATTTGTCAGGCCATAAACACATAGAGCACACATGTCTCAGGGCAGGCTGTAAACTGCTCGAGGAGGAAGTCCTTGATTCACAGGCATGACAGTCAGTCACAGCCTGAGTCCATTGGGAAATTTGCACTCACTGGTTTAATACATGTGCGAGCAGAAGGGGCTCAGAGCACTAACATCAACAAAGAAACATTAACACCAGCCGCCCCTGGTGGACCATATTCTCACGGTTAGGATATTCCATCACCATTGCGATGGAGTATCCTTACTGCCAAGAATTAAATCAGGTACTTAGTCCTCGTTATAAGGATGCACCCTCCCTTATTTAGACACATCTGGCCTAATTTACGAGGACATGAAGCTGCACGGTGCCGCAAGCTATTTTGCTGCACTGAGATGCATCATATTAAAGGCACAAAGATGTGCCTTATTTACAGCAATACGGCGCATCCCTGTGCTCTTCCCTGTACCGGTTGTGTTGTGAGGAAACAATGGCTCGTGTGGATTAGTATTTACCAATACAATGTATAATACATGATAGCGATCCAAAAAAAGGGGGTTAGGTGTGATGTCAGAATGAAAGGCACAGCCATACACATTAGGTCTTTTGTAGAAAATATTTTTCTTTTATATAACAAAAAAGTTTTGTAGGAAGTGGACATAAATTCACAATACAAATTGACAATATTCATACAATTTTCAAATAGTGTCCCAGTGAAAAAAATTATTAACCTAAATAAACAAATAACATAAAGTGCAACATACAAAAAGGTTTCAATTTTTCATTACGAAGGCAATCATAGACAATTAATAAATCTAATTATCAACACTCAAACATTCTGAATGTCGACAGAATGATTTGCCTTTCACGTCAACGGCGTTTCGACCCTTTTCCAATTAAAGGGTCTCGTCAGGACAGTCTAATATAGGGACACCTACGAAGAAATAATAAAGAAAAATACTTGTCAAAAAAAGGGGCTCTTTTATCTCTAAAAAAAGGGGGGGGTATTTTTTAGAGGAGCATTGATATTGCGTCTCTCTACCTGGTCGTCTTGGATGATATACAACGTATTAGTGTTCAGTGACACCGTGCTCAATGTGAAATAAAATACTCACAGGGACCCAGCCGGGTGCTGCGTGAGAACAATAGAAAACTATTAATGTCAAACTCATTATCTAAAAGTGATTATCAAGGTGCTCATGCTTTCTACTTACCCCTGTGAGAGAAGACTCACGGAGAGGCAGTAGCCCACTCATTGGATGTCTAATGTTGAATGTATTCAGCGTGAGGGTCTGATAGCATACGATCACACAGGGGGGCTGTAAACGCGAACTGCTAAATAGCTGTCGCTTGTTTTCAAGAGTCCAATCAACTGTAACAAGATGTAATAAGGAAATATAATCGGCTCCTGGGGTTTGGAAAATGACCAATTATTTGCAGAAATAACCTATATAAAAAAATGGCAAAGCTGTCCCTACCTCTCTTCTCCGCTTCCGGGTGTACGAATCTCCCGTGAAGTGCTGCAGCAGGCGAACGAAGTTCAGTCTGCTAGGTACGATCACATTGATTGGTTGGAATATTCTAACCTTTGAACATGATTCGCTGGCGGTTGGCCAATCCAAAGACCCCATAAATAATGAGCCAGTGAAGGAAAGCGCGTCACGTTGCTAGGTGACTGGCGCATACTATCGTTCCAAGTGAAAGACTTCTTTCATATATTGTCAATAAAGTTGTGAAACATCGTATAAAGGACCCGTTGTAAATGTTCCATTACGTAAGGTAACTACATCGTTCTGACATACACTGCTGAATAACCAGATGTATTATATTGAGGAACTTGTGGGACATAGGTCATCAAGCATAATTCCTTGACAAAATAATTCTAGAACAGAGAATAAAAACAATCGTTAACAATAACGGATTTCTCGTTTCCTTAACCCAATATGACACATACTGGTATAAATTGAATCAGTTTTTCAAACATAAAAGATTTAAAGTGGACGACTGCAAATCTTATGAAAAGTCCACCGCCAAGTCTCTATTGAAGTTTATGAGAGTATGCTACTATACATTTTAAGCATTTTCGGCTCGAGATAAAATAACGCATGCCATTTGATACAAGAAGGCTTACTCCATACATCCATTCAAAGAAGATATGTCTCTTGACCAATGGTTAACTGTTAGCTGCACAAGAGATCTATTATTATACCTTTATGCAAAACATCGTCTTATTTTGTCATTACAAATAGCATATCTTTGATTATACATAGAACCCGTATCGATAGATATCTTACCCTACAGGTTATACATAATCTATGTTTACAAAATGCTGATTGCTTAATTTCATAGAAACAGGATGTGATTACGAAAAGCCATCTATGGGTTTTTTATTCAAAACTGTGTGAAAAATTTATGACAAATGTACTATATGGACCAACAGCACTTATTAGGTGAGGGTGGTAATGAACCCATGCCATTCCTCAGCTGAATTCAATCCTTGCATTATAGAGTTAGTGCGTTCGATCCATCGACATTCTAGTCATTGTAATATCTGCGATAGATCTCCACCTCTTTTAGGAGCGATCACTTTGTCTATTACTTGCCAGCGGATGTCATTTGCCGTATGGCCCTTCTCTAAGAAATGGTTAACTAGAGGGGCATTAAGGACCGAATTCCTAATCCTGCTACGGTGCTGTCCTATTCGTGCTTTAACAATTTGTTGGGTTTGTCCGATATAGGGTAACCCACAAGGACACAATATGCAGTATACCACATTTTTTGTATTGCAATTTGCAAAAAAGTCTAGCTGCTGATCGACTTTGCCATGGGAGAATTTTTGGGTATTAGCTGTAAATTCACAGGCAACACAGTTGCCACACTTATAGTGGCCTTTTACATCTGGTAGACCCCAGGTTGATTCCAATGATCTCGTATTTTGAGATGGACTCTCCATTGATGACCTGACGAGATGATCCTTGATATTTTTGCCTCTTTTGAAGGCAAACATCGGAGCATCAATGCTAGAATTTATGTTTTTAATGATGTGCCAATTTTTTGTAACTAATTTACGAATTGCATTCGTATGTATACCAAACGTGGTAACACAGATAAGCTTGTCTACCTTAGTTTTCACTTTGGGAATGAGTAGTGTCTCTCTTGGGCAAAACCAAGCTCTTTTCAGAGAGTTCTTCACTAATTTTTTGGGGTAACCCCTTGATAGCAATTTGTCTCTCATAATGTATGCCTCTCTCATATAGTCATCTTTTTTGGTACAGTTGCGACGTATTCGCAAAAATTGTCCATGAGGTAGTCCATCTCTGAGGGCACGAGAGTGGTGACTGTTGTAAGCAAGTAATGTATTACGCTCAGTTGGTTTCCTGTGCAGTGAAGTGTACAATTTCCCATCATCATGTGATATATTTAAATCTAAAAAAGCAATGCACGAATCATGTATAGTGGATGTGAACTTCAAATGTGGTTGAACAGAATTCAAATAAAGAACAAAATTATTAAACTCAGGAATAGTGTCAGACCAAATCAAAAAAATGTCGTCTATATACCTTTTCCAACAGGTAATTTTGGAATGGTATATATTGTCGTCATTAAGGACAAACCTATGCTCTAGATTGTCCATAAAGATATTTGCCAGATTCGGTGCAAAAATTGCACCCATGCTGGTCCCGGAGCATTGTTGGTAATATTTGCCCTCTGACATAAAATAATTGTGTCAATGCAATCTGTAGGAGTGTAATAATGAAAGAAGTGGGAACCTGGTGGGGTTTTGATCTCGTCTCTAGTAAATCCTGGATCACCTGTATACATTCCTGCTGTGGTATATTCGTGTATAGTGAAGTGATGTCCAGAGTCGCTAGTCGATCCTTAGTGATGTCATATGGTCTGTCTTCTAAGAGATTGATCATATGCATAGAGTCTCTGACATAAGTCTCCTGAAGAGGAACATAATCTTTGATAAAAAGATCTATGAATTGACCGATAGGTTCAAGAATTGAACCACATCCTGACAGTATAGGACGGCCAGGAGGGTGAGTAATATTTTTGTGTATCTTCGGGAGAGTGTACAAAACCGGAGTTCTAGGGCAGTCAATATTGAGGTATTCAAATTCTTTCTTGCTTAAAAAGCCTTCTTCAAGGCCCTCTGTTGTTATTCTTAGTATCTCTTTTTTAATATCCGCAAGGGGATTCATATCCAGTCTTTTGTAGTGTTTTTCTTCCCCTATTTGTTTCCTAATTTCAATGTCATAGTCGTCTCTGTTTTGTACAACAATCCCGCCGCCTTTATCAGCAGGTTTCAATACAATTGTTTTGTCATTTTTTAGTGTCAACAAAGCTTTACGCTCGTCTAAACTGATATTGTATGGGATGAATCGTGTACTCTCTTTCAAATTATCAATCCCTGTTAGAATTACCTTCTCGAAAGTTAACAACTCAGGTGGCATCATCCCATTGCTGGGATAAAAAGTTGAGGGTGGTTTAAGGCATGTACTAGAATCTTTTATGGGGATATCCCTCCCCATAAAGAATATTTTTAAACGAATTTTTCGGAAGAACTGGTAAATCTCTGTTTTCAGATTGAAAAAGTTGGTACGTTCTATTATTACAAAGGATAATCCCTTACTTAATAATGAGATTTCTGAAGAGGATAGGAGGTGATGAGACAAATTAAAAATGGGAATACTTTCTGCCCCTGTATCCACTGACCCTAGTAAGGTTGGGGTCCCCATTGATAGTGTTTGTTGCGGGTCTGACGTTCTCCTGCATATTGATGCCATGTTCTTCCCCTTCCTCTCCTCTTGCTTCCTCGATCTAAAAAAGGCTGACCTGGGTGGTTATCAATGCGGCTTGGGCCGGGTTGTACGTCAGAATCACTTGATCCTCCGGAGGATTCTGAAAAATTGATTGGTTGATTCCTTCTAAACCTACCCCAAGTGTTCTGTCTGTTAAGGGTACCTGTCGTATTATAGTAATCCTCTTTCAAATAAGGATATATCCTTTCTTTTGAAAAGCTTTTGATGTCTTTTGACACTTTATCAGCTTTTTTCTTTATTTCAAATGAATTGAAATCATCTATTGATTTATTGATCTTATCTAAAATGTTTTTAGTTTCCTCCAAATTATCACCCAATAGTTCTTTTTCCAATTCCTCAATTTCTTTTAACTCTGTCTTGGCATGATCAAGTGCCGTTTCCACCCCCAGCACCATCCAATGGCGGGAGCAGGTTGTGGAAATGCCACTGAAACCACCTTTAAATTTAGGATCGTCACGGAAAATACCAGGAATGTTTCTAACCACCAATCCTTGGGGAATTATCCCAGCCTTCAAGTATTCGGTCAACATACGTGCATGTAATTCTGTTCTCACATGTTTTTTCTTAGCTTTCTCTATCTTTTCACATAGTAGTTGGCGGGGACTTAAGGTAGGAGAGACTTGATTAGAAAATAAGGAAGGTCCACTTGTCAATTTAGCAATATATTCTTCAGTGTATAGGGGTGCTTCTCCCTCTGACATCTTAACCCGAAACAAAAGTATGAACCCTATGAATCATAGGGTGTAGGAAAAATCCTGCGTAAGGATAATGTCCTTGCGGTGCCACCACCGCTCTAACTAATTGATTAGGAAACAAGGAAACCCTACCCACAAGGAGCCTGGGTATTATGTGTTGTGAGGAAACAATGGCTCGTGTGGATTAGTATTTACCAATACAATGTATAATACATGATAGCGATCCAAAAAAAGGGGGTTAGGTGTGATGTCAGAATGAAAGGCACAGCCATACACATTAGGTCTTTTGTAGAAAATATTTTTCTTTAATATAACAAAAAAGTTTTGTAGGAAGTGGACATAAATTCACAATACAAATTGACAATATTCATACAATTTTCAAATAGTGTCCCAGTGAAAAAAATTATTAACCTAAACAAACAAATAACATAAAGTGCAACATACAAAAAGGTTTCAATTTTTCATTACGAAGGCAATCATAGACAATTAATAAATCCAATTATCAACACTCAAACATTCTGAATGTCGACAGAATGATTTGCCTTTCACGTCAACGGCGTTTCGACCCTATTCCAATTAAAGGGTCTCGTCAGGACAGTCTAATATAGGGACACCTACGAAGAAATAATAAAGAAAAATACTTGTCAAAAAAAGGGGCTCTTTTATCTCTAAAAAAAGGGGGGGTATTTTTTAGAGGAGCATTGATATTGCGTCTCTCTACCTGGTCGTCTTGGATGATATACAACGTATTAGTGTTCAGTGACACCGTACCGGGGCAAAAACAGCTGCTGTGCACCAACACAGGCACCCTTGCACCATGGTGCAAGGGTGCCTTCATTGCAGGGATGATTGTTGTTGTGCAGGAAGGGACCTTCCTGCATAAAAATTATCTGATGGCGTTTTTCATTTCCGCATATAATGAGGAAAAAATGAAGAGAAATAAAAGTATTTCTCCTCGTTGCGCCACACTTACGCCTCCCCAGAGGAGCCGAAGGGTTCTGCGGCATTACCAGCTTTATGAAACATGGAAAACCCACAGCAACACCCATGGTATGCCCCTTTCACACAAAGTGCTGCGTGCAAAGGGGCCATATTTAGAAGGCCATAAAAGTCATGTAGGGTGGCTTTGCGTGGCCTTAAAAAATATGGGCCAGCACACTGCGACACCGGTGCATCAAATAAAGTGACGCACCGGTGGTGCAATGGACTTGTAAATAAGCCCCATGTTTTTTGGCAAGTTATGCCGGACTTATTCTTGCCTGGAATAATTACGGTTCTTTCACATTTCTATATGTGCATTGGGATCATGAAAAGCGTTTGGGCGCGGACTTTAATTTTCAAATGCTGATGCAGCCTTCTTAGTATGAACACATAAACACATATTTAATCTTTTGAAATTTAAATTCCTCTGTTTACTTGCCTAATAATTTCCTGGGCCAAGTATCGTGATGTGAACAGTGTGTGAAGACCATATATTGCTTGAGTATGATAAAAAACATTTTTTTTCCATTACTGGACTAAAAATTGATCACAAATACAAAAAGGCTGGCGGTCGGCACGAGGTCATGTCATTGCAGATGCTGAACCCGCATAATGGTTCTGTGAATCATCAGCAATGAAATTCATCACTGACTGCAGGCTTTGACCTTCTGGCAACCATTGATATTAACATGCGTCCTTGAAGATGAATCCATGTGCTTGAAATAAATGTGCAGTACTTGTGCTCAAGAACCTTACACATGCCATCTTCATCCATTCCAGTTACAAGAAGTACAGAAAAACATGGCTTCAGCCATGCATAAGGTATCTATATATACTATAAATTCATAGTATAAATTATGCGGCTACTACGAAGCAAAGTATGTGAACGTGCTGAGGCCAGAGCTGAACCATGAAGTTTTAGAACCGCGCGGATGAGGAAAACAAACACAAATTTTAAATTAACCTGGAACTGAGGGTCAAGATTTGCCATTCAATAGTCTCTGTGTATATAAAAGGGCTCGTACACGCAGTTTGGTCCTTCACCCCAGAGAGGGATGACTGCCAGCATTACATATAGTAGCAGCTATTACCAGCATTATATATACTAGCAGTTATTACCAGCATTATTTATAGTAGCAGTTATTGCCAGTATTACATATACTAGCAGTTATTACCAGCATTACATATACTATCAGTTATTACCAGCATTATTTATAGTAGCAGTTATTGCCAGTATTACATATACTAGCAGTTATTACCAGCATTACATATACTATCAGTTATTACCAGCATTACTTATAGTAGCAGTTATTACCAACATTACATATAGTAGCAGTTATTACCAGCATTACATATAGCAGCAGTTATTACCAGCATTACATAGTAGCAGCTATTACCAGCATTACATATAGTAGCAGCTATTACCAGCATTACATATAGTAGCAGCTATTACCAACATTACATATAGTAGCAGTTATTATCAGCATTACATATAGTAGCAGTTACTACCAGCATTACATATACTAGCAGTTACTACCAGCATTACATATAGTAGCAGTTATTACCTGCATTGCATATAGTAGCAGCCATTACCAGCATTACGTATAGCAGCAGTTATTACCAGCATTACGTATAGTAGCAGTTACTACCAGCATTACATATAGTAGCAGCTATTACCAGCATTACATATAGTAGCAGCTATTACCAGCATTACATATAGCAGCAGTTATTACCAGCATTGCCTATTGTAGCAGTTATTACCAGCATTACATATAGTAGTAGCTATTGCCAGCATTATATATAGTAGCAGTTACTACCAGCATTACATATAGTAGCAGTTATTACCAGCATTACATATAGTAGCAGCTATTGCCAGCATTAGTTGGTTTCAGACCATGGTGACAGGCAGAGTCCCTTAGAGAGCGAGTGAAGAGACTCTCTTGGGACCGAGAAGGGCCCTGCCCATCCCGTCATTTGATTTCCTGACCGGTGGTTTTCCTTAGTGAATACTTGCATGAGTCCATTGTCTGAGATCACTGCGTCCACACTGCCACCACCTGACCTTGGAAAGCTCATCTTTTAGTTTGTGTGATAGAAAGTGACAGAATAAGCGTCCTACAGATTTGAGTGTTTGCAGTTGTATTGTGGTCACCAGTACTGCTCGTTACAAGTTCGACTACCGCTTGCTGGTGGAGCTGGGGTGAAAATGGCAACAGACGTGTAGATTGACTGAAACGGTCACCCCTGGCGTTTAGTGCTGATTCAAAGGCATCCCTAAGCAGTAAATTGATGTGCAGTCACTCTCAAACCTGATGCTTACATTTCAGTTAATATTCACAAATTTTTCTAAAAAAAATAATTAGGAATTTTGTTTTTTCCAAAGGTGAATAGAATAGCAATTGCCAAAATCAAAGCATGCGTTACTGCCAGATATATTTTGTTCTGTATTTGGTTCATCTAATGGTATAAAGAGAGACAATGTGCATGGTAGCAACTTTAGGGAGCCACCAAGTGATGGCATCTATTACTGAGAAAGTCAGTAAAAAGACCTTTGCTCAGAGCATGTGTGGCACTTGCATACTGTTTTGCCTGGAGCACAGTAAATTCTTCCACATACACTTCTGTGTTGCTGTAGACCTTATTGCTAGAAGGAATCCATGTATTTATTTAATTTAACGACTGGCTCACCATGAAAAAAGTAGCCATGTATGCACTGTAAGTCCGACACCAACAATTGTGAGGGGCATTCTCGACCATGTGTGCCGTATTTATATCTCCATGAAAGTCTAGGGGGCATATTATCAAGAAACGGCGTTAAAATTATCGCCGTTTTAGCGACAGAAAACTGGCGATAATGAGCTTGATAATATGCCCTTGAGAATTCCCATAGAAGCCCATGTTCTGGTGTCAACATGGGCTTCTATTGGAATTCTCTGCGGCATATTTTCAAGCCCATTATCGCCGCTTTAGCGGCAGTTTTCTGCCGCTAAAGCGGCGATAAATTTAACGCCGTACTTGATAATATGCCCCTATTTTTTTTTTTGTCCTAAATGCTAAGGGAGACCCACATGCCGAGCCGTGAGTCGCAGAGGCCGGGATATCTGTGCGGACCTCTTTGCACATGTAGCTAAGACTGCTGACAGCAGAAAGGCATTACAGATGTGACTCCAAGAATGGGGGCTTGGGGGGCAGCCGAGCACGGCGAGGTCTGCTCCCCGGGCAGATTGGGAGAGGGGGGGAGTGGCCGGCGAGCGCCCATTTTGAATGTTTTTTGGGCTACATTTGGGACTAGCCCAATTGTAGCCCAATATTTGAAATCACAGTCCAAGGGGTATATATTGCAATTTCGCACCTCACCAGCCACCATTTTACGTTTGGTGACCTGGTGGCTGGGAACCTAACCTGTTGGTTGTTACCAGAAGATATCGTTGTGTTTAGCCGAAGTTCAGTATTCGACCAGCAGCCCTTCAATGGGCACCACTCCCGTGCATTGTGAAGGGAGCGCTGGTTCGAGGGTCCCTGGGGACACCCGTTGAGACAGTGGCCCACTGGACAAAGCAAGAAATACTAAAAGACACCTTTGAACTTGTTCCTTTTCTCTCTCCACAGATTCAAAGGAATGCGTACTCGGTTTTCTTCGATGAGCGGTTCTCCATCCCCTTGGATCCTTCAGCGTTGGAAGAAAACAGCCTGAGATTCTCTATATTCGGCATTGACTCGGATGATAGAAACGTCAGCACGGGGGTGGCCGAGCTGAAGCTGTCCGACCTGGATTTATCCATTCGGCCATTTAACGCTTGGTTATACCTGCAGGATATAAACAAGGTAAGGAAGGTGCTGCCCATACACCAGGTGCAGCTGGGCAGGTACGCTGGCTTTTGAGGGACAGGGCTGCTGCTACAGCGTCTGCGCGCACCTCCTTTCTATTAACGTCACAATCACACTCTCTGGGGCAGATTTACAAGCCCCTTGCGCCACTTTTGCGTCACTTTTAACATGGGAAAAGTGACGCAAAAGTGGCGCAAGAGGCTTGTAAATAAGCCCCTCTGGGACAGATTTATGTTGCACTTGCGCCACTTTTGCGCCGCCGTTGCGTCTCTTTTGTGACGCAGCAGCGGCGCAAATCCTGCGCCATGGTGCGGGGTATTTACAACGTGACGCATCTGGGAGATGCGTCACGTTGTAAAGCCCTGCGCCACATGTAGGCGTTCCAGGGCAGGTGGGGGCGTTCCGGCGCAGGAACGCCTCCTAAAAGTGGCTGAGTGAAATCTACAAGATTTCACTCAGTCACTTTTGAGCCCATGCTGCGTCAAAACCCTGCGCCTGCTTGAAGCAGGCGTAAGGATTGACGCAGCATTGTGCAGATAGGGCCCCCCAGAGCATTGCTGGAGCTGCGTCGCGCTTGCGACGCAACTCCAGCAATGCGCCACTTTTACGGCACAGATGCGTGACGCATCTGTGCCGTTTTTGCCCCATGGTGCGCCGCATTATAAATGCGGCGCATTCATGATGGCGGAGCTGGGGTGCAAAATAACTGGCGCATCCCTGCTGATATGCAGGGATGCGCCAGTTATTATAAATCTGCCCCTCTGTTTTTAAAATGCACACGTCCTTTTAGGTTTTACAGTGCAGACTTTTTTATACATTCTCTGCTCTCTCTCGTTCATGCTTTTTCTGTCTCTCTTTCTCTCTCTCTCTGACAGTTAATCTCTAATTTCTATTTAATATTGCAACAGAAAGTGTTGACCTTTAATAGTAAATTGCTCAATATGAGGTTTAGTTCAAGTGTAATCCTCTGCCCAGCTGTGCACTGATTCCAAGCTGAAGTTTCTAAAACCTTGAGTAAGCTTGACTAAAACCATTGCCCTGCGCTGTAGTTTGCGATTATCTATAGATTTAAATAGAACTCAGTTCTAAGCTGATTACAGGTATTCAGAGGTAACGAGTGATGAAAAGGCAAAGGGGAATGGGAAAAGTGAGTGACAGATGTAGGTAAATATAACCAATGCAAAAAGTGTATTCATAGTATGGACTTAAGGCGCCTGCTGGGAAGCAGCAAAGGTTACTACTAGTTGTTAAAGTGGTTCTTGCTCATATGTGTAGATTCTCATTCCTCTTAACTCTGCACCCTGTTCTTATAATTTAGCTGATTTTTAATTTTAGCAGTAAAGCCTGGGTTGGTTGGAAGCTCAAAATCAGACACTCAAGGAAAATAAAATTCAGTATTGCTTGCA
Source organism: Triturus cristatus (assembly GCF_964204655.1). Lineage (NCBI taxonomy): Eukaryota > Metazoa > Chordata > Amphibia > Caudata > Salamandridae > Triturus > Triturus cristatus. Next base: position 680,479,677 of record NC_140583.1, read on the forward strand.
CTGAATCACAAATGAAAAAGCAAGACATGTCGTTCTTGGAATTAAAATCATGCAAATATTTAGAACTCCCTATGAATTATTCTAACCCAAAAATGCCATTTGGGTCCTCATTCGAACCAGAGTTCCAACAAGGGTGACTAATACCAAAGAGCCATCGGTCTATCCTAGACGCATATAATATTGGAGGGTTCTGATCACTTGTTAATACAATGCACATATCCAAAACAGGAAGGGCCTACTTTAGAGTTTGGCAGATACAGGACAATGACTTAAAGTGGCAGATGTCCCGTCCACCCTATTTAGAGTGCATAGAGATCCCATATGCTCCAAACAGGGCAGACTGGGCTTCGGTCACTTTTTGGTAGATGTCTTGCATCGTCAAATTCTAAATAAGTATCTAACTATGGGCCTCATTTAGAGTTTGGTGGAGTGGGTACATTGCCATAAAATAGCCGTGCCACCCCCTCGCCAAACTAGTGGTCCTGTTATGTCTGTGCTGAAAACTGAGCTGAGAGGTTACCAGAGGAAGGAGAGCTGCTAACATATTTAGACTACACGTTCTGATACACTGCACTCAGGCACACATTGAGTGCTAACTCCCCAAACCACCCTCGAATCTCCATGCCCATGGTTACCTCAAGAAGTGCTTCATGATCTACCCTGCTGCAAGTCTTGAACGGCGGTGGCAGGATTGCAGAATGAACTGCAGGTGGAAAGATGTAGACCTTGGGCTTCTTCATTTACTCTGTGAATGCCATGAATCTTAGAAAAGGGGTGTGCACATGCCTTATCATTTCTCCTAGCAAGATGGTGGCCTCAATCTAACATGAGACAGAGGTTTTTTTCTGTGATGTCAGCACCATATGTTAGTACCCCTTTTCAAGTCAAAGGTATGTCGCAACACATTCATCCCCTTATTATATGTCATGTGTATCATCCCTTTGTTATAGTTTTTATCCCCGATTTTTGCTCTTTGCAGTTGAAACTTTCTACTTGCATCTGCTTCTGGATACCTTTACCTAGCTTTGTTTTGGGACTGGGACTGCTAACTGGAACCCTTGTAAGGAAACATATCAACTTTCACTTACATTAATCTGTGCAGTGTAGCACCATGGCTACTACGAGGAGACACCCTTTTCAATGGACAATCAAGAAGGGGACTCAGTAAACCTTCTCAGTGTCCAGTCCTTGACGGGTCCCCATGCTCTATTTATAGTTGGGGGGAGTGCTGTGTTTACACCATCATAGCCCTTACTAGCTCAGCTAAGGTAATCCTCTGAGCGGGCAGCTCTCCCACCAAATGGACCACCACGTCACAGCTCAACGGTCCCTGGCAGGCTGGGATCTTTAAAAAGATGGGATTTCTAAGGGTGATGGACGGTCCTGCACCAGTGTTGTGGAGGGCATTGCCTCTATCAGCCCTCTCCCAGCAGAGCAATGGCCAGCCAAGAAGGCCTAAATGATCCCTAATATGTGTAAATCGTACAGTCTATTCAATCATTGATTTATTTATATAAACTAAAAACTGACATTACCATACATTTATGCTGAGAACTATCTCTTGATCATATATTTAGTGGCTTTTTCTTGCAATTTTTCCAATAATTATAACACCCAACAGGACTTCTGATGAGTATGTATAGGATAATCGGTCAATTAACAGTTGTGAATTGACCAGGGATTTCCAAATTTTCCTTCATTTGAATTTAGCTCAAGTGTATAAATTCCGTCTTTACACAGACACATTCCTTGGAAATGTTTTTCAAGTCTAGGTTCCAACACACATCTCAGATGGTGTTTCTAAAAATAGCTGTAGAATGAATATAATTGTATTCTTATTTTCTTATTTTATATCGTTCCTAGATACAACTACATTTTGCAGTGTGCCAAATATAAGCAAAACATAGATATTAGACATAAGTTTAAATATAAAGTTTACAGATCATACCATTTTTGCTGTTTGTAACACATAAATATTAAATCTACTGTGGGTCTTTGACTTATAATAGTAACATCCAACCAGATACACTGCCCCATTGAACTGTGTGCCTACATTTTACCCCTTTCCGTACATCAATGTAAAAGTAAAAATATGTTCAGCCTGGAAACAGAAATATGTGCATCACATGTTCTATTTCATCATACATTTCATACATTCAACAATGAATGATTGATGTGGTAGCCGCATCTTTACGGATGTCTTCTCTAAAATTGGCAGCATGAATTGTCTTCTCAAAAAAGTAAACGTAACATTTCATGTTTTAAAGTCTGAAGATTCAGTGGTCGCCCCTTGGTGCATTTTCTAGCAACCTCTACACGAGTTAGAAGAGCCATGACAAAGATCTGACCTTGCTAATCAAGCTTCATGTAATATCCGGTAATGTTAAATGAGATTCATCTTCACTGGTCCCAAAAGATATTGCTTCAGAACTATTGCAAAGCTGGACAGGATGCTAAGACATTAGTTATGCTTACATATAACAGAGGGCAAAGTGACACATGGAACTTTCTCCATCTTCCAGAGCAACTGCCCCTTAAAGGTATTAAATATGTATAGTTTAACAGTTTAGCATTCAAAAATGTGATGTTAAACGCTGATATTTCTATCTAGCTCTAACATTTTCTTCCCCATCATATATGCTAAACACAGCCGTGTTGCCATGTCCCTTTTGATAATTTCCAATAAAACAGTGAAGACAACTGTATATCTCTTTTGCTATTTAAGTGGTGGAGAAGTTTGAAAAATACAGTCTTTTGCTGTACTCCAAACTATTGTCTGTAAGTAATATGATCTGTTTGCAAAGGACCATTTTGTAGCGCTGTAGAGACAATTTGAATTTGTAGACGATTGTCAGTCACACATCATTTACATTTGGCGGTTTTGGGGGTGAACTCTACTGAAAGGAACAGCAGCATAATTACTTGTAAGACTGTCTCCCTTCATTTTGCTTATTTTAATAACCCATTGCAAAGGAAATGGCTTAATATATTTTTTCATCTCAACACAAATTAGATAATTTCATTAAACCGAGAGGGTAACATTTGCCATTGACCTCATGATTGTCATGACATGTTCCACTTATATTTGCAGAGAGACTGGATTCACACTTTCGGCTGGTGAAGAAGTATCCATCCCTTTGTGTACTTCATCAGTGGCTATTGTGGTGCCTATAGTTTCAAGACTACAGATATGTTCATTTACTGGCAAGAAGTGAATCTATGAGTCTGCACCTATAAATAAATCTAGCTTACTTTAATGGCATGAAAACTCAGATTATTCTATTGTTTAGAAACAGTAAACCAGACATTTTTGAGGAGCAGATTTGATCATGGTATAATCAATATTTTGTTACAATTCAAACAAGCTATGTTGAGATATTGCTACAGAGTTATTTTAACTGCATGCACTAATGTCTTATTGTCACAGGCTGTTGACTCAGTGGGAGAGATACTGCTGTCACTTAGTTACTTACCAACTGCAGAGCGACTAACAGTAGTTGTGGTAAAAGCGAAAAACTTGGTTTGGACGAATGGCAAGACAACGGCTGGTAAGCATGGAGAACTTTATAATAAACATTCATCCATCAATGGAATTGGTAAACACAATCTGGATAAAGTGCTGTCAGTGTGTGTGCAGGAGGTGTGTGTCCTGGGGGTGGGAGGGTTGGGAGGCTGAAGGTTTTTTCAATGAAAAGATTTATTTTTTGCAAACATTTTGCTCAATGTAATATTGAAACTGTTATTTCAATTGATCAGCAAGGAAGCACAATTAGTAGACATTTTAGACCTAGTAAGCAAGATATTCTGGAAGAAGAACAGGGAGGGTCACTAGGAGAGGGAGAGAGAAAGTGATTGAAAGTATGAAACTCATGACAATGGTAGACCAAAATGCTTTTTCAGACTTCAACTGTGAGGCATATTTGTCCTGATAGAAATGCTGTTTTATAACTGTGTGGATTATAGGATTGGTGTTTGGTGTGATTATGTTGCATACGTTAGACACAGATATAGCTGAAGCATGTAGGAAATCCTTTAGAAGTGGTAGATATTTTAGGTGAAGCTAGTAAACACAACAATACCATAGTCAATGTGGGAGAGTAGTATAGACTTCACTGTTTTAGGCCAATGGGGGACAAGAAAGATTTACAATTTGAAAGTGATTTCAGTTTAAAGAAAACTCCTTTTGCCAATTGTTTAGGTGTTGCTAGGTTACGTTTCCTATTGAGTATGAAGAATAACGGTTTGGCAGTGGTAATCAACAAGGCTAAAACCTGCCTTTAGTATGCTTGATCAATAGTTACCCAAAGAGTTACTGAAAAGGAATGTACAAATAAATTCCTCAGAGTATAATAATACATTGACCCTGTTCTAGATAAGGTCCATAAGATTTCAACATAGAGTGTTAACCTAGGTTTTTTGTAACTTCAAGTGACCATTGCTACAAGAAACTCAATAACTCAACAACAATTATCTATACTTTGAATTCAATAAAGCTAAGGTAGATAAAGCATTAAATATCTTGGGAACCCAGCTAACTGATTTACAATTCAAATAATCTGGGATGATAGAGAAATAACAGCCTCGGCATGATAGACAATACTGCTTCATATTTTAAGAGTTTTGAGCAAAGACGTATACCAAAGGCTAATGAAGTCACATTTTACCACATGGCACTGCAAGAGACTTCTGGGTGGGAGTGACAGACATGCAAACCTCCTTGATGAGACAGGCAGAGATTCACCCACTAGAGGTGGCTGATGCACCTTGTTCTTAAGAAGACAGTAGAGAATAAGGTCATTGACATGGCATTGATCCTTGCTGAAGGTTAAGTACAATGATCTGGAAACGCCTTGATGCCCTCAGATGCTGGCTGAATGGCAGAATTAATAAAGTGAATGAAGACTGAAATATAAGGGATTCTAAAACAACTACATGACAATGGAAGAATGCGATTATAAAAGAATGGGCCTCAATGGCACTAATTGCTAAATCTAATGATATGCCTCCTTGAGGCAGCTTTCGCATGCGCTGGCACTTTGTGTGGCACTAATAGAAACGGAACAAGATATGATGATAGACAAGGTGGATTACACAATTATTAAATTGGTCTGGTGGCGTGGTCTCTATGATAGAGAGGTGCCCATAGGTGACACGAATGTTAAAAAAATGACAAAGGAAACAGATGACCCAATCTTATTGTTTATGGTTATTTAACTTTTCATTTTTCATGTGAGATACATCTCATGAGCAATCTCTTCATTTATGACAAAGCAGAAAACCAATAAAGAAATATTGGAAAAAAATATATATTTTTTTAAAGTTCTATGTAGACATTTGAACACCAGGCCAACAAGCTACAGTTTCATATTCAGCCCTTAGACAAACCCACTGGTGCTTAGGGGCAGATAATCTACTGATAGTGGCAGGGAGTGAGTCAGGGCACTAGGTAAGATTCAATTGAATTGTGAGTGGTTGAGGAGCGAAGGGTCTGGGAGAAGTAATTGTATTGGAGTTTGCTGAAAAGAAACATGTTAGATGTATTTATTTCAAAATGGCATGGCCAATAATATTATCATCAATACCAATGATACCAGAAGTAATTTCAATAGCATGCACTGCAAACTTTATTGCCTCCTGACACTAACAATTAACACTGTCAAGACTCAACTTATGGTTCTTTTATGCTTGAACATTTTTTTCCTTTGCTACTCACTTATAGGAAAAGCACTGCAATGTTTAGCACCAATTTCAATACCTCTTAAATTAATTATAGTTTTGTATATTGCAATCATTTTTGATGCAGAATGCTGTCCTTACTTGTTATACTGTGTACATATTCAAATATTACATTGGTATTATGTTATCAATTAAGAATGTTTGCCTACATTAACATTTGACAAATCATATTTGTACATCTTTCTCCTTTATGTGCAAAATGCTTTCAGGTTTTATGTTTTTCTATGTTATATTACTGATATTGCGCATGCTACTTGTTTTATCAGCATTCAAATAATGTCAAATATGTTGTAACTATGTAGAGCTCTGAGTTTGAAGATTAATTCCTATTACATACCTGTTATGATAAATGTTCAGTGACTAGTTACTGTAGAGGAAATGAGCCAAATGAAGAATACAATCAGCATATGGGGCAGATAGTTTGAGAATCCATTATTTGTGAGGTTAATATTTAACGGTCCTAAATCAATTTCGTTATGCTACTTCTAAAGATCACTTTTATTATCAGTGGCATTGAATAAAAAAATTAACTAGTTTAAGATTCAACTAAATTGTATGTTGTATGCCTTTTCCAGACCCATTTGTCAAAGTGTATCTTCTACAAGACAATAGAAAAATCAGTAAGAAAAAAACTGCAGTGAAAAGAGATGACACAAATCCAGTTTTCAATGAAGCAATGATTTTTTCAGTACCTGCCATTGTACTACAGGTGAGCATTTTACATTTTCAAAAGCAAATATTGTTTAAAAGTGCTACACCAAACATTAGCTGCTTAGTTACTATAGTGGAAGACGTGTGATGTACTAAAACTGAGCGTTTCATGGAGACTTCCAGATCATTGGTACGTAGCTTTTATTTTAATAGTGTGCAGGTACTATCCACGCCATCGGTCAAGAACTAGTTTCATATATATATATATATATGGCCGAAACGCGTAGGTCGTTTGTTTGTTTCCTGATGCACTTGGCACCCTTTAAAAAGAAAATTAAATGGAGAAAAATAATTGAAAATATAAAAATAAAAATGGTATACGCTGAACAACTTTAACTTGCCGGGTTTTTGCTAATGAGAGTGCTGCCTTTCTGTGACCCTCTGGAACTTTTGAATACACAGGAAATCCCTTTCCATCTCTCTCTCTCTCTCTCTCTTTATATATATATCTCTCGCAGAAACTGCTTATTGAACTGAACATAATTTTGATAATTCTTCAGCTGCAAACAATGACCATATTCCCAGAATTGACTACCAATACGTACTAGTCAAGTAACAGAGACACCCTTTCAATAAGGAATCAACTATTGAGTAACACGCACGAAAAACAATCACCATTTGCATCGTTTTTACAAGAATCGAACTACAATACCCATAATCCACTATGGCCGAAAGGGTAAAAAATAGAGCACAGCGAGCATGTGACCTCCTCAACGATGACTCCAATCCTTCCCATAAAACCGGAAATGGCACAACGAGTGGAGACAAGAAAAAAAGAACCGTCCCCTGTATCTTAAGAGATTTACCAAGAAGTAAATAAATGGTGGGAGAAAACAACGCTGGAAAAATACATTGAATTCAAAAGAATTCCCAGAGGCCTAAGAATCCTTATCATGCCCACCCTTAATGACTTAGATGCTGATCTAATTAAACAATGGCAAACTGATACAAACGAATGCTCCTTTAGACTGATGGCCACCTTGATTTTACACGCTGAAAGGAAGTTAGCTATAATTGCTACTACCATCAAACAATTGGAGGAGGAGCTGAACCAAATTCCTACAGATGAGGAAATCACCAAATCAATCGAACTGATGGAAAAGAAAATCAATAAAGATGAGGATGACGTGGAAAAATTCAAAACTAACAAATTCAATAGGGACAGATTAGACTACACATATGGCCGAATTTACACCTTCGCCAGAAAATACGATACATACAGAAATCGTGTAGTCATGGATAAACACAGTGGACAAGAAATACCTGTGTCAGAAGAGAGCTCTGAATTAAGCTCAGCTGATGAGGAACAAGCCACCTCCAGTCTGGATTTTTCCGGGGAAATGCGCCTCATGCAGATGACAACGCAACAAAGAGGACGCGGCCAAGGACCACCACGGGGGAGAGGACGATCACAAACCCGAAACGGAGAACCAGGAGAGGGGGCAAGACCCAAAAGAGGAAGAGGAAGAGCAAAGTAAAATCAAAATCACAAAATCTTAATTTGATTGTTAATCTTTCCAATAAAATTCTCAACAAAGCACAAACCTCACTACTTAACAAGGGCTTATCCTTCTGTCCCAACAAAGATATGGACCTGGCCAACATACGTATTGATTTGTATAAATTTTGCCGCAAAATCAAGCTCAAAAAATACTTTGAAGAGAGACCCTTCCAACTGTCCTCTACATCTTCACCAAACCAAATGATTCCATCCTTGAGTATTAAAGACATTCCAGCACTAAAAGTAGCTACTTCACTACAAACTGGATCTCTTACACAAGTCGAGGCTAGCAATCCTTCTCTTATATCTGATTTACAATATTGTCAAGACACGGGCCTTGAAACCAACAGAGGAGGAAATAGTGGCTCTAAAAATCGATCAACTTTCTGTCCACAACTCCCTCCAGGCAACAAAATTGATCTCTTTCAGGAAATTATGGTGGAGGAGATTAATAAAATGTCTGTCAACTGCCCGATGTCATCTACAGAAAAGCGTAAAACAAAAAAGCACAAAAATAAGAGAAAGACGTGGAACCTCACCTTTGATGAATATAATGCATTAAAAGAATTACTTGATGACCAAAATATCATCATCAAAGCCTCGGATAAAGGCGGTAACATCGTCATTCAAAACTGTGAGGATTATATCAAAGAAGCTACTAGACAACTTAATAATGAGGAACATTACGAGAAACTAACTAAAAATCCACTCATGAATTGGACAGATGAATACCATGCGAAACTTTTGGCTTGGAAAGAGAGAGATCTCATTGATTTGGATGAATATCTATACCTGAAAACCAATCACCCCATCACGGCAACTATTTATTTCTTACCAAAGATCCATAAATCAATCATCCATCCGCCAGGTAGACCCATTGTTAGCTCCATCGGTTCCTTACTGGAATCCACATCCCGGTTCATTGACATCTTTCTAATGAACTATGTAACAGCCCTGCCATCATATCTGAGGGACACAATGGACTTTTTACAAAAAATTGATCAACTTCAGTGGAAAGAAAATTACATTATGGCCTCCATAGATGTTTCTTCTCTCTATACCTCCATTTGCCACTCAGATGGAGTAGCAGCAGTAAAACAGTTTCTCGACACCAGAGCAATTTGTTTCTTGGAACATTCTGATATGCTAATTGAAATGCTGACATACTGTTTGACACATAACGTCTTCCTTTTCAGAGGAGAACTGTTCCTGCAAAAACAAGGGACCGCGATGGGGACATCTTTTGCCCCAACTTATGCCAATCTCCTCATGGCAACATGGGAAACTGAAGTTCTAAAGGATGAATGCGCAAAGAACATAAAGTTCTGGTCTAGATATATCGATGACCTGTTCATCGTTTGGGAAGGCGATATGGAGCTTTTCATGAACTTCCTTGATTCTCTTAACACCAATAGATACCAACTGACCTTCACCTTTACCACTAGTGTGACCAACATCGTATTTTTGGATGTCGAAGTATACATATTGAATGGTAAATTTTGTACCAAAATGCATAGGAAGCCTACGGCTAGCAATAGCATCCTTCATGCAAATAGTGGACATCCAATAAAACTTAAATGGAGTATCCCCTATGGGGAAATGTTAAGAGCCAGAAGGAATTGTTCAGAAGTCGCAGATTTCAGCCAACAAATAGACGAAATGAGCCAACGTTTTTTACAACGAGGGTATCCTTTGGATGTAATTCTTACTGCAAAAAATAGAGTAAAAGACAAGAACAGAGATGAATTACTCCAACCTAATTTAGCAAGTCATAATAAAGAGGACATTGCCACAACAACAAGACTCATAGTTGTTTTCAACAATCAAAGCAATGAATTCCAAAAAACAATAAGCAAATACTGGGAAATACTGCTGCTAGATGAAACCCTCAAGAATATCCTGTCTCCCAGACCAAGAATCACTTATCGAAAAACTGCCTCTCTGGGAGATATCCTAACACACAGCCACTTTGAAATCAAATTGCCAACTGCTACATCATGGTTAAACACACCGGGATTCTGGAAGTGTTCAAAATGTAAGGCGTGTGAACAGGGCAAAAACATTACTTCCTATTACTTACAGAATGGCCACAATGAAAAAATCAAAGACCACATCACATGTGAATCCAAATATGTAATTTACAGATTGGAATGTCCATGTCAAAAATTTTACATAGGTAGCACAATTAATAAATTCAAACTCCGCATCCTGCAACATCTGCGTGCCATCAAGAACAAAGATTTTACATATCCCATGGCCAAACACTTTTCTGAATTCCACTCCAGTGACAGTAATCAACTAAAATACTCTGGTATTCAAATTGTCAAACAGAAAGAAAGGGGTGGAAACAGAATTCTTGAGTTAAGAAGAGCAGAGTCAAGAATGATTTTACTAATGGGCACCGAAAACCCATTAGGACATAATTTGGATGCTGAACTGCATGTGCACCTCTGAAATACTAGAACTGATTACCCATGATGGGTCTTTTGAACAAAACCTCTACTGTTGATCTAAACTGTAAATTGTTACTTGGACTCACTGTATCTCTTATCCCCTTCCACTTTTCCACTATTGCTGACATAGGATATGTGAATTTTTCTTTGTAATAATTGGAATAAGTCTTTTTGACAGTATCAGGCTGGAATTATTATAATCCCTTGATAACTAATTGACATTGCTAATCAATATCATTCCATACTTTATGAGAATTAATCAACTTAGGAAGATGTAAGTTAGTGGTTAAAAACTATTAGATAATCACTAATTTCGTAGATACTCATCATTTAGCAGGGTCTTATCATTAACATTTGTTAGCTTATAATTAATTACTTATTTTCCAAGGTACTTTACCGTGATCCTGACTTATTCTAAATTCCAATTGCTACACATTACATGAAATGATTGTCTAAATGTGTCTATATTGTCAGCAGCTACCATGGTGGACAAACTATTGTAGTTATTTGATTTAAATCTTGTTTTACTTCAAAATGATACAACACGATCACCGATGCATTTTTGTCTAGTATGTCTTCACTTTCTATTTTGGTAATGTTTCCTTTAAAAAGACACTCTGGACACTGAGACTCTATGGTCCAGTTGAAGACCGAGTGCCGAAATGCGTCGACCGTCTCTTGTGCGTGTTTATTCATGTGTACCTGAAAATAAACACTAATCGAGTGTTCTCTGTGGTGCCGTGCTTTCCTTGATGCGACGAACCCTTGGGCTTGAGGGTGAAGCGAGAGAAAAGTTTTGTCTCATATATATATATATATATATATATATATATGTCGAGCCACACTCTCAGAAGTTACCGGGACGCTTATACCGCGGTGCCATCTCAGGGTCCGAGAATCCCTGTCTTAGATTGAGTTCCACAATGCAACAATGCATCAGATGCACTCCTTCCCAATGAAAGTCCAAACACAGTCTTGCGGCTTCACGGTGGTTTATTCATCAAAATCAAGCCACTTTTACCCAACGCGTTTCGGCGTAACCGCCTTGATCACGGGTAGTTACACGCTTAGTGCTTTACAGATTTTAAACAAAAACGTGACGAAAATAATAAAAACAGAAATAGGACGTATACATAGGAACTTCAAATACATAGTTCCTGAATTGTCAGCCATGTTGAAGAGGTGCAATTTACATACAAAGAACTGCAAAATTATAATAGTTCTTCTATTAATGACCCTTCTAAACATTCATCCATGTATAAATACAATAATTTGAAAACCTGCGCATAACATCAGTAATTGTCGTCACCTTAGATCGTAAACATATAATATGTACTAAGCTCGCACGTGTTATGAACTAAATGCTTGTATTTTATACTCAAGTCTCAGAGATGTCTTGTGCATAATTTAATTATGTGTGAGAGTACTAACAGCTGCGCTACGATAAGTATCGGTTTTGGGTCTTTCAACACAACTTTATTACTATTTCTAGTAGTAACAAACAGTAAGCGCTGCCTATGAATAAAACATAGTTAAGTTTCTACTGAAGAAAGAGGAAGAGAGAGAAATCTAGGTAAATCCCTACTCTCTAAGTACTGGCCTCTAATCAAGTGCAAGCATATCGTAAATAACAGACATCACTTTAGTAGGTATTGCAAATACAATAATGTCACAGGAAAGTTATAGTAAACATTCCTGAAACGCTAGGTACAAATTTCTGGCTTGAACTGAAATTCACGAGAATACCTTAAAATATCATAATATCAAAGTAAATGCTTTCGAAATGCTGCAAATGACAAGGCAGAAATTACTGCAGAGATAAAGCATCATTATCCTCCACCATATATTGATAAACATATCTCATTAAGAGTATATGTAAAAAATATAATGATTCCATAAAACCCCAGTGGGTGAAAATAAGTATATGAAGAAATATTAAATAAGAATTTTTCATATGTGTAGAGGTATGCCAACTAAATGAAAACCCCAGTGGGTAAGCATTAAGAAATTAAGCAAAAAGAAATATTCATATGCTTATCAATTTGTGCAATGTGTTCAGATAAATTCTAAATTTTTTAATTTTTTAGTTTATAAATGCATTATATAACCCCAGTGGGTTATTGAATTCCTTTGCATAAACATCATGTCAGCATTAAAGACAAGAATGTGAACGGTGTAACAGCACAATAAAACCCCAGTGGGTGAATATTAAGTGATTAAGCAATTTTGTTACAACCATATGATTATCCATTTTTTCAATATACTCAAATTTATGTTTTTTGAATTTTTAATGCATTATATAACCCTAGTGGGTTATTGGACTCCTTAGCATGAACATCATACCAGATTTAAGGCAAAAATTTATATTGAGTCTGATTAAGCAGTAAACCTTCATATGTCTGCACCATCTAGAAAAGTAAACAAAAATAGGATACAATTATAAATTAGGCCAATTACAAATTAATTGAGAAAAACTGTTAAAAACATGGATGTCTTTGTAGAAGTGTTAAAAGTCAAAATCCACATAATGTTCACATAATGTACATATTGCAAACAACCTAATTGAGGAGTTGGCTATTCACCAAGAAACCAGGCTAATTCTTCTTCAGAATTCAAACCCCATGGAATCTTGGTGTTGAGTTCTAAGATATAATGGGATTCAAGTTGTCGTAGCTTGCGAATTCTATCTCCCCCCCTGATGGTTGCCGGTATTCGGTCAATTACAAAGAATTTCAACAAATTGCGGTTGCTTTTGTGGAATTCCTCATAGTGTCGTGCTATTGGGGAGAGTTTGTCTTTATTCTGAATCGCCCTCATGTGTTCCAAGATTCGTTTCTTGGCAGCAAACATAGTACTTCCTACGTATCTCTTGGCACAAGGGCAATTCAGTACATATATGCAGTAGTCAGATAGACAAGTTAAATGTTTCTCAATGAGTCTATCTTCATCTGTGATAGGGTAATAAACTCTTTTCACATTTGAACTGAATTTGCAAGCTTTACACACCATACAGGTGTAGAAACCCTGAATGTCTGTAGTTACTGTTCTTGCACTGCTCACTTCATTTTTACATAATTTGTTACGCAGGGAATTAGCCTTCCTATAAGTTACACTCAGTGCATCCTTGACAACTTCATCTAATGTCGGTTCGGTTTTTAAGATGTCCCAGTGTTTCTTAAGACATCTTTTGACATCATATGATCCTGAATTATAAGTTGTTATGTACCTGACAACTTTGTTGGTACCATCATCTTGGTTATCTTTGGGGACCAGCAGGTCTGCATGTTTAAAATCATTAGCTTTCAGGCGTGCTTGCGTGATATCATGTAGTTTGTATCCCCTCTCCAGAAATCTTTCTTGCATTACATTGCATTCCTGTTCAAAATCAGAATCAGAGCTGCAGTTCCTCCGAGCCCGGAGGAGCTCACCAAACGGAATACTCTTAATAAGGGCCTTAGGGTGTCCACTTTCGGCGTGTAGTAGCGTATTCCCTGATGTTTTTTTGCGATACAGTTTGGAGATCAGTGTATCATTGACTACCTGAATCTGTAAATCTAAAAACTCAATACTAGACCTACTTAAAGTCCCTTCAAATTTCAAATTGACCTCATTGTTATTGAGATCATCAATGAACTCTTTGGCAAGATCTTCACTACCCTCCCAGATGATGAAAAGATCCTTATTGAAACTAATCTCTGATCTCAAGGAAGAAATACTGAAGGAGGAAACTCCGGAAAAGTTTACTACCAAATTCGAGGAGATCAATAAAAGGTTTGAAAAATATGAGGAAGAGATCATAGCCAAGAAAGAGCGGAAATTCCTCAGAGACAAGATCGACTATCAGTCAGGCAGGATTTTCACTTTTGGACGCAGATTTGATAACATCAAAGGCAAGGATGTGGGAGTACCTGAAGAAGACAAAACTGTAGCCAGTGGAAGAGAAGAAAGTGACAAAAGTGATGTGAGTGAAAGTGATATATCTGATGACGGAACAACAACTGAGAAAATTTTACCTAGACCAGTAAATTTTTGGGAGGAATTCCGTTTAATGAATCAAACACAGAACCAACAGAATTGGCAAAAAGATCGTGGTCGGGGAAGAGGAAGGGGCTACAGAGGACGAGGCAGAGGAAGAGGAAGAAACGCAGGAGGACAATCATCAACTGGAAACAAATCAGGCGTGGCGGATGGAGCAAGAACCACAACAACCCCTATGGGAATGGAAACAAGGGGTCAAAAAAACAAAAAATGATGAACTGTCAAAATGTGGTAAATCTTTCTAATCATTTATTGAACTGTATTGAGTATGATGTACTACAGTATGGTCTGTCTTTTTGTCCTACTGCCCCATTTTCTTATTCTAAAGAAAGGGTTGACTTGTATCACTTTACAAGAAAATTACGACTGCACAAGTGGCATAAATTGAAAGTTAAAAACATTCAACCTCAGAAACACTCTACTAAGATCAGTCCTGTGAAGGACACTATTAATGAAGTCAATACTCTAATTGCTTTAAAAGAACTAGAGAGTGAAGACACTATCGACTCTGGTCCCATTACAGCCCAATCATTGGGTTTTAAGACAGATCTTAATTGTGAGAATGATTTTGCCCCTAAATCCAACTTTAATCCCACCATGCCTCCGAGTGGTATTGACATTTTTGAAACCCTTGTAATTACAGACTTGAAATCCCTGGCTAAAAGAAAAAACAAATGGCACAATGACAACTTGAGTAAACAACAGAGAGCAGCTGTCAAATCCCTACAAACAGACAAGAACATTGTGATCCGACAATCGGATAAGGGGGGTAACGTTGTTGTTCTCAACACGTATGATTACCTCCAGGAAGGGCTACGACAGTTAGAAGTCAAAGAATGTTATGAGGTTGTAGAGAAAATTGTGATTGATGAATCTAACATGCGGTATCACAACATGTTAAAGACATGGCACACACAAGGGATCTTGGAATGGAATGAATATTCCTTTCTACTTAACCGTACACCCAAAGTGGCTTTATTATATCTTTTGCCCAAATTGCATAAGGATATGTCAAACCCTCCAGGGAGACCTATTGTGTCATCCATAGGCTGCCTGTTGGAGAAAACATCCAAATATATTGATTACTTCTTACGAGTATATGTAGAAAGGTTACCTTCCTATTTGAAAGATAGCCGGGACTTTCTCAATAAGATTAAGAAAGTGACCTGGCAGGAGAACTACTTGCTGATTACATTGGATGTGTGTAGTCTCTACACGGCCATCAAACACTCAGATGGAATACTAGCATGTAAACATTTCCTCATGTCACGTTCCATCTCATTCCTGCAGCATACAGACATGGTGTTGGAGATGATCAGGTATTGTTTGGAGAACAACTTTTTTGTCTTCAACGATGTCTTCTACAGACAAACCCAGGGTACTGCCATGGGCACCTGCTTTGCTCCTAGTTATGCTAACCTTTTTATGGGGTACTGGGAGCAGCAGGTGCCTAAACTGCACAACCTTTATCGTGGCCATGTAAAAACATGGCTACGATATATAGATGATCTTTTCATCATCTGGGAGGGTAGTGAAGATCTTGCCAAAGAGTTCATTGATGATCTCAATAACAATGAGGTCAATTTGAAATTTGAAGGGACTTTAAGTAGGTCTAGTATTGAGTTTTTAGATTTACAGATTCAGGTAGTCAATGATACACTGATCTCCAAACTGTATCGCAAAAAAACATCAGGGAATACGCTACTACACGCCGAAAGTGGACACCCTAAGGCCCTTATTAAGAGTATTCCGTTTGGTGAGCTCCTCCGGGCTCGGAGGAACTGCAGCTCTGATTCTGATTTTGAACAGGAATGCAATGTAATGCAAGAAAGATTTCTGGAGAGGGGATACAAACTACATGATATCACGCAAGCACGCCTGAAAGCTAATGATTTTAAACATGCAGACCTGCTGGTCCCCAAAGATAACCAAGATGATGGTACCAACCAAGTTGTCAGGTACATAACAACTTATAATTCAGGATCATATGATGTCAAAAGATGTCTTAAGAAACACTGGGACATCTTAAAAACCGAACCGACATTAGATGAAGTTGTCAAGGATGCACCGAGTGTAACTTATAGGAAGGCTAATTCCCTGCGTAACAAATTATGTAAAAATGAAGTGAGCAGTGCAAGAACAGTAACTACAGACATTCAGGGTTTCTACACCTGTATGGTGTGTAAAGCTTGCAAATTCAGTTCAAATGTGAAAAGAGTTTATTACCCTATCACAGATGAAGATAGACTCATTGAGAAACATTTAACTTGTCTATCTGACTACTGCATATATGTACTGAATTGCCCTTGTGCCAAGAGATACGTAGGAAGTACTATGTTTGCTGCCAAGAAACGAATCTTGGAACACATGAGGGCGATTCAGAATAAGGACAAACTCTCCCCAATAGCACGACACTATGAGGAATTCCACAAAAGCAACCGCAATTTGTTGAAATTCTTTGTAATTGACCGAATACCGGCAACCATCAGGGGGGGAGATAGAATTCGCAAGCTACGACAACTTGAATCCCATTATATCTTAGAACTCAACACCAAGATTCCATGGGGTTTGAATTCTGAAGAAGAATTAGCCTGGTTTCTTGGTGAATAGCCAACTCCTCAATTAGGTTGTTTGCAATATGTACATTATGTGAACATTATGTGGATTTTGACTTTTAACACTTCTACAAAGACATCCATGTTTTTAACAGTTTTTCTCAATTAATTTGTAATTGGCCTAATTTATAATTGTATCCTATTTTTGTTTACTTTTCTAGATGGTGCAGACATATGAAGGTTTACTGCTTAATCAGACTCAATATACATTTTTGCCTTAAATCTGGTATGATGTTCATGCTAAGGAGTCCAATAACCCACTAGGGTTATATAATGCATTAAAAATTCAAAAAACATAAATTTGAGTATATTGAAAAAATGGATAATCATATGGTTGTAACAAAATTGCTTAATCACTTAATATTCACCCACTGGGGTTTTATTGTGCTGTTACACCGTTCACATTCTTGTCTTTAATGCTGACATGATGTTTATGCAAAGGAATTCAATAACCCACTGGGGTTATATAATGCATTTATAAACTAAAAAATTACAAAATTTAGAATTTATCTGAACACATTGCACAAATTGATAAGCATATGAATATTTCTTTTTGCTTAATTTCTTAATGCTTACCCACTGGGGTTTTCATTTAGTTGGCATACCTCTACACATATGAAAAATTCTTATTTAATATTTCTTCATATACTTATTTTCACCCACTGGGGTTTTATGGAATCATTATATTTTTTACATATACTCTTAATGAGATATGTTTATCAATATATGGTGGAGGATAATGATGCTTTATTACTCTGCAGTAATTTCTGCCTTGTCATTTGCAGCATTTCGAAAGCGTTTACTTTGATATTATGATATTTTAAGGTATTCTCGTGAATTTCAGTACAAGCCAGAAATTTGTACCTAGCGTTTCAGGAATGTTTACTATAACTTTCCTGTGACATTATTGTATTTGCAATACCTACTAAAGTGATGTCTGTTATTTACGATATGCTTGCACTTGATTAGAGGCCAGTACTTAGAGAGTAGGGATTTACCTAGATTTCTCTCTCTTCCTCTTTCTTCAGTAGAAACTTAACTATGTTTTATTCATAGGCAGCGCTTACTGTTTGTTACTACTAGAAATAGTAATAAAGTTGTGTTGAAAGATCCAAAACCGATACTTATCGTAGCGCAGCTGTTAGTACTCTCACACATAATTAAATTATGCACAAGACATCTCTGAGACTTGAGTATAAAATACAAGCATTTAGTTCATAACACGTGCGAGCTTAGTACATATTATATGTTTACGATCTAAGGTGACGACAATTACTGATGTTATGCGCAGGTTTTCAAATTATTGTATTTATACATGGATGAATGTTTAGAAGGATCATTAATAGAAGAACTATTATAATTTTGCAGTTCTTTGTATGTAAATTGCACCTCTTCAAGATGGCTGACAATTCAGGAACTATGTATTTGAAGTTCCTATGTATACGTCCTATTTCTGTTTTTATTATTTTCGTCACGTTTTTGTTTTAAATCTGTAAAGCACTAAGCGTGTAACTACCCGTGATCAAGGCGGTTACGCCGAAACGCGTTGGGTAAAAGTGGCTTGATTTTGATGAATAAACCACCGTGAAGCCGCAAGACTGTGTTTGGACTTTCATTGGGAAGGAGTGCATCGGATGCGTTGTTGCATTGTGGAACTCAATATATATATATGTATATATATATATATATATATATATATATTCACTGTAAAAACCATAGGTTTCACACACGTTATAGTTACGAATTAGCATTTAAAAAACCTTGCAAATTCACTTAAAAAACCATAGGTTTCACACATGTTATAGTTAGCTGGACATTTCACTCGTAAAAAAACCAATGAAATTCCCCTGTTATAGCTAGTGCAGGCAACTATAACTCACGCGACCGCAATCCTCTGCTGGGGTGGTGCACGCAGGGTGTGCGCACTCGGCGATTTTTCGAAAAAAAATAAAAAAAATGTTTTGCCCTTGGGGGTCCTTCTGGGACCCCCTGACCACGGCTAGGGGGTCAGGAACTGTCCACCCTGCCCCCTTTTCACGTTCTCCACATTTGTTTTTCACCCCCTCAGAGTGCGAGAGACAAAATGGCGGCCGCCACTTCCTGGTTTCGACCGATTCGAATGTTTACTAAGATCTAACAACCAATCAGAATTGCGCTCGCGCACGGCAAGGTGCGCGCACCCAGCGTGCACACTGCGCGTGTACAGATATATATATTGATTTAAATGCTATTTTCTCTGGAAATACTGAGCAGATTTACACCAAAAGGCACTTCATGGACCTTATGGCTACCTCTCTGCTAAATTTCACGTAATTCTGTTCAGCCGTTCGGGCTGTAGCTGCGACTAAAGTCCCTATGGAAAAATCCATGGGGAAAACGCGTTTTGGGACCCCCCCTTTTTCTCGGCCCCCGCTTGACGAATCACCCCAAGACTTTCAGGGTAGGAGCGGAGCTGAGCGCCCCATTAGTTTTGAAAATTTCGCGAGGATTCGTCAATCGGCGCCAAAGTTATTCAAAATAGAATTTTGAGATTTCCTATGGAAACTCGGTCCTAACTATAACTATCTACTGGAGACCGCCAGTAGATAATATATATATATATATATCATAGAAAAACATAGATTTCAGGGGCGTTATAGTTAGCTGGACTTTTCACTCGTACAAAACCATTGAAATTCCCCCGTTATAGTTAGTTCAGCTAACTATAACTCGCGCGCCCGCAATGCACTGCTGATGACGTCACATATTACATCACTCATGACATGGTCAGTGACATCACTCATGACATCACTGATGACATCTCAAATGACATCACTGATGACATCACTGATTACATCATCCAGTGAATGTGTGTTTTTCTACAAATTACATATGTTTTATATATGTATATCTCAAGGTCGATGGAAGAATAAATGGGTATATAAGTGTCTAAATGGATGATTTGTTTTTGAAAAATTGATTGTATAACTGACTGATTAAGTGTATCTTAGTGAATACATGGCTTAGTGAGTAATGTTTAAATATGTAAATATCTGTATCAGTCTCTCACTTTGTGTATAAGTGGCTGCATTGGTTGGTGAGTAGCTACATGAAGGTCTATATAGGTTATTAGTTGGTTTTTTGCGTATCAGTATGAGTGTCTGAGTGTCTGTATGGTTCGGTGGGGGTATTACGTAGTGCATAGGTGCATGAATGAGTGACTCACTGTTTGTATGTGTTGAAGACAGCATGTGTGCAGGACTGTATGGGTGGATGAGTGTGTGCATGGGTGTGTTAGTGAGTGAATGACTGTCTCAATAGTGTCTTTATGAGTAACTACATATGTTTTAAACTAGTATATGTGACTATTGGTGTATATAAGTGAGTATATGTGAGAGTGAGAGATTGAAAGAGTTCCTGTATGAATAAGTATGTGTTTCTATAAGTGATTGTTTAAAAGACTAAGTATGTGTAAGTTTCTGTAGAAGTAAGTGTGGTGGTGTGTGTATAACTGTATATGCAAGTAAATGGATGTTTGATTCTTTATTAGCATGAGTGACTATGTGTGTGAGTAAATCTATGGATGAGTGGCGTTGTGTAACAGGATGTATAGGTGTGTGAGTACATATGATGAGTGAGTACATGTATGAGTGACTGTATAGGACTGTTGGTGAATGAGTGGATGTGTATGTGGATCTTAGAATTACTGAATAGGTTGTTGTAACTGGTATTGGTATGTCCATTGTTTTGAACATTGTAGTTTCTATTTTTGAATGTGTGTATCAAAGGTTATATTAGGGGAAGAGGAGGTCTGCCACTCTATCACAAGGATGATGTCATCAGTGATGTCATTAGTGATGTCATTTGAGATGTCATCAGTGATGTCATGAGCGATGTCACTGACCATGTCATGAGTGATGTAATATGTGACGTCATCAGCAGTGCATTGCGGGCGCGCAAGTTATAGTTAGATGAACTAACTATAACGAGGGAATTTCAATGGTTTTGTACGAGTGAAAAGTCCAGCTAACTATAACGCCCCTGAAACCTATGTTTTTTTCAGTGAATTTCTAAGGTTTTTTAAATGCTAATTCCTAACTGTAACGTGCCTGGAACCCATGGTTTTTTCAGTGAATTTCAAAGGTTTTTTAAATGCTAATTTCTAAGTATGCCTACAGAGATAGGACATGTGAAGAAAGTAGAAAAAACGCACAGAAAGAAAAAAAAGAAATGCAGAAAGAAGCAACAGAAGTCCTCAAAGATGAAGAAAAGCAGGAAGAAGGATAACGTGCAGAAAGAACAAACAGAAGAGCAGAAAGAAGCCTTGTTGCACAATCATCCCGTACCCTCAACTTTTTCAGACGGATACTGGTGGTAACTGAGTCTGACT
Organism: Triturus cristatus; assembly: GCF_964204655.1. NCBI lineage: Eukaryota > Metazoa > Chordata > Amphibia > Caudata > Salamandridae > Triturus > Triturus cristatus. The sequence continues at coordinate 680,501,100 of NC_140583.1, forward strand.
AACCAGTCCTAGAGCCAGTGCTATGTTAAAAGACACTCAGAATACAGTAAAAACACCTACATACACTAGGGAACACTATGCGTTGGGGTCCCCCTGTGATCTGCATGACCTCCTCTGTAAGCCCCTAGTATATAATAGGGCAGGGGATTAAAACTACCTCTTAAAACGCACCACATGCCGTGTTTGCACACGTCACCTCAGGCCCCGTCCCCTCACTTCCCCACTGTGTAAACATGCCCTGTGGCCGTTTTAAGTTGGGAGATTAAGTCCCCTTGAATCCTGAGGGTCCCTAGGGTCCAACTAGACCACTAGGTACCTCCAGTAAGCACCGCAGAGCTGCGTTGCAGAGAGATGTAAAAAGGGGCACGGCCTAGACCACCTCTCTGCAATGCAGCGGAGTGGTGCTCACTGGAAGCACCTGGTGGGCTAGTTGGCCCCCAGGGTCCCTCAGGATTGAAGGGGAATTATTTCCCCAACTTATAATGCGCCATAGGGCTTGTTTGCACACGTTACCTCAGGCCCCGTCCCCTCCCTTCACCACTGTGTAAACACGCCCTGTGGCCGTTTTTAGTTGGGAGATTAAGTTAATTTGAATCCTGAGAGTCCCTAGGGTCCAACTAGCCCACTAGGTACCTCCAGTATGCGCCATAGAGCTGCGTTGCAGAGAGGTGTAAAAAGTGGCACGGTCTGGACCACCTCTCTGCAACGCAGCTCAGTGGCGCTTACTGGAAGCACCTGGTGGGCTAGTTAGCCCCCAGGGGCCCTCAGGATTGAAGGGGAATTATTTCCCCAACTTAAAACGCGCCACAGGGCTTGTTTGCACACGTTAACTCAGGCCCCGTCCCCTCCCTTCACCACTGTGTAAACACGCCCTGTGGCCGTTTTTAGTTGGGAGATTAAGTTAATTTGAATCCTGATGGTCCCTAGGGTCCAACTAGCCCACTAGGTACCTCCAGTATGCGCCATTGCAGAGAGGTGTAAAAAGGGGCACGGCCTGCACCACCTCTCTGCAACGCAGAGCAGTGGCACTTACTGGAAGCACCTGGTGGGCTAGTTAGCCCCCAGGGTCCCTCAGGATTGAAAGGGAATTATTTACCCAACTTAAAACGCGCCACAAGCGTGTTTGCACACGTCACCTCAGGCCCCGTTCCCTCCCTTCACCACTGTGTAAACGCGCCCTGTGGCTGTTCTAAGTTGAGAGATTAAGTCCCCTTGAATCCTAAGGGTCCCTAGGGTCAAACTAGCCCACTAGGTACCTCCAGTAAGGGCCACAGAGCTGCGTTGCATAGAGGTGTAAAAAGTGGCGTGGCCTCAGAACACCTGTCTGCCACGCAGCTCCCTTGCGCACACTGGAGATACCTGTTGGGCTAGTTGGCCCTCAGGGACCCTCAGTATTGAAGGGGAATTAATTCCCCAACTTACAACTGGCCAGGGGGCGCGCTTGCAGAGTGCTGCAAGGAGGGGGCGTGGCCTCCAGCGCGATGCCGGTCTTTTATTTATTTTATTTTTTTAAGAAGGAGGGCTTTTCTAATTTACTGGCCCTGGGGATTCTGTTCACCTGGAAGAGTCCTGTTCGGCAGACAATCTGCCACTCTTTCCCCTGCACAGCAATGAAATGATGCTGCAGGGGGGGCGCCGCAGTGCGTATCCTCTTATGCTCACACCAAAGTTGATGGCAAGCCGCGGAGCACCAGACCAAGAGGCGTGCCAGTATTCAAGCGCCGACTGCCTGACCACATACTCCACCAATAACGCTTTCCGAGAGAAACGGTCTGACATATGCACAGGTACTCTTCAGGTAAGCTTTATTTTCACCATCTGGACACATCAGGCTTAGTTTAATACTGCCTATATACATTTTCTGACATGTGCATCTTAAAACATATACTACATGATCACTTTTGCAGTGTATGGGATATCGAATTGTCCACATTTGATCTGTCGGAGGTACTGGCAACTGTCTAATGTTGACTCCATACCTACAAGCCTTACATCTATGGCATTCTGGAAGGCCACTCACACACACACACACACACATACACACACATATATATACACATATATATATATATATATATATATATTATTTATGTATATGTATTCACGAAAAAAACAAAGGTTACAGGGACATTATAGTTAAGCTGATATTTCACTTGTACAAAACCAGAGTAATTCAGCAGTTATAGTTAGCTGAGCTAACTATAACTCGCACACCCACCATGTACTGCTTATGACCTCACAAATTACATTACTCATGACATGGTTAGCAGGATTTCAATGGCCACCAACACATCCAAAAATAAAATGTCAAAAAATCCATTCTGAACGTTGCCCTACTTACATTATTATATTCATACTTCTTTCAAAGCATGTTTAAACTCATGTTTTGTTACTAAGTTTATTTAAAAAACATCTTTCAGATCTATTTTCGTGGTTATTTGGGACGTCGCGATGACATTGTTAACCACAACGATCGCTCCTTTCTCATAAAGTGAAAACACATATTTGCACACACATTACAGTATTTTACACACTAGGGGCTTATTACTGTACACTTCAAACTCATGTTTTTCTAGAGTATTTCTAGAACAACCATCCCTAAAACCTATTTTCCACTTTCAGGGTGACTCCGGAGATTGTGATGACATAGCTATTGGCAAATCCCATGGTTACATCGCGAAAGCAGAAAGCAAAAGCAAAATTTCAATTGTCACCACCACATTCAAAAATTATAACTATAAAATTAATTCCAACCATCACAGTAGATAGCTCACTATATAACTAACTCTATAAAAACATTTTTCAGAATCTCAATATCTCTATAAGAATGTGCATTAATGATTCACCGAGATTTGCGAAAATGTTGGTAGTCACAATGTCTCCACGATGGTACACGGGGTGGTCGTGATAGAGGTTGTGGCATCATCGCGAATTTGGCACGAAATTAAAAAAATCTATTCTGGACACATATCTTTTATCACTAACACCTCCATTCAACCATGGGGTCAGAGTATCTTCACCCTGACCACTTATGTGGGCTTTCACACACACTTTCAACCCTGGGAACTGTTCCCGATATATAAAATGATGGCTGCAACTTTATATTCAGGTTGTGACCAGCCAATCAGAGCATTACCGTTGGAGCGTGCATTTGTGATTCATCATGTGAAACTTCGGCGATATATCTGAGGCCAGAGATATCACTATAATTTTAAACTTAAATTTCTCAAAAACTACTGAACGTATTTACACCAAATAAGCAAAAGAAACTTCCTTGAGCCGACATCTACCTTCCTGCCAAATTTGGTGTAAGTCTGTTCAGCGGTTCGGGCTGTAGAGGTGGCTAAAGGTTCCTATGGGGATTAAAAATTAAAAATGCAACCTTATTTCGCACACCAAGTTCTCAGTCCACACTGCACAGATCACGGCCAAACTTTCCCAATCAATAGTACCCACAGTGACACTTTTTTGGCAAAATTTCATGCAGATTGGTCAAATGACGGCAAAGTTATACCCAAGTTAAAAAAGACTTTTCTTATGGAAACTAGGTCATCAGTCCCTGTAACCTTCAGTTTTTCAGTGAATGTCTATGTTTTTAAAAAATTCTATTTTCTAACTATAACATCCCTGTAATCTTTGTTTTTTTAAGGGAATTTCTAAGGTTTTTTAAATTTTATTTTTTAACTTCATCTTCTAACCTTTGAGACTGAGTGTGTGAGGGAGTGAATGGTTGTCGCAGTAGGTGTGTGATGGGTGTGTGACTGGGTGTGTGAGTGTCTGAGTGTGTCTAGGTGTATCTGTAAACGCTTCTCCCTGGGTGTGTCAGTGGGTATGTCAATGTCTGGCATGGATCTGTGATTGGGTGCATGAGTCTCTGAGTGAGCTGTGCACCCCCCCTCCCCTGGCTGATTTTGGCTCCAGGTACCCCATCCCCTTTTTGACTCTGGGGACACCATCCCCTGGGGCCTGTCACTAAACAAATGGGAGAGGGGGCTGTGTGGCCCCCCTCCATGGGCTGATTTCAGCCCCAGGGACCACATCCCCCGGGACCCAGCCCTGGTTCCCTGGTTGTCCCTAGGGCACCCAGTGTACAATGGGACCGTGGGGGAGCCTGAAGGCCCCCCGTGGTCCCTGATGGGTGCCGTCCTCCTGTGGGAGCCAGCATTGCTTTCACACACAGGGAGCTGCTAAACATGCAGCCCCCTGTGTGTGAAAGCAATCCGTTCATCTATTTCCCTGCTCGCTTGACAGCAGGCAGAGAAACAGACAAAAGCTCTACTTCCAGCAAGCGAGAGAATTTTCACAGCTCTTGGTTGCTGAAAGGGGAGTGCTTGCTGTGACTTGGCGGAGCAGTTAAAGCTCCAGGCAGGCCACAGCAAATAGCTATGACCTGGGAGTGTGCATCCCAGGACATAGTAGGAGCCAGTACCGAGGGGTAGCGGTCCCCAGGGCAATCTATGGCTCCAGGAAGGGGACTGCATGGCCCCTATCCATTGTAGTACTTAGCCATGGGGAGGTGGTGGTCCTTGGGGCTATTGGGGTGCCATGCAGGCCCCCACATTAATTTGATGTTTGGCTCTGGGAAGGTGGCAGTCCCCGTGGGTGTGGGGCAGTCATTACTTTATAAACAGCCCCAGGGTCTTGGCAGTCCACGGCGGGCACGGGTGCAGCATGTGCACCCCCCCGCATACATAAACATCAATGCCCCAGGGAGATGGCGGTTCCTGGGGCTTTCATAAGCCTTAGGAGAGGGGCCCCGCGGGCCCCCTTCCTATTTTTATGGCATGCCCCAAGGACCTGGCCCACCCATGTGGTTATTTAAAAGCAAGCGTGGGATCCCTCGCTTGTTTTTTTTCCTGCAAATTTGCGAATATATGGACCCCAAAACCAAGGCATGAGAGTCAGGGTATGCCTACCCTGCCCCCTTTTCTATATTTTTTTTGTATTTTGGGAGGGACTTGAGGAAGCCGAGTCCCAAGATGGCTGCCAGCACTTCCTGGTTGTAGTGTTGGCAGCCAATCAGAGCTCTGCACTTCCCTGCACAAGCTTGTTATTTCTTACATTTCTGGACAACTACTGAGCAGATTTACACCAAATAACAAAAAGCTCCTTCTGAATGACTATATCTACCTCTCTGCCAATTTGTTGTAATTCCATCCAGCGGTTCGGGATATATATATATATATATATATATATATATATATATATATATATATCCAAAGTTCCTCAACTGAGCAGCAGGTAACTCTCCCTCACCTCGTACACACAAATACGGACACGGACCAGCAGGTAGGTGCAGATATTTTTATTTGCAATATGTCGCCATAACGTTTTGGCTCGTCCGAGCCTTGTTCACATGACGTGGTTTGGGATATATATATATATGTGTGTGTGTATGTATTCGACATCTTTTCTCCTCCAATACCAATAAAAGGGATTTGAAACCCATCAACAGTTGAAGAGTGCTTTCCATTGCAGGGCACTTGGGAGCTACATTTATAGATGGCAGGTCCAGCCGTCAGAGAGCACCACTCCTTAAGCGGGCCAGGAGGCCTGATAATTATCGGACCTTCAAGGAGCAACTGTTATGGATAATGGAGGCACATTGACATCGAGGTCCATCTGTGGGTCTGAAATGGGCGGCAGTTCATTACTGCGGGACTGACTAACGTCAGTGTGGCTTCAGGACCCAGCATACCTCTCTCCCTACGCTTCATTCGGCCCATTAGGACCGGGATCTTGGGCCCATCTACGACCCAGAAGACCTTGTTTGCAGCGAGGGGAGGGACCCATCCAGGGCGAGTCAATCAGTAATTAAAAGCCAGTCCACAGAACGCACACATTTTCAGCGCGTCCGCGCCTTTGAAAAAGAAGACTGAAATGCTTCGAAACACATCAGGCTTTTGGACGTGACTGTACTGCCTATAGCGTTCGACATCTTTGCTCCTCCAATACCAATAAAAGGGATTTGAAACCCATCAACAGTTGTAGAGTGCTTTCCATTGCAGGGCACTTGGGAGCTGCATATATATATATATATATATATATATATATATATATATATATATATATATATATATATAGTCCTGACCTCCCTAATACAACCAAGGGAGTTGAAAACAGGTATGGACCTCTCCACCATGCACAATGCTGACGTCCAAAAGTAAAACACCAAGCGGTTCCAAAGTTTCAATTCCGCCGTTTATTTCATTATGTCAGACAAGTGTCCGCCTCAGACGCGTTTCGATCGCCTCCGCGATCTTGATCACCTGACACGCTGATGCCGGACCTTCCATTATAAAACCAACTTCACCCAATCATAATGCTCAGTGGTAATAGACATAAATAAAATACTTCAAACCTAGAGTGTGTCCTCTTGAAGGTGTTATGAAAACAAATCAGAAACCATAGTAACCAGGCTAATATATCAAATTGATACATAGTATGCAGCGAAGCAAATCATAGCAAACAAAATACAAGGCAAGTGCCCCTAAATGCTGAAATGCTAATAACAAATCATAGCCACGGTTTGCATGTTTCTGAAAAAAAGCAACAATTCCTTGATGAAATCTAAACAATGCACACTCTTGATCACCGATTATCACATGAATAAAAAAAATAAATTGGGAATTAATAAAAAGCATATACGGGAATGAAGAGAAATAAATACAAAAAGGAAGTAAGAAAAAAGGTTGAGCAAGAAGCATTGGAGTGAATACTCAAACTTATACAAAGACTGCCAGTTACGAGAAAACGCTGGTAAGTGTTACAAATACTGTTAGATCAGCTACATTGAAAAAGAAAAGAATCAGACCACAATAGAACAGACATTCACAAAAAGTTATGCAGATCCTCACTCGTATTCATCCCATTAGGCATTTTGGTGTCAAGTAATAGAATGAAGGAGGATTCTAACTGGCGAAGTTGTTTCTCTCTGTTGCCCCCCCGAATTGAAGGTGGTACCGCCCCAATCACAAAATATGTTAGGTCACTGATCTTATTAGCATGAATGGCTTTGAAATGGCGAGCAACAGGATATGTGGGGTCCGAGTTGACAATCGCACGAAGGTGTTGCAAAATGCGATTGAAAACCGGTAGTTTGGTACTGCCCACATATTTCAAATGGCAGGTACACTCTAACACATAAACCGCAAAATCAGTGCGGCACGTGAAATGTTGTTTAATTTGTACCGGAACATTGTTAAATGCAGTGTGATATTCGGAAACATTGATTCCGAATTTACACGCACGGCATGAAGCACATTTGAAAAAGCCAAATCGTGATAACCACGTGGTCTTCTCCGTGACTTCAGGATTGGATTTAACCAACGCATCCCTCATTGAGGGTGCTCTCCTGAAAGTAATGTTGGGTAGATTGGGTAGCAAAAACTTGAGAGTCATATCAGTTAAAACAATGGGCCAGTGTTTGTAAATTATATTCCGCAAAGTTTTATGTTGTTTGCAAAAAGTGGTAATGAGTCTAATGGGTTGAATAACCTCTGTGTCCACCTCCCAACTAATGTTTGTAGTCTGAGGTTGTTTGGTAGAAAGGCAGATTTCCCGAGAACAAAGATTTGCTTTGTCAAGGGCTTTTTTCAGGTTTTCCGGTTTATACCCACGGGCAAGGAACCGATTGGTAGCTTCCTGTTGGCACTGTTCTAAATCAGATTGACGGCTAGATATCCAACGTAGGCGAAGATATTCCCCGTAGGGTATGCTACGTATAAGGTGTGGTGGGTGTGCACTACTGGCATGTAAGATAGAATTGCCAGCAGTGATTTTCCTGTGTAATCTAGTTTCTATGTGTTGGTCTGAAATAAAGACTTCCACATCCAGAAACTCCACCTTCTCAGTGCTAATAGTGGCCGTAAATTGTAAGTTCATGTGTTGTTATTGATGGATGCTACAAATAAAGAAGCCTCCTCTGTGGAACCTTCCCAGACGATAAAAATATCGTCTATATATCTGCCATAGTAACGGATATGTGCATCCCACATAGCCTTATGGTTGACTCTGAGGACATGTTCCTCCCACCAACCAACCAAAAGGCAGGCATAGGTTGGAGAAAAACATGCCCCCATAGCCACACCCCTCAACTGTTTGTATAAAACTTTATCAAAAAGAAACAGATTGTTATTGAGGCAAAGATCAATCATTTGGAGGAGCATGGTGTTATGGTCTTTGAAATTGATAGAACGGGAGTCTAAAATTTTTTTATATTTATATATATATATATATATATATATATATATATATATATATATATATATATATATATATATATATATATATATTATATATATAACTATATATTATCTACTGGCGGTCGCCAGTAGATAGTTATAGTTACAACCTAGTTTCCATAGGAAATCTCAAAATTCTATTTTGAATAACTTTGGCGCCGGTTGACGAATCCTCGCAAAATTTTCAAAACAAATGGGGCGCTCCGTTCAGCTCCTATCCTGAAAGTCTCGGGGTGATTCGTCAAGCGGGGGCCGAGAAAAAGGGGGGGTCCCAAAACGCGTTTTCCCCATGCATTTTTCCATAGGACATTTAGTCGCAGCTACAGCCCGAACGGCTGAACAGAATTACGTGAAATTTGGCAGAGAGGTAGCCATAAGGTCAAGGAAGTGCCTTTTGCAGGTCTGGTGTAAATCTGTTCAGTATTTCCTGAGAAAATAGCATTTAAAAGCATATCAATATCTATACGCGCGCACCGTGCGCGCACAGTGCGCGCACCCTGCCGTGCGCGAGCGCAATTCTGATGGGTTGTCGAAACCAGGAAGTGTCGGCCGCCATTTTGTCTCTCGCAGTCTAAGGGGGTGAAAAAAAAGGTGGAGAACTTGAAAAGGGGGCAGAGTGGACAGTTCCTGACCCCCTAGCCTTGGTCAGGGGGTCACACAAGGACCCCCAAGGTCGAAAAAAACTTTTTTTTTTTTTTTTAAATCGCGAGGTGCGCGCACGGTTTCATTGCACGGCGAACCGTGGGTGCTCGGTGCGCGAAGCGCACCGTGCACCCACAGCGCGCGCACGTTGCGCGCACTGTGAAAAACCTGAAAAAAAAAACATTTATAAATACATAACTTAGCATTTAAAAAACCGTACAAATTCACTGAAAAAACCATAGGTTTCACACACGTTATAGTTACGAATTAGCATTTAAAATTATAGTTAGCTGGACATTTCACTCGTAAAAAACCAATGAAATTCCCCCGTTATAGTTAGTGCAGGCAACTATAACTCACGCAACCGCAATCCTCTGCTGATGACGTCAGATATTACATCACTGATGACATATGTGTCTTTATGAAAAATAAATATTTGTAATATATGTATAGCTAAAGATTAATGGAAGAAGACATGGGTAAATAAGTGTCTAAATACAGTGATGTAATATCTGACGTCATCAGCAGAGGATTGCGGTCGCGTGAGTTATCGTTGCCTGCACTAAATATAACGGGGGAATTTCATTGGTTTTTTACGAGTGAAATGTCCAGCTAACTATAATTTTAAATGCTAATTCATAACTATAACGTGTGTGAAACCTATGGTTTTTTCAGTGAATATATATAACTATATATATAACTATATATATATTATCTACTGGCGGTCGCCAGTACATAGTTATAGTTAGGACCGTGTTTCCATAGGAAATCTCAAAATTCTATTTTGAATAACTTTGGCGCTCCGTTCAGCTCCTACCCTGAAAGTCTCGGGGTGATTCGTCAAGCGGGGGCCGAGAAAAAAGGGGGGTCCCAAAACGCGTTTTCCCCATGCATTTTTCCATACGACCTTTAGACACAGCTACAGCCCGAATGGCTGAACAGAATTACTTGAAATTTGGCAGAGAGGTAGCTATAAGGTCAAGGAAGTGCCTTTTGCAGGTCTGGTGTAAATCTCTTCAGTATTTCCTGAGAAAATAGCATTTAAAATCATATCAATATCTATACGCGTGCAGGGTGCGCGCACCGTGCGAGCACCTTAACGTGCGCGAGCGTAATTCTGATTGGTGGTTACATGTTAGTCAACGTTCGAATCGGTCGAAATCAGGAAGTGTCGGCCGCCATTTTGTTTGTTTTCAGTGCGAGAGTGAAAAAGGAAGGTGGCGAACGTGAAAAGGGGGCAGGGTAGAGAGTTCCTGACCCCCTAGCCTTTGTCAGGGGGTCCCTGAAGGACCCCGAAGGCAAAAAAAAATAAAACATTTTTTAAATCGCAGGGTGCACGCACCGTACGCACACGGTGAAAACCAAAAAAATAAATAAAACATTTTTAATACGTAGTTTATTGTAAAATAAATATATAAAAAATTAATAATACATAAATAAATTAGCATTTAAAAAACCGTACAAATTCACTGAAAAAACCATAGGTTTCACACACGTTATCACGTTATAGTTAGGAATTAGCATTTAAAAAACCTTGCAAATTCACTTACAAAACCATAGGTTTCACACATGTTATAGTTAGGTGGATATTTCACTCGTAAAAAACCAATGAAATTCCCCCGTTATAGTTAGTTCAGATAACTATAACTCGCGCGACCGCCACTCTATCACAAGGATGATGTCATCAGTGATGTCATGAGTGATGCCACTGACAATGTCATGAGTGATGTAATATGTGACGTCATGAGCAGTGGATTGCGGGCGCGCGAGTTATAGTTATCTGAACTAACTATAACGGGGGAATTTCATTGGTTTTTTACAAGTGAAATATCCACATAACTATAACATGTGTGAAACCTATGGTTTTTTAAGTGAATTTGCAAGGTTTTTTAAATGCTAATTCCTAACTATAACGTGTGTGAAACCTATGGTTTTTTCAGTGAATATATATATACATATATATATATTATCTACTGGCGGTCGCCAGTAGATAGTTATAGATAGGACCGTGTTTCCATAGGAAATCCGCAACATTCTATTTGGAATAACTTTGGCGCCGGTTGACGAATCCTTGCGAAATTTTCAAAATAGGTGGGGCGCTCCGCTCCGCTCCTACCCTGAAAGTCTCGGGGGGATTCGTCAAGCGGGGGCTGAGAAAAAAGGGGGGTCCCAAAACACGTTTTCCCCATGCAATTTTCCATAGGAACGTTTAGTCCAAGGTACAGCCCGAACGGCTGAACAGAATTACTTGAAATTTGGCAGAGAGGTAGTCCTCAGGTCAGGGATGTGCCTTTTGCAGGTCTGGTGTCAATCTGTTCAGTAGTTCCTGAGAAAATCAAAAGTAAAATCATATATATATGTGGGCGGAGATCTGATTGGCTGTCAGCACTTCATCCAAGAAGTGTTGGCAGCCATCTTGGGACCAATATACATGATAGCACCTCATTAAAAAGCATTGCAGTTAATAGAAGGTTTTAAGACTTTAGTTACATTATAAATCATTTGTTGATGGTACCATACCCATTTTAGGAATTGTGGTATGTTCTAAGGTGATTTCACCATGTGAAAAAGCCTTCTGCTGGGATATCATGATTGAGAGAAAAATATTTTCTCATGCTTTTCCCACAGAGGTTTGGAAGGTGATCTATAAGCTAAACTGAGAGCTTATTTTCTGTAAATTCACATTATCTTTCTCAGTCATGTGAGAATGAAGTCTGACATTCTCAGTAAAATATGTACATCCAACAAGGGCAGAGACTGTCAGTTGATTCCTTTGTGTTCTACTGCAGCTTCCCAGAGTGTTCCAAAGAACAACTAGAGCACTAACAGTCCTACTTATGATAAACGTATGTCACACCTGAAGCCATCTTGCTTGGATTAAAGTGGTAACTCTTAAAACATTTAATTTAAAAAGGAACAAAATGAGGGGGTTCATTTTTCCATAAAAAGTATGATTAGTGCTGCAGAAAGAAAAATTAGGGCACATTTTGAGTGACTTCTCAAGTCCTCTTCTATTTCATTAAAACATTCTGACATGCAGACTGAAACATGCACTTTCAATACCAGCAGCAGTTTTCCCTGGTGAGCAGTAGCTTTACTACAGTGATCTAATGAGCAAGAAGAGTGCTAACATTCTGAATTTATGGCAAATGTGTGACACATCTGAATGCCTTTGGAATCAAAGTAAAAAACTGAAAGTATTTCCTACTGAGGAGACTGCAGTAAATGAGGAAATTAGGAAACTTCATAACAAATAAGTCTGCCAAGATGGCCACCAGAGACAAAAGAGCCCAAATGTAGCCCAAATATCACCCAGATGTAGCCCAAGTATAGCCCAATGACAGAATGTCCCAGAGTGTTCTTAAAAACAACTAGAGCGCTTACTGTCTACATTATGACAAAAGTATGGCACACCTGAAGCCATCTTGAGTGGAATAAACTGGTAACACTTAAAACATTAAAAAATTCTGACATGCAGACTGAAACATGCACTTTTAATACCAGGAGCAGACTTCCATGGTGAACCGTAGTTTTACTACAGTGATCTAATGAGCAACTAGAGTGCTAACATTCAGAATTTATGGCAAAGGTGTGACATATCTGAATACCTTCATGATGGAATCAAAGTAAAAAACTGAAAGCATTTCCTACTGAGGAGACTGCAGTACATGAGGAAATTAGGAAACTTCATAACAAATAAATCTCCCAAGATGGCCACCGGAGACAAAAGAGCCCAAATGTAGCCCAAAATCACCCAGATGTAGCCCAAATATAGCCCAATAACAGAAGTGTGCAAAACACTTATTATTTTGTGTTTTTGCAGTGTTATATAGTGCAGACTTGTCAGGTATTGGAGTGCTTTACATGAGCATTGGTTACATCACACAAGAACAAATTCATTTTGGTTGTAGACATGGGGAGACTAAGTGATTTGACCAGAATCACAGAATGTCGAGCTGAAGCAGAAACTCCAACCTGGTTCCCCAGTTGCAAAGTATGCAGTTCTGGAAGTAACACCACATCCTCTCCCCTAAGTGCAACATTTAATCAAGTGGTCAACTGGATAGAAAAACATAAAGGTAGCAAATAATTTAAAAGTGCTTTCTCGCTATTTGAAAACTCAGAAAATATGTCCTTATTTTAGTCTTTTAGAGCACTAACCATAATTTTGATGCCAATAAGACCCTCTCATATATGTAATTTCTAAAGGAAATGCTCTAGGTATTACAGTTTTGATTACATCAAGATGACGTCAGGTGTTCCACACTTTTGTAATAAATATAGAATGTTAGCAATCTAGTTGTTCATTAGGATACTGTTGAGAGGCAGAGGCCAGGGGCACGGACTCTGAAAATTGAAGGCAGGTAGGAGGGTGCAAAGGCAACAATTTAACCATACTGAGCAGGCAGGAAGGGCAATGGCAGCACAACAGACTATGGAGGGCAGTGGAAAGGGGGGCAGGGGCAACAAACCAACAATACAGGACTTGCAAGAGAGGCTGTGGCAATGTAATAGACCATTGTGGGCAGAAGGAAGAGGCAATGGTAGTACAACCATACATGCCAACAGACCCGATTCAGCCAGGAAACGTCCAATGTTTTTAAGCTCAAATGGGCTTTATTTTATCTGTCTCCTGTCTACAATCTCCTCTTTTTCAATGTAACTCAAAGGGGAAAATCAATACCCCAGTTTTTTTTAAAAATCTCCCTCTTACCAAGTTCAAAATGTTTGCAAGTATGGTACATTGGATCATGGAAGGAAATGGGGTAGGGACATGGACTTGGATAACAGAGGACAGGAGGGACATGGAGAGGTGCAGGGCAGGCATCAGGGTTTGCAGCAGCACAATACACCACACAGGGCATGCGGGACGGGAGTGCAGCACAACAATCCATAGAAAGCAAGAGGGAGGGGACAGGACCATTCACATGGACAACAGAGAACAGAGGGGCAAGAGGCAGGACCATAATGGACAGACAGGAGAGAAAGCTGCAGCATAACAGACCATAAAGGGCAGGAGGGATGGATCAGGGGCATTACAATGGAACAGACAAGCCAGGAGGGAGGGAGTAGGGGTCTGCACATGTAAACAGAGGGATGGGGGCAAGGGGGCAGGGCAGGAGCAGCAAGATAGCCATGGAGGTCAGGCAGGATGGGCACTAGAAGCAAGACACACCATGAAGAGCAAAAGTGAGACTGTGATGGCATACACACAGACCATGGAGGGAAGGTGGGAGGGGTTCAGGGGCAGCTAACTGACCACACAGGGAAGGTGGGAGGGGCCATGGCAGCACAGAAGACCATGCATGGCAAGTGGGAGGGTTAGTGGTAGCACAATTGCTATGATGGGCAAGAAGGAGGGTGCAGGGGCATGCACAAAGGACGATGGAGGATAGAAGGGAGGGTCAGGACCTGTGCACAGACAAGAAAGTTCAGGGGAAGGGGCCTCACAACAGACCGCACGGGGCAGGCAGGAGGAGCAGTTGCAGCACAACAGACCAGGGAGGGCAGAAGGGTGTGGCAGTACAATGGACCATGTAGGACAGGAGGAAGAGGATAGGGGCATGGCATGTGGACAGGCAGGGTGGAGGTGGCAGGGACAGGTTACAGTCATCCGACAATGCTAGGCAGGTGGGAGGGGAGTGGCAGCTCAACAGAACACTCAGAGTAGATAGGAGTGGCAGGTCCATGGAACATGGTGGGCAAAAAGGATGGAGCAGGGGCATACACAAAGACATCGGAGGGCAGGGGGAAGGAGAATAGGGGCAGCAAGCTAAGCACAGAGTTTAAGCAGGAGGTCAATGATGGGGCATAGAATGGGCAATGGAGGGCAGGAGGAGTGTACTGGTACATCATACTAAATTGAGGGCAGTGGCAGCACATCAGACCATGCATGGCAGGAGGGAGGAGGCTAGTCAATGGATTCACACAACAGAGGATAGGGAGGAGGGGGATGGGGCAGCAAGCTAACTGTTCAGAGAAGGCGGGTATTAGGAACTTTATTGTTTTTAAAACGTGTGTCTGTGCGAACTACTTAAAATATCAACAAGTATGCAGCATAATCTCACTTTTATTCAGGAAGAAGAGGACGTTTGTGACTGGGACTCCGGGCTCACTTGGCAGAAACACCCCCTGACCCTCCACCCCCTATCGCAAAATGTAATGCCCGTGAAAAGGGTAGGTGAACACAGTGTTATATAGAGCATAGTCCTGAGAGCACGATTGAAAATGAAAACTAGATATAGTGTATGGTATAAACTATGCACCAAAAAGTGTGATATAAGATGAACCGGGCGTGAAATATAATATGCAATACATTGTGCGCAATGACATATTCATTGGAGAGCGCGAGATAGCACAGGCACTGGCGCGTGCTATGCGATATGCGCCTTGGAGTGTAATATGCACAGGGCAGTGTTGTGTAACCTAACTAGTCTCTAAAGTTGTAATATAAAATATATGCTGGGGAGTGTAACGTTGCATATGCACTGTGACAAAGATATGGATCCCAGATTGTAATATGTATGGCATAGCACTGTGCGTTATGACATAGGCATCGAGGAAGGCACGTTAGATGGGGCAATATAACCCGTGCGAAGACAAGTGTGGCATGACATATTCACGGGGTGGTGTTACAGTGCACATGGGCTAGAGAGTGTCATAGCATATGCACTAGCTAGTGGAATACAACACAGAGGTGTGTGGCACTCAGCAGGCAATGGTGGGTGTAACACAGCATTGGGCTCTGCCAGGAGCACGCTGTGACTCTCAAGTGATGTTCGTCCCCTTTCCAGAGAGTAAAATAAAAAGTATTACACATCCGGCAGTGGATGTGTGTTTTATTAACCGTGAGGGGGGTTTCTTGCATAGTTTTGGTCGAATTTTTGTCGAATCCCCTTTGAATGGCTTGGTGTGCATGTGTATTAAATGTGCCAGTCAATAGCTACCCATGTTTGTATAAATAAACGACAAGGGTGTCTACCGGGATTAGGCACGGTAGGGCATCAGACATGTCAGAGCTTCACTAGTGGTGTAAATACACTACACGTGGATTCATTGTATGCATAGTCACCTTTTAATGAATATCACGCAAATCGTCATGGTGATAGGTACGTATGGTTTGTCCAGCATGTCCTAGGTATGTCTATAAATATATATATTTTTAAAAATAATAAAAAACAGTGGCCAGCCCTGGGGATTGGGGTCAAAAAAATATAATTAGGAGACAGGCCCTGGGGGATGGGGTCATCAGGGCCAATAAATTAGAATAAGAAGGGGAACCACACAGCCCCCCTTGTTAAAAAATTAAAATAAATAAAAGACTGGCATCGTGCCGGAGGCGACGCCCCCTCCTTGCAGCACTCTGCAAACGCGCCCCCTGGCGAGTTCTAAGTTGGGGAATTAATTCCTCTTCAATACTGAGGGTCCCTGAGGGCCAACTAGCCCAACAGGCATCTCCAGTATGCACCAGGGAGCTGCGCTGCAGACAGGTGTTCTGAGGCCAAGCCCCTTTTTACACCTCTCTGCAACGCAGCTCTGTGGCGCTTACTGGAGGTACCTAGTGGTCTAGTTTGACCCTAGGGACCCTTAGGATTCAAGGGGACTTAATCTCTCAACTTAGAACAGCCACAGGGCGCGTTTACACAGTTGTGAAGGGAGGGGACGGGGCCTGAGGTGCCGTGTGCAAACACGCACTATGGCACGTTTTAAATTGGGGATATAATTTTCCTTCAAAACTGAGGGCCCCTGGGGGCTAACTAGCCCACCAAGTGCTTCCAGTAAGTGCCACTGAGCTGCATTGCAGAGAGGTGGTCCAGGCTGTGCCACTTTTTACACCTCTCTGCAACGCAGCTCTGTGGCACTTACTGGAGGTACCTAGTGGGCTAGTTGGACCCTAGGGACCCTCAGGATTCAAATGAACTTAATCTCCCAACTAAAAACGGACACAGGGCGTGTTTACACAGTGGTGAAGGGAGGGGACGGGGCCTGAGTTAACGTGTGTAAAAACGCCCTGTGGCCTGTTTTAAGAGGTAGTTTTAATCCCCCTGCCCTATTATATACTAGGGGCTTACAGAGGAGGTCATGCTAATCACAGGGGGACCCCAACGCATAATGTTCCCTAGTGTATGTAGGTGTTTTCACTGTATTCTAAGTGTCTTTTAACATAGCACTGGCTCTAGGACTGGTTAGTCAGACTCAGTTACCACCAGTATCCGTCTGAAAAAGTTGAGGGTACAGGATGATTTTGCAACAAGGCTTCTTTCTGCTCTTCTTTTTGTTCTTTCTGCACGTTATCCTTCTTCCTGCACTTTTCTTCGTCTTTGAGGACTTCTGTTGCTTCTTTCTGCGCTTCTTTTTTTTCTTTCTGTGCATTTTTTCTTCTTTCTTCACATGTCCTATCTCTGTAGGCATAGTTAGAAATTAGCATTTAAAAAACCTTTGAAATTCACAGAAAAAAACATAGGTTTCAGGCACGTTATAGTTAGGAATTAGCATTTAAAAAACCTCAGAAATTCACTGAAAAAAACATAGGTTTCAGGGGTGTTATAGTTAGCTGGACTTTTCACTTGTACAAAACCATTGAAATTCCCCCGTTATAGTTAGTTCAGCTAACTATAACTCGCGTGCCCGCAATTCACTGCTGATGACGTCACATATTACATCACTCATGACATGGTCAGTGACATCACTAATTTTTTTTATTTTTTTTTATTTTTTATTTAGCCAAAAGAGAAAAACAGCCAAACAAAATACCAAACAAACCTTAGAGTCAAAATGTACAGCCTGTATGAGCAAATATAGTATTCTTAGTACAAGTTACAGAGTATATACAAACAAAATCATCGCTACCCTTTAATCCCATTGCAGACATTGCCAAATTCGTTCTATTTTGTTCTGGGAGCGAGGACCCCTGGCCTTTGCCAAGGCTATCTCCAATTCATATACCCCTCTTAACAGCTGCCAAAACTCCGCAAATGTTGGTGGTTTAGGTTCAATCCAGACCCTGGCGATGCATAATCGGCAACTAGCCATAATGATAGAAAATAGAGCTACTGAGATTAAACCTGGCTCATCTATTAACCCCAACAGTATCTCTTTCTCCGAGATAACAATGTTAGTCCCTGAGAGGTTGCATAGCTCCCTGGCAATCCTAGACCAAAAAGCAGATAATGATGGACAAGTAATAAACATGTGTCTAATATCGACAGCGTACAGAGTGCATTTAGGACAGAGGGTTTTAGGTGCCGTATAGGACGTAGCCCATTTTGAGATGATTTCAGGCGTATAGTATAGAAGAAATAGCATCCGATGTTGCTGAAGTTTTAGGTTGATAGAAGTGACAGAAGTATTTATAATCGATAGTGACCTATATAGTATAGTTGTACTAGTGCCAAAATACCGATTTAGTTTCTCAGCAGCCTGAGGAGCGTCATCTACTGCACCTAAAATTAAACATTTATACATTTTCCCTATACAGCCCCTGCCTCGAATATGTAAGAATGAACTTGCGGGTTCCCCCAGTATAGTAACTCTCGCTAAACCTTCCCCGTTTATGAAAAAGTCCCTAATTTGCAAAAATTTAAAGAAGGAGTGATTGGGGACACCGAATTCATCTCTGAAAAAAGAAAATGGTCTAAATCCGTCCTGATCATATAATTGCCCTAGCTGCAGTAAGCCGCATTGTTGCCAAGTCTTCCAGGCAGAATCGCCAAATAAGACCCCCAGCCTAGGATTCCTAAATAGATACGTGCTAGCGTGCAGCTCAGGAATATTATACTGCTTTGAGATATCTCGCCAAATCCAAGCGGCGTGACGCGAAATCTTGAAGCGAACGCGTTTGAAATAATTTGGGTCTGTCATCTGGGCTAGTACGAACCTGTAATCCATCCCACATGTTAACTGATATGAAGTCCACTTTTGGGACATACCGGGGCCATCCATCAGACTCTGCAAGCGCATAGCAAAGGCCGCCCAAAAATATAATTTAAAATCAGGTATACCAAAACCACCCCTCTCGTATGGGAGTTTAAGAAGTTTAATGGTCCGCCTGGCTCTTTTATACCCCCAGACGAAACTGCCTATAATGCCATCCAGTCATTTAAAAAAAGAAAATGGAACCCGCAGGGGAATACTCCTAAACAAATACAAGAACTTTGGGAGGACATTCATCTTGATAACATTACAGCGCCCCCAAATAGTTAGGGGCAGTTGATGCCACCTGCGCAGATCCGTAGCCACTTTCTTAAATAGTGGTTCATAGTTAATCTTAACTATTTCCTCCGTATGGCTGTTGAGGCTAACCCCGAGATAAGTGGCCTTTTGGGTAATACCCAATATAGGTGGACAGGGGCTGTACTCAACATTGGTAATCATTTGAGTTTTGCTAGTATTTAGTTTATACCCGGAAATGAATCCGAAACGCTGTGCCTCCAAGACGATCTCCCCCATCGCTTGGGCAGGGTCCGTAGTAAAGATAGGTAAGTCGTCCGCATAAGCAGTTATTTTAATATAGACTTGATTAAAAAGGACCGGGTTAATCCGCTGATTCGATAACAGATGACAAATGAAAGGCTCGATATATAAAGCAAAAAGAAGAGGAGAGAGGGGACACCCCTGTCGGGTGCCCCTCTGAATGGAAAAAGTATCTGAGGTCAGACCATTAAGCCTAATAACAGCCTGCGAGTTTGCGTAGATTTTCTGGATTGCCGAGACAAACTTGCAGCCAATCCCTACTTTTAGCATAATAGCCCAGAGTGAACCCCACGTTACTCGATCGAAAGCCTTCTCGGCATCCAACATTAACATTGCAGCTTTACCACCTAGACATTGAGCCTCATCAAACACAGCTATGGCAGTGTTAATGTGAGAAGTGGTATCCCGCCCAGGAACAAAACCATGTTGTTGATCCAACACTATTAGTTTTATATATGGAGCAAGTCGAGAAGACAAGATTTTTGAAAAAATTTTGGCGTCGTGATTGATAAGTGAGATTGGGCGATAAGAGCCTCTCTCATCTTGGGGCTTCCCTTTTTTAAGGAACACAATTATATTTGTTTGTTTCCAGGATGGAGGGACATCATGGCCGTTCATAATATCATTCACCATCTTTAAAAAGACCGGTCTCAAAGTTCTTATAAAGGTTCTGTAGAACTCCAGAGGCAGGGTATCCCCCCCAACAGCTTTCCCTGCGAGCAAAGCCTTAATTGCTTCCAATAATTCAGATCCATCCGCATCCCTGTCCATTGTAGGGGTAGTAAGAGGGTTTAAGATTTTCAAGCCACTCTCCTGCAGATAAGCATCTAGCCCATGGTGATCGGTGGTCGTATCGTCCCTATATAGATCTGTATAAAATTGCCTAAATTGCTCTAGGATCTCTACCGAATGATGAAAGGTTCGACCATCATCCCCGACAATGCTCTTAATTTGCGTATGAGCTCTAGAGTCCGCTAACTGATAAGCTAGGACCCGTCCAATCCTCTCTCCATATTCATATTGCCTTAATCTGGTTTCATGATACCGACTAGCCACCTTTTCCCTTAGCTCACGCGTGGTCTTAGCTCTCGCTATTACAAGTTTCTGATAGATATCTACTTCTCGATGATCTCTATTTAGTATTGCTTTAATGTGTTGCTGTTCTAATTCCAGGCATTCCCTTTGCCCGGCAGCGGCGAGGAGTACCTTGGCCTGGTTTTGGCGAAACAAGTACTGCTGAGTGATACCCCTAATAAATGCCTTTAAGCTATCCCAGACCATAGACCATGAAGCAGTATGGACGTTGGTGTCTATAAAATCCACTAGTTGTCCTTGCATGCGTTGAATATAGTCATGGTTTTTAAGAAGACTTTTAGGAAAGTAAAGCCCCTTGCCGCCCGGGGAGCTGTTAGTCCGAGACTTATTATAAACAATAGAGGGTTATGATCTGACGTAATTTTTTGACAAACCTCGATACTAGAATTTGATAAGCGAGCCCGGTTAACAAACACCATGTCTATCCTGGAGTAATGACGATGTGGTTGCGAAAAATAAGTAAAACCATTATCTAAAGGATAGACCTCCCGTCATAGATCAACCAACGGTGTATTCGTAATAAATCTTTAATAGCCGCCCTAGTAGACACCATTCTAACCCGACCCGAAACATTTGAAGAGTCCATTTTCTGATCTAAAATACAATTGAAATCTCCCATAAGGATAAGCTCACCCTCCCAGCCCAGCAACTCTGAGTTTAGAAAGGAAATATCCTTGGAGCAATCGCTATTCGGACCATAGACCACACAGATGGTAAATTTGTGTCCGTGAACCAAAAGCTGAGCAATGACCCATCTGCCCCTTTTATCACTGAGTGAGCGTAATAACGTAAATTTAGTAGTTCGTGCTTGCAAGAGAGCGACACCACGTATTGAGACAGTTTGTGAGGTACAGGTTATTAATTCATATCCCATTTGCTTAAAGAAAATACGGTCCTTGAAAGCCAGGTGGGTCTCTGTTAAACCAATAATCAGCGGTTTATAATCCTTTAATTCCTCCAAGACTAATCGCCGTTTAGTCGGGGAATTCAGGCCAGCCACGTTCCAGCACATTATGCGAACTCTATACATTTTCTACCGGGTATTAGACCAAAACACTGTCCCTCCAAGCCACAGTCTTGTCCTGATGCGGAAAATCCATCATAATCAATAACATTTTTAACACTCTTTTGGCTATTTTTAACTTTTACCCCCCCCTACACCTACCCCCTCCCCCAGCCCCAGCCTGAGTCCCCCCCACAACCCTGTGCCTACAGAACGGAATCACCCCCTTACCCAGTTGTCAGCAGACAGCAATACACCAAAGTACACCCCACACAAAGAGCACCCCCCCCGCCTCCAAAAACTAATAGGTACGACAAAATACAGATACGTTGCAGAGCCAGAAACCCGCCTAACCTTACCAGACAAATCATTAAACATTAGTAGATTATCTCAAAAAGAAAACCCATGAAGATGTGCAGAGTTACAAAGACCGTGGTATATCCCCAGTTAGAGACAGCCCCTGTCATTTCTTTGGTAATTGTTGCCATTTAGATAGACTTAACTTGGCCTCTTGTTCGTTAAAGAAAATGTGTGATCGCCCATCTTTGATCACCTTGAGACGTGCAGGATCTTGTAGAAACACCGATGCGCCGACACCTTTAAAAGGATCCATTAGCTGCCTTAGCTGCCACCGTCTATCCATAGTGTGTTTACACAGATCAGAGCGAACAAAAAAAGACAATGAATCGTATTGTACTGGGGCCGTGGGTCGAGCTTTAAAGAATATGGCTTGCCTCAATAAAAAGTTCCCAATATACACTAATATTGGTCGAGGGGATGATGAGGATCGAGAAGGGTTAACTGTGAGGGGGAGACGGTGCGCTCTTTGAATTTGCGAATCCATATCCCAATCGCCAAGGTCGGGAAATGCTTTAGAAAAGAGACTAACAATGAACCCTCGGACATCGGCACCCTCCCTTCCTTCAGGTACCCCAAAGACCCTCAGGTTCTGGAATCTTTGCCGGTTTTCCAGGTCCTCGACCTTTAATTGTATGATGGTCATCGTCTTATCTTGAGCCTTAATTGAAGCACAGGCGGCAGCGTTGGCCTCTTCCACCTCGGCCACCCGCTGTTGAAGATCGGAAACTTCAATACCAAGGTTTGAGACCTTTACGACCACCTCCTCCAGGGCGGTTTTAATCTCTTGCCTATCCGATCTCGCCTGGAGAAAGTAATGTTGTGTCTCCTCATGTTGAGTTG
This sequence comes from Triturus cristatus, assembly GCF_964204655.1. Taxonomy (NCBI): domain Eukaryota; kingdom Metazoa; phylum Chordata; class Amphibia; order Caudata; family Salamandridae; genus Triturus; species Triturus cristatus. The sequence continues at coordinate 680,523,756 of NC_140583.1, forward strand.
CCAATACTGAGAGTACAGTAGATAGAGTGGGTTCGGGACACGAAGCAGCGTTTGGAGCTTTGCTACTGCGTTTCTCGGTGTGCTCAGCTGCCTCTTCCGCTGGCAGGCCCACTGGTGTCAGAGATGCCAGACCCGGAGTCCAAGAATCTAGGGGTAGCTGTCGGCCCCCTGCAGTATCAGTTAAGTCAGTTCTTGCTGAATTTTTATCACTAGATGAAACCGGGATTATTACAGAGGAGGATTGAGTAATGGGGCTAGCAGAGGTCTCTGTACCTCCCAAATTGATAACAGGTGTTACACCATCCGTCGCAATGTCTCTGATGCCTCTAGTTTGAGATATTGAGACTTGATCTTCTCCCGCCACTATTGGTATTTCTAGGGGAGTATTAGGAGAGGATCTATGTCTTTCTGACCGAGTTGCCGAACCTGTTGAAGGATTATCCAGGCTAGCAGATAGGCCGAGATTGGATAGACGAGCGACCATGGTTCTCACTTCTCCTTTAGTAGACACCCATTTGCGTAGTGGACTTGATCCCAGATCCTTTTTTAAAGAACTAATAACATCTGGCCTTGTAGCGCCTTTGCCACCTCCTATGGTGCCAGCTGCTTGTGTCTTCCCGTGGCCGCGGCCCTTACCAACTCTATAGCCAGCTCCACAAGCTTTGGCGCCTTTGGTTTTGCTGGTTTTAACTACTTGGGGCTGTGACTCCATCTGCTCTGGCTCCGATTCCGCTACATAGTCTGTAGTGGAGTCCTGGATTTGAGATACGCTTGGGGACAGGGCTGCATCTTCGGTATTCCCAGATAGCAGACCATCGCATTCTGGAAGGTGGTCGGTACTAGATAGTCCGGTTCTCCCGATTCTCCCAGCCTCGCCCACACCCTTGGCCATCCCACTCTCCACTGCAGCGTTGAGTACCTCGGCTATGGGAAAACCTGGAGCGGAAGTTTCCGACCCAATAGCCTGCAGAAGAACAGTAGCTTGACCAGATTGCAAAAAATTCATAATGGGTTTGCCAAGGCTGCTGATGTTAGTAGTAATTTTGGGTGACACAATTGCAGAGGTGCCCCCATTACTACAGCTCCACCTATCCCCACCATGTACCTGCATGGGACTGTGCTGAGTGTTACTGTTGCAATGAGTAGCTGCCAGCTCCTCCTCTTCGTTAACCTCCGCAGCGGCAACTGCTTGTGGAGCCGCTAACTCTCCGCCGTGTTCCGCCCGGATCCGTCGAGTGCTCCGAGGGGGGGCCATCCCGTCGATACGGGGTTGCTCACCTTGTACTAAGCCACAGAGTTTGTTTACCGATCCGGAGCCTGCACGCCACCTCGCGCTACGAGCGCCGAAAACAGAGCCGCTGACTTGCGCGATTCGGCACATCGGTAAGTGTCTTGTGATATCCCACGATCAGCTCCTTACGGTTTTATGTTTCGAGTATATTGCAGTTTTTGGTTCTTCACTTGCTGTATCCGCGTTTGAGACGTTAGTCTTTGCCCGTTTGGCAAGGCGGGGCCATAGCCTTCAGCCGGAGGTCAGGGCAGCGGGTAGGGAGCCCTAGGGAGAGGCGTCCTTCAGAGGCGAACCGACGTCCGCCATCTTCCGTCCCCAGCCGAATCGGTCAGTGACATCACTCATGACATCACTGATGACATCTCAAATGACATCACTGATGACATCACTGATGACATCATCCTTGTGATAGAGTGGCAGACCTCCTCTCACCCTAATATAACCTTTGATACACACATTCAAAAATAGAGACTAAACTTTTCAAAACAATGGACATACCAATACCAGTTACAACAACCTCTTCAGTAATTCTAAGATCCACATACACATCCACACATTCACCAACAGTCCTATACAGTCACTCATACATGTATTCACTCATCATATGTACTCATACACCTATACATCCTGTTACACAATGCCACTCATCCATAGAGTTACTCACACACATAGTCACTCATGCTAATAAAGAATCAAACATACATTTATTTGCATATACAGTTATACACACACCACCACACTTACTTCTACGGAAACTTACACATACTTAGTCTTTTAAACAATCACTTATAGAAACACATACTTATTCATACAGGAACTCTTTCAATCTCTCACTCTCACATATACTCACTTATATACACCAATAGTCACATATACTAGTTTAAAACATATGTAGTTACTCATAAAGACACTATTGAGACAGTCATTCACTCACTAACACACCCATACACACACTCATCCACCCATACAGTCCTGCACACATGCTGTCTTCAACACATACAAAGAGTGAGTCACTCATTCATGCACCTATGCACTACGTAATACCTCCCACCGAACCATGCAGACACTCAGACTGATACTCAAAAAGCCAACTAATAACCTATATAGACACCCATGTAGCTACTCACCAACCCATGCAGCCACTTATACACAAAGTGAGAGACTGATACAGATATTTACATATTTAAACATTACTCACTAAGCCATGTATTCACTATGATACACTTAATCAGTCAGTTACACAATCAATTTTTCAAAAACAAATCATCCATTTAGACACTTATATACCCATTTATTCTTCCATCGACCTTGAGATATACATATATAAAACATATTTAATTTTCAGAAAAACACACATTCACTGGATGATGTCATCAGTGATGTCATTTGAGATGTCATCAGTGATGTCATGAGTGATGTCACTGACCATGTCATGAGTGATGTAATATGTGACGTCATCAGCAGTGAATTGCGGGCGTGCGAGTTATAGTTAGCTGAACTAACTATAACAGGGGAATTTCAATGGTTTTGTACAAGTGAAAAGTCCAGCTAACTATAACACCCCTGAAACCTATGGTTTTTTCAGTGAATTTCTGAGGTTTTTTAAATGCTAATTCCTAACTATAACGTGCCTGAAACCTATGTTTTTTTCTGTGAATATATATATATATATATATATATATTCACATTTGAGGGTACATTTGGCGAAAAGATCCGTGTTTTGTATAGTTGAGGTTGTGACCTCGGTGAAGTTAGTGCAGAGGGTTAATATGCCTGCAGCAAAGAACATGTACGAAGTCGATTACAGAGTGCATAGGATGGGAACAGATCTGCAGATTAATGCTTTCAAAAGAGACACCCGTTGGTGACTTGCAATTTATAACCTAAAGTCCTAATATAGAATAGTGAGCTATTAACTTTCAGCCCATAACTGCGTAAACACACCGACAAATACACATTACACAATTGATTAATGTTGCAAAGAGGGTACATTTGGCGAAAAAACGATTCTTATTATTAAAGGAAGCTCCCAACTTTGCTGTTTCGTTTTCGATACAACTTACCGATTCGCAAGGAACGTAGGGCTCATGTCTGGCCAGCTGCAAAAGTGAGGGGGAAATGGCAGGAGGCACACTGGCTGACACCTTTTATATCCCACCCATACGTTTTTACAAGGGTGACGGTAAATTAGTACATTACGTATGGTTTGAAATGTACGTATTTTGTGGGAATAAATACACAGCCAAGGGTGACGGTAAATTAGTACATTACGTATGGTTTGAAATCTACGTATTTTGTGGGAATAAATACACAGCCCAAAAAAATGGAAAAAAGGGGAATGGAAATAAAAGAATTGCCGTCAGGGTTAAGGGGAGGGGGCGCAGGGGGGCAGGGACGCGATAATATCGCTTGACAAGTTTTCCTTTAGCATTATTATTGCACAGCATTCAATGGTTTACTGATTTTAATAAAGCAAAAATATATTAATGTTTCTCTGTCAGCCGGAGCCCTTAGGTTTGATGTGGAACGGGGGTAGGTGGGACAAGTGGATTTTACAGGACATGTAGATCTCAGTGGCATTTTGTCCCTTGGACAACTAGACTATTTGGAAAATTCCACACCCCTGAAATAAAAGACCGGCATCGCGCCGGAGGCCACGCCCCCTCCTTGCAGCACTCTGCAAACGCCCCCCTGGCCAGTTGTAAGTTGAGGAATTAATTTCCCTCAAATACTGAGGGTCCCTGAGGGCCAACTAGCCCAACAGGTATCTCCAGTATGCGCCAGGGAGCTGCGTTGCAGACAGGTGTTCTGGGGCCATGCCCCTTTTTACACCTCCATGCAACGCAGCTCTGTGGCGCTTACTGAAGGTACCTAGTGGGCTAGTTTGACCCTAGGGACCCTTAGGATTCAAGTGGACTTAATCTCTCAACTCAGAACGCCCACAGGCCCTGTGGCGCATTTTTAAGTTGGGGAAATAATTCCCTTTCAATCCTGAGGGACCCTGGGGTCCAACTAGCTCACCAGGTGCTTCCAGTAAGCACCACTGCTCTGCGTTGCAGAGAGGTGGTGCAGGCTGTGCCACTTTTTGCACCTCTCTGCAACGCAGCTCTGTGGCGCTTACTGGAGGTACCTGGTGGTCTAGTTGGACCCTAGGGACCCTCAGGATTCAAGGGGACTTAATCTCCCAACTTAAAATGGCTACAGGGCGTGTTTACACAGTGGGGAAGGGAGGGGACGGGGCATGAGGTGACGTGTTCAAACACGCCACGTGGTGCGTTTTAAGAGGTAGTTTTAATCCCCTGCCCTATTATATACTAGGAGCTTACAGAGGAGGTCATGCTAATCACAGGGGGACCCCAACACATAGTGTGCCCTAGTGTATGAAGGTGTTTCCACTGTATTCTGAGTGTCTTTTAACATAGCACTGGCTCTAGGACTGGTTAGTCAGACTCCGTTACCACCAGTATCCGTCTGAAAAAGTTGAGGGTACAGGATGATTTTGCAACAAGGCTTGTTTCTGCTCTTCTGTTTGTTCTTTCTGCACGTTATACTTCTTCCTGCACTTTTCTTCGTCTTTGAGGACTTCTGTTGCTTCTTTCTGCATTTCTTTTTTTTCTTTCTGTGCGTTTTTCTTTCTTTCTTCACATGTCCTATCTCTGTAGGCATAGCTAGAAATTAGCATTTAAAAACCCTTTGAAATTCACTGAAAAAAACATAGGTTTCAGGCACGTTATAGCTAGGAATTAGCATTTAAAAAACCTTAGAAATTCACTGAAAAAACCATAGGTTTCAGGGGCGTTATAGTTAGTTGGACTTTTCACTCGTACAAAACCATAGAAATTCCCCCGTTATAGTTAGTTCAGCTAACTATAACTTGCGCGCCCGCAATGCACTGCTGATGACGTCACATATTACTTCACTCATGACATGGTCAGTGACTCACTCGTGACATCACTGATGACATCACTGATGACATCATCCTTGTGATAGAGTGGCAGACCTCCTCTCCCCCTAATATAACTTTGATACACACATTCAAAAATAGAAATTAAAATTTTCAAAACAATGGACATACCAATACCAGTTACAACAACCTATTCAGTAATTGTAAGATCCACATCCACTCATTCACCAACAGTCCTATACAGTCACTCATACATGTACTCACTCATCATATGTACTCATACACCTATACATCCTGTTACACAACGCCACTCATCCATAAAGTTACTCACACACATAGTCACTCATGCTAATAAAGAATCAAACATCCGTTTACCTGCATATACAGTTATACACACACCACCACACTTACTTCTACAGAAACTTACACATACTTAGTCTTTTTAACAATAACTTATAGAAACACATACTTATTCATACAGGAACTCTTTCAATCTCTCACTCTCCCATATACTCACTTATATACACCAATAGTCACATATACTAGTTTAAAACATATGTAGTTACTCATAGAGACACTATTGAGACAGTCATTCACTCACTAACACACCCATGCACACACTCACCCACCCATACAGTCCTGCATACATGCTGTCTTCAACACATACAAACAGTGAGTCACTCATTCATGCACCTATGCACTACGTAATACCCCCCACCGAACCATACAGATATCAGACACTTATACTGATACTCAAAAAACCAACTAATAACCTATATAGACACTCATGTAGCTACTCACCAACCCATGCAGCCACTTATACACAAAGTGAGAGACTGATACAGATTTTTACATATTTAAACATTACTCACTAAGCCATGTATTCACTAAGATACACTTAACCAGTCAGTTATACAATCAATTTTTCAAAAACAAATCATCCATTTAGACACTTATATACCCATTTATTCTTCCATCGACCTTGAGATATACATATATAAAACATATGTAATTTTCAGAAAAACACATATTCGCTGGATGATGTCATCAGTGATGTCATCAGTGATGTCATTTGAGATGTCATCAGTGATGTCATCAGTGATGTCACTGACCATGTCATGAGTGATGTAATATATGACGTCATCAGCAGTGCATTGCAGGCACGCGAGTTATAGTTAGCTGAACTAACTATAACGGGGGAATTTCTATGGTTTTGTACGAGTGAAAAGACCAGCTAACTATAACGCCCCTGAAACCTATGGTTTTTTCAGTGAATATATATATATCTATATATATATATATATTTCATGCAAGTTTCATCCAAAAGTGAAAGCGCACACAAAGGCAGGCAGACCCCAATAGTAGCAGAAGAGTCCTTTATTTAAGCAAGACCAGCAGCGCACTGAACATTTCCTTAAAAAGATTCCCTAGGTGTTTTGGAGCTCCTGCTCCTTGCTCACGGGAAACGCTAAGGCAGATGCAGGAAAACACGTGTCCCTTATCAGTGGTTAATGCCCTCAAATGGGTTACCTTATTCAAAGAGCTTCTGGGACATGGAGTCCTGCCGTTACGATATGACCCTTGATGGGTTCTGCCATCCGCGTAATACAGTCAAACAAGCTCCCGATGGAGCCCTCATTGCATGTGCCAGTCCAAATGTATGCTAAACCTGCCTATGTATCTGAGTCCACAGTCCACGGCTTTCTCAGTGGTGGTGCTGCCTCCCAGGCTGGTACAATTCATACAAGTTTCGTCCAAAAATGAAAGCGCACACAAAGGCAGGCGGACCCCAATAGTAAGCAAGACCAGCAGCTTAAAAAGATTCCCTACGCGTTTTGGAGCTCCTGCTTCTGCTCCTTGCTCACGGGAAAAGCTAAGGCAGAGGCAGGTATGCCTTTGTGTGCGCTTTCACTTTTGGACGAAACTTGCATGAATTGTACCGGTGACGTTATAGTTAGGCTGATATTTCACTTGTACAAAACCAGAGTAATTCAGCAATTATAGTTAGCTGAGCTAACTATAACTCGCACCTCCACCATGTACTGCTTATGACCTCACATATTAGATTACTCATGACATGGTTAGTGACATCACTGATGGCATCTCAAATGACATCACTGATGACATCATCCAGTGACTGTAAGTGTTTCTAAAACGTTTATGAGTGTTAAATATATAAACACCAAGGTGTATTAATGAATCAGTGGCTGTATGAGTGCCTGTATGGATGATTTAGTGGGGGTATATATATATATATATTTATATATATATATATATATATATATATATATATATATATATATATATATATATATATATATATATAATCTACTGGCGGTCGCCAGTAGATAGTTATAGTTAGGACCGTGTTTCCATAGGAAATCTCAAAATTCCATTTTGAATAACTTTGGCGCCGGTTAACGAATCCTTGTGAAATTTTCAAAACTAATGGGGCGCTCCGTTCAGCTCCTACCCTGAAAGTCTCGGGGTGATTCGTTAAGCGGGGGCCGAGAAAAAGGGGGGGTCCCAAAACGCGTTTTCCCCATGCATTTTTCCATAGGACCTTTAGTCGCAGCTACAGCCCGAACGGCCGAACAGAATTACTTGAAATTTGGCAGAGAGGTAGCCATAAGGTCAAGGAAGTGCCTTTCGCAGGTCTGGTGTAAATCTGTTCAGTATTTCCTGAGAAAATAGCATTTAAAAGCATATCAATATCTATACGCGCGCAGGGTGCGCGCACTGTGCAAGCCCTGTGCGCGCACCCTGCCGTGCGCGAGCGTAATTCTGATTGGTTGTTAGATGTCAGTAAACATTCGAATCGGTCGAAATCAGGAAGTGTCGGCCGCCATTTTGTCTGTCACACTGAAAAGGAAAGGTGGAGAACGTGAATAGGGGGCAGAGTAGGGAGTTCTTGACCCCCTAGCCATTGTCAGGGGTCACAGTAGGACCACGAAGGGCCAAAAAAAAGATTTGAATTTTTTTAAAAAACATCGTGAGGTGCGCGCACTCTGCGCGCACCCGAAAAAAAACATTAGAAAAAATAGAAATAAAAATCAAGTTTAAGTGTTTAGATATTAGGTGGCTCTAAAAAGAGCCCTTGTGTTTATTGAGTGTTTTTCGGTACCTACAAGTAAGTACCGATGCAGAGTCTAAAGTTCAAGAGGAAGACTCTGTTCCCTTCATCATTGAAATGTACACCGTCTCCTCTATAAATGTCTTGCATGTTGTAACGCAAGTTGTTGTGGTATATAGACCCCATACCATAGTCTCTGAGGAAAGCAGAAACAGACTTATTGACGTGCTTTCTTGCTTTGTCAATCTGCGGACAAAATTGGTTGGACCAGTTCCACTTTTGCCTTTGGCATATATTAGAATATACAAAGGCAGTTTGTGGAAAAAGTGACATCAATTGCAGAAAGGTGTCTTAATAAGCATTTCCAGACCTACCCCAGTTAAAGTGCCTAGGTCATTTCCACCACAGTGCACAATAATAAGGTTAGGCTGTGGGAGATGTAGAAAGGTTTTCACCAAAGGCATTAATTAGTGCCACTTTAATCCTCTCTGACCAATCCATTTAATGTCTACATTTGGCAAAGCAAGGTCTTTTACAATACCTCTTTTTTCTGCAAATTTTTCACTCCAGAAGACATAGCTATGACCTACAATCCACACTGTGAACATCTTTCAAGGAGAACAGGATGCACTCAGGAAGTGTCTTTCAGTAGAATGGCAATATGAAAAGAAAGACAGCTGAAAACTGGAGGCATACATACTTTTTTTTTAATAAAAAGAACTCATTGGCTGATTCAAACCATTTTACAGTTAAAACTAGGCTGTATGTTTACATTTTTAAAAGCATGTTTTGGATTGGTACAGAAAAATGTGTTCCCACTGAACATTACTTTGGATTTGCTGTTAGGTTTGAAAAGTCAAGCACTCTTGCTCTTTGGCTTTGAAACATTGTGTGCTGAACTTCTGACCTCTCTGCTCACACCAGTGTTCCATGACCTGTTGCTATGGTAGCAGGCAGAAGTCATGTTGAGGGAAGGGATGATTTGGAAAGGGGATGAAAGTTGCAACCAATAGAACTGTGTGATTCCATTTGAAAAAATGTGGGAAGGACTGTGATTTTACATTAACATGTATCTGTGTGAAAAAAGAGAGGGAAACATTGCCATTTACTGGTTGTGGTGAGAGGAGAGAGGTGTACAGCTCTGAGATTCTGGCTCTGATAATCTGCTGTTTGAGTGCCACATTTCTTTCTCAACTAACTAATTTTAAAGGTGAGTTATGAGTTTGAGAGGGGATGTATGTGGTGATTTTTGATATAAATATTAGAATTGTCATTCTTGTTTTAAAGTTGTGTTTTACATTTTGTGTTTTAGGAGATATTTAACTGTCTTGAACTTGTAAGATATTATGGAGTATGTCTTCACTGTAAGTTAAGGTGTAGTGGTATCACTGAGGAATACTGTTTTGTGCCTAGAATCACATCATGAGTCGGTCTGCACACAGGATTAGTTGTCAGAGATTTAATTTGTGTTGCTCTTGTTCTGTTAGCCTTGCACTCGCAGAAAAGGGGCAGTTTGTTTTCCTAAAGTGTGATGGTTAGCATTCAGCAGAAATCAGTTACTCACAAATGAGAGGCAAATGCAAACACATTTGAAAATAGCATGGTACATTTTCCTACCACTTTAAAAGTTGTGTTTTACATTTTATGTTAAGGAAGATATTAAAGTGCCTTGAACATATTAGATATTATATAGTATGTCTTCACTATAAGTTAAGGTGTACTGGTATCACCCAGGAATGCTAACACATTTCAAATCAACAAGGTAGATTTTCCATCAAATCTTGCAATGGCTGAGGTAGTTCCTACATGTTCAAAACACAAATTAACCCTTACCACACATGTACTCTTACACACATATCTGCAGTGTTCATGCAGTTGTGCAAGTCTCCATGCAGATCTCTCTTGCAACTGACAATACACAGTCTCCAGAAACACACTCTTTGCACACATGCAGCAGCTTCTCCTACACTCCCATGTGTAATACTCAGCTCTGTGTTGTGTTTCAGATAGCAGTGTGTAACGCAAACACATTCAACGTCATCAAGGCTCATTTCCTTTGCTGTAGTCTAATCACTCACCCTGTAACACATGGTCATGGTCTCAAGGAGCTGTTAGGACATGTGCTCTTTTTGGCTTGTCTAAAATATAAGGGAAATGTGTCAGGCTGTCACAGTAATTATCACTTGCTCCATCCTCAGTACTAAATGTGCTTTCAAATTGCTAAAGGAAATATCGCTTTCTGACTAGAATCACACCATGAGTCTGTGTGCACACAGGAATTGTTGTCAGAGATTTAATTTGTGTTGCTGTTGTTCTGTAAAACTTGCACTTTCAGGAAAGGGCCAGCTTGTTTTCTTCAAATGTGTTGGTTAGCACTCAGCAGAAATCACTATCTCAAAAATGAGAGGCAAATGCTAACACATTTCAAATCAACAAGGTAGATTTTCCTTCCAATCTTGCAATGGCTGAGGTAGTTCCTACATGTTCAAAACTCCAATATTCCCTTACCACACATGTACTCTTACACACATATCTGCAGTGTTCATGCAGTTGTGCAAGTCTCCATGCAGATCTCTCTTGCAACTGACAATACACAGTCTCCAGAAACACACTCTTTGCACACATGCAGCAGCTTCTCCTACACTCCCATGCATAATACTCAGCTCTGTGTTGTGTTTCAGATAGCAGTGTGTAATGCAAACACATTCAACGTCATCAAGGCACATTTCCTTTGCTGTAGTCTCATCACTCACCCTGTAACACATGGTCATGGTCTCAAGGAGCTGTTAGGACTTGTGCTCTTTTTGGCTTGTCTAAAATATAAGGGAAATGTGTCAGGCTGTCACAGTAATTATCACTTGCTCCATCCACAGTACTAAATGTGCTTTCAAATTGCCAAAGGAAATATCGTTTTCTGCCTAGAATCACACCATGAGTCTGTGTGCACACAGGAATTGTTGTCAGAGATTTAATTTGTGTTGCTGTTGTTCTGTAAAACTTGCACTTTCAGGAAAGGGACAGCTTGTTTTCTTCAAATGTGTTGATTAGCACTCAGCAGAAATCACTATCTCAAAAATGAGAGGCAAATGCTAACACATTTCAAATCAACAAGGTAGATTTTCCTTCCAATCTTGTAATGGGTGAGGTAGTTCCTACATGTTCAAAACTCAAATTAACCCTTACCACACATGTACTCTTACACATATATCTGCAGTGTTCATGCAGTTGTTCAAGTCTCCATGCAGATCTCTCTTGCAACTGACAATACACAGTCTCAAGAAACACACTCTTTGCACACATGCAGCAGCTTCTCCTACACTCCCATGCGTAATACTCAGCTCTGTGTTGTGTTTCAGATAGCAGTGTGTAACGCAAACACATTCAACATCATCAAGGCTCATTTCCTTTGCTGTAGTCTAATCACTCACCCTGTAACACATGGTCATGGTCTCAAGGAGCTGTTAGGACATGTGCTCTTTTTGGCTTGTCTAAAATATAAGAAAAATGTGTCAGGCTGTCACAGTAATTATCACTTTCTCCTCCACAGTAGTAAATGTGCTTTCAAATTGCCAAAGGAAATATCGTTTTTTGCCTAGAATCACACCATGAGTCTGTGTGCACACAGGAATTGTTGTCAGAGATTTAATTTGTGTTGCTGTTGTTCTGTAAAACTTGCACTTTCAGGAAAGGGCCAGCTTGTTTTCTTCAAATGTGTTGGTTAGCACTCAGCAGAAATCACTATCTCAAAAATGAGAGGCAAATGCTAACACATTTCAAATCAACAAGGTAGATTTTCCATCAAATCTTGCAATGGCTGAGGTAGTTCCTACATGTTCAAAACACAAATTAACCCTTACCACAAATGTACTCTTACACACATATCTGCAGTGTTCATGCAGTTGTGCAAGTCTCCATGCAGATCTCTCTTGCAACTGACAATACACAGTCTCCAGAAACACACTCTTTGCACACATGCAGCAGCTTCTCCTATACTCCCATGCGTAGTACTCAGCTCTGTGTTGTGTTTCAGATAGCAGTGTATAATGCAAACACATTCAACATCATCAAGGCACATTTCCTTTGCTGTAGTCTAATCACTCTCCCTGTAACACATGGTCATGGTCTCAAGGAGCTGTTAGGACATGTGCTCTTTTTGGCTTGTCTAAAATATAAGGGAAATGTGTCAGGCTGTCACAATAATTATCACTTGCTCCATCCACAGTACTAAATGTGCTTTCAAATTGCCAAAGGAAATATCGCTTTCTGCCTAGAATCACACCATGAGTCTGTGTGCACACAGGAATTGTTGTCAGAGATTTAATTTGTGTTGCTGTTGTTCTGTAAAACTTGCACTTTCAGGAAAGGGCCAGCTTGTTTTCTTCAAATGTGTTGGTTAGCACTCAGCAGAAATCACTATCTCAAAAATGAGAGGCAAATGCTAACACATTTCAAATCAACAAGGTAGATTTTCCATCAAATCTTGCAATGGCTGAGGTAGTTCCTACATGTTCAAAACACAAATTAACCCTTACCACAAATGTACTCTTACACACATATCTGCAGTGTTCATGCTGTTGTGCAAGTCTCCATGCAGATCTCTCTTGCAACTGACAATACACAGTCTCCAGAAACACACTCTTTGCACACATGCAGCAGCTTCTCCTACACTCCCATGCATAATACTCAGCTCTGTGTTGTGTTTCAGATAGCAGTGTGTAATGCAAACACATTCAACGTCATCAAGGCACATTTCCTTTGCTGTAGTCTAATCACTCACCCTGTAACACATGGTCATGGTCTCAAGGAGCTGTTAGGACATGTGCTCTTTTTGGCTTGTCTAAAATATAAGGGAAATGTGTCAGGCTGTCACAGTAATTATCACTTTCTCCATCCACAGTACTAAATGTGCTTTCAAATTGCCAAAGGAAATATCGTTTTCTGCCTAGAATCACACCATGAGTCTGTGTGCACACAGGAATTGTTGTCAGAGATTTAATTTGTGTTGCTGTTGTTCTGTAAAACTTGCACTTTCAGGAAAGGGCCAGCTTGTTTTCTTCAAATGTGTTGATTAGCACTCAGCAGAAATCACTATCTCAAAAATGAGAGGCAAATGCTAACACATTTCAAATCAACAAGGTAGATTTTCCTTCCAATCTTGTAATGGGTGAGGTAGTTCCTACATGTTCAAAACTCAAATTAACCCTTACCACACATGTACTCTTACACACATATCTGCAGTGTTCATGCAGTTGTGCAAGTCTCCATGCAGATCTCTCTTGCAACTGACAATACACAGTCTCCAGAAACACACTCTTTGCACACATACAGCAGCTTCTCCTACACTCCCATGCGTAATACTCAGCTCTGTGTTGTGTTTCAGATAGCAGTGTATAATGCAAACACATTCAACGTCATCAAGGCACATTTCCTTTGCTGTAGTCTAATCACTCACCCTGTAACACATGGTCATGGTCTCAAGGAGCTGTTAGGACATGTGCTCTTTTTGGCTTGTCTAAAATATAAGGGAAATGTGTCAGGCTGTCACAGTAATTATCACTTGCTTCATCCACAGTACTAAATGTGCTTTCAAATTGCCAAAGGAAATATCGTTTTCTGCCTAGAATCACACCATGAGTCTGTGTGCACACAGGAATTGTTGTCAGAGATTTAATTCATGTTTCTCTTGTTTTGTTAGACTTGGACTCGTAGGAAAGGGTCAGCTCATGTGATAGGATTTGAAAAGCTCAAAAAAAAATTGTAATGAATTAAAATTACATAAAGGTATTTTTTTTTAGTTTCTTGCAGGTATTGCTGAGCAACAGTGAAACAATTTAAAGATGCCTATAAAGTCAAGAAAGAGAAAAGAAAAGCAACAACAACTATATTTGAAGACAACTGGTAAAAAAAAAATAGGAGGAGAAGCTCGTGTTGGAAAACAGAAAAAGTCTTCTGGTAAGCAGACTAAAGAATTTTTAAAAAATATCTTCAAAAAAAAAATGATCGAAAGATAAATTCAAACAGTGTTTCAAGTACACAACAACAACAGAGTCGACAGCAAAAACAAAATGCTAATGTAGACTCAGACGTAAGAAAGAGTGACTTAACACGAAAAATAGATTTTAAAAACATTCGTCAAAAAATGTTTCAGAGAAGAGTGATGTTAAATTTGCTAAAGGATGTGAAAAAATATAAGAAGAAAACCAAATTTTATAAGAAAAAGAAATTTATTGAAAGTATTGTTACCAAGGCATTAGAAATAAAAAAAAAACTATTCATTTTAATTTTGAACAGGATGCGTAGATTAGATAAATCAGTCAATGCAATGAAGTCACAAAGCAAAAGGAAAAGAGAAGTGAAAAAAAATACCTTTTGTAAAGTGTTCTTAGGAGAATGGAAGCATAGTTCAAGTACTGAACCATTTTTTAATGAAGAGAGTTATCTTCAAAGTAATAGTTTGTTGCATGCAGTTGACACCAATGGTAGAGCATATGAAGTTAAGGATGGTTGTGTAATGGAAAAGGAGAAAATGGTTCCAAGAAATGAGGAAGAAGTGATGGCTGATGAGGTTATGGGGAGACGTCCTAAAGCCCCAGTGTACACTTGGAATTGTAGTAGTATTTGTACTGTGCGTCAGGAATCTATTGATAAATTACGTGACTTTCTAAGAGAATATAGTAAAAAGAGTGTTAAACAGAAAATTAAGGTGCTTCAAAGACTAGATCCATGCAGAGTGAGAGAGAATACTGGTTTGCAAGGACATTCTCTGGCTTGTCTATCTAGGAAAGTGTGTCAAAGTGTTTTTCACCATTTTAGGATGCTGGCTGTTCATCATACTGAAATGAGAAAGTTTGTGAGAACATTGTATTTTGCTAAAAGTCCAGCACTAAAGTTAAATGAGTTGAATAATGCTCTGTTCCGTGGATCTGTATCAGATGTAGTGAAGGTTACTGATGAGATTCAGTTTTGTTACTTTGGTCCAGAACAAGAAAGTGCAGAAAATGACACAGTTATTGATGAAAATGTGGAAGAGAATGTAGAACTTACTGTTAGTAAAAATTTTGAAGATGAAATGACAAAATTTACTATCATCTCTAATGAAAGACCAAATATAACTTGTATTTGTTGCCGGAGAAGCCATTGTAAAATTCAAACAAGTGAAAATGAAGATAATTATAAGTGGAAAGATTTTGCAACATATATATTTCTGGAAAATTGTTTTGAATTGGGTGAAGATCAGCGTATTTGTAAATACTGTTATAACAAGTTAGAAGAAAATAGAATGCCAGCAAGAGCTGTACATAATAAATTAGAATTGGTTGATATTCCTCCAGAACTTTCTGATTTAAATACGTATGAGTCTATACTCGTTCAATGTGTCCATTCGTTTCAGACCATAGTGCGTATGGAGCCAAAAACAAGTAAATTACCTCCTTCGGATTTACAAAGAGGTTTAAAAGGAAGAGTTGTCTATTTGCCATTGGATTTGAAAAAAAATATGGAAACAATTGATGCAGATACTTTGGAAACTGAATCATTAGTTATTCTGGTTAATGGTGTACCTACAAAGAATAAGAAAATTTGGCAGAAGCTGGTGGATGTACGAAAAGTACAAAGAGCAAATTTGTATTTGAAAAAAAATAATAAATGGTATGAAGCCATTTACATGGATGAAGATGAAGAAGAAATACTAGAAGACACAGGAATACCAACAGGGCAAATTGAAAAAGTGGATAAGTCAAAAGAAGAATAAATTTATGAACATTTCAGCATATATCCTCTTCATTCTAAAGAAGTTATGGGAAATGCTATTGATCTGTTTCAGATGAAGAAAGCAAAAGGAACTCCTGTGAGTGTATGGGAGGAGAGCTTGGAAGCTCGTTGTTTTCCCCAACTGTTTCCTACAGGAGAAGGTGGACGATATGATGAACGTCCAGTACAGATTCCTGCTTCGGAGTATCGGACTACAAGATTATATGCAGAAGATCCCAGATTTCGTCAAAGTATTCCTTATTTGTTTCATCTTTTATTTGAAAGTGACTTGTCTGCACTATCTTATGCAGTAAATCACATTTTGAAAACTGGAGTACATCTACATAATGTGTCAGCAAAGGACTTTATCAACAAAGTGCAACAGCGAGATGATCATTTGGAATCTCAATTGATCAATTTGATGGCTTGTCAGCGTGGGACTAATGAATATTGGTACCGATGCCATGGAGAATTGAAGTGTATGTTACGGAATTTAGGAACTCCTACATGATTCCTTACCCTAAGCTGTGCTGAGTACGCTTGGGATGATCTTCTGGATTTTCTTCGAGAGGCAAATTCAAACATTAAAAACATACAATACAAGACAGCAGGAGAATTGTGCTCATTGGATCCAGTTAATGTTTGCAGATATTTTAATCATAGATTTGAGGCTATGATGTCCTTCATCTGCAATAAAAAAAATCCACCTCTTGGAGAAGTTGTGGATTTCTTTTGGAGAAAAGAGTACCAAGCAAGAGGTGCTCCTCACATTCATATGCTGTTGTGGATCAAGGATGCCCCAAAATTTGGAACAGATGCTGATGAAGCAGTTTTATCTTTCATTGAAGGATATGCAACATGTGCTATACCTAAAAGCACAGAAGAGAAAAACTTAAAAGAGAAAGTTTTACGTTTCCAAAGTCATCGATGTGGAAAATACTGTTGACGAAAGTACAAGAGTAAAGATAAATTCTACACAAAATGTCGATTTGGATTTCCACGACATGTTCTTTCAAAAGGAAGAGTAAACAGTTTTATGTCAGCTATGCGACATACTATTACAAGAAAATCGCCTAAGAATACCTACAACCTAAGAAGAAAAGAAGAGTCAAAATATATAAATGACTACAATCCAGTCATTTTATCCATGTGGAATGCTAACATGGATATACAGTATGTGGCTGACAATTCTTTTGCTGTTGCTCGGTATGTTACTTCTTACATCACTAAATCTGAGAAAACGGAATTGAAGGAAATATGGGAAGAGATTTCTCACGAGAAGACTGTCAGTAAGAAGCTATACAGTTTCAGTTTAAAGATGTTATCACATCGAGAAATTGGATCCTACGAATGCTCAGATATGTTATCATCTGCAAGTCTGTACTCGAAATCCAGGAGAATAATTTGGGTAAGTTTAGGCCTTGCAGGAATGCGAAATCGGGTACTGAAATCTATTCGAGAAATTGAATATTTAGCAGAGTTCGAACCAGAAAGTACAGACATTTTAAGAATAAACATGTTGGACACATATTACCCACAAAGAAGTCATCACCTTGAGAACATGTGTCTCTATGAAGTGCTGCAGAACTTCATTTTTAAACGGAATGCCACAGAAGATATCAACAATGGAAAATATAAAGTCAGTGGTGAGGAAGGATGTTTGGTGAAGCAAACAAAAGCAAGTTTGATAAATCACCGGAAGCTGAGTTGCGACACTCCTGACAAAAAGGAATTTTACTACTTGGCACTTTTGCAGCTGTTTAAACCATGGCGTTCAGAGGACGAACTACTTGGAGAATTCCAGAGTTATGAAGATTCCTTCAATGCTAGCAAAGACAGCATAGAATGCAGTACTTTCACAACTTATGTTCAAATGTTAAATGAAGAAATTGAACAAGAAGCAACAATTGCAGCTGAAGTAGCTAGAGACAGTTCTCAAGACAGTCAAAGTTCTGGGACATTCAGTCAAGATCCTCTAGGACAACCAATCGTAGAAAGTGAAGCAGCAATAGCCATGAATGAAGTAGAAACAGCTATGAATCAAGCTCAGGAAGATTTAGTAGACTTAACATATTTTGAGCAGCAACTGAATGAAGAACAAAAACAAATTTATGAAGAAGTCAGGAAAAAAATTGATCACGGATTACTACATGAAAAGAAAGAGTGCTCATGCGCATCATTTGAACCAATCAGGATGTATGTGAGTGGACAAGCAGGAACTGGAAAAAGTTTCTTAATTAATGTAATTAGAAGCTACCTACAGAAGAAAATGGATTCCATTTTGTCTTGTGTTGTTACTGCTCCAACTGGGTTAGCAGCGTATAACATACAAGAAGTTACCTTACATTGTTTGCTAATGTTACCAGTAGAGCATGAGAACAAAATACAGTACCACAAACTAGCAGGAGAAGCATGCTTGGAAGTTTCAAGAGTATTGAAGAAAATGAAAGTACTCATTATTGATGAGGTAAGCATGGTATCAAACTTAATGCTTGCCTTTGTGCATTTAAGAATGCAGCAAATTCTGAAGACAGACTATGACGTGTTATTTGGAGGAAAACACGTCATAGTTTTTGGGGATCTTTTGCAACTTACTCCAGTTAAAGGACAACCGGTATTCCATACACTTACACATGAAGACACGAAAAAGTCATTAGGAAGTATAGCCAATGTAAATATTTGGACATATTTTGAGTATAAGGAACTCATTACCAATATGAGGCAAGCCAATGATGAGGACTATGCAAGTATTCTGAAAGATATAAGAATTGGACTACTCACAGAACATGGCAAAAAAGTATTACAGAGTCGATTGCTGAGTAATTTGTTTACAACAGAAGAAATAGTTCCAGAGAAAATATACAAGAAAATTGCTGAAAATAATACTGTAATCTGCTTAATGCCAACACTACATGAATGCTCTGTATTCAATCAAGAACTTTTGAAATTGGAAAATGAAGAGATCATAAAACTGGAAGCTGTGGATAAAATTCAACATGAACGAATAACTATTATATTGACAGGCAAATTGGCTACTAAATTGGATTCTCTGGAGAAAAACATTTCAAAAACAGCTGGTTTGGAAAAGAATCTTTATGTGTGTATGAACTGTAGAGTAATTTTAAGATATAATTTGGATGTAGAAAAAGGTTTAGTGAATGGAGCTATGGGTAAAGTTGTGGGTTTTGTAAAGTACCAGAAAAAAGATGGAATTGAATTCTTAAAAATAAAATTTGATCAGATTGAAGAGGTTAAAGTCATTAGTCATTGTTCAGTTCGTTTTTTGCTAGTGAAAGACTTATATGCACGTAGGAAGCAGTTTCCGATTTCTCTAGCATATGCTGTAACTATTCACAAGTCTCAAGGATTAACTGTTGATAGTGCTTTTGTAAACATTGGATCTACTGTGTTTAAAGAAGGTATGGCATATGTTGCTTTGTCACGCGTGAAAAAATTATCTGGTTTATTCATGATAGACTTTGATGACTCAAAAGTAAGTGCTGATGCAAACTGTGAAAAGGAGTATAATAGATTAAGAAGAAGCTATGCTCCTCATTTAGGTCAGTATCCTGTGTTTGAAAAACGTGTTGTTTGTCGGAAAAGGAGATTTGAGAATATCTGTAATGAGGATGTACAGAAGAGAAAACAAAAAGACAGTGATGTGACTGCAAGCAAAAAGAAAAAGGACAGTGTGGAAGAGGTTGTTGGTTGTCATTTTGAAAATAGCTCTGGTGTCAACTGCTACGCAAATGTAGTGCTGAATGTTGTATTTTATTTTGAAAGTTTGCAAGAGCAGATAATACTAATTCATGAAAAAAGATTCTGTTCTTTGCTGAGTCTCCTTTATGAGAAGCTGAGTAATGATAAAAATAAAATAGAAAGTGCTTCTGATGTTAGAAATATTTTAGATGTATGTTCTGGATGTACACAATTGACACAAAATGTCCAGCAAGATGCACAGGAATTCTTGATGTATATCCTGATGGTACTGGAAGATGAAGGGGTATAAGTAGAAAATGTATTTGGTGTCTCTTATAAATGGGAACATTGTTGTGATAACTGTATGAACACAAGCAGTACTGATGTTGATTCTGAAAGGTTCATATATTTACCATTACCAGAAAGTAAAACAGTGACTTTTAGTAAATTAGTTAAAGATGCTAATCACAACATGGAATGTTCTGAATGTAAATCTGAAATGTTGTCAACGTTATTTTTAAAGAAATATGGGCAGTATGTAATTTTAATGGTACAACGTTGTAGAGCTGATGGAACAAAATTTGAAACTTTACTAAAGAAGTTTGTTGGTAATCAATTATCTATATCTGGAAAAACTTTTGTAGCAGTTGCAATAATTTTTCATGACGATCCTTCTATAACTTCTGGTCATTACACAGTTTATCTTAAATGTGAAAAGGGATGGACACTGTGTAATGATTCTCAATTGATTTTCAAGCAACGTTTGCCTTATGATTTACCCAATTGTTACTTAATTTTTCTGAAACCCAAATTTTAAATACTAAATTCAGCATCTGAAGAAAGCATTATTTAAATTTTAAAGGATTAAAATTGAATATTTCACTCAAAAAGGCTTTTAAACTTACCATTTGGCCTCAAGGAAAGGTAAAACAAACAATTGTGGACTTCTTTGACAGATAATATTTTGGAAAATGTTCTTTTGCAACAAGGTTTACAGACGTTATTTCTTGAAAATTGTTATTGTACTTAAAAGGTATTTTTGACATTTCTATTAAGGTATGTTTTATGAGGATACATTTGGGGCTTTTATAAACAATCTTTCAGATTGTTTTTTTTTTTGCCCGCTGTTAAATGATGAATATAATTGATTTCACTATTTTCAGTGAAAATCAAAACATTCTGAAAACAGCAAAAAAAGGGAAAAAAATTGCTTTGCTAAATATGAAAAAACATGTACTGTTTAATAAAATGTATTGTTGAATATTAATACTTTTTTTCATTTTTTCAGAACTAGAAAGAAAATTTAGAAAATGTAATTCAGTTTCCTTGCAATTAAATAAAAACATTTATTTCTAATTAAGTTACTTTGATGGTCAGGTAAGTTTAAAATATCTGTATGTGTCACTGCTTTCGTTTCATGCTTCCTTTTCTTCACCTCTCCTTACCCTGCTTTTCTCATTTCTCTTCTCACTCTCTCTTTCTGCTTTACTACTCTTTTGTAACTCCCTCACTCCTTCTCTACTACTCCCCTACCTTTACTACCTCCATCACTAATTTTTCATCCATGTTTCTTTCTCTGTATCCATATGTCTTAGTCTTTTTAACTGCCTTACTCCTTCTCAGTTGTTTGCTTTCTGTCTCTGTATCTGTCACTCTCTGTTTGTCTGTTTTTTTTTTTATTTTTTTAAAGACCTTTATTTCAGAGAGAGTTACACAGTACACAGCTTTAAAGCCTACAACCCTATGGGCCGGCCGCGAAGGTTATACTTTTGCAGGTAATATGATCACACAGCCCTGCGCCGTCAACCCGGGGGTACGGCAGCGTTAACGGATGCAAGTGTATCCTGCTGAAGTGGAGGAAGTTGAAGGTCTCATTTTGTGTTTTAACACCACTATACATCATGAGCATAGTGCCCCAACAGGCGTAAAGAGGTCTAACATTCAAACTCCCCCCCCTCTTCCCCCCCCAAACTACGGTCAACACTCAGAGCCCCCTCGGTATTGCATGTCCCACGCCTTTCTCTGAGCACTCGAAGCAACAAGAGCAGCAGGATTTTACACATCCCCGGGGTCCTCCTTTGCGACTGAGGGAGGCTCACAAATGCCCCCTCTGTACTCATTCCACTTGGACCACACCTCGACCCACTTACGTGGGCACCCTCTCGCCACGTAAACAGTCTTTTCCTGCAGCATGCACCAGTCCATATCAGTGTTCCAGTCTGACAGCTTAGGTGGCGTAGGACTTCCCCAGAGCCTGGCTATGTTTCTCTTCGCTACCACTTGCCCAAGCGTCACCCAGAGTCTCCCCTTCGGTGGCAGGTCCGATGGCTCCCATATATTGAGGAGGCACCTCTTAGCCTCCGGGCAGATTTCCACCTCCCACACCTCCTCCATGCACCGCACCACCCTTCGCCAGTACCTCTGAATCTTGGGGCAGCCCCACAACACATGGAAGAAGGTACCCGTGCCACCACACCCCCTCCTACAGAGTGCCGTGTCTGCCCTCCCCATCGAGTGGAGTCTCGTGCAGGAGATGTAAACTCTGTGTAAAACCTTCAGTTGGATTAGTCTCAGTCGGGCTGATATCGCGACCTCGCGCGGGGAAGCCAGGGCATATAGCCACTCCTCGTCATCTATCTCCAGCCCTTCGGCTACCCATTTTTCTCTAAGGGGATTGAGCGTATCGGGCGGGTTATTGATGAGTTTTTTGTAAGTGAGGGATATGGCGTGTTCCGTGAGGTGACCATCTAGCAGTCTATCTTTAAGCGGGGAGGCTTGTGGCAGTTTGGTCTCAGGTGGAATATTGGCCTGTAGGGAGTGACGCACCTGCAAATATCTAAAGTATTCGGTTTGCGCCAGCTCATATGCATCTTGCATTTGGGCAAATGTGCGGATTCCCGTCGGGCCCCAGATGTCCTTAATTTGGGAGATGCCGATCAAGTCCCAGTTGCGGAATGCCTTGGTTCGCCCCAGGTTACCCAATTTTTCAGAGGCCAGAGTGGCGTGGCCAACGTGAGGACTCCCGACCAACCGAGCTTCTTCTGTGCGATGTGCCAGATCTGGACCGAGTGGAGTGTAGGTCCTGTGAGGCGACGCACACCTCTTCTGGCATAAAGGGCTATTTCATAGTTCCCCCCAGGGAGCAACCATCTGTCCATGCCGTAGGCTGGATCGTTACCATCTCCATATGTCCCTTGGTTGATCGCGGCTAGATGGGCTGCCCAGTAATACTTGCGGATGTCGGGGAGGGCTATTCCGCCGTCGTACCAGCCCAGTGTGAGCTTGGCGAGTGAGATACGGGGCAGCCCGGCCCAGAGGAGGTCGCGCAGTGCGGCCTCGATAGCCATGAAGTAGCCGTTTGGAACCAAGTCCGGGTAGTTTTGTAGTGCATAAAGAAACCGTGGGAGCGCTAGCATCTTAAATAATGCCGCCCGGCCAAGCAAGGACAGCGGTAGGTGCTGCCATGACTTGGCTTCCCGTTGGAGCCGAAGTAGCGGCGGCTTAAGGTTATGCTCATACAGCAATGCCTTGTTAGCTGTGATGTACACTCCCAGGGTCTTAAATCCGTCCTCTGCCACCTTAATAGGACAGGTGTCTGGTAGCCGCGGGGGGTCCCCTCGCAAGACGTACAGATGTGATTTGGCCCAATTGACCCGGAATCCAGAATTGAGCCCGAAACTAGCCAGTATGTCGAGCGCCACGATTATTGATCCTCGTGGCTAACAGAGATAAAGGAGTATGTCGTCGGCGTAGAGGGATATCCTATCCTCCCACCCCTCCGCCCATGCTATGCCCCTCAAGGCGGGATCTTGCCGTATCCAGGCCGCTAGTGGTTCCAGGGAGAGGGCGAAAAGAAGGGGAGAAAGGGGGCAGCCCTGCCGCGTCCCTCTTCCCAGCGTGAAAACCTCTGACAGCCTATTGTTCACCAGCACCTGCGCCAGGGGTTCAGCATATAGTAGGCGCACCCAAGCTGTGAATTGAGGTCCGAAGCCCAGTTTGCGCAGGACTGCAAACATATACTGCCATTCCAGAGTGTCGAAGGCCATGGTGGCGTCCAAGGAGACCACCACCGCGTCCTCCTGCAATCTATGGCGCTGCCCCAATACCCCATTCAGTCTCCTGATGTTGAGGGCCGTGTTGCGGTGGGGCATGAATCCCGACTGGTCGGGGTGGACTAATGAAGGGAGCACCGACTGAAGCCTATTGGCCAGCGTCTTTGCCAGTATTTTGGGCTCTGTGTTTAGAAGCGAGATCGGTCTGTATGATGAACAGGCGTCCGTGGGTTTCCCCTCCTTCGGTATTGCCACTATGGTCGTTATACGCTGATCCCGGGGTAGCATCCCCACTTCCCTGCTATGGTCGAACATGAGTTTCAGGTGCTTACTAGTGACGTCCGGCCGGAGCTTGTATATCTCTATCGGGATGCCGTTTGGGCCGAGCGCCTTCTCGGGGCGGAGGTCCCCTATCGCACGCTGCAGCTCGATCTCAGTAATCGGGCTGTCCAGAGCCTCCCGGTCTGCAGCCGACAGGATGGGCATGCGTATGTCGGTGAGGAGGTTCACGGAATCCTCCTCCGGCCGGTCCGACCCACGCCTGTAGACCTGCTGGTAGTGCCTAGCAAATTGATTGACTATTTCTCGGGGCTCAGTAATTACTCTCCCGGACTCGGTGCGTAACTCTGGCACCACCCTGCTGGCCTGTTGCTTCCTCTCGAGCCAGGCAATAAGTTTCCCGGCTTTATCGCCCTGGTCGTATATTCTGCCCAACTTGTGCCGAGCCATCGTCTGAGCCTCTTGGGTCACCAGTGCCTTGTACTCTGCCGCCTTTAACTGCAGCGCGTGCCTAGCCTCCCGGTCCCCACTGGTCGGCGCCTCCCTTTCCAACACCTCCAAATCTGCCTCCAGTGTCGCGACCTGTCGCCATCGCTCCCGCCTTCTCGCCACTATAGCCGAAAGCGCCTCACCCCTTACCACGGGTTTGAATGCCTCCCACAGGATGACAGGGGACTCAACCGACCCAACATTCTCCTCGAAGTAGTGCGAGATGGAATTGGAAACATGCTTCCCAGTGTCTTCCTGTTTTAGGTGCCAAGGGTTAATTGGCGCCATGCAGCCCTCACGGCTAGTCCCAAATGTAATGTGTGTACGAACCGGTGAGTGGTCAGAAATGCCTCTGGGCAGGAGCTCCGCCTCCAGCACAAGCATGCCTTGTTGCAGCAGGGTGAGGATGTAATCCAGTCGTGAAAAGGAATGATGCGCCCCCGAAAAGAAAGAAAACTGACTGTCGGTGAGATGGAGCAGGCGCCAGACGTCCGTAAGCCCGAAGGCCTCCAGAAAGTCCGCCAACCACCCCTGTCCCTGGGGCAGGTCCCTAGGGGGCTGCCTATCTCGGGTTCCTGATGCCACTGCGTTAAAGTCCCCTCCCAGCACTAGCTGACCCTCGGGAAGGGAGAGGAGAAACGTGCCCAGGTCTGTAAAGGCCCGGGCCTGGAGGCCCGGCGGGACATAGACCGAGAGTAGGTTAAGCGTGCGGCCCTCCCAACGTCCAGACACAGCCGTGAAGCGACCCTGTGGGTCCGTCTTGGTGAGGTCTACATGGAGGGGCAGCGAGCGACGCAGGAGTATCCCCACCCCCCTCGACCCGGAGGTAAAACCTGAGTGTGCTGCCAGTGTGTAGCCATATCTATTCAGTGCCTTACAGACATTCCCCATCAAGTGTGTCTCTTGCATGAGCACCACATCCGGCTGGTGCCGTTTGAGGAATTGTAGAACAATAGTGCGTTTGAGTTTGTCCCCATGTCCATTAACATTCCAACTGAGTGAGGACCTTCAAGCTTTTTTCCCATCTCCTAGCCATAGCTGTCGCTTATCAGGGTGCCTCGTCCCACCACCCCAGCTGCATTCGTGCTACCACAGTTCGTGTGACCGTAAAAGATCCCCAACTCCCGCCCCTCCCTGGTTCCCACCCCGCAATTGCATAGAGTGTACAGGACAAAGGAAGTGACAAACAGACCAGGCCATTTTCCCCCTGGCGGGTCTGACCCCAACATCTCTACCCCCCTGCAAAGAACAGATCCCCCCTCCCTGCCCCCTGCTCCGTGGGCTCTGAACTACCCACCACCCCAATTAGCAGAGCGCCTGTCGCCCAACCCCACCCCGGAGGAGCCTCCGAGTAACTCTACTTGGGTAGTCCGTGGGCCAGCCCCCTCCTGACCGCCCGTCCGTGGTGCCCCAATTCGGTAAGTCCCTCAGACCCATGGTGCCACATCTAAACAGGGAGCCAGTCCCGTGCGTGGGCAGGCAGTCCCACCGCCCGAGGGCCATCAAGTCTCACAGTCAAACCATACGTTATACTTTACTGTCCGACGTCTTCTCATCAGCGCTTTCGCGGGCTCATCTTGCTGCACCGTTTCTGGGTGAGTCCCAACGGGGACTGTTCGACCTGGAACGCCAGGACCGCTGAGACAGCTCACCCCCAACCGCTCGTCCTGTCGCTGAGCCCGGGGAGGGCTGCCCTGTGCCCCTCCACTGGGCGTCGTCCTGCCGGGGAGCCTCCGCCGTCTCACCCACGTCCAGCCACTCCTGCACCGCCGCCGGTGAGGTGAAGAGGAGGGACCTACCGCCGGTTATAATCTTCTGTTTGGCGGGAAAGAACATCATGTACTTGAACCCACGCTCACGCAACGCAGCCTTGACCCCTTGAAATGAGCGTCTTTCCTGCTGGACCTGGAGCGTGAAATCAGGAAAGAACCGGATCGTGGCCCCCTCATACTGTAGATCACCGTGTTGTCTCGCCGCCTGGAGGATAGCGTCGCGGTCCCGGTAATTCAGTATTTTTGCTATAATTGTCCGTGGCGGGGCCCCCGGCTTGGGCCTTGGGATCGGGGCTCTGTGCGCCCGCTCGATAGTGAAGAGCTTAGATAGGCGCTTGGGTTTCAGGTGGGTGAGAATCAAGTCCTCCAGAAAGAGCTCCACACAGTCCCCTTCATGTCCCTCCGCCACCCCCACCACGCGGATGTTGCTTCTACGGGCCCTACCTTCCTGGTCCTCGAGCCGTAGGGCCATCAGCCGGTGTTAGTGTACGAGCTCATTGACCCTGCCCTCGAGCCACTTCTCCGAGTCCTGCAGGGCCTTTATGTCTACCGCATTGGTCTTGGACCTGTCTGTGGTCTTCCCCAGGTCGGCGCGGAGCAGGTTCACCTCGATCGTGATCTTGTCCATTTTGGTCTCCAAATTTGTACCCAGGGTTTGGATTGCGGCCATTATGGATGTCAGGGTAGGCTCCGCCGGACCTGCAGCCTCTTTCGCGGCCCCTCCCAGCTGTGGCATCGCCTTGGCTACTGTATACTGGTCACGCTTGTTGGTCTGGGTCGCGGCGCCACCCTTAGGCCGCATGGCGTTCCGGATGCGTCTGGGGCCAATTGTGCCTCCGTCCGTAGTACCGCCCAGGCACCCCCGGGTCCGCGCCAGCTCCAATCCTGCCCGTATGGCGTGTCCTGTCCCCTCGGCGCTATCCAGGGATCAGCTCGGGGGGGGGGCCTCTCGTCAGCAGTCGATCAGCCTATTCTCCGGGTGCGAGTTGCGCCGTCCCACGCCACCAGCTCCCAACTGTAGGCTCACTCCCATCCACGATCGCGGGCCCCCACCTGTGATGCAGGGCACTCCACAGCAGCTGCCCCAGCCGGTCCCTTCCCCTCGCTCCGGCCGCCGCTAAACACAAGATGGTTGTCCGTCGCACTACCAGGTGTGTCTGCTGACCGCCTCCGCCGTCCTGATAGCTCGCCTGCCCTTTAGGCGTCTGGGTCCTGCCGCCAGTGTATATGGGCCGCGCGAGTCCAGCGGCGGCCCGGTGCCTCAGGCGAGGCCGCGCCCTTCCTCGCTGCCGCCCCCCGGGGCACGTCGATTTGCAGGCCCGAAGCCGGGGCCTCGGGTGAAGCTGGGAGCAGTCACGGGGCTCCAGGGGCAAAGCGCCGGGCCGCCACCACCCGCCGCGGCCGCCGTCCCAAGCCGTCCGCAGGTCGCAGGAGCGCTCTGAGCCACGATTTCAGGTCGCTGGGCCAGAGGGAGTCGGGGGCCTTCACAGGCGACCCCCACAGCTCGGATGTGTAGCGGATGTAAGGGGACACCAACGGTCCCGGCGGAGCTCCGGGATCAGGCGGCCATTCCTCACGGCGTCTGGCCACGCCCCCCTCTCTGTTTGTCTGTTTTACCCTTAATTTCCTTAACATCTCTGGGGCAGATTTACAAGCCACCACTACGTCACTTTTCTTGACGTACTAGTGGCGCAGGGTGCTTTTCCATATTTACAAGGAAAGGATAAGCCACTGTGTGTGTCTTTTCCTCTCCTTGTAAATACAGCCAATTCCAACGCAGCACTAAAATAAGCGATTATCTTTTTTGATAGGTTTAGGGTACCTATACGTAAGTACTGATGCAGAGTTTAAAGTTTAATAGGAAGACTCTCTTCCCTTCATCTGTGAAATGTACACCATCTCTTTTTTAATTACTTTGCCACTCCCCTCTCTTTGTCAGGGAGTCCCTGAAGGTTTACTAAAGTTGAAAAAAATGATTATTTTTTTTAAAAAACATCATTGGGTGCGCGCAGGGTGCGCGCACACCAAAAACAAAATTGACAAATTGATTCAAAAAACAAGTTTTTGTGTTTAGATTTTAGGTGGCTCTAAAAAGAGCCCTTGAGTTAATGTAGGGACAGAGGAAGAGAAAAACGGGAAAAAAAATAACAAAACTATGGCCTAGTGCAAGAGTGCTCTTCAAATTTTCTCTGAATGAGATCAACACTGCTCTCACCCATAGTAATAAGAATACCACAATCCATGCACCGTGTACTCATCCTCCCAAAACAAGGACGAATATCCAGAGGTGTGTAAGAAGGTGAAGGCACCATCGCAGAAGAAGTGCTCGGCTGAGCTGCCAAAGATGTGCTCGGCTGAGCTGCTGCAGATGTCGTCGGCTGAGCAGGTGGAGGGTTTGCTCCAGAAGCTTGACGAAAAGTCACAGGATGCATTTTCTCAACGTGCCTCAACATTGTGTGAATACTAAAAGAGTACTTCTTATTAGCATTCCCACGTGATAAGGTGCGGTGACAAAGTATGCAGGTGACTTTTGGTGCATTCACCTTCTTTTGTCCCTCAGGAAAAGTGAAAAACTGCCATATAAAGGAGTCTTTCTGCTTCCTCTGCCTCTGTCTCTCAAGAGTGTCCTGTTCACTCTCAGAAGGTGGCTGGTGCTCTGCCATTGTCTAACAAAAACAGAGTAGCTCCTTCTCCAAGGGAATCAGAACTAACAATGAGGGGAGTGGGTGTGATTTTGGAAGAATCTGGAACTGAAAGTACTTTGAACCAATGAAAAGTGATGTTTCTTGATCACATGACTTGCCATGAGGGGATTGGGTGTGGTGTTGAAACAATCTGAAACTGAAAGTAATGAAAACCAATTAAAAGTGTTGTTTTATTAATCACATAACCCGAGGTGCGCGCACGGAGCAAGCTCAGAGCGCGCACTGTGCAATTACGCATGCGCGAACGCATACGCGTGCATGCGCATAAGTATTATGCGCGTACGTAACGCGCATACGCAGCACGCACGCATGCGCGAACGTCAGCGCGCGTACTCTGCGCGTATTCGCGAGTGTAGCGCGCGGAGCACGTACGACGCACGCAAGCGTACGTATGCATGCGTACTGGGTGCGCGCTGCGAGCACGTACTAAAACGTACGTATGCGAACGTATATAACGTACGCATGCGTACACAAAAAACGTACGCATGCGTACTAGGTGCGCGCTGTGAGCGCGCACTAAAACGTATGTATGCGTACGTAGATAACGTACGCATGCATACATGAAAAACGTACGCAAACGTACTAGGTGCGCGCTCTGTGCGCGCACCCTAAAAATTTATAGAAAAAAAAAAAGACATAAAGTGGACATAAGTTAATAGAAGATATTAACCATGCTGTTCAACTTTATCCAAATTCAAAGTAAAAAAAATGAGTCACACCAAATTAAAGGATACAGATAATTTATAAATGAATACATAGGGAAATTTTTGTAAAAGAAATATATAAAAAATATATTAAAAAATTCTAAAATTAGCATTTTAAAAACCTTTGAAATTCACTGAAAAAACCATAGGTTTCACACACGTTATAGTTAGAAATTAGCATTTAAAAAACCTTGCAAATTCACTGAAAAAACCATAGGTTTCACACACGTTATAGTTAGGAAATAGCATTTAAAAACCTTACAAATTCACTGAAAAAACCATAGGTTTCACACATGTTATAGTTAGCTGGACATTTTACTCGTAAAAAACCAATGAAATTCCCCCGTTATAGTTAGTTCAGCTAACTATATCTCGCGCGCCCGCAATCCACTGCTGATGACGTCACATAATACATCACTCATGACATAGTCAGTGACGTCACTCATGACATCACTGATGACATCTCAAATGACATCACTGATGACAGGTGGTAGGATTATAGGTTGTAGAAGACTGGTCAAGAAAAGGGATCTGTATGGGTTACAGTCATATGACAAAGTGTCAGATGACTTATTAGTAGAAGGTGGAGTTTTGATGAAAGCTGATTATTTCCCCCTGAAAAGCTGATGTCATTGGATATTAATAATGCCAATGAGAAGCAGTTGGGTGCCACTATGATCAAACATAGAGTCTGTACTACTTTCTGGTGGCATGATACAGAGGTGGAGGAAATCGTGAAAAAATGTGTTATCTGTTCTAGTTGTGAGAAAAAACTAGAAGTCTGTCCTCCTCCCCTGCAACTTATTGAATTGTCATCTTCACCTTAGGTAAAGGTTGGACGTGTTCTTGTACATTCTTTCAGTGCTTTGCAGTCATAGCAACGGTTTGCTGTTGTCACGATAAACTACTGTAGTATGTGGTAAGGATTATTGTAAAATCCAACACTGGAAGACTAATGCTATTTGTCAATGGTGTTTTTGCAGGATGGGATTTTCCAGAATTTTCTATTTCTGACAATGAAGTATTTTAAGTGAATAAGGAAATAGTATCATTTATGGAGACTGGTGGGATGATGTATAGGAACTTACTTTATCATCCCCAAACCAAGATGATAAGTTGAAAATATGAGCAGAGTTCTAGGTGAGTGCAACCAGTAGTGACTTGAGAATAGATGTGATATATATTTTGGGAGCTATTAGGCCCATGTTGTTGTTTTACTGGACTACCGCACATTCAGTGACAAAGGTTACTCCATTGCATTGTTGTGGAGACAACTAGGTTCTAAATTGTGTCCTACATATCAAGGTGCTTGAAGGAGGACTTTCAATACGAGAGTAGGACGTTCTAGTCAGAGCCAATGTTGAAGAGGCACACAATAAACAGGTTTCGAGGGACTTAAAAAAATGCAAGACCCGTGGGCCTTCATGTGGGCGGGATGGTGCACAGAGAGAAACCTTGTCATGTCAGAAAAGCTGATGTAAATTTGTAGACCCTGTTGTGATTGACAAGGTTTGTGGGAGTGCAATCAGAGTGAGAGAACGTCATTGGTATAGCATAGATAGAGAGTGGTTAAAGTGGACAAGGTTTTGGAGACAGCTTCTAGCTAAGATCATAATTAAGACAGTGTTTAACCTTTCAAAGTAGTAGCTCTTCTGTCACTTTCTGCAAAAGCTCTCGCACACACAAGATAGCTCTCAAACTCAGACAAGCTACTGCCTCCATAGGTTAGATAAGTATGCACTTCTCTGCCGAAGATATCTTTTTTGGAGGGTTGGGTCCTTTTTGTTGAAGAAGTGTCATTGTAATATCTGCTTAAGCTGAAGGTGTGAAGGTATGAGATGTGGGAGACGTTTGCAACATTGTATGTACTTCTACTTAGTGCATCTAGAAAGTTTAGGATTGTTTGCGCTCAGTGTTGACATTTTCCTTAAAGAATGTTGATGCTTCAATCTCCTGCCAGTTTGGGTTTACTTTCAGTTTCTTTGCGCATTTGGGTGGCTCGATCTACATTCACATTTTCATTAGACGTTTTTATACTGAGCACTTTGGTGGCCTCCTTCATTGGAATACTGTATCTAGGGACTTTAATAACAGGTAATATGATGAACTCATTTACTGGCTCTCTTTTAATCTCACTGATAGCAATAAAGATGTCGTTTCCACCTGTGACCTGACATTCTCTGAACGTCCGTTTTGTACCTGGTGCTCTTGCCCTGTGTCCACAAAGAGCTCCACTTATGACCAATCGAAGTTAGTAGCCTTAATTGAATTCACTATTAGGGTGTGTATTGATCAGTTCTTTAAATAGGAAAGCAATGATGAGCATTCTGACTAAAGCAACCATAAATTAGGTCCCTAGTACCCCAAAACTGATAATCCCTAATGTCAAAGAATATGCAAATGTTCACAATTCTAATAAATCTGGATGCTGTTTGCCACATGTGAAATAAATTCTCAATGTTTACTTTGATGTAAGAAAATGTGCAGTGTAATCTATATTGAGGCAGCTGTTTACGGAATAAAAGGAAAGGAAACATTTTAGGATAAGGAAAGGGACCTGTCTTGGAAGTTACAATTGACTCTAGTTTTTTAGAACAAGTATATTATTGATGATGCAGAATTGAAGCCTTTCTAATGGTTGTGGGCCTCTGGACCTAAACAAATTCAGCATTAGTACATCTTCAATTTTCAAGTCAGTAAAAGTTTAGCCGTCTTAAAACTATCAACATTAAAGCTTTCTTTGATCGAAGTTAAACCAGATATACAAAAGAAAATCCTTCATAGGTTCTATTTAGAGAAGAACACCAATGTACTTTGCTGATCATTCTAGTGCACTGTTACTTGTGTTCCTAATGTATTTGTATTGCAAAAACATGAACAGCAAAATCATTTGTAGATTCCAGGCACCACAGAAACAGGGTAACAACAAAAGAGACACTTTAAGGCCATTACGCAAGAAGCAAGATAAATACGTCTGAATGAAGAGCAATCTCTCTTACCACCTCCGAGTGAAACCTGCACAATTGGCTTCACAAACAGAAGTGGGCTAAAGAACGGTGATGGATTAAACCCAGATAAGTTGACTGGGGGTGAGTGCTTGCAATGTTCAACACTCCGTCCATCATTTCCTTTGGTTTTTGCTTTGTTCGCCATAAGTTGGCAGGGTATGCTCAGACGTGAGCCCCTTGCTCACTTTGCCACTGGATTCAAGCAAGCCTGGCTGAAGACGGCTGAAATGCCAGAAACCGGTCCTAGGAAGCTTGTTTCCGGTCCAGGGAAGACATGGCTTGGCAGTTCGGGCTGGACTGTTCCCATGAGGCACAGGGTCAGACTGATTTGCATATGGCCATGTTTGAACTGGGGTGGCAGAGTGGGCTAAAGAACGGTGATGGATTAAACCCTGTTCAACACTCCGTCCATCATTTCCTTTGGTTTTTGCTTCACAAACAGACATTAAAATAGCAGGAGCAGAAAAAACTCTTAGAATATATCAGAATAAAAGATCAACTGCCTTTTAACAATAAAAGTCTTAAACAAAAAGGAGACTTCCATGTTAATCTCTCCAGGTATGAGAAATGGCTCTAGATAAATAGATACTACCCACACACTAATGAAAAAAGGCACTCCACCATTTACTTCTATGCTTTTGCCTCTTCATTCCCCTAGTTAATAAATGTTTTGTATGGAATAAAGTACACTATATAGTAGCGGC
Source organism: Triturus cristatus (assembly GCF_964204655.1). Classification (NCBI taxonomy): domain Eukaryota; kingdom Metazoa; phylum Chordata; class Amphibia; order Caudata; family Salamandridae; genus Triturus; species Triturus cristatus. The sequence goes on from NC_140583.1 coordinate 680,557,185, forward strand.
CGTAAAAAGGGCCCTTGGGAAAAGTCTGACAATTCTTCCTTTGGAATTACTTCTACAGTTGAAGCAAATTCCTGACTTTCATTAGGTTTCACAAAGAATCTTTAGAGTACTCTTGGAAAACTATAACAGTCGTGAAATTCGTGGAGTCCTCACGTGCCTTTAAGTATTCATATATAAAGTCCCAACAGGTGGAATCACAGTTATAACTCAAACTTGCATTTACATAATTAGGTTTTTCAGTTTCTCCAGAAGAATATATTTTCCCTATGATGGATCCCCCTCCCATTGTCCCACATCAAATATAGAAGAGTTACCTCCGCATTCCTGGAAATTTGTCGAGCCATTACAGGGTAGGAATCTACCCGCACGTGCAGATTCAATGTATCTACAAACGAAGGGTGAGTTCTTTTACCTTTGCAGGTAAGACCATACAAGAAGGCCTATAGCCCCCCCCCACAGCTCTTAACTTGCAAATGAGAGAGTTCAACAACACTGACCACATTTCTTTACTCACAGATTTTCTGAATGCAAGTGCACTTCAACAACAGAAGGCAGAGTCCAAAGGTTTGGTCAATGATTGAAATCTTCTTATAAAGCAAACACAAGGAGATGATGGACGGAGCACTGAAACTTTTCAGACACTCACCCCCAGTAACAGATCTGGGTTTAATCCATCATCATTCTTTAGCTCGCTTTGCCACCCCAGTTCATACCCAGCTATATGCAAATCAGTCTTGACCCTGTGCCTCATGGGAACAGTATAGCCCAAACTGCCAAGGCAGGTCTTCCCCGGACCAGTAACAAGCATCCTGCGACCAGTTTCAGGGCAACACCCCTTATCAGCCAGGCTAGCTTGAATCCAGTGACAAAGTGAACAAGGGACCCACGTCTGGGCATACCCTGCCAACTTAGGACGAACAAAGCAAACACAAGGAGATGATGGACGGAGCACTGAAACTTTTCAGACACTCACCCCCAGTCACAGATCTGGGTTTAATCCATCATCATTCTTTAGCTCACTTCACCACCCCAGTTCATACCCAGCTATATGCAAATCAGTCTTGACCCTGTGCCTCATGGGAACAGTATAGCCCAAACTGCCAAGGCAGGTCTTCCCCGGACCAGTAACAAGCATCCTGCGACCAGTTTCGGGGCAACACCCCACATCAGCCAGGCTAGCTTGAATCCAGTGACAAAGTGAACAAGGGACCCACGTCTGGGCATACCCTGCCAACTTAGGACGAACAAAGCAAACACAAGGAGATGATGGACGGAGCACTGAAACTTTTCAGACACTCACCTCCAGTCACAGATCTGGGTTTAATCCATCATCGTTCTTTAGCTCACTTCGCCACCCCAGTTCAGACCCAGCTATTTGCAAATCAGTCTTGACCCTGTGCCTCATGGGAACAGTCCAGCTCGAACTGCCAAGCCAGGTGTTCCATGGACCGGAAACAAGCATCCTGGGACCCGTTTCGGGGTAACACCCCTCATCAGCCAGGTTAAGGCAACTGACCTGGAAATAAGCAAAAGCCTTGTTTAATTCAATTAAGGCAGCCCAGAAACATTTTCCAAAATACTTTTTAGTTTGTATGAATTAGGTTAATAGGCCTAAATTGGCTGGATAGTCACAACAGGCCATTTTTAATATAGGTGCAATCTCAGTATCAAGCCGACTATAGATGATATGTGGTGCAGTAGCATGTGCCAAGAGAAGCAGATATGTCCCTGCTGTGTCTAGGAGATCCAACAGGAGCTTGCCACATCAGTGTGTCTAACACTCCAACAATTTAATTATGCTTTGAGTCGAATTTGCTATGGAAAAGGACAAAGCATTAGGGCCTGCACTTTTGTCGATGGAATGAGAGTTGCCAAAGAGGCTGGCAAAATTGAAGGTTTTAATCTGAATAAGTCATACAGGGCAGTGGAAAAGAAACATGGTCAATTGAGGTCAGGTTTTCCTCCCATTCTTGATTGACAAGGAGCATCTGAATAAAATAGGAATTTGAATGTCCAGTAGTGTGCCTCCTGACATGGATAACATCAGCTCTAATAACCGAAAAGTAATGCCTAACGTTGTGTATCGCATGAATGCACTGGTTGACCAGCTTTGCTGGGTCTTCCTTTGTTCCAGATTTTACTCACTATAAACTTGATCACCAGTGTTTCTCTCTGGGATAAAATTCCCCCAATGACCCAAACATATCAAGGCGTTCTGCCCGGGGCTATGTCCCTCTTTGGGCATGCATGGCAGCGTGAAGCTCAGGCCAGTGCATCAGGAACCTGCATGGGCCCTCGCTATCCTTAATTGTGCCATTCTTCTTTTTTTCAGCTTTCTTGTGGATTGGTGCTAAGATGCTCAATGTGAAAGTACTGAATTTGTTTTTTATTTGCACTATCCTGGACATTTTCCCACTCCTTGTTTGCTCTATAAGCTCCTTTTATGAGTGGTCAAAATGTGAATGCCAGTATTATTCACTGACAGCAATGGCATATAGATGTTAAAATTTAGCAGTAACAAAATGGAGTTCTGGAGGAAGCATCAAAGGAATAGGTGGCCTGAGAAAGAAAATGTCTGCAGCGCTTCTAACTGAGTCCTGGTCAGGAGAAAAGATTTGACATCTCCTGGAAATGCCCATGGCAGCTGATGTAACTGAGTCTCCCAACCAGAAGGTTGTGGTTGACGATATTTCATGTTGTTAAAAGATCCTGCAAAATCAGCATTAGGGCCTATTCAGAACAAAAATACATATTTTCTCCTTTGGTTCAGGGTACAAGGGGTGGTCTGTAGCAGTGCTTAATTTGTATAATAATAAGTACCAGGTCCAAAGATTTGCTCAGAAGGCTACGGCCTGTGCTACTGTATGTCATTGTGTCACATACCAAGGCTGTGTAGTCTTGATTCCATCTCATAACTTTTTCATCCACCACAAGGCACTCTGCCTTTGTCTCACTCTTGCAGGTCCCTGCTTTCCCCCTTTGTCACTTTTTTATGTCTTTCCCTTCATCTTTCTTTCCCCCTTGTATGTTTTTCTCTTCCTCTTTCTTTCCCCCTTGTGTGTTTTTCACACTCTTGGTCTGGGTCAAAGTCTGATGACGAAAAATGAGTGTGCGTGAGCCCCACCCTGAAATTAGGCACCTGTCTTTGGGCATGACAAACTTATAGATTTATCTTTAGGAATGAAGATTAGCTACTTTACTAATAATAAAGCACGTCAATTATCCTGTTACATGTATGCATGTATGAAGGTGTGATTTTTATAACGCAAACCTAGCCAAAAGGGGCCAGCAAAAGACGTAGGCAGTTTTAACCTCTCTCTTTGCTCACCCATAAGCCCCTATGTTAGGTTTTTTAGCTTGTTTGGAATCCAGAGTATAATCGCTCCTCAATCTTCGAGTCTATGAAGTTCTCCTTTCAAAAGAATCACATTTTTATTATAACACTTCCCAGTTCACGAGCACCTACTCCTTTTCACTTTTTGTGTACCAAGGCTTTGCCATCAAAAAAGAAAACAATTGCTGGGTTATAATAACCATATACTTTTAGAGAGGAAATTACAAGAACCCAGCAGAGCCTATTGGAAACAAGCATTTGCAATGCAATAGGTCTCGCATGTATACGACTTTAAGCTATTGGCATTGTAAATGACAATGCCTTTTATTTATCTGTTTTAAAAGGAACACAATAAAAAAAGGCATTGTCATTTACAATGTCAGTAGCTCAAACTTGCGTAAATGCGAGACCTGTTGCATTACAAATGCTTGTTTAACTGTTCCCTTATTAGGATCCCCTCCAATACCTTTCTTACTTTTCTTACCTTCAAGCAGCACTGCCTAGACGCCTTCGGGCAGCAGTGCGCTATACAAAAGTATTTTTCATTTCATTTTCAAGTAAAGCCCATTGCCCGAGTAAGTATGGCAAATGGTCACTTTGCCTAGGGCGCCAAATCTGCTAACATCTACTCTGCTACAACACCAGCAGGAGGACTGAAGGGCACCCTCACACACAGAACAGATGCAGCGCAGGTTTCAGTGTGGGCAGTAGAACAGCGCACACTGCAAAGATACCTAACACACAGGATAGGGACAGCATGGGCGGCTGCACTGCAAGCATCTCTCACACAGCACAGGTGCAGCACTAGCTGCTGTAGTTAATGCTACCCTCACACACAGCCTGCCACCATGTGGGCAGCAGCACTGCAAGCTTCTCTCACACACAGGATAGGCACAGAATGGACAGCAGAACTGCAAGCATCCCTCACACACAGAACCAGCCTCAGCATGGACAGAGGCACTGCAAGCATCCTTCACACACAGCCTGTCACAGAGTGGGCAGCAGCACTGCAAGCATCCCTCGCACACTGCCTGTCACAGTGTGGGCAGCAGCACTGCAAGCATCCCTCACACACAGGAAATTGCACAGAATGGACAGCAGCACTGCAAGCATCCCTCATACACAGAACGGGCTTAGCATGGGCAGCAGCACTGCAAGCATTCCACACACACAGAATAGGCACAGAATAGACAGCAGCACTGCAAGCATTCCTCACACACAGAATGGACAGCCCACTGCAAGCATCCCTCACACACAGAACCGGTCTCAGCATGGATAGCAGCACTGCAAGCATCCCCCACACACGGGATCATCACAGAGTTTACAGCAGCACTGCAAGCATTCCCCACACACAGGGTCATCACAGAATTTACAACAGCACTGCAAGCCTCCCTCACACACAGGATCATCACAGAATTTACAGCAGCACTGCAAGCATCCCTCCACCCAGGATCCTCACAGAATTTACAGCAGCACTACAAGCATCCCTCACAAACAGAACAGGTCTCAGAATGGACAGCAGCACTGCAAGCATCCTTCACACACAGCCTGTCACAGTTTCGACAGCAGCACTGCAAGCATCCTTCACACACAGCCTGTCACAGTGTGGGCAGCACCACTGCAAGCATCCTTCACACACAGAATAGACACAGAATAGACAGCAGCACTGCAATCATCCCTCGCACACAGAATGGACAGCATCATTGCTAGCATCCCTCACACACAGAACAGATCTCAGAATGGACAGCAAGACTGCAAGTCTCCCTCACACACAGCCTGTCACAGTGTGGACAGCAGCATTGCAAGCCTCCCTCACACACAGGATCCTCACAGAATTTACAGCAGCACTGCAATTATCCCTCACAGAAAGAACGGGTTTCACTCCAGTCAGGAGCAGTAGGATCTGTTCTTGCAGGTAGAAAAGCTACAGAATTGGAAGCAACGGCACAAGCTTGTTTCACTCACAGATACAACAAAGGCAGTGGTGGTGCAAGCGTCCTTCACTTGAAGGCAGCTGCAGCACAGACAGTAGCAGTACAAGCTTCACTGGCACACAAAGCAGGAAAAGAATGAGTAGTAAGAATACCAGCTCCACTCATGGATAGAAAGGGGATGCTGCAGATACTGGGGCTCAAGAATGTCAGCTTTAAACACAAGAACAGGCATCCTTCCGACACAAGCGACACAGCATAACCAACAGCAGTATATTTCAACCAACACACGATTGTTTCAGTTGTGCACAGCATGAACCTAGTCCAAGGGAATTACAGCGCTTTACACGAGCACTAGGTTACAATTCACTTGGTCAGATTTGTCTATTTTTATGCAGGGGGAGATTAAGTGATGTGTCAGGAATCACGGGGTGTTAGGACAGCACCGTGAATTGAACCTGGTTTCCCCATTCCAAAGTCAGCAGTTCTGGCCGTTAGGTCACATCTCCTCCGCCAGCAGTGCCTCCATCGACTTCCCACGCAGAGTACACACAGGACGAGCAGATTTAGGGCAAGCTTCACCCACATGCACAGGAAAGCTTTAGAACTCTTGGCAGCCAAGCTAACTTCATATACACATGAAGTAGGTATGGGATTGACAGCTGCAAAGCCCCCCAGCTCCTCCCGCAGAGCCACGACACACAGCAGCAGCACGCGCTCAGAAAATGTGGAACTTAGCAACAAAACTAATCTTTTGTTGGGAAACCGATGTAGGCTTCTTCAAACATTGTAGTGTAACAACAGGTCGATGGGGTGCGAGTAGGGCGGGTGTTGCATGACACGGGCTCATTAGAGGACACCGTACTGCCGCTTACCTGCTTACTTCAAAGAACGTGTGCAGGGGCTCGAAGTTTTTGTTAGGAGCTAGTTTCCAGAGCTGCTTCTTAATCCCACTGCCGTTGAGTACCAAGGGTGCCTATGCCTGAATACACCCCACGCCACTTCTTCCCATCGCCCTCCACTTCCTGCCTCTTCCTCTCTCTCTTGCAGTTTTTTCTCATCTGTTTGCTCTCTTTGTCGCTGTTTTCCTAGCTTTCTCTTCCACCTTCTGTCCCCCTTTTTTACATTTCGATCTCCCATCCCCAAAAATGAGTGTCGCTCCCCACTACGTGCAAGCACTGGCACAAATTAAGCACTGCGCGGGCGCATGCTTGGTGCGGGCAGTTCCTTCCCTCAAATCCTAGGGAGGGTGGATGTTGCTTCCGCAGCCTTGTCCTTACCCAGTAAGAAGCGCCTTCAAGGACTCCACACCAGCAGCCCTGATTTTGGACACCCCTGGCAGCAGAACGCCGAGTCAGCAGACACGTCCTGCCTCTATAATTCTCATTCTGTTTCCAGGCACTTTAATTAAAGGCGCCCCCCTCCCCACCCCGGTCTCGGCACACAATGGCCTCCGTGTCGTGTATCTCAGAGACACAAAGAGGCGCTAAAAGATTAACTGCGCCGCCCTGCATAGTTTTGCGCTGCCAAGGCGATTGCCTTAACGCTCAGAGGAGCGGCCCTGGCACCAGCATGGCCCTGGAAAGGACCCTTCACAGACATCCTGCCCACTTTTTGTTTCGTTTCTTTCATGCATTGAATTTAATTACATTAAACAGCAGTTGAATTAAAAAGCCATCCTGTGCATTTGAAGGCCGCAAACACTGGAGGAACACCTGGCCCACCGTTTAACGCAACCAGGGCACAAGTCCTAAAACAAGCACTTGCCCTCTGTTTTCACTCAGCCGCTTGTTTATATTTGCATCGCGCTTTCACTTTCACTGAAAGCGCGATGCAAAAATAAACACGGGGCTGAGTGAAAACACATGGCCCCCATAAAGATAAGAAATTGCTTTGCGACAGCAGCAATGCAGACGACCCAGTCCGGATTGGAGGCGAAAGGACGTCAACAAAAAAAACTAATTTTCAATTGCAGGCCACCGTTTAGCATAAATGGTGACGCCAGACAATGGAAAAGAGGGGCGGGGCTTCAAGTCCCCTTCTGAAATCTGCTCTCTTACAATATCTCTCGCCCAGCGAGCAGCGCTTTGCGCTGCAACGCCAGGGGAGACCTAAAAAGCACAAACTGCAGTCACAGACAACAGGGTCACAGCACAGCCAGATGAACACAGCACAGATTCAGTTACAGGGAGAGGGCCCCATGAACTAGAGGCAACAATGTGTGAAGTGGGACGCCAAGAAGGTATCTGCCATGTTTGCGGGCCTTGCTCAAGAGGCAAGAGCATGGGCTGAAGGCCTATTGAATACTAAACGAGAGACTCTCTCACTCATTTAGTATACACTAGCCCACCTAACCAGCCGCAACTCTCCTCCACAAGAGACGAGCAAAGTAAATGACCAGGGAGAGGGGAGAAAGGCTGCTCCCAATAGGAAGCGCTGTTGCCTCACTTGGTGGGGGGCCGCTGCTCAGTTACATAAAAGATGTTGAATGCGCGCTGACGATGCTGCCTGCCATCTGTATTTAAAAAATGTGTGTGAACCCCTGGCTTCTAACGCAGACAGAAACACCTGCAGTTAAGTTTCAAGTTTGCCGTTAGAGTTATTTTGCTTGCACATGTAAAGCGTACGACAAAGGTCGATGTGGCAATTGTGGGGTTACCATTGCACTCGAGCTCGATGTAGAAAAGATCAACGGGTGTCTTGCTGTTTTTGTCACAGTGCTTAAAGGGAAAAAGAAGCTAGAAATTGAGGGACAGCTTTATCATACTTTCACACAATGCAGCAAGGCACCTTGCTTCTCTGAGTGAAAGGGAGAGGGCAGGAATGCGTCATATTTAACACTATATAGTGCATTCCTGTCCTCTCCTTGTGCTGGTGCACAATGTGCTGCCTAGCTCCAACGCAGGCACCATTGCACCACGGTGCAAGGGTGTCTGCATTTGTGGTGCAAGGGTGCATGCATTGTGGTGCAAGGGTGCCTGCATTGTAGGCAGGATTGTTTTTGTGAAGAAAGGGGCACCTTCATGCACAAAAACAATCCTCAGAGGCATTTTCCTATTTCTAAGTGTGCACACTTAGAACGAGGAGACAACGAGGAGAAATAAAGATATTTCTCCACATTGCGCCTCCCCTGGGAAGGTTTAGCATTTTGACACATTCCCAGATTCATCTGTCCTGGTATATCTGGGAATGTGCCAAAATGAATGGATGGATGCGTGGGAAAACCCAAGCTCCACCCATGGCACACCTTCCCAGGGTAGACTCAAGACAGTGACTTCCGTTGCCTTTCATTCTATGTTTTGTGTTACATTGCGCTACCTTGACTAGCGCAAGGGTGACGCAAAACCTTGATAAATGTGGCCCTTTGTCAGGCTCATAGTTTGTGTTAATGCTGCTCATTTGTCCGTCCTCTGAGTGCCCAGCAGATACCTTAACTAGGGGCATGGGGCCAGTTGGTACCTCCCTCTGTCTCACAGTGGCCAGAACACTTAACATACGTTTTGCTGCTCCTGAGGGATAGTTTTCTGCAGCCTGTCATGCATATACATTAAAGTAACTGGATTAATCTGTTCTTTTTGGACTTTGATGCTGCCATTTTATTTGCTCATTTTACAAAATGTTAAGCCTGCTTCTCTGACTCCTCTCAAAATGCTGGGTGGGCTACTGGCAGTGGCACAGGCCCATAGGATATACACTGTAAGGAGCAGGCGCTCCAAATATATGCAGGAGTCAAAATGAGAGATGGAGGAAGGGGGAGAAAAAAGGAGAAAAGTGTTGCAAAAGGTGGAAGAAGACACACTAATATGAGTCAGAAGGGACGAAAGAAAAAGGAATAAGGGAGATTTATGAGAGTGAAAAGAGAGACACAAAAAACAAGGAGGGTGGCAGAAGGATAGAGGGAGATAAAAGGAGGTAGAAGAGTTAGAGGAGAGTGAGAGACAAATGGAGGAGGGTGAGAGGCACGGAAAAGGAGAAAACCATAGGAGGGAGGTGAGAGAAGAAGAGAAAGGCTTTTCACAATTATGATTACCCTTTAGAGGGGAAGCTCAGTCTGGCCTGACCATCAGCCCTTCTGTATCGCCACTTCCCTCTCCCAGGGGGGAATCACAAATGTAAAAATAGTAAGTTGTCCAGTGTAACATTCTCTTTCTGGTCTTTCTCCTCTCTCCTTTACCTATTCTTTCTCTCTGGATTCTAGAACTCTTTCCCTCTGTTCTTTTCTTCCTGTCTTCATATCGAGCAACAGCCGCTCTCCTGCGGGTCCGCTCATTATGGATTTTAAATAAAGAACAATACAAGAAACGAGGATTGAACCTGGATTATTTACCCACTACATAATTTGGTACCAGGAGTGGGGTAAGAGAAACATCTCGCCTTCGTTTCTTCTTCATCCAACGATTTTGTTTACAAATCGGGAACTACATCAAGGGCCTACGCAACAAAAGATACTTTGTTTCACCTACGGACCCGCAGGGATTCTTACGGACATGCCCATTCAGGTCTGATTAATATTTTTCATTTCCGCGCTGGCCTTTGTTTGATACCTACTAACGGAAACTATAGCGCGAGCCATGACAGAAACTGTAGCGCGAGCCATGTAAAGAAACGCGAGCTAATCCACAAATCTTCACGCGCTATGTTTTAAACGCGTTTCTTGGCAACCAAGTGCTTAATAGCGCGAGCTCAGCCACGTTCTGTTACGCGCTTTGTATACGCGCCTCCTAGCAACTAAGTGTTTCCTGCATTCCGACCAGCGCGAGCTTTAATTGGTCCACGCGCCTTTACTTACACGGCACATTCTCTTGTTGGAACTTCAAGTCATGGTGCGCGCTGACTGCCAAAACGTTGTGAAAACGTGCACACTCTGACCAACAAAGGTTACATAGCAACAGAAATGTTTCACGAGTTGGTTCTACTTTACTTGGTTATTCAGAATTTTCACTGAAGAACATTCTCTTGAAGTGTTTGTTTTCCAGCATTCTAACATTCCATATCAATCTTCTCTTACAAACGAAAGGATTTAATACAAAGGCTGATTGTTCTGCACTGACAACTTTAGGAAGAATTCTACAAAACATTCCATGTCAATCTCCTCTTACAAATAAAGGGATTTAATACAAAGGCTGATTGTTCTACACTGTTAACTTTATGAAGAAGAATACATTTAAAAAAAAAAAAAAATAAGGAGACAAAGAGACATTACTTCAAGGACTTAATATTTTATTATTGTCTATTTACAAATTCAGCATTTTACAGCCTCACATTCTACTGCAATTCGTAATTATACTAATCCATTACCTGAACCATGTCTTCTTCGGATAACGCATTACATCCTCCACAATTTCTACAAAGACCAGGCAAACCGAAAATTGAATGGAGACAATGGATCCATATTTTTGAAAATTATCTTGTCGCCATTGACAGAAAAGAATATTCTCCAGAAAGGAAACACGCCCTCCTTTATAATCATTTGGGTGTTGCTGCACAAAAGATTTTTGACAATTTACCTCCTTTTTCTAGACCCTCCGGTGATGGCACCTGGAACATGTACATTGAAGCAAAAGGAAAACTTAAGAAACAATTTTCGGATGAACCAAATGTTCTCTTGGAGAGACACAGTTTCTTTAAAAGAAAACAAGCCAGTGATGAATCGGTCGAAGAATATGTAGCTGCTCTTCGGGTCCTCGCTTCTACATGTGAATTTGACAATTATACAGACATCTTCATTAGAGACCAATTTGTTTTTAACTGTTTTTTTAAAAAAATGCAAGAACGCCTTTTAACTTGTCGTAATCCCTCCTTGTCAGAAGTCATTGACGTAGGGAAAAGTATTGAGCGTTCTATTGTCTCTTCACAAGCGTTGTCAGGCCAAGAGGGTCATTCTCCCATTTCCTATGCTTCAGACAATTCGGAATTTCTACTGTCTCTGCCATCAAAGTTAACAACGAATTTAAAAGGACCTTTTGCTTTCGCTGTGGTAACAAAAACCATATTGCAAATTTTCCCTCTTGTCCTGCCTTGGGAAGGAAATGTGGCAAATGCAAGAAAACTGGTCACTTCCAAGAATTTTGTAAATCTCGCCGTTCCTTTCCAGTTGTTAAAATCCACAATGTTGAATTACAAAACACTTCTCCTTCATCCTCTGTATCTTCTGTCTCTGACTGCACCAATACCTTCTCTAATCTCCTTTTATCCATAGATGAACCTTTTGATTCCATAGATTTTGAACGCCCCCTCTGCCAAGCTTTCATAAAGGATAAATCCTTACAAGTTATGACGGATTCTGGAGCCCCAATCACTGTGTTGGCTGACACCACTTTCTTTAATACCTGGGGTCATTCCATCACACTTCAAGATCCTGGTATTTCTCCAAAAGCTTTTGGTGAAAAGGATATTGATTTACTTGGTTTCTTTATTGGTTCCTTACAAATTCTTGTGAGATCTACTGACACTAAAGTATACGTTGCAGTCAGGGGCAGAAATTTGGTAGTTTGGAAGGATTTAGCCAAATTAGGCATTATTCTTCACATGTGAGCTCAGTGGGAAAGTTCTCTTTTGCTTCAGTGAATACTTGTAGGAACTCGAAGACCCCATTATTTTACTAATGCTTCGAATTGCCTTTTCTGAGGTTTTGATGAGCTTGTGCTTCTCTTACCGCGGGTGTCTGTTTTATTTAAGCCTGGCGAAGCTGGTGATAGCAGCATAAAAACAGGGTATCCTTGCATCCCTTGACTTCGTACGTATCTAAGTCGTTTGCTTCCCAGAACACGTCTTGGGTCAGCTTGATTTAACGTATGATAATAGACAAGTTTACAAATGTAGCTCCTCCCAGAATTCAACACAAAATACTGTTCTTTGAAGTTAAACGGAAGCAATCGGGAAACACCTATCCTGTGGCTAAATGTGGAGCCAGGGAACCTGGGATAAATCCTGGCATTCCCAAATTGTGTAATTTTAGACAATTATTTTACTTTACTCTGCTTCCTTTTCCTTCACCATCGCATTTGAAAGCACCTTCAAATAAATCCATTCTGGGGGGCTTATTTACAAGCCCCTTGCGCCACTTTTGCATCACTTTTCCCATGTTAAAAATTACGCAAAAGTGGCGCAAGGGCCTTGTAAATCTGCCCCTGGGTGTGCACATGCCTTAATTGACTAGATTGATGCTTTGTTTATATACAATATCAGACAATATGTAATGGTGACATGAAATATACTTGCCTCGTGGTTCAGAAGTTCCATTTTCTTCAAGTGATTCAAAGGGGTGGTTTATATGGTTTATAGGTTTATGCTTAGAAACTGTCACTTCTATTTAATTTTAAATCTATCATATTTTTACACAACGTTTGTAGTGTAATTTACATATTACATATTTTGAGGGCTTGGTTCGTGTTAGGGTTTTTAAAGCCAATCCATAATTGTTAGAAATGGGGTCTCTAATTGGCAGAGGTATGCCCCCTGGCCATGTATGGACCCACACTCTAGTTAGGGTAAGTGTAGTACCCACTAACGTTTACCTGATGCTCACCCGCTGGCACAGAGCAGTCAGGCTAAACTAAAGAGGCAATGTGTAAAGTATTTGCGGGCACACACACACACACACACACAATAACACAGTAAAAATACCCACAATAGTACTCCACACCAGTTTAGAAATATAGCCAATATTTATCTGATTAAAACAAGACCAAAACGGCAAAAACCCAGCATACACAAATCAAGATATGAGTTTTCTAATATTAAATCAAAGTGAAGTGCCTAGAAGTCTATAGCTATAACTGGGGCTATCTGTCATCGCTTGACCAGGACAAGTACAAAAGTTCAGTCTGACTGCGATGGAATGCAAGCCAGATCGAGAAGTCACACAGCCCCCCTTACAGCATCTTGGATGTGCCAGAAATCAAAGACGATGCGTGGAGCAGAGGAGGTGAGGCATCGCGGATGCAGGTGATTTTTTGGTTCCTTATGACGGTGCAAGGTAATTTAAGCTTTATCATTCCGTGTTGATGCATTGCGCAGGTGATGCATCAGTTGCGGGTGCAAGGCCTTGGTTCCTGAAGACGATACAGCATTTGTAATGCGTCTGATGTCAACAGCGTAATGCATAGATTTCACTACGTTGAAGTTGAACCGCTGGGATGAAGGCGATGTGTCAGTCGAAAGCCACACAGGGCTGCATCAGATTCAGAGCAGTGCATCACAGACTTTAGTGAAACAGTGCTTGAAAAGCAAAGTCAGGGCTGCGTAGTAAGTCGTGGTTGTTCCATTGTGCACTCAGGGAGTGGGGACCACGGCTTCGGTGCAGGCAGCGGTGATCTCGCAAAGATGCACGTGTTCCAAACGGAAGCTTTGGAGTTGATGCATTGATTACTTGGTTGCAGCACCAAATTTCCCTCCAAGGGCACAGGACTGGATTTGGCACCATTTGGCAGGTCAGGACTCACAGCAGAGAGCTCTGGTGCTGGTAGAAAGATTGCAGGTGAACCCTTTGATGTCCCTGAGACTTCAGCAACAAGAGGTAAACTCAGTTAGGCACTTGGAGAATCTTAGTAAGCAGGATGCAGAGAGTAAAGTCCAGTCCTCTTGCTCCAAGTAAAGAAGCAGAAGGCAGCAGGCAAGCACGGCAAAGCAAGCAGCAAAGTGGCAGTCTCTCCTGGCAGTACAACAATTCTTCTTCCTTGCAGAATGTCCTCAGTCCAGTAGTATATGGTGTCAGAGGTCCAGTACTTATACCCATTTTAGCCTTTTAAAATAGGGAGACTTCTAATAAAGGTCTTTGCAGTGCACAAACCCCAACTCTTCCTTAGCCTGGCTTCAGGCACACTACAATGTAGCTCCTTGTGTGGGGACAGGCACAGCCATATTCAGGTGCAAGTGTCAACTCCTCCCATAACTCTCATCAGGGTCATCAGGATATGTAGGAAACACCTAAGCTCCCTTTGTGTGTGACTGTCCAGAGTAAATTCACAAATCCCAACTGTCATCCAACCAAGACGTGTATTCTAAGGACAGGCAGAGGCACTGAATGGTTGATGTCAGAAAATTCCAACTTTCTAAAAAGTGGTATTTTCAGACCTGCAATTTAAAAACCAACTTCACTAAAAGATGTGTTTTTAAATTGTCCAGAGACACCAAACTCCAATTTTCGATCTGTTCCCAATTGAGAGTTACACTTGTTAACTGGTACAAGGCAGCTCCAATGCTAACCTATGGGAGATATAGGCCTTGTTGTAGTGAAAAGTGAATTTAGCAGTTTTTCACTACCAGGGCATGTAAAACATAAAAAGCACTTGCCCTAATGCACTGCGCCCTGCCCATGGGGTTACCTAGGGATTAACGTTGGGGTGTCTTACATGTAATAAAAGGGAAGGTTTGGGACTGCCAAGTAGGTGAATTAGCCAGATCGACATGGCAGTTTAAAACTACCCACACAGGCTCTACAGTGGCAAGCCAGAGACATGTTTGAAGAGCTCCTCATGTGGGTGGCACTATCAGTGCTGCAGGCCCACTAGTAGCATTTGATTTACAGGTCCTGGGCACACACAGTGCACTATACTAGGGATTTATTATTAAATCAAATGTGGCAATCATGGAGAAACCAAATGCCATTGGATTTTAGACACACAGCACATGCACTTTAGCGCTGGTCTGGAAGTGGTAAAGAGTCCAGAGTCCTAAAACCAGCAAAAACAAAGTTCAGCACACAGCCAAAAACAAGAGGCCAGCAGCAAAAAGACAGGGGAAAACACACTAAAAGATGCCAGGTCTAACAATAAGTCATAGTCTTTGGCTTGTCTTAACTTGGCTTGGCTTGACTCAGCTATCCCTGCTATTTTGGTGGCTTGCCCACCTCCAGCATGGAGTGGTGATTTTCGGGGCAGCAGAATTGTGTCTTCTTTTTCTTTTATTAGTGGCTATAATATAGTGGTCAACAAGGCTCACACATTGTTAGAAATGGGGGTTCTGGTTGGATAGGGTATGCACCTAAGCCAGGCAGAACCCACAACTATAGTCAGGGTAAGTGGATTACACACAAGCTAACCCCTGCTCACCCCCTTGGTAGCTTGGCAGAGCAGTCAAGGTTATTCGAGAGGCAATGTGTAAAGCATTTGCACAATACACACCAGTGACTCACTAGGCACACCACAAAAGAGACTCCACAAAAGAAAAATATCATTTGCATTATACATAAAACACATTAGGCCACAATCACATATATTACTTTGCCTCTAGGCAGTTGTCATAATAATGCATAGATCAGAAATCACTTTGCCATAAGGCAATGGTCATAAACATAACTGTTAGTGCACTTTATAAAAAACTTAAAAGTTGCACATGTCATAAAAGACAAGAACCATTAGGAAAACATTATGTGTAACACCACCTTACACCCTTACTGTACATACTTGGTAGGCCCTGAAATGACATAAATCATAACATCAGGGCATGAATTTCAGGCTGGGTTATACATATTTCCTGGCTACTGGGCATGCTATGCCAGCCTTGGACATGCGAGGAAAACAACACACATCACATGAATCGCCACCTGCCACCATAGGCAGGCCACAGCACGACTGCACTTCTGCTATGTTTGGTATGGTAATTAGGCACCAGGTGCAGGGCCTAGCATCACCTGTGTGCCTCTTAGCAGTAATGAGGCACTTTGTGGTATGTCTTTCAAGGATTTACCCCGTCCTGCCCTCCCCAAGGTACGTTCCAGAAAGGCGGAGGGGACACACACGTACTGCCACCATCGGCAGGGGTACCTTCCTGGGTCCCCCACATATGAGACAAACAGAAAGCAAAGCAGCTACCTGCAAATTTGTGGTGCAGTTGCTAATCCCACAGCCTCACGGTGCGCTTGGTAATGGGAGCACGGGATGACAGCCAACTACCCTGGGGCGTGACTCATCCTTGAGGTTTTTTTGAGATTTGGGTCAGGCTACTCCCATCAAGTTGGCGGGCTCGCGTCTTGAGAACGTGCTCTTTCCCTAGGCCACGTCTTACACTCCCCGGGACTGCGTTTTGTTCTGCCCTGGTCTCCTTGGCGAGATCCACCGCTGACGGGCATCCTCCTCCTGCCCACTCCAGGCGGGTGGTGGCAGATTGGACCCCGTGAGGCTCTGGTTTCTTCCGGTGGTTGGGTCACGCCTCCCTCTGGCATCAGCATTGCTCCAGCAACACGGAGGAGCTCCCAGTCGGGGATCCTCACTGCTGCTTCACCTTGATGCATGGCAGCTCGGGCCACGTAGCAGAGCTTCAGATAACCACCAACAAGATGCATAAACATGACAGGGAGTGGGAGAGTGCTTTTCCATCCCATTGCGCAGACACCAAGAGGAAAGTGCAGTGTTGCATGCACTGTAGGGCAATCATTACTCCTTTCACTGGAAATTTGAGGAGGGCAGAACACAATGCTCCTCCCATTGTGTAATAAAGCGCTCAACAGACGCTTACTTCTTTGAGACCAAAAGGTAAAAGTCCAGTTCTTTCTCTGCTCCAGGCAGGAGCAACCACTGCTGATTGTTCTACCTCACGCAAGTCAGGGGCAGCGCTCCTCACACAGCTTCTCCAGCTCTCCTCCCAGGAAGGTTTACTTTTCTTGAAGTCTTTTGTCTCCCTGAGACTTCCACCAGGAGGCCAGCACACACAAGCCTTTGGAGATTTCTTTACAAACATGATACCACAGCAGGACAAAAAAAGTCAGACATTTTCCTCCACCGTGGGAAGAAGCAGCAACTGAAGGTCAACCCACCTTTCATTCAGAAAAGGCAGCGCTCCTTCCTTTCGCCTTCTTGGCAGGGTCCTCTTGTTTCTTGAAGTAATCTGAAATCCTAGGGTTAAAGGTCCAATACTTATACCCCATTTATTCATTGTTCTCTTTGTGGCAAGTGTCTCTGAGCCCAGTCCAACTCAGTCCTGCCCTCCCTGTTCCAGCATGACCACAAGGAGTGGAGACAGCTTTGTGCAAAGGAGACACAGCCTGTTCAGGTGTTGGCGAAACTCCTCCCACCACAGTAAATGCAGCCGAGGTCCATTCAACCCAGTGATGAGTCACCCAGGCAAGGCAGGACACACCTCAGCCCCCTTGCACTGCCTAGGGTGAATACACATCCCATCACCTGTCATGCTAAAACCAGATCGCTGAAGACACAAACAGTCAGAGGCACACAAAGTGGTAAAGCAAGAAAATGCCCATTTTCAAACACACAATTTAAAAACTACCTTTACCAAAAGGTGTGTTAATAAATTCTGAGTTCAGAGAGCCTAAACTCCATTTCTCCATCTTGTCCTAATTGAAAGTTACACATGTACAATGTCACACTGCAGCCCCAATGATAGCCTACGGGACAAACAGCCTTTCCACAGTGAAAAATGAAATGCACAGTATTTCACTATCAGGACATGTCACACACACCACTACATGTCTTTCCTTTCACATACACTGCACCCTGCCCATGGGGGTACATGGGCATACTTTAGGGGTGTCTTACATGTAAGAAAAGGGAAGGTTAGGGCCAGGCAAATGAGTGCACTTGCCAGGTCAACATGGCAGTTTACAACTTTGCATGCAGACACTACAGTGGCAGGTCTGAGACACATTTACAGGGCCTCATGTGGGTGGCATAACAAGCACTAAAAGCTCACTAGTAGCATTTGATTTACAGGCCCTGGCACACACCGTGCCCTTTACTAGGATCTTGCCAGTAAACCAAATCTGTCAATTATGGATAACCAAGCATATCACAATTTATCACACTTAAGCATCTGCACTTCAGCACTGATCAGTAGTGGTAAAGTGGCTAGAATCCTATAATCAACAAAATCAGGGTCAGAAAAATAGGAGGCAAAAGGCAAATGTTTGGGGATAAACCTGCAAAAAGGGCCAAGTCTAACACGCATCCTGCAACCACGTAATTACCTCAGTCAGGCCTACGTTGAGCAGTACACTTGGTGCTAAGATTTTAACTGCAGCACCAATCTCTTGTCACCAGCACCTCACTTCCCTAATTAAAATTAATTTTCAAATTGTTTGTGTGTGTCCCGCGCCCTTAAATATCAAGAAGTTTATCAATGTGCATACATGAACATACAAAGAAACTACAGTTTCAAACTATACATCTAAGAAATATCATGGGCTGACTCAAATTGTGATGGACAGCTCCTTCAGCGAATGCTTGAAGGAGGTCATCCAAATACTCTGGTGATGGAAGAGGGCTGACCCAAATCCTCTTTCTGATTTTATCTGTATGTGTGTTTTGTGTGTCCGTTGTGTATGTGTGTTTTGTGCGGAATGATATAACTCATCCAAGTAGAAACAATTCAAGGGTGGGCCAATTATAAGAGCAGTGAGTAAAGTAATTTTATGAGATGATCATCTTTGGTACTATTTTTCCTGACTCTTTGCTCTATCTGTGCTGTTTTGTAGGACTTGGAACTCTGTGGATTTTACTCTTGTTAAACAGGAGTAGAGGGCCTACATGAGTAGAATGCCTGTGCTCCCCTTTTAAACTTTGTTAAATTGGATCACTGTGACTGACATATTTCAGTTGCCTACAAATCTCCAGTATATGGTGTTGAAAATGCATCCAGGCCCTGGAAGTTAAATGTTACTTGAGGACCGAAGCACCTATTGTGCCATCCGCAGAGCACATCTGTTAACTATGTCTTCAGGCCTACCCTTTGTAGTCCTGCTGCAGCAGCCTAAAAACATGCTGTCAAATCTGTCAAAATAACCATGTTTGAAAAACGGGAAACCCAGCTTTTACATATTATTCAGTCAACCCTACATAACCTTGTTGCCCACAAAGTAGGGTGCCTAATATTTCAAAGTGTAATCTGTGTGAAATTAAAGTTGGCATCATCCTCCAGTCCCCAAAGCTTTTTTCACTGTCAAGGTTGTAGCTGGATCCTTCAAATGTACAGATTGTAAAGTTTAGTCGGTAACCTTTTAGAAGTAACAGCTAAAATGGTAATTAAAAGTCTATTTTTCATATTTATTAAAATCCAGTTTCTTTATAAACTCAAAAATGTATTAAATTAGTGGGAAAAGTACATTTTTAGAAAGTTAGACTTTTCCTTCCTGAGCTTTAGTTAGGCTAATTAGCATTAGCATGGGACAGCTGGCTATCTGCGCCTCCCTGACAACGAGATGTGAAAACTGCTACCACAACAGAGACAATAGCCTGGATGTGGGGATGCATTTTTTTCCCATGCAAAAAGGTCAGTGGAATGGGCCAAGGAACGTAAATAACTTGAAAGGGACCATGGTGAGGCCTGCCCTTTCCCAAAAAGAAATAAGGTGATACCTGGAGGAAGGGAAGCCTTTGATCCCTAGACCCTCACTAGCCAGGCTAGCTCCAAACCCAGTAATATATTTGGTCTGGACACAGGGGATGGGACTGCTTATTTACCTAGCCACACCTCAAGGTGGACACAAAGGCTTTGCACAAAGGAGGACCCTTGGGTTTTAGAAGCAGACAGTGTTGTGGAATTGTTTATAGTAAGGCTAGCATGAAATGCTGGAAAAAGTGGGAACTATAACCCCTGAAAACCTTTGCCCTATTTGTTAGGCCGGAGCCAGGAATCACCCCCACCCACTGGCCAGTGTACCCCATAAATTAGACACCTCAAGTAACTCTCCTCAGCACACTTTCCGGACTTGTGGAAGATCAGAAGTTGTCTGGACCCTGCTGCCTTCAACCCGAGAGGAGCCCTGATGGACTGGATCTGTTTCCCCTTTGTACACAGCATAACGAAGTGAACTCTAATGGTCAGTGGGAGGACCTCCTGTGTGGGTACAGGGACACAAGGTTGAAAAGCAGCTTTTTTCTGTGTTTCCAGTTGTCCAGTCATAACTGGAACGTCAATGGACTCTGCTCAAGGTCTTTAAGTCCTTAGAATCTTCCCTAAAGTCTGGAAGACTTAAGTTAAAAGCTGCGGAAAAAAGGACTTATCCCTGAAAAGTTTGAGACGCACAAAAATGTTGATTTCCAGATGCTGAAAGACAAGAACCAACCATCAGACCCGATCCAGCAGAGGCATGACTTCACTGGACTAAAGAAGCACATTTGTCACACTTGGAAATTCTCTGCAGCAGCAAATCCATTTCAGCAGGCCACTGGCGAGAGAATATCCAACGTCATAAAGCTCTCATTGAATATAGCTTGCTTCTTTGTCCTCCTGGAAGGAAAAGACTTCTCTTTCCCAATGAGAACATTTTGACCAGCCAAAGACGTGAAAAGTATTTGGATGACGGTTGGACCTCGGCAGGTGGAAAATAAAAATTTCTACAGCTTTTTCTGCCTAACCAGTGGCTTCAGATGGGCCTTGGCCAATGGTAATCCAACTTTGCTGGATACAGTCTGCTGTCTTGCCCCACTGGAAGACTTCTTACTCCATTTTTCAGACTAAATGCAAAGGTAAAAAATCCTTGAATGTGCCATCCTGATTGTTGTATCTGACTTTGAGATCCATCACAGTCGGCATCAAAGTGCATCTAGGTTCCAGTCTACAACAACCATAGACTATCATTGGCGCCAGCATACCACAACCATGGACTTTAATTGGCACTTTGTGCTTTTTGGTGCTATTTCCACTTATAACTGTAAAAACTCATATCCAGGTTAACTTATTGGATTTTTGTCATTTGGTGACTTTTTGCATTTTGAATTTTACACAATTGTTTTAAATTGCTGTCAGATTTTTAATATTTGGTGTTTTGACTATGTTACTGTTTTGGTGCTGCATACATTAAGCCTCTCTGTTCTGTGCCATAACTGCCACAGGTTGAGCTCACATTAATTTAGTGACTTTTGGGGTTCACCCTCACAAGTGAGTGTTATTATTTCTTGAGGTGGACAACTGCCCACTCAACATTATGATCCACTTTGTGACAGTCATTGAATAAGGAACAAAGAATTGAGACAGACAAAAAGCCAGCTAATCATTAGCAAGGGACTGACCCCAAATCCACTCTAAGCATTGTATTGGAGACGATAGGCCTAAAATTTTAAAACAATGATAACATCAATTTCTACTGAAAAATGTAGAACCTGGCCTCTATTTCCATTGTAAACGCTACAATGATGTGCTGATGTTGGGCATGGTTCTGAATTATCATTTGTTCATTATTGAGCGAAAATAATCATGTATTTGTACATTTAGTATGAGTGAGAGCTAGTGGTTGGTTTTGCTAAAGCTTTTCCTTGCCTTAACACAATATTAAGATTGTCCCAAGCAATTAAAGATGGCTCCGATTTACGAAGCAAGGCAGAGCTTATACTGTCTTTTTTGCCTTAAAGCAGTATTAAGACCACCTAAAGAAAATAAACAATCCCCTTCACATACAAATATATAATGCTTGTAATAGGTCTAACAACTGGCAATCACTCGGGGAGCATTCCAACAAATTGTTCCTTTGCCCACCATGTCACCTCAGTTTGGACCCAGCCATATGCAAATTAGCCTTGGCATGCTCCAATAGAAACATTCCAGCCCGAAATGCCAGGTCGGGTCCTCCTTGAACAGGAACACAAGAAATCAAAGACCAGTTTCACCCAGATTGGGGCTCACCAGTCGGTTCCAGGTTCACCGTGAACACTGCACCCACTTCTGGGCATACCCTCAGCCTCTTAGGGCATTATATTAAGCACACAAAAGGTGATAGGAGGAATGCTAGCAATAAGTCTAACCACTGGCAATTGCTGGGTAGCATTCCAACCCATCTTTATTTTGCCCATCACGCTAATTATGCCACACTTCTCGTTTCCACTTACTTCACAACATGAACTCGGCACACCTGGCAGTTCAAGACAAATATTAATCTGTTATTTGGCGGTTGAGGAAATCAACGCTTTTCGGTTGCACTGCAACCTTGTTGACGATAGGTGCCATTTTGGATTCTTTCATTATTAACCATTTCATTCTCATGTACTAACACAAAAAATAGACATCACCAAGGAGTGAACATGGCAACAATACAAGTGGAATGGTCATGAGATATGGCATAATTCCTTTGGCAATTAGTTATATCAGATAATACATTTTTTTCAAATATAAAATATATAGTCATATGCTGTATACAATCCTAATTCCATTGTAGATTTCTTAATATGTTCAAGGTTTTTGTATAAGGACCTCATGTTTATCAAGTATCATATCTTTATATTTCAAAAATGAATATGCAATCTCATTTATTCAACAGCATTATAAATAAAATTCAATATTCATTAATAATATTAATCCCCAGTGGGCCTATCTATCGATCTTTGTACATGCAACGGTTTTACCTCATTTGAGCTGTCAGCATTTTACAATGATGAACATCTTAATTTATAGTTATTGTTGTACTATAACAACTTTATTTCGACATTCGTGCCATAAACGTTTGCACATCATCAGTGACCAACCAACAAGGACAAAAAAGATAGGTAAATAAAACATATACAGTACTCAAAGTGCATCAGATTGTCAAACAAAACCCCACCTAGGCTAAGCCTCCATGTAGGACTTATGGGGGTTTATTGCCATATATTTGGTTTTAGACGTATTGATCTCACGGCCTCGCAAATCGCAGAAATCTTTAAACCAATTTAATAACAACTGAAGACCCCCTGGAGTTTTAGTCACTAACAAGGTGTCATCTGCAAATAAGAGTCCCAATTTTTCCCTTCTTAGAGAGAGGGCATCTGCAGGGTGGAGGGACAATAATTGAACCATGTTTTTCAAATAGAGGGAAAAAAGGGAAGGTGCCCGCACGCACCCTTGACTGACTCCCCTTGGATCACTGAGCTGGCCTTGATTGCGCCAGCGCACTGTAGTGTAGTTAGCCTTATGGAGACGAATGCTTAAAGCTAAAATCTCATTAGGCATCCCCATTTCATGCAACACATGCTACAACTTACATCTAGGATACCAGATTGAAAGCAGACTTTAGATTTATAAAGCAACAAATAAGCTTCCTTTTACGGATGACAACATTTTTTCCAAAATATGAGTAGAAAGGCCAAAACATTTTGGAATCTTTACAGTCAAAACCTTCCTGAATAAGTCACTATCTGGTCTCATCTCATTCCTGCTTTGCTTTTATCTGAGCACGCTTGTACAACCTTCTTTGGTTTCTTATGCTGCCTATGCCCTTAGATTTATTGGCCAGGGTATGTTGATTTTTCTTAACCTCTACACTCTCGGTTAAACCAAGATGTTGATTTCCTTTTATTTAGTCTAAAATTAGACTTATGCACAGGCACAGTGAAATAGGCCACCAACTGCTCAAATAAATGGGAATGGACAACTGGGACTATATTCAACCCTCCTGTCTCCACATACAGAGCTGTAGTTTCTGACGTACATACTAACAAATCTTGGTTGATAAGCTGAATCTTTTCTTCGTATGGAATCAACTTTTGTCACTTACAGCGATGCTCATCGTTCGATGGAATCACATCCCAGGTTAGCTGATGTTCTCGAGGCAAAGTGTGTGGACCACCCCATCGGAACAACAGGTTGAGGGAAAGTAGGTTGTGGTCACTATCAGATCTCACACTCACAACCATATCTTCAACAATAGACCAGAGCCTCAGGATATGAACAATACGACTCATAATTTATTCTATTAAATGTATTGACTCCCATTCTGTCTGATTTGGTCCTACCATTTACTGCCCTCAACCCAAACTCCAGAGACAGGGCTTTCAATTGAAGTGCAGCTCTTCTCCAGTTTTGAAAAGGAGGTAGGTCTAAGCTTGGGATTGACTGTAATTCATCTACCTCTACCAATTCACTCACATCATCCCTATACAAAGTTTAAAGGTAACATTAAAGTCACCAGCTAAAATCAAAAAGGGATTAAGATCTTTTTCGTCTCGAAGCTCCTCAAGTTTGTGCAAGGTGTCAGATGACCTGCTTCACTAGTTCCTCTTGCATAGGCATTATAGATGTCAATAGTAAATCCTAAGTGCCCCTTAAATCAGATTCCCAAGAAATTCGGGCAGTAGGCAACTGAAAGACCGAGCAATCTTAACCATATAACATGTCCTCAGCAGGACGCCCTGGTTTATTAGGTCGACACGCGCATGTGCTGTCTGGAAGACCTGGTCTAATGACCACATGGAGTGAAATCCTGCCTGCTGTTGGGATTGGTTCACTCCTGCGTCCCTCTTGCTTGATGGCTCCTCATTGGTAGGTGCTTCGTATACATCATTTCTCTTTACCGTCCACCAGCACCGCCCAACTACAGTTATCATATGCTGTGAGTGTTTATATACTATTTTGGGGACTACTTCTTCATTTCTGTTTGTTACACTCTGGGTGCTTCTTTCTCATACTGTGTGCGGCCCTTAATTTAATCATTACAGCACACACTTCATTTCACTTCATGGGCCGCCCGCACATAACTTTGATCTACACAGACACCGCGCTTCATGTTTGAGCGCGGCGCCCATGTTTATATATGTTTTTTTATGCGTCCACTTTTATATACACACACTCCGGCTGCGCCCTTTACCAAACGCACCGTTGCTTTTTTAGCAAATACTCTTCCGGGGCAATATTTGCCCAGGAAAAACATAGCATATTCTTTCTGGCGTTTTTTTCCTGGCACTCGTTTTAGTTGCTGTTTCCATTAAAACGCTAGAGGGGCTGAGCAAATTCTAGGTCAAATGGCAATTTATATGGGCAGCAGGCTGCCCCTCCCTTCATCAGGGTTTCTGATTTATTAGGGGGATCTTTGGTGCTTGAACAGCTCTCAGGCAGCGTGCCCATTCACAAGATGGCTACATAACAGTTGGTCTTTCTCCCCTCATTATTATTTAATTTTCTCCAAGTCCTTCAGTCGCAGCTCAAGTCTTCTTTACACCATAATGGGTTGACTGCTGCCTCGAGGTTACTGAGTTAATGATGCAAAAACATGTGTTAGGCGCTCAATTAAGCACCTGCCCCCCTGCACATGCTAGTAGGATAACTGCATTAAATCTGCAGACCTGTGAGTCAGCTTGCACTGTCTTCATCGCAGCACGTGACTGTGGTCCTAAGGGCACTGTGTGGCACTGGCAGAATGTGCACGGCCTGCTGTTGTGTTTTCTTGTACATTGATTGTGCGTGATCTTTTGTGATGTGAGCCCGATCATATAGCGTCTGACATGGCGTGTGCATGCACACACCTTACTTAGATATAAGAAGTGTTTTTTGTCTGTCTTGTTAATGTTGTTACAAGTAACGCCATCCAAGCAACCGGCTCCATGCCTACAGACAACCAGGAAGTTCTGAAATACAAACACTTGTCTTTTCACCTTGTTGTAGGAATTCCTGAGCTGCTCTCCAGGAAGTACGTTTTGAAAGGGGCTCTGTGGCGAGCTCCTCTGTCTCTGGTGGTCACTGCATTGGCTATGCAGCCCAAGATGCGCAGAATAACTGTTGGTCAGTCAGGGGTAGGCCCCATCTTTTCTCAGTTCGCCTTTGTTGTTTTTTTCCCCCTTTTTTTCCTTTTCCCTCTCTGCTGCCTGTGAGCTGCACAAGTGCCACAGAACTGGCTGACAATCATCCCCCTCAGCTGCCGTGCAGTCATAGAAAGAATAAGGACCAGTTACATTACACAGGGTCACATTCTTTTTGGTATGCAAAGGGAGATTAAAGGATTTGCCCACAACCACACAATCTCGCTTCACTCCACCGCACAATTCTCTCTCCAACTTCAACAACCTACTTCTAAACACTCTCTCTCTCTAACTCTACCTTTCTCTAACTCTTTCATTCTTTCTCATTATATACGAAAATAACTGTTACTCTAGATACCATCTCTCGCTTTCTATCACTTTCTCACTCACAGACTCTGTCTCACATAAGTAAAAAAACATTTGCATTACAGCACCAATAGCTGGAACTCTCAAAAGAATGTGAGTCCTATTGCATTTCAAATGCTTGTTAGTAGCAGCGGGAAGATAATACCCAGGCCTATATATTGGTTCGACACTCCAGGTTTCCTGTCGGATGCAGATATCAAAGGTTTCAATAAAATCATTTCAGTGAGGCAGGGTCAATTTGGACTTCACCCCCACCACATTAAATGAAATTGCTGGAATTTTAGGTGGAACTTCAAGAGTAGGAGCGGGGGAAGAACTCCTGTCTAAATAGATGTCTACTGCCAAGGCGTCAACATCAATGATATGATCTATCGGGTACACAACCGGGAGAAACACCTTGGGCCGAAATCGGCCCTGGTTGTCCAATATGCCATCTGAATTACTCCCCCACACACGGTCCCTAGTAGAACTACTTGCAAACATTACAGACTCTGTGAGGCCAATGAGAACAGGGGTAGCTGGAAATTGGTTAAAGAAATCCCCAACAATCGTATTGCTGTGACTCTGGAGTTAATCGTTCTCACCCATGATGGAAACATTATCTAAATCGGCAGTTGGAGGATGAGGGGCGAATACCAATGCACTTGCTATTGGTTGGTTCTGGAACTGAATATTGGATTCTATGGGAGGGCTAGTCATAGCATCCAAGGCCACCAGGCTATCCACTAGACTTCCGTCTGCCAAAAGTAGCTCGATACAATCAGTGAAACTATTGGAAGATGCATATCTTCTGGCCCTCATAATATCTTCTCTGATTATAGACCTGCAGCTCAACTATGGAAATCGTCTATTTTGAACCATCCTTCAAGGCCCATTTGGGAGTAAAAACCTCAAGTCTACATCCAGAATCCCAGCCTCTTCTGGGTACTATATCGATCAAGATAATTTTTCTTTAGACAGTTCTTCATTGTCCTCTGTTTTAACCCCACCAAACTGTGTGGACTTGTGTTTTCATCTCCTGGATAAAATGCACTTATCTGGTTCCACCTTGGATTTAAATCTGGATCATGTTTTCTTTGGTATTTTCGTTCATGTGGGTTGGAACGTTCTGCTGCAGACCTTGTCGACAGGGTGTTGGCCCCACATTCTTCCTTGCATAAAATGAAAAGAGAACAGCTCCTTAACATTTCAGTGGTCCCAGTCACTGATGCAATTGTATGGTATAAAGTACCATTCAACGTATTCATTCTTACAGAGACCCTACAGATAAAATGGGCCACCTGTATCAAACTTGGAAATAGCAATTACCTAATTGCGATTTTCTGACAATCGCAATTAGGTAATCTCTATTTCCAATATATGAAACTTCATGAGTTTCATATAGCGATTCCTAGTGGGTCGCAAACCAGCCTACCTCATTCATTTTAATGATGTAGATCACAATTTGCAACCCCCTAGGAATCGTTAAAATCAAGGGCTGGTGGCCTGCTGGGATCAGAAACGCCCCCTGTCTGTGATTGCTTTTAAATAAAGCAATCTTTTTTTACATGCAGCCTGTTTTCCTTGAAGGAAAATGGGTTGCTTTAAAAAAAAAAAAACAGTTATCTTTTAATTTTTCAAGAGCAGGCAGTGGTCCATGGGGCTCTTTTAAATTGGTTCCCACTCTTTCGAAAAAATGTATGCTTACTCAGACCATGTAAATGTATGCATCCCTTTTTATTGATAATTTAACCCTGAAAGGATATGATTATTCAAGAACAATATTGACTTGAAATCAGTATGGGGCACTAAATCACGGCAAGTTCAAGGTACAGAATCACTATTCCGTGCATGTTTGATACCTACAGTAATGATCTTTCTTAATGACACGGACCACAGACTACGTGCCTAGGGTTGGCTAAAATTAAAGAACTGAATAATCTCACTATTCCATCCTTGGCCCTGTTTGATAATTGCTAATCTTATAAGAATTATACTGAAGACCAACTAGATAGTATGATTCAAAATGGTACATTTAATTCTTCTATGATAGCTACTTCTGGGTTGAAATTAAATAGACGTGATTCATGTTATCCTTAAACAACGCATTCCAATACTGTTACTACTTATTCCGTAGGTAAATTATGTCAACAATGGCTGGAACATTCCACATTGTCTGCAGTGAAATAACATCTTTCCCACCTATCCAAAAGCCCCAAGTTCAAAATGACTTATTTATGCTGCATATAGTAAACTTTGGAAATTGTCGCAACTGGAAGCTGCAGTACATTTACACCAAATTGATCAGTATAATTTAGATAAAGTGCATGCCGTTGTCGACAACAGTATTAATACATTGTCATCTTATATTTACACTTTAGATTATGTGTCATTCGTATTTGATATTGTGCAAACTGAGGTGTCTACCTTGTATTATGGGCAGAATCAACTTAGATCAGATATGCAATTCGGGTAGACACTGCAAACACTTAAGAATTATTCTTACCAATTAGTTTGACACATAAACAACAGTCAATGGCTATAAAACTTGAACAACTTCTCTTTACTGTAGCTGAAACTCATTCTGCTGTATGGTTAATACACAGAGTTATCTTGTTGCCCATATCAATGTCTCAGTTCACTGCCTGCATGAAACACTTCCCAATAGGTAGAAATGAATCCCATGGGAGAAGCCACATACATGAATTATGGTCCCTGCCCTTTACATATCGCTGTCAATGAGCGGATAGAGAAGTCTTTCTCATAGGGGAAGGGTGCGACTCTACTACCGGTCGTTCCCTTGTGTGTCATCAAGTAAAAATCCACAGCACTTATAATGTTTCTGGCCCCAATCTGGCTTGTTATTTAAAAGGAACTCCTGTACCCACAATTATTCCCACTCTCATACTGCTTTCCAATGGCAGTTATCTCGTACTTAATAATCAGGACTGTTGTGTTCTGCGAGTGGGAATCCCATACGTGATGTCTGTTTCCCAGTTAGTTACTTGTTGCAACAACGTCCTGTCTCCCCCCCACACACACACACATGGGAGTGTAGGTAGCTCATTATGGCCTTCCATTCCAAGTTTGAAAACATATTTCAATGAACTTAGCAGACTCAAAGCGTTATTTTTACAACAAGAAGTGGCTCTAACTTCTGCATGCAAGACTTTCGAATTAGAGGTGGCGAGAACGTCTAGTGAAATACAGTCATTGTTAAACACAAATCTCCAACAACATTTCGGGAAATAGATACATCAAATATTTAATGCGTCTAATACCACAGGCCTTGCACACATTTTTAAACTTGTGTGCTCCGGCGCCGTGGCATCATTTCAAACTATTTTTGGTGTAATCCCAACTTTTATACATTCTATTTTTTCCAGTGTATTCGGTGGGTTCCCGATTATACTCGTCTTAATTTGCGGTATCATTGTGCTGTTCCTGCTAGTCCGCAATGGCTGCTCCATTTGTGGTCCTTCCTGGACAGGCATTGCTGCAACAGTACCATGAGGAATGCTACAACATGTTCACGTGGTGTCCTTAGACGCTCTGGATGGTGAACTTTGTCTAACCTTCCACCATGCTTACTTCACCTGTATGAAACATGTGTTCCATTGATTCCGGTGCCCCTTTCAATGGGCCCTGGATGTCTGCCTGGCTACACCACCTCAGACTACCCTGGATTTTGAACTGTTGATGGGTCCCTTAGTGGTCTATAACCAGGACTATTCCTTGGGTATACGACTTGTGTAAACTGCGTGGTGGCCAGTAGCCCTTGGTGATCCCTGCGCAAATGCGCAGCATCTTCTGGATCTTAGTTTCATCGAAATCATCACAGGTTGTCCTCTCATGGACTTGTCGACAACTGGATACGGGGAGCACATTTGTTCCTTTGACTTGCTCAACTAGATTGCTGGCATCTCTAATTTGAAAGGCTCAGATTTCTTATTGGAATCCTTGTCTTTTCACTAGGCACTGATGTCTCGTGTTCCGGTGTTATGCTATAGTTGGATACATTTTTCACCAAAAATCCCCATTTTCATAATTTTTTTTTCACTCTTATTTGACCGAAGTCCATAAGGATACACTAACCACAAACTGTTGTGAACACTGTGGTGCTGTTTATCACCTGATTTCAGTCATCATGTTGGTGCTATCATCCTGACCAAGAGGAGTGCACTATGTAGCGTGCCACTTGAAGCCCCATCCCCTTTCAGCAACTCTGCAATGGGAGCTCCTGGCACTGGGGCTGCTGGATGGTTGATTCCCCTGTACTTCTTTGGGTCTCTGGGTGCCAAACACACCCCTACTGCTGGCATTGTAGTCACCGATTATAGTTGTTTCAAGTAACTCTCACTTGCTCCCTTGCCAGGCACTGCCAGGCAACACTCATGACTTTGTTGTGTGACATCATTGATAACGTTATTGATGACAACAGAACTGACATAATTGTCGCCAACACTGCATGGCGGGGGCATGAGTTATAGGTACTTAAATCAAATATAACTGTTGAATTTCAGTTTTTTTTTTACTTTTAAAGGTTATATTTAAGCTTATATTTTCACCCAACTATAACATCACATCACCTTCAGTGAAATTCTGAGATTTTTCAATGCAAAGTAAGATATTATTACCATACCTAATTATAAAGTCAATTTAACCTTATTTCCTTATTTTTTCACTGAATATATTATATATATATATATATATATATATATATATATATATGTGTGAAGAAGGCTGTTGCCAAAATGTGTCAGCCATAACCTGCACTTTTTGGAGTAATACAAATTTGGAACATTTCACCTAAACGGAGTAATTGCTGTGCCATCTTCTTCTTAAATATAACAATGTGTTTCTCTATGGCAAATTAAGTTTTTTAACAATTGAGGGGGGTGGCCGTGGGTGAATACTGTTTCAGCAGCTACGCATGTTTACACGTGGGCTGGTGGGAGGAGCAGCTACTCATGGTGGACCATCATGTAGATTGGGAGGAACATGCGGTGTGCTGGCTGCGCTATATAGACAATGTTTTTATTATTTGGAAAGTGTTTCTAGTGCTGAAAGCTTTGTGGATAAAATCAATGTGAACTCAATTAAGTTTGGAATTCAATGCCCATATCAACACACAAACCATAGAGTTTCTGGATGTACAGGTCTTCATTACAATAAAAAACTTGAATCCAAATTACATCGCAAAACAACTGCCTGCAATTCAACACTCCATGCCTCCAGTTTTCACCCCAGACATTTGAAAGATAGGATCCCTTAAGGGGAGATGCTGAGGCTATGTAGGATCTGTAGTCAGGAAATTGATTTAACTCATTGCCAAAATGAGGATAAACAGATATTTATAGATCTAGGTTACTCAGCCAATACTATTGCCCAGGCAATCACTAGAGCTAACAAAGAGAATGGGGAAACATCTAGTTTGGGGACAATGCAGGCACTAAGAAGAAACAAGATCTCAATTGTAATCAGGATAGTGATGAGATCAATGTCAGATTAATCACCACCTATATCAGACAGGAGAAGCAAATCAGGTCCATTCTAAACAAACAATGGCCAATAGTGCTAACAAATCCAATTATAGAATCCATACTCCCCCAAAAAACCCAATATAACATTTTGTCGAGCATTCTCGATGAGTAGCGCCTTAGTTAAGAGCAGTCCTGAAGTAATCCAAACTAGCAAGTTGTCTCTCATCTAGGAAAGGATTCTTTAAATGCAGCTTTTGTAGGGCATGCCGTTTTGGGGTCATCACGATACAATATCACACGGCTTTCAATAGAAGACCAGTAAAACTAGCAGGTTTGTACACTTGCAAAACAGATTTTGCTGTTTATGTTCTAGAATGTACTTGTAAACTACGGTATGTGGGAAGTACCAAGTTATAAGTGCATGTAAAAATTCTACAACATTTGAGGGCGATAGTAAACTCAGATCCCTCGTACACCCTGGTTCACCATTACAAACAATTTCATAGTAATAACCTCAATTGTTTGAAATACTATTTTATAGATGCTATTTTCAATTGGAGGAGAGGAGGGAACCGTGAAAACTCCGAAAGCTGGAGACCCGATATATCCTAGAGTTAGACACCAAATACCCTAATGGGGTGAACATCTTTGAAGATCTTCATAATTTTAAGGTTCTTGGATCTGAATACCTGCTCATAGTATGAGACAACTATTTATTAGAAATAATCACCGTACATATTATATGCTGCTAAATAATTTCTCAAAAAAAATTGTAATGCACTTTTAGCACATAGCACTTTTCTTAGGGGCATGGATGGTTAAAAAACAGCGATGAGTAGTAGGCCCATTACAGCTGGTGGATTACAATGATATTAAGTTGGGCCGCAATTTCTAATTGATGGTGAGGACAGTCTTGCGGTAAAACACCCCCCTTTTCTGTGGATAGAAATTGTGTGCAATTTGATATTTTGAGGTGATGTTTTAACAATCAGGAACTTGTCCAGTGGCAATGATTGAGCTCACTATGGGCACAATTTGGTTCTATGGGCAAGATATAGGCATTCATTTATTGCCTTGTTTTTTTAGTACAACTGTACACAGGTACAATTATTTCAACAAGAAGCCTGTTTCCCCTAGGATAGTTTTAACAACAGAAACTACAATATTATACCTTTTGCACATATTTATATGAGATTACTTTGGCTTTTAAATGATACTCTTATTTGTTCATTATAAGTTATTATATATTACTAAGAAATGTATTTAATTTAATCATTTTACAGAACGTAAGTTTGGCCTTGTACTCACAAATACACACTTATAGTATTGTTACACCATTCCGTCTTTTCTGGACAACATGTGATTTCGACAATGAATACCATCATTTGTATGCCCAAGTCACATTCCTATATACATATATATCATCCGCTCATCATTCTTTTATTAAAACAGTTTTGAGACCACCTTCGTGCACACTGCAATATGATTTCATCCTCCTCTCCTCCTGCAACAGTCTTGTGGTTAGAAAGCGCGCAATCAGCAGTACAAGAACACGTGTTCCTGTAGACGCAGTCAAAAAAATCCCAAACTACTCCATGCTACTGATGCGTGGGAGAATGGCGAAAGCCCTTCCGTGGAGAATCAATTCATTGCTATTAGGTAATTAATGTATTCCACTCTCAGCTGAGTGAACCCGCTTATGCTGCCGATTATAAAATCCCCAGACGATTTCTCCCTTCGCAAAAGCAGTGATGCAGGGACACATCTGACCAAGCCTAACAGACACTGTTCAGGGTCATTTAACTAAAATCCATTTGCTGGACCGGAAAGTGATCTATCTCTAAGCCTGTGTTGCTCTTTGCAGTGATGTGCAAAAGATACCTGAGCTTGAAAGCTCTTTCAGTCTATCAGCTTTAGGTGCTATACTGAATTCCACTTCTCCTACACATTCTGTTTCTCTTGCCTCAAGGTCCTTTTCTACCTTATAGATACACACGTCCCTGGTGCTGACTTAATACATGGCATAGTTTGGATTAAAGTGGTGTCCGCTGTGGCATGGTTATTCATCATGGAAAGTACTTTGGCTCCGAATTGCTAAACTTTCACGCAATGCAGCAAGGGAACTTGCGCTGCATTGAGTGAAAGGGAGAGAGAAGAAATGCGTCATATTTACTAAGATATGGTCCCATCTGCTCTATCCTTGTGCTGGTCCATTTGTGGTAGCCTAGCGCCAACACGGGCAACCTTGCGTCATGCCGCAAGGGTGCCCAATGTTGTTGACAGGGTAGTTTTGGTGCTGGAAAGGATACTTTCCTGTACAAAAATTATCCTTAGAGATGCATTTCTCTTTGTACATGTGCTGCAAAGAGAAAGTAACAAGGAGAAATGTAGGTATTTCTCCTTGTTATGCTGAGGTCAACTAGGTGCTCCATTTTGGCGTAATCTAGGTTTACTGACTTTAATGAATCTTGGTTAGCATCAAAATACTGACGCAAAGACGCTTGGGTCCGACTCCATTTTAAGCAGACCCTGACTCAATTTTAGGTAATGGAAGTTGCCATTGTCCTCAAATTATGCAGAATCATTATGTCTGCCATTGACACAGATGTCTAACCTTATCATTTCAAAAACTGTGAAAGTGCCAAGTCATTGAGACAATGACATAGATATCACACCTGATGCAACAATAAGTCTGGCACAAGGGTCTAGTTATCGCAGTGTCAAGATAAATAAGAGCAAACACAGACATATAGCCAAAATAGTGTAGTCTGAATTGACGTCCATTTACCTTAAATGTTTATAAGGATACGTCTGGAATGCACATCTTGACGGATATGACCTATGTAAGACATTTCTAACCGGTGGTGGGTTATTACCTGTGTGGCCAATGCAACGTATGTCCTTTGACACAAACGTCTGAGGTCATCCAGCTTAATGACACCTTGACATGGACACAGAAAAAGCACAATAATAGCAACACACATATTTGCATATATTTGATCACCTGCCTCTGTCAGTTAAAATATATAGGGAACAGTAAAGGTGTGAATCACAGAGCACCGGAGTAAAATAAGGTGCAAAAAGTTTAACACCAAAATGAGAGCACATTTTACAACTATCGGCCATTCCCCCGATTACCTAAAACGGACTGTCCTTGAGACGTACTCATTAATGAGACCGGAAGCCCTATTCAGAAAAGAATAAAACTGGATTTTCACATATTCCACAAATAGGGATGGTTAGAACGATGACATCCCGTGGATAGAATTAAATAAATAATCAAGCTATCCGGGTATGTCTACCCATACAGATGGTGATAATATGCAAAAAGGGAGTTATTACATTCCATTGTTAATAGTAAAAACACTGCCTCTGTCATTAAGGTTGTTTCACGTAATTAATGACAAATGACAAAATCCCCAATGGACATACCAATTGCAATACGCACTC
The DNA here is from genome assembly GCF_964204655.1 of Triturus cristatus. Lineage (NCBI taxonomy): Eukaryota > Metazoa > Chordata > Amphibia > Caudata > Salamandridae > Triturus > Triturus cristatus. The sequence goes on from NC_140583.1 coordinate 680,592,163, forward strand.
ATGGATTCTGACATTAGATGCGAATGGCAATTCACCCAATGAGTATTAACAACCACCATCCATCCTAAATCGAAGAAAAGGATACATTCATACATCTCTAATATGATGGAGCCGTATTTGTAATTATTCCTTCCAACACTACAAACATGTAAAATTGCTAGCAATTCCTGAAGTGAGGTTAGGTATCTGTAAAGACAGTCAGGCATTGCTGACATGACTAGTACACAAGCCCGTCTTCTGTTGTCCTCATCTTCCCCATTAACATTAGAATGATCAATTCCACCTCTTCCAACATGGTGGATGAGGTTGCCGTTCTATTCATTACTCGCCCTCAGGCTCTAACCTAGACATGAAGAGGATACAAAGAAAGAGACCTTCCCTCTCGGGGCTTACATCTCAATGAGGAAGCAGTGCCGGGGTAGGTCTCAAGGCAGATGGCAATTCGCATTTGAGTAAGTACAAATCAGAGGTGAGGGTACCCGCAACAGAGCCAGGGTAAGAGGATTGTATTCTCACGAAGGTGTTTTTCTTGTTCCCCATAGGACGCCGATAGGCGTTTCACTCTGCCCTATACCCCTGGGTTCCGATCCGGCCCTATTGAGGGTGAGGGTTCTTAAAATAAATATTTGCTTGCAGGCAAATTGTTCCTAGTCACAAATTATCCATGGCACAATTTCATGACTGGCGGTGAGTGTGCAAGTTGTTTTTAATCATTTAAAACCACTTGGGGCATGCAGTCCCCCCTAAATAACAGGGAAAGATATGCCATGGCAAAAACAACGGTCTGGTTTGGCTCTAAGAGCCCATGCATAAGCTGATCCCTGAAAATAGTTGGTATGTAAATAATACAACAATCATACTGAAAAATTATGATATAAACTCTTCAAAAATCAAGGAAGTGTATTTCTTTCACACACACTGAAGTGCTACTACCTTATGACATCAGATTATATCACTGCATTGAGAGGTATTTTTTAAAAGTGATAGTTTTTCAGCATTACGTTAGAAGCAATTCAGCCAGTAATTGGCTATGCCCTTCTTTCCATTTTAACATCAAAAATGTGTTCTTTGTTTTAATTTCTTGGCATATGAGGGTAGAGGAAGAGTGACGGGCAGAAGTCACATTAAAGTTTGGCTTGTTTTGGGCTCAAGGGTCCAAGAGGATCTTAAGATAAGCCAGAGCCATATCTAGGCGTTTGGCTCATGCCTGGCCTGAGCTTTCAAGAGTCTTTAGACCTCATAAAGTAACTCAGCCTTTGGCTTCGTTCCTCTATAGAATAATAATAATAATAATACCAACACTTATAAAGCGTGAACAGCTGCCTCAACAGAGGTGAAACTAGCCCAAACTAAAGAGCCAGGTTTTCACAGCCTTCCTAAATACTGACTCTGAATCAATATGGCGCAAATTAGTAGACAGAGAGTTCCACAGTTTGGCAGCACCCACCGTGAAAGATCTGCCACCTAACTGAGTTTTTGAGAATCGTGGGGCACAGAGCAGATTTTGAGAATTGGATCTCAATGAACGCTTGGGCTTATATTGACACAGCCGTCGTTTCAGGTAACTCGGGCATTTAGCATGAATTGACCGAAATGCCAATGTCAGGGCCTTCAACTCAATTGTCTTTGTCACTGGCAGCCAATGGAGCTATGATATGCGGAGAGATATGATGACAAAATGGGACACATCTTATCAGTCTCGCAGCCGCATTCTGTACCTTCTGCAGTCTTCTAACTAGTTACGCAGGCAGGCCCAAATGGAGTCCGTTTGCATAGTCCAGCCTAGATGTCACAGTGGCATGGACTATTGTTTTGCGGCAGTCCTCTTGCAAAAGAAATAGGAATTTCTGCAGCTCTCAATTTACCAAAACAGGAGGCCGACACCTGCCAAATTTGGGCTGATAAAGAAAGATTTGCTTCCCACTTCACCCCCAGAGTTTTTGCAGTGGCAGCTAGGATGGGTAGAGGACCCATTTCAGCCGGCCACCACATTTCCCCTACTGGCTGCAGGGCCTTGCCGAGGAACAACACTTCCATTTTCTCAGCATTGAGTTTGAGCTTATTGTTGTTCATCCAAAGAGCCAGGTCTTTTAGACAGCCCTCAAATCTCTTGAAGGAGTTCTCCGACTGATCTTTAAAGGAAAACACCAGCTGTATATCGTCAGCGTAAGATATTGCTTTTAAGCTCCACTTGGCTATAAGTGAGACTAGCAGGGCCAAGCAAATATTAAAAAGAAGCGGGCTTAGCGCCGACCCCTGAGGCACTCCACACCAAAGGTGTTTGGGCTTTGACTGGTGGGGTTGCACGGCAACTCTCTGAGAGCGATTTTTAAGGACTGATTTCAACCAGGCCAGTGCCGCCTCCCCAATACCGATATCCTGGAGTCTCTGAACCAGAATTGAATGGTCCACCGTGTCGAATGCCGCTGATAAGTCCAGGAGCACCAGCATTGCTGACGCTCCTGAATCCATCGACAATCTCACTGACTCTGCCTCCTCTAATAGAGCTGTCTCTGTACTGAAGCCGGGCCAGATTGAGTGTCATGCAAAATGTTGTGGCTCTCGACGAAGTTGGCCAGTGGTCGCTGCACCATTTTTTCCAGTATTTTTGATGGAGCTGGTAGCAGTCAAATTGGTCTGTAGTTGTTTAATTTCCCTGGGTCCACATTCGGCTTTTTTCTGAGGGGGAGGAGTGTGGCTTGTTTCCATATGTCCGGAAAAATGCCAGATGAGAGATGTATTCCAAATGTGAAACAACACCTGAATAATAGAGTGGGACAGCTCTTTCCACAATTTAGGGAGGCATGGGTCCTCCGGTGAGCCTGACTTACATCTCAGGATTTCTGCCTGTGCTTCCTGCTGAGAGATGGGGAGGAATTCCGAGAGGGAGAGCTCTGGCTGACTATTCCCATTATCATCTGTATAATTAGTCTTTGTTACAGCTGTGAAAGAGTTATAGACCTTCCAAATTTTACTATCGAAGAAGTCGGAGATTTTTTCACACAGCGAAAGGGAGGGTTGCACTTCGAACTCTAGTTCCCTCGCTTTCAAGAAAGAGTTAACAACATTTAATATTTCCTTGCTTGAATTATCTGCATTAATAATACGCTTCACCACATGGTCCCTCCTTGCCTCTCTCATCAGTCTATGTAGCTCTTTTTGAGCTTTCTTGTATGCCATCTTAACCACCGCACTGTAATCCACCTTCCACTGGCGTTCCAGCCTCTTGCATTTACTTTTATTTAGCCTAAGGGTCTCTGTGAACCAAGGGGCCGAGGGTTTTTTCTCAAGGTTTTAGTGACTCTAGCCAGGGCAGTGGACTCCACTGCAGCGGAAATCCACTTATTTAAGGCAAGTGTATCAACATTTGGATCATTTGAAAGTGGGGGTTGACTAGCCTGCAGAACTGAGCCTAGAGACTCAGCTGTCAGCTTTTTCCTGTTTCTTTTAAGAAAATAACGAGGTTCCCTGAACTGGCTAACTTTATCCAAACTAAATGAAAATATATAGTAATGGAATTCCTCAGTTACTTGCAGTATCCATATAATGTACAGCTGGAGGTACTTCCCATATCTAATATCATATAATAGTTTAAACTGACCATACATCTAAATGTCTCACTATTTTCTTCTTGTTTAGTTGCATATTGTAGTTCTCTGTTTTAATATGCTTGTTATGGTCTACGACCTATGTAAAATTTGTCTTTATAAAGAGGGTTTTTTTTACGTTCATATGGTCATTTGTCTTGTTTATTTAACAGTACATGGGATAGAGTTAATATCATCACTTCAAGTACTTTGTATTTACCTTATATAGTGAAAACTATTGTGGGGATTGCTGTCCTATAAATTAGACTCAATAGTGCCATAAAAATTGACACCCTCACTCACATATGTAATAATTGACTATTGTTCACTTTTGAATTAAAGCAATAGAAAATTCAATTGAAAAAGCACAAGTTATGGAGAATATAAACAGCTAGATAAAACCAGGGTTGTTTAAGTGCTGAACAGATATCACTGTAAGATTAAAGCTGGGAAGAAAAAGTATTACTCTAAAAAATAAATTGAATGTTAAGGTTTTTTTTAACACAATAATAGTCCTGAGCCCTCTTAGCTGACAAACTTGCTTCCTGACATGAAATCGTTGATAATTAGGTCAGTTTCTCTTGCAGAGAAGGTAGTTAATGCCAGAGAGGAGATTATAGCCAGCCTAGGGAAAACCATCAGAGCAAACCTAGGTTGAGACTGACCTAACAGCTGGCAACTGTAAGTTTTTGACTTTTCATTTATCTCTGTGGAAGGTTTTGAAACCCTGATGGGTCGCATTAAGCAAGCCGTCTCACTGTTAGCCATCTGCTTAGCTCGTCTGCTGAAATAGATCCGATAGGGGAACGTTAGACAAACTTTGGAACATTATCTTGATGGTCTTTACCTCGGAACCACTTTTTCTTAAGCTCAGAAAAAGGCTGCAAATATGGCTCATCTACTGGTAGAGCAGACGCTACCATCCTTTAGCTATATTTTCTGTCTGTAGGTCATAAGCGGAATTCTTTTTATAGGTAGTGCTAAGATACTTCATGAGAGTTGATGTGTGCTTTATACATAAACGTAAATAAATAAATGCATCCTACATTTTATATTCCCTTGCTATCCAGGTGATTGTTTCTTCTGAGCTAATCCCCGAACCAGACCAATGAACTCTGAGCTTACCACCTAGTATTCACCCGTCTTTAGTGATACTTCATTTTTGTTTAACCATAATCTCAGGAACTGTATTTTCGTTCATAAATACTCAAGAGGTTTAATGTCTTGTGTCCCAAAAGAAAATATACCTGCTACCCAAATGTATGTTTCTTCGTAGGTCTATTCAGAAAAAAAGAAAATTCCCGAAATCACCTGGTAAATGAGCCTTTCATGGTTCAAGATCAAACAAGTGATTTAAAAAACAACATCAGACTTCCCTGTGCAAGCGAAGGCTGACATGTTGAATTTTGGGCCTCGTTTAGATACGGTGCATTCTTTCCCTTTTCCCCTGCACTTGCCCACAATGGGTTGCCATGCACCACCACAGGCACCCTTGTGCTATGGTGCAAAGGTGTCGGCGTTGTAGGGTTGATTGCTTTTGTGCAGGAAGGGACACCTTCCTGCACAAAAACAAAGGTGTTTTCCTCTTTCTATGTGTGCTGCAGAATTCAGCACACATACAGAAAGGGAAAACAAAGAGAAATAAAGGTATTTCTCCTCCATGCACCTCGCTCACACCTCCCCTGGGGATGCGTAGGAATCTTAAGCATTCCCAGGTTTAGGAAACCTTGGAAATCTGGGAATGTGTCAGGTTCAGTGGATGTTGCATGGAAACACTGGTAGCAACACTCATGGAACACCTCTTTCACGCAGAGTAATGCGTGAAAGGGGGATATATTTACAAGGCCATGAAAAGCAACGCAGAGTGGCTTTACATAGCTTTGTAAATATGGACAGACACACTGTGTTGCCTGTGCGTCAAAAAAACTGACACACCGGCAGCACAATGGGCTTATAAATAAGCACCTAAATGTGGATATTTATACTTACTTGGATTCAGAGCATGTTTTGTAAAGGGAACAATATTTAGAGAGATATTCTCATTCACAAATTTTCCCTGAGTTTTAGATGATATTTATACCTTCTGGGCCAACTCTCTCACCACTTGTATCTTACCAATTTTCTTAATTTGCAGGTGCAGGTGGGTGTCTGGGCTCAGTGAAACCATTCACCTTATCCCCAATCTTTGCCACTTCACAGTGCGGAAGCAGCTACTGCATCGGAAAATGTTATGGTGGGAGAAGAATATGGAAGTGAAGAAAAGAGGAAGGAAGGGAGTGAGAGATGAAATACAGAATGGGGAAGTGACCTGGAGTAAGAAGGACACAGGAGGGAGTAAGACAGGAAATGAAATGGTAGGGTAGAAGAATGAGCAGGAGACCGAGGAGATCATAATGATATATAAAGGGATTGAAGTTCAGGAGGGAGTGAGAGGGGGGCTGGAGAGAGTGGTAAGAATAATATTTAAGAACTGGGAGGAGCCAGAGAGAAAACAAGTGTATGGTTATTTTGAAGGCTATAGAGCAAGAGAAATAGTCAGAAAAAGTGTGAGTATCTTAGGAGAGAAAAGAGAGGGATGGATGAAATTGGCAAAATAGGAAAGAGGAAGCCAGACAACTCGTGCGATGATAAGGAGAAAAGCTTGTAGTTTGTAAGAGCCAACGAAGAGAGTGAGATAAAGTTTGAGACAAATGACTGTAATCAACAAGGCAGTATTTATATGCTGACAGTGACCTAGTGGTAGTCTGAAGTGTAAACCAGGATCGGCAGCAATCTGGGCTGGACTGGGAACCATACGGAGCCCTAATACAAATGCTCAAACCAGTCGCATGTTCCATGGAGCTTTCAGCTCGCGCTTGAACATATCTGGCATGTGCTATGTTGTTAATTGAATCTCACAGCTGTGTGATTCCATGGCATTGTTTGAGAGTGGACGTTCCTTGAGGGACAGTTGGCCACTAGCCAGCAAGGGAAAAGTTCACTCCTGGTTGTTGTCAGAAATAAAACCACTTACCTTTCTGAATCTGCGTTGTCCTCCGAGTATCTTTCATAACAAATTTGGCAACGGACTGACCAGTGGCGTGTCTGTACAACAGCAGTCTTGGAGGAGTGGCTGAAAGCAGAGTGCACAATGGCTGTGCTGCTTAGTCAGGGATGAAGAACCTGCCAAGGAGTGAGCAACAGTGGTCGCAGTCTTGTACAAGCACTATCGTGCAGAAGAATTGTGTGTGGCAAGTACTTCCGACAAAGTTAATGGGCAGTCGGGAATAAGTTTGAGGGCCCAACCCCCAACCCTGGATCAGTCGAGGACTGAGTACATGTTATGTCACATGCAAACGTTGGCCCCAGTGGCCATTTTATGATACCAAACTGTGTTGAGGGAGAATGGGCTAGCTATTCTCTGATGTAAGACGCTATCACAATGTGATGGCCACCTTGTGGGACGAAACAGGTTCCCTCTGGAGACATTTGTTGTTATAGTAACTAATATGGGGAACACCACGTTGTGATGATTCCAGAAAGATTTGTAAGACGCTCAACTTCAAGCAGCGGTTTGCAGCAGAGCAGTGACAGTGCATATATCGGTGATGCACACACCCCATTGGAGAACTTTGTTTGTGTACAGGCATCCGATGTTTATGGTTGCATTAAAGATGTGCACACCTTCTTCATCATGGGCCAGATATACGAACATTCACATTTGCAAGGCGCAAATTGCGTCAAATTGCGACTCGCAAAAGTGAATGTACAACAGTGTCTCAGACACTGTTTGCGATTCCCAATAGTCACAAATTGCATGCCTCATTAATATTCATGAGGCAGTCGCAATTTGTGACCCCATTGGGAATGGCTAGCACTCACAGGGATGGTGGCGTGCTGGGGTCGGCAGACCACAATGGCTGTGACTGCTTTTTAGGTCTCACCTACGCAGCGTGAGACCTTTAGCCATCGGCACAGCTTTGCGGGCAAAAACGTGCATGCGTTGCATTGCTCCCAATGGCAACGCGTGCACGTCTGGCGATTCCCTTGTGGGAGCGAGCTTTTTCACCATGTGTTATCAATTATCTCTCCTGGCGCCGCTCGCTCCCGCAAGGGAAACGCTGCCTGCTCTCGGTCGCACTCCCACCCCCTACTTTCGCAAGGCACGCGCACGCTTGTTCTTACTTTGAGAGCGTTAGTCCTTTAGACGTCTTTGCGTCTCCTCTGGCATAAAATAAATCTGCAGGATCTGGATTTAGTGATTATTTCAATCTCTCGTGACAGAACCCGCACAACAGTAAGGATAATCACCCAGGAACCCTGTTCCCGCCACAGCCCAGCCTGTCTCTGCGTGAACAGCCTTAAACTACTAAGTACTATCGGCTTTTACGTACAGCATCTGACTGCGCAGAACCGTATTTTTGTAAAACAACAGAATTAGAGCAGAGTCTTTAAAGACATCACTGCAGCACTCACGCCAATTACGTTTCGATTGGATTTCTAATTACACGTCAGGGGCGTGAGGGGCGGGGCCTCCATAACTCCCTGAACGCGGTATCATTGACAAGAACCTGTGGCTACTAATGAAAAGGGGGGGCTCTTGGCCCCCCCGCCCGCATGGCGGTGCGGCGACCGCCCTTACCTCCGGGACCTCTCGGGGGTGGGGCGTGTCCTTTGGGGCGCGCCCTGCCACCGACTGGTTGCCACCCTCCCTTGAGCCGGATGTCGCTAATCGACATCCGGGTCGGGGGGAGGGGGCGGGCTGCCGAGGGATAAAGAAGCGGGGAGCGCCCAGGTGACCCTCTTGGTCCTTGGTCGCTCCCCCACACCGGACGTGCCCTGGGCTCAGGGCTTCTTGTTTTTTTTTTCTTCCTCCTGCAGGTTTCGTGTTGGCGGGAGCCTTCGTTAGCCCAGCTGATAGAGCAGAGGACCGTTGCGGGGAAGCTGGTGCAGAGCCGGCTCGAAGGGGCGTTTGTGTCGAGATCCGGTGCAGGAATGAGGTATTGCGAGGCAGCGGGTGGGGTGCGGCAAAGAACGCCGGCAGAGCGGTTTCCCCGCCCATTCTCCACTGGTGCCGGGGTAAGTTTCTGGCGGCACTCCTGGGTCCCCTTTATTGTACTTCTGCAGTTAGCTCAGTTGGTTCGATCCCGACAGTAGGCGCGAGGATACCTTTCTCCCCGTGGAACTCGGTAGGTGTTTGTTAGCCAGATCAAGATCTTCTGCCCCCCCCCTTGGTTCTCGCCCGAGCTCCGTCTGGTAGTGGTCAGAGAGGGGCATGGGGGAATAGTCCGAAACTGCAGGCGAGTCCCTCGTTTCAAGCCTTCGGCACGAGGGGAAGCTTCGGCGTCGTTGGGGAGCTGTATTCATGGGGGGGGAGCCTGCGAGAGCAACCGGAGCATGATTTTCGGAAGTTAAGTTGCTGGGAGTTGAGATGTCGTGGTGCAACAGGCGCGGGCAGTTTTATCGTGTTTTATGGATGCGAAGGAACGGGTATTTTCACAGTTGGTGTGCAGTTCAGGGATAAGGGGGCTGTTGGGAGAAATGGTAATTGCATTGCTTGCGTGTGTGTCCTCGGTTGAGGAGTACTGGTATTTTAGTCTTAATACCGTTAATCGGGGAAGCAGCCACCTCGGTTCCTCCCTCGGTGTCTGGGCCTAGTTGGAGGGATTTGCAAAGTAAGTGCGCTCCGGGCTTAGGTCTAGGTACGGGGGAGGCCAGATCGTCGGTTAACAATGCTGGCCTGTGGCGGTAAGGTCATGACCGGTGAGCAACTATTTTAAGGTCTGAGGGGGCGGGCATCATCCTATGGAGGTTCCCGCCCAGGGGGAGGGGTCATTGGCCCCTCCTAGAACTTCAGGGGCAAGGTAACTGGTAACTGGTGCTTCAAAGGGGCGCGGGTTGGAGAGTCACGCTTTCCTTAGGCTGGTAGCCACCCCGCGCGCGCATACTCATGACGTCACCGAATGGCGCAGAGTAAGGGCCCTCCTTTAGTGGGTAAATGAAGTTCACGGCGTGGACCGGGTTAATTACCGGGCCCGGCTGCGCATGCGCACATCTTTAGGGGAGGCGCAGCTAGTAGGACCTGACACCGGTTAGCGACCTTGCCATATGGCCCAGAAATGTTAGTATACAAAAATGCAGAGGAGGATGTTAGACTCGGTGAGGAAACAATCTGTATTAGAGTTTTTGTTAAGGATAGTCACTCACACATGTTGACAATAATGTATCTAATGTCCTGCTGATTTTTGTATAACTGTTTATCGTGCAATTATAAAGTTTATTGTTTTAATACTTAATAAATACGGCCGGGGGCTCTTGCGACCTCCCGCCTTCCAAAGATACCATGTTTTTATGTTCCTGTGTCTGGGGGTTGGTGAGGTCATAGGGAGGGGGCGGTAGCCAGTCACTGACCATGTGCTGCGTGCTGCTCCCACTCACAGTATTACCGACGCAGAGCGTGGAATCGGCATTTTTCCGCATAATTGCGGTGTATGTAGGCCAGGCCTAAAACATGAACCGCTGGTAAACGTCACTGTAATCCGGGAAGGGCGCACTGCCCTGTCAGTTCTAATAATTCATAAACGAATCTCGGCGCGCACAGTTTAGTAAAACGTCCCGGAGGGGAATAGCCAAATACTGGCAAGCAGATTATTAAAGCCAGCGACTGAGACTTAATTAATGCTGCCAGTGGAGGTTTTTTTTCCTACTACTGTACATATGTTTCACACCCACGACACACGAACAGGCACTCGACATACACATAGGATCAGAGCAATGTTCTGGACATTTACTTAACAGTCACATTTTACACAAGAGGGGCATGTAGGCCACAATCTCAGTGACAGAATAAAAAATGTGATAAATGGTCTGGTCACACTACCAGTCATACGACAAGGTATGCTGCCACCACCACTTGACCAAAATGAAGGTCCAGATAATAGATACACATACAGTCAGGCTTTCGGGGCAAGGGAAGACACCCATTATACTATTTGAGTCCCAAATGATGTGTAACAGTCAATTTATGAGAAAACATTGTTGCAGCCTATAACCTATACAACATGCCATGGATATCCAGTCAACAAACAAACAGCATCAGCAAAATACCACAACAATTGACTCAACCACTCGGCATGTTTTGTATTGAACTTTCATTATTTTGTGTCATATTGAGACATCTTTCCGAGTCTTGCGGTAATCCCAATTTAAGTACAAAGAAGAGTTTGCACCCAGATCAGGATTCCAAGATTGGTGGTGACTATCACATAACATGTGTTTGCCCCACACAGTTTTTGTGCGGTAAAACTTGGATTTTTTGCAGGGAAAGAACACATCAATCTCAGTTTTTCAACTCGGATCGGGAGATTGCATGATGTATTACTCAGTTATCTCCCATTCAGGATGATAGTGTTACGGCACCAGGCAAATTCTGGGCCACACAGTGCAGCTTCACTTTTTACCAGGCACTGCATTAGTACAGTAAATAACAATGTGTTCATAATAAATCCATTGGAACAATGGAAATAAAACATATATTTTTTTATATTAAATATACTATTAGTACAATGTCAGAGACCTTTATTTAGATACAACCACCTTTACACCTCCTTTCAGCTCACTAAGGCCAATAGTGATGTGTGTTCAAACATAAAAGATATTGTACACCAGTAAATTCACTTGGAACTGTTTATTTACTTATTTGAGATATTTTTATAGTACAGACTTTACCACGTGAGCAACAGAATGTACTTCTGTATTTACTTCACCTTCTCCTACCATGACAAGTTTCAGTTTTGAACAAGCTATCAATAGATCGTTCACAAATATTGGTTGAGAATATGATTTAAAAAATGCATATAAAATTATAAGACGAACAAACAGTTGGTTTAATGTTTAATAGCTCGGCAACTTATACAGACTTACACAGACTTAGTAAGGGGGTTCACCGAACACAGGCACAACATCACTCAGCACCACCACAGCATCACTCAGTGCAACAGCACCATCACTCAGTGTCACCACAGCATCCCTCAGTGCCACCACAGCATCCCTCAGTGCCACCACAGCATCCCTCAGTGCGACCACAGCATCCCTCAGTGCCACCACAGCATCCCTCAGCGCCACCACAGCATCCCTCAGTGCCACCACAGCATCCCTCAGCGCCACCACAGCATCCCTCAGCGCCACCACAGGAACACTCAGCGCCACCACAGCATCCCTCAGCGCCACAACAGCATCCCTCAGCGCCACCACAGCATCCCTCAGCGCCACCACAGCATCCCTCAGCGCCACCACAGCATCCCTCAGCGCCACCACAGCATCACTCAGCGCCACCACAGCATCACTCAGCACCACCACAGTATCACTCAGAAACAGGCAGAAACAAGTTGCCAGCATTGCAAGAACAAAAGAAAACTGAGGAAATGTTTTATTGTAAATACTTTTTTAATATGGTCGTTCAGTAACACTCTTCAGCAAGCTGCACAGCACCCACACTTCTCTACAGCACAGCTTAAAGACATTGACAAAGTCAATAGCACTGGCTAAACACGTATAAGGCCCCCAAAGCGAGACCTATTGGCTATGCCAATGCTTGTTTAATAAAGCATTATTTTTTTTAAATGCAGCCTGTTTTTCTTCAAATGAAACTTTTTTGTTTCAATATTTAAGGGCGGCAGTGGTCCCTGGGACCACTGCCTGCTCTTAAAAAATATTTATTTTCGCACCCATTCACAAAGGAAAGGGGTCCCCTGGGGACCGATTCCCATTTGCGAGTGGCTTACCAATCTTTTGAAAAGGGTGGTAAACTGCGAGTGTTTTGCGACCGCAAATCCGGTCGCAAAACAATCATACATTGCAGTCAGACTCGCTATTAGGAAGGGACGCCCTTGGCAATAAGTCTGTGATGCGCACACACTGGGGTGCATACATCTAAGGTTAATGATTTTGGTTCCATTCAATTTGTGTGTGGTCTTCTTAACCAGTGTCATAGTGATGTGCACACCTGAAAATACTAATTGGGACATTTACTGATTTTTTTTATTTTGTATTATACTGGCATTTGGTTCCAGTGCTTTCATACATTGTTACACATTTTTAGTTTGCTTCATTTTGGTAGGTATATTGGAAGCTCCAGAGAATCCTCACCGTAACGTTGCTCTGGTTGTTCCATCTTCTCATGTCTCAGTTATTCTACCACCGTGTTTTTTATGCAAGCTGGTTCTCCACCAATACAGTGGGAGGACTGAGTTCTGAGTTTGATAATTATTTAGAAGCTCTTGATGGGCAGGAATAAAGCGTTGTTGAAGAGGGACAGCAAGTTTCTTTATATTTGCCCCAGGCCATGGAACCTACTGGACTACTATTTCAAGACGTATTTAAAGAGGCTGGGCGTAGGTTGAAGATTAGATTTGTGAAAGAAGAAAATCTAGTTATGATGAGGTAACATTTTTATACCCGACACCAAAAATTTGAGGAGGCCATTGATGAGTTTTTATCTAGATAATGAGAATTGTCGACCAAATATAGGTTTGGCAATATGAAAGATAAACTCATCAGGGACCAGCTCATTGTACAATGTAAAAACAAGAAAATTCAAGAAAGGTTGTGGGTGGCAACGAATCCCACATTGAGAGATGCTACGGATGTAGCCAAGATGTTGGAGCAATCAGATTTATGTATGAGGGAAATGGAAAGAAGAGGTCAGAGCAGTGAAATATCAAAGGTTGAGGCAGTAAGCAAACCAGGAGGGGGGTCGGTCCCAGGGTCAAAAACCAGTGACACATTTAGTAAAAACCTTGTGCCTTTTAAATCTGGCAAGGGTTGCAATTGCTTTGGAAGTGCATGCAATTCCTCTGATTAGAGTGAGGGAAGTGTGGGAAGTGTGTCCCAATAGGCAAGAATGTGTAGAATGGGTAGCATTGATATCAGACGCTTCTTCCTGGACCAACAGACATGGCTGCAAGAATTTTGAGTGTGGGAGACAAAGAAGAGGTGGTAGATGAAGGACAAAGGAAGGATAGATCCAAGGTGATGTTTAATATAGATGAGTGTTGTGTACAGCTCATGGTGGATACAGGGTCTATGTACACCATAATTCCTAGAACTATGTTTGAACAGCAGTGGGGTGATACTGTTTTACAATCCAAAGACATTTCTTGAGGTGGATATCAAGGGGAAACCATTGATATCTTGCTCACATTGTATTTGAGAAAAGGAGCATACAAGAAAAGTGGATTAGAAGTTGGTTGATGGTCCAGCGGTTTCTAGTGATGAAAATGAGAGTGCTGTTGCTTCTGTGCAAGATGTTGTATTGGAAGGGGCTGGTGCTTTTAGTGTGGATGAGTGTTATCAAGTTATGGATGCTGATGAAACTATTAAGGAGGTTACATTTATAGTTGTTTTATAGGAAAAGGAGAGAGTTGCACATCAATTTCTATGTGCCCTTTTGTCAGATGACGGACGAAATGCCGAACATTGTAAACTTTCACCCCCAGTACAGATGGCTGGGTCCAAATTTTTGGTGAGCAAAAAAACGATGGATTTAAACCAGGTCCATGATTAGGGGTGAATGTTTGACATTCTTCAGCATTCCGTCCATACTCCTTTAGTGCAGCTATAGTCACCCTAAGTGGGAAATATTTACCCAGACGTGGGTCCTGCACTCACTATGCCACTGGATTCAAGCAAGCCTGTCTGACGAGGATTACTTGTGTTCCATGTCCAGGAAAGACATGGCTTGACAGTTCGGGTTACACTGTTCCCATGGGGAGCAAGGTCAAGACTGATGTGCATATGGCTGTGCATATGGCGGGGTCCAAACTGGGGTGGCATGGTGAGAAACAAAATTATGGATTTAACCCAGATCTGTGACTGGGATGAATGTTTGTTAATGTTCAGCACTCAGTCTATTATCTTTCTGTGTTGCTAAGTGGGAAGGGTGTGCCCAGACGTGGGTCCCGTTCTCACTATGCCACTGGATTCAAGCTAGTTTGGCTAATTAGGGGTGATACCCCGAAATCGGTCCCAGGATGCTTGTTTTCTGGTTCAGGGTGGACCTGGCCTGGCAGTTCAGGCTGGGTCAAGACTGATTTGCCTATCGCTGGGTCCAAACTGGCCAAGGACATTTAATATCAGGAATGTTTCTTCTTCTCCTCTTCTTAATTCTATTATGTTTGGTCCATATCTAAAATGCTATGTGGTGGTCTTCCAAATAACAACTCAAAGGGTGTGAATCTTGTAGGTGAATGGGGTGTACTTCTAACAGTGTACAAAACCAGAATCAATACCTTGTACCACTTCTTTTAATCTGCACTGGTCACTTTTAACCACCTGTGTTTGATTGTGTGGCTATATCGTTCAACCAAACCGTGTGGCTGAGGATGATAAATAATGTTTTTTTATTTGTTTAAAATGAAGGAAACAGTCCAGTTCTTTAACAGGTCAGACATAAAGTTTGTTGTGTGGTCTGTTAAAATTCAGTTAGGTAGACCTAGGTGAGTGTTGGACTTGGCCCTTCCTGCAGGATCATCTCCAAACCTTTTGACTCCACCCTCCTGTTTTCTGGGCCCGTTTTGGTTGGCTTTTAACACTCTGCTCAATTTACCATTGTAACCAGTGCTAAAGTGCATTTGCTCTCTCCTTAAAACATGATAAGATTGGCTTATACCCAAGTGGCATATTTAATTTACTTGTAGGTCCCTAGTAAAGAGGCACTACCTGTGCCCAGTCCCTCTAAATAAAATGCTAGTAATAGGCCTGCAGCACTGATTGTGCCATCCACTTCAGTAGCACTTTAAACATTTCTAAGACCTACCCTTGCAGTCTGTGGGTGCGTAGGTCTAAACTGCCATTTTGACCTGGTAAAATATGCCTTTTGCCAGGCCCAAACCTTCCTTTGTGATATATATAAGTCCCCCAAAGGGAAGGCCCTGGACAGCCCGGAGGGCAGGTTGCAATGCATTAAAAAAGTTGGACATGGACTCTTAAATGTGTTTTTCACTGCTGCAAGACCTACCTCTCCCATAGGATAACGTTGGAGGTACCGTAATTCATTTAATAAGCTATAATTTCCAATTAGGAGCAGGCAGCCAGTTCACGTTTGGTGTCCTTGAAACTGTAGTGAAAAATCCAAACTTATGGTGAAGTCGAATTTTAGGTTATAATTTTCGAAAACGCCACTTCTAGTAAGTTGCCATTTTCCTGCCTTACCCATTTGGTGTCAGCATCTTGTCCCTGGGTCACATAAATAGGTGTAGTTGATAGTTGGGCTTTGTGTATCCCTTTTAGACAGCCACACACTACCAGGAGCTAGGTGTGTCTGGATGTGCCATCCCTGGAAAGATGGGACGGAGGGGCTCGACACAGCACCACTCCTACTTAGATAGGCTGATAGATAGATAACCCCTGTAATTAGTCTGGAGTCGGGTCCACAAAGGCAAGGCACCTGTGCAATTCAAAGACATGCTTCTAGAAGCTTCTCCCCGCTTAAAAGGCATAACTGGGTAGAAATACTAGCCCTCGGATATCAACCCTTCAGTACACTTCTGAACCTGTGCACTCTGCCAGGAAGAAAGACTGTTGTGCTGCTCAAAGGATTGCCACTTAGCTCGACTGCTCTCCTGCTGGACTGAGGCCACGTTGAACTACTGGCCTGCTCGTCTACTGCCCTCTTGCCTGGGAGAAGATAACTGGACCTGCAACTTCAACCTTGAACCCAGATCACCAGAGTGACTCCAAGGACTAGTCTGCTGGTCTCCTATCTGAGCCTCAGGAACACTAAAGGGCTCCCCAATTTCCTTCACCAGCCCTGGAACCCAGTTAGTTCCTGACCCCCAAGTGGGGCACTCCAGGTCCTGAACCCTTAGTGCGGCTCATTTAAGTTTTTGGGCTCTTCGCAGCAGCAAATATGCCTATTCCCACCAAGACCTCGTTGCTTGCATCGCGATTCAATGCAAAGTTTTGGCAGCCACCTTTTACACCATCAATAACTAGCGATGACCGCCAATGCAGAGCTTCAGCAACACCCATCTGTGACCCCTGGCATGGTCTTCGCGTTTCTCCAGCAGCCTCCCGCGATGTTCTCAGTGCTCCTCATAGACCATTCACCGCAAATGAGATCCTTGGCCCTGACTTGAGAAGGTAAACTTCAGCAGGACTAGTCTAGTGACTGTAGTCGACCTCAACTCAGGCCCGGTTGGCCTGAAAGTGTGACTTTGACCTAGTCCAGCAAAACCAGATATACATAGTTGCCACTTTGTGCTTTTTCCCATTATTTTCACTTCAATCTTCAAAATTGCATATCTTCGGTTCTACTTATTGGATTTTTGTCATGTTTTATTTATTTATTAAAAAGCACTCTCATTTTCTAACGTTGTGTGGGATCTTTTCTGTGCCGGACTACTCTGTGACAAGCTAACAGAGGGTTGAGCAAAGGTTCATTTATGGTTGGCTTGTGCCTCACACTATAAAGGACTGTGGTTGCTGCTTGTCCAGGGCTCACACCCCAGTCAATTAATCACCCAATTTCTTACAGTGAGTAAAGCATGGTAGAAACACATAGGCTTTGTTAGCAGCATGAATACCTCTTCATTCATCCAGTACAGAGATCTGGGCTTAAATCCATAGTTTTTTGCTCACCATGCCATAGCAGTTTAAACCCAGCCATATGCAAATCAGAAATGAATAATAGTGTCTCATTCCTTGGTGGGAATTAATCCTCTCAGTTGGGAATATATTGGCATCTCTTTTCATTGGTAGGGACAAAACCTCAACAATCAGGGATGCATTATAGTCTTAATTCCCGTAGTTGGAATCCATCCCAACATTAGTAAGGTTGCAAATTACTATTGAATTCTCGGTCACCTTCTCCTTGTAAGAGAAAGAAAGGGCTCTGGTCAAGACACTCCCTGTCAGTTCAGCTGTGCTTTATATTTTTCTCTCCTCCAGCCCATTCCTTCATGATCGCTACTTTGCACACTGATGGTGTTTTGTTCTTTACCTACTCTTTTCTGTGTGGACGGTCAACACACACACACAATATCTGACCAGGATTCATCTCCCATACAGGTAAGGCCGACTTCTCCCCTAAAGCAAACCAACCCCCAAACCATATTAAAATAGGGAAATTGGGCAGGGTGACCACCGTTCAACCTACCAGGATGATCAGTATGGTTTGGTATAGTGCCTGTAGTTTGTTGAATACAAAGGATTAGTGTTTATAGATCTTGATGGGATATTGTAGATAACGGAAATGAGGTGGTGATCCCTCCAAGGCACAGGGTCAATATCTTTGAATTTTACAGACTCTGAGTTGTTAAAGAACAACATCTAGTGTGTGTCCTGCACGATAGGTATGTACTCTAATTGGTTGATAGAGATTGTGAACTTCCAAGCTCTTATGATTCTTTGTTTAATTTTTTGTTTGGCAAATGGTATGTTCAGCTCAACAAGGATGCATAACTTAGGGTTTTTGATATGTATGTCAGATATGGAGTCCAGCACAGCATATGTAAAAAGTGTTTTACTTCGTGGTGATCTGTACAATAATAGATGCATACAGGAGAAACAAGATTTGAAGGGTTGCATCCTATAAATAGTGACATGGGGGCCCAAATTAAAATTTGGCAGAGAGCTTGCCACCACTGACATATATGAGATACACCTCTTATGGCCCGACAGTGTAAGGGATGTCTAAAGTTTTGCCCTTTGTTCACTCACCCTATTTAGAGTGGATGAGCAAATGGCAATTTCCCTGTCCATCACCGCCAGGTGAAACCTGGTAGTAATGGGCAGTGAAAACTGAAAAAACTCCCATGGCAACAAGGAAATTGCTTTTTTAATCCTACTTTGGGATTTTGTTTTTGAAAATAAAAAAATCTTTGAAAGTGTTCCATGTGCACTGTCATGTTGATGGAGCCTTCCAGCAAAATGTTAATGCATTGACAGGTACCTTAGTGACGGTGGTTCCTGTCAATGGAAGAGATGTCCGCTGGGCCGCCGGGTGTAGTACTCTGCATGGTCACAGTAAAGTACTCCACCATGCAGATGGTACATACTCCAGCCACTTAACTTCAAATGAGGCCCACAGCCTGGTATTTACATATCTTCAGTTGTGGTGTCAGGAATCAATTCCTCAAATATCAATGTTAATCCTCTTTCAGTTTTGCTTTGGAAATTGTGTTATGAGATAACCTCATGGAGCACTGGTACCATGGCATTTGCCAGTCATGTTTCAGTAATAAAAACGGTTCTGAACTTGAGTCACTAAATAGGTTAAAACTATGATTGATGTTAATAAAGCATTTGATTCTAAGTAGTATGTGAGTGATATAATAGGCGCAGATGTAGGCTCTTTGTTTCAGTGACTCGTTGATGGCTGCAATGTTATGAAGCACATACTGTTGTGTAATGAAATAGATGCAGAAGACAAAGTGATGCTGGCAAAGTGTTAGTGTAGTAGACATTATCAAAATTGAGCGGGTGGTGGTGTTCTTTTATGATTTAAAGGTTGTTGAAATAAGGTTAGGGTAATCTTTAAAGGTTGAAGTTGGAGCAAGGTTGGGAGCAAGGTTTTGAGGCTTTGTTGGCAACTGGGATAGTTGTGATTGGACGAGAATAAGAAAAGTGTTGAGTAGCCGGGGGCTAGCGTGATGTTGTGTTCAGCGGTGGGTGTGTTGGTTAGGTGTTGTTGTATAAAGGGTGGGCCATAAGGTGAATTGACTGTTGAGTCGTGAGGAAGAGTTATGGGAATACAGGAGAAAGTTGCAGAAGATGGACATCTTTTTAGGTTGAGGAAGTATGATACTTAGTGAAGCAAGATAAATCTTGGCTACAGTGGTTGATGAAGAGGAGATTCTGAAGAGGATTGAAAGAGGTGGGGTGAGTAGTAGTCTGACAATTCCAGTTAGGATGGAAGAGAGAAGTGTGGGGTTTAGAGTAATTAGAGGTGTTGAGTAGGGGCTAAGTGATGGAGGCAATACCTGCTCATTTGGTTGGATATTTAGGTACAGACAGGATTTGGTTTGCGGTATAGAGAAAGGGATGTCAACTGGGAATGCAGGAGTAGTAGTTCAGCGTCATACGGTGTGGTTTGTGAGTGCAGTGGGTGTAAAAGTCCAAGTGATGATCATGGTTTTATGTGAGTGCATGGTTGATTAACAGCTCAGGGAGGCTACTCAGTGACTGAATAAGAGCAAGTGTGTGTGATGGGTAAACAAATGGGAATTAATTGGTGACTCAGGTTATCCAGGCAGTCATCAGGTTAAATGTAAGTTAAAGATCTCCGCTGATATGCACAGTGTTCCTTTTATGCTGTACCTAAAGCAGTGTGCAATGCAAACTGACCCGGTTAAAAAAGATGATCGCTAGTTTCAAAAAGAGACTGCCTAATCCATTCTCAAAGCAGAAGAGACAATCTATGTAAATACTTACTAGGTTTTTTCCAGAACTTATGGTGGGTCGCCTGCCTCTCCACCAATATGTACAAATCATATTACTATATTGAGTTAGTTCATAATACATACAATTCTGCTATCCCTGTATAAAAACTCATCTTTGCTTTTTTTTGGTTCAAATCTCTTCATTAAGTTTGAAAGGTATCGGGGGGGGTGTGGCTACACATCAGCAAAGATGGACGTGCCGTAGAAGAGCCCCGCAATCTCTAGCTCCCACGGCCATAAAATCTGTCTAATTAATCTGCCTTATGTAAAGGAAGGAATAGCCCAGAATACAGCAAGGCCAAAGGTGTTCCAGCGTCTAAAAATGGCCATCTCCAGCTGCCGTGTGAAGCCGGGAATCGAAGCGCAGCTAAGGCTCAACTGCAAGCCGCGAGCTCACGTGAGTGATGCAGCAGCGCAAGAGAACAGCAAGCGCAACGACCGAACCACGGAGGGAGTGTGCGGACTCCCGGGAACTTGGAGAGACATGCCGATTGAGGGGGAGAAAGCCGAGGTGCTGGTGCGGCGGGGCCGCGGTGCGCCTGCCGAAGTGACATTGAGTAGACTGGTGCAGCCCTCCCTGAAGGAGCGTGATTGAGGCGGTGAAGCCTGAGCCTGGCCGGAAGCCCTGGGCTCGATTGCTGACTGGAGCCAGAGACAGGACTCAAATGGGCAGCGCAACCTCCCCCCGGCCCTCAGTGGTTTGGTGCTCAACACTCCATCCCCAGAAACTCTATAGCCACGGCACCTTGCTGTAGCAGGCTCCCGTTAGTGAATTACAAGCATGCAGAGTTGGGACCAAGCGTGGCTTACGCCACTGGATCCGCGAGTGTTCCTGCGGGGCACCGGCGCCGTCCCTTTCTAGCCACCACAAGGGAAGATCGTGGCACTGCTGATTGTTTCCTCTCATAGTGGGTCGTGCACTGATCCAATTGAAATACGCCAGCACAGGAGCCCACAAAAATAACTCTCTGGACCCAGGTTGGTACCGTGGCAGTGGGGAACGATCACCACAGCGCAAGCCGGGATCAGGGCCTGGTCACTGGTTGGCGGCCTGATAGTGAGGATCACAAGCCTAATGGTAGAAGTACCACTAACAGCTAGCTGCACCAACTGGTCATTTTCACTGCGAGTAGTGTTCTTATCCCGAGCTACAAATAGGAGCAGTATAACAGGAGAGTACTATTGCAACTGACCGATAGACTCGAGTCTATCTCCTAGGGAGAACCCCGACAGGCAGCGTGGGACACATGAGATCAGCGCACCACAGACAGGCGATGGGTAGTACCCTCTGGGGAAGAGAAACAATTTCATGGTGGGGTTGCACTGAATATGCCCCCCTCCCCCACGGGTGGTACAATCGAGCAATGTCCGGGAACAAGGCGGCAAGGAACACTCACCAAACCAAAATGGAGAAATATGCCTCCTCAAAAACTGCAGATACTGAAAGTGCAGAAAAGGCTGAAATTAAGAACGCACCTAGACAGGGAGCAGATGACCCCTTCCTGAAAGATATTACGGATGCAATTACCGGTGTACGCGCGTCGCTTGAGAGCAGGATGGACTCAATAACAACTGAAGTAATGCTAATAAGAGCCTATCTACAAAAAATGCGCAACATGGTCAAAACGATGGAGACAGTCACAACAGATCTCTGCCACGATTCCAAGACAATGCAACAACAAATCAAAGACCTGCAGGCAGCAAGTAAGGTGATGGAAAACAAACTGAACGATTACGAAGGGAGGTCACGTAGGAACAATATTCGAATACTTGGGGTACCAGAGCGAGTGGAGGAGCCCACACCTGACCTCTTTGTGGAAGAACTGATTACCAAGCGCCTGCAACCCAAGAATCTCTGAAATTTATTTTCAGTGGAGAGGGCGCATTGTTGTCCCCGGAGGCAGACCAAAACCTGGGGTTCCCCAAAGGCCGCTATTGGCTTGACATTTCAATTTTAGAGACCGGGAAGTGGTCTTACACACTGCTACGCCAATCAAGAACGAGAACAGTATCGTAACGTTCTTCCCTGATTTCACTGTGAATGTACAGAGACGCTCCTTTCAGGGCATCAAACTTAAACTTAGAGAAAAAGGACTTAAATACTCCATGATCAACCGGATCAAGAGGGGTTGGCATAATGATTAGGAAGAACTTCCCAATGATGATTGAACACACATGGACCGACAAACAGGGTAGATAGTTACACAGCGATCTCTGGGACATGGGAATGTAAGACACTGATATTAATATCCATGTATGTACCTCCAGGCCTCCAGGTGTCAGCTTTTAAAGAGCTAGGGGACCTCTTGCTCACACTCCCCAAAGGGAAACTATTATTGGGAGAAGATTTTAACTCCATAATTTCAGGACAACTGGATTGGTATCCACTGAAGGAGGTCCCACCCTCACGAACACAAATCTGTGATTTTATGGATGCTATGGGTCTGGCCGATGTGTGGTGTACCCTTCACCCTACAGACGACCAATTCACATATCACTCTGGTGCCCACAGGTGTCTTTTCAGATTAGACTACACAATCAGACTTGCAGACCAGATGAGACAACTTAGAGAGGTGTGCCACTTGGCGAGGGGTATATAAAATCACTCCCCTGTGTGGGCCCTTGTAGAGATGGGAGAGCAGCAGTCAGGAAGAGTAGCACCAATAAATCCTTGGTGCTTGAAAAACCAATAAAATAATAACACAGTAACAAAAGAAATAGGGCTGTACTTCCAGGAAAACGAGGGGTCGGTTGCGTCAGCACAGTCGCTCTGGGAGGCCTTTAAAACCGTGATCAGGGGCCATTCAGTCTCCCAGATAGCCGGGACCCGTAAAGAGAAAACCGCAAAACTAGCCAAGTTGGAAGGGGCAATTTTACAGCTGGAGGGGAGGGCAATGTGAGACTAAGTGTCAGAGGTCAAGCATATGCTGGAGATAAATATAAAAGAATAGAGATCTCGCCACTGATGCGGCACGGGCGCAACATAGGGCCACACAGTGTAGGATATATGAAGCTTGGGACAAAGCAGGAAAACTGTTGGTGTGGCTCAACAGAAGAGAATAGGCCAATAGATTAGTAGCGGAATTGGGGACTGTTAGACCTGGCACCTTGGCGTGAGTCTCCCTTCCTCTTTTTGCCGCTGTGCCTGATTTGTTTTTATGGTGTTGGCCGCTCAGCGCGCTGTGCCACTGCCAACCAGTGTCGCGGTGCGAGTGCTCCCTATGTAAATTATATATGTTGGTTGGATTCCATGATTGGATTGTTTGATTTACTATCAGACCCCAGTAAAGTGCGCCAGGAGCGCCAGGGCATGTAAATGCAAACACCGCTGGTGGGCTTGCAGCACGGGTTGTGCCACCCACAGAAGCGGCCGGTAAAATACGTCTAAGGTCTGCCATCGCAGAACCTGCGTGCAGTCTGGTACTGACATGCTGACTGGTAAGTGCCCACACTTGCCGGTCCCTAAAACCTTCCCTTAGCTGCATGTTAGTCACCCCTCTGGTAGGCCCACGGGCAGGGTGCGTTGTGAGCCTAAGGTAGGACAAGCCTAGATGCGTGGCATGTCCTAGTAGTGAATTACCGCCATCTTGTTGTTCACTACTGCAAGGCTACCCTGTTCTCATAGGCCAGTATGGGCGGCCTGGATTGTTACACCCTATGATCCTAACCGACCCAGGGAACATGGTAGGAGATCGAGTTTAGTATGCCTGAACTCGGAATAATAAGGTACATCTTTTCGCAAGGTTTATTTTAATATCCTGGGTTTGCAAATGCCCCTTTTAGAAAGCTGGCCTTTGCTTGCCTAAACATTTCAGCCCGCCTCTGCGTGATGTGTATCTGATGTCTGGCTGGTGTGAGTGACATGGCTGGGGGAACCCAGATGGGCAGGGCTAGGTAGCCTGGTGGTGAATAGGACGATCGACAGGTAGATGGGTGGGAGGAGTGCTCCTAGGCTCTGAATAGGACAGTGCTCTGCCACCTCAATGCCGGCTCCGCCCCCTGTGGAGCGTCTGAGGACTCTGCCCTGCACTCTGAAAGAAGAAGCCTGCATCGCGTAAACAAAGTGCTCAGAAACCGGACTGGACTAGGCAAAGGACCCCCTGGCCGGGGAGAACAAAAGATTTGCTGTATAAATGGAGGAGCCCTGCTCCTACGAAACTAGATCCGCTTTTGACCAAGAAGAATCTCTGCCTGAGGAGGAGGCACCGGGAAAGCTGTAGGAGGAAGACTGTCCCTATCCTGGGGGATTGGCCTACAGTGGTGACCTTGCTGCCAAAGGGGAGAAGAGAAACTGTTGCTGAAGACTTTGCTTTATTTTTACTTTCAAGACTTGTGCTTTTCAAAACGATCTCCAAGGGCTTGGAACTGAGCTTGCCCCCTGAACTGAGCCCCAGGACCATTGGGCTCTACCTGATCTTCACTCGCCTGCCGCTGGACTGTGGTGTCCTTTCCCTCGCCGAAGCTGTGACCCTCGTGCCCCAGTCCCTCCCTGAGCCGGGACCAGGACTGCTTAGCCGCCCCTGCCTTGAGAAGAGCCTCGCTCGATCGGAGCCGCTCCCCCTACACTGTGCTGGGCTGCTCCTGTCACCTCGCTCGCTGGAGGCTCGCTGTGCACCTTCACCCTCCCGCCGGAATCGGCGTTCGTGAGCATCTCCAAGCCTCGGACGGCCCGGACGTAATCTGCGTGCCCGGCTGCCCCGCTTTGTTCACCTGCCACCTGCAACACCCCGCTCTTGCCGTGAGCCTGAAGATCAGACCCCCATCGTGAAGTGTGGGAGCCTCGGACGCCGCCTCGCCCGTCTGTCGAAGAGCCGCTGAAATCCCGCACCCGCCTTCGCGTCAAGAAACAAGGTACTGTACTGACGAACTCGACCGCGAGCTCGCATCGGATCCAGGGTCCGCAACGTTCTGATTTCCCTGTCATCTTCCGTGTGCTTCCCGGGCGCCGCCTCAGCACGAAGTGCGCTGAGGCCCACAGTTACCTTGTGCCCGCCTAAAGAACTTTCCGTAACAAAGAGAACTTTACCGTATTTCCAAGAGTTGTGGCCCCATCAGTTCAACGTTACTGGGCCTTGTAATTGAATCTGCTGAATCTACATAAAAGCTTATTTTGTTATATACTTCCTGATTGGTGTCCGTTTGTGGTGCATGCAAGGGGTTTACTATATGTGTAATTGCATTTGCTTAACCGTGTACGCCTGAGACTTAGCCTAGACTGCTCGCGCCACGCACCCAGAGGGTGAGCAGGGGTTATTCTGGGGAGTCATCCTTCACCATGACAAGAAGTAAAGGGTCCCTGCTTGTTGTGGGTTCACACCTGCGTCAACCAGAGCCCCCTCATTTCTAACATTGGTGGCAGCGGTGAGGATTTACGGATTTGCATTTGTGGTTTGCGTATAGTGAACCACTGATCACCACGTAGTGAGAGCAGACCAGTAACACAGCCACAAGACTAGCCATTGTTTTGTTTTGCCAAGAATCTCCGTTGTTAGAACCATGCCTGGTTCACTTCCCGCCGGAAGGGCAGCTTCTATAATCTCTGGATTTGAGGACATAGATTGGGAAGAAAGCGCACTTCAGAATCATACCAATGAAGAGTTGAGAGGTTTTTTGCTCCAAGTTCAGAATTGCCCAAACTGGATTGAAAAAGAAGGACCAACTCGTGAAGGCGCTGAGGGCCTGGTATGAGTCAAAGGCACCAGAGAATCAGGTGGAAATGGTTCCACCAGAAAGTGTCCATGAGTTTGGCAGAGGCCTGTCGCCAGAAGAGTTGGCAGACAGGGCAGCAACCCGGGCACACGAAGTAGAGATGGCAAAACTTCATGGGCAAATGGATATGGAAAAACAAAGATTAGCCATGGAAGAAAAGAAACTACAATTAGAGCATGACATGAAGCTGAGGGAGCTGGAGCTGAAAGCGAAAAGTTTGGAGCTTAATCCCTCTGGTGGCAGCACACCGCCAGTACCGGCGGAAC
The DNA here is from genome assembly GCF_964204655.1 of Triturus cristatus. Lineage (NCBI taxonomy): Eukaryota > Metazoa > Chordata > Amphibia > Caudata > Salamandridae > Triturus > Triturus cristatus. Next base: position 680,618,143 of record NC_140583.1, read on the forward strand.
CAAGAGTTTATATTCCCAAGGATGTAGTGAAGGAGTTCTTCAAGAATGACGACATCGGGCAGTGGTTCAGAGCCTACGAGATAGCCATGTCTTCCCACCGGGTCCCTGAGAGAGATTGGGGAGCGGGGTTGTGGGGACGGTTCCTGAGTGAAGGGCGGGACACACTGTTAGATTTACCTGCTGATGTTCATAATTCTTACGCCCATATGAAGGAAGCCTTGATGACCAGGTATGGGTTGACCCCTGAGTTATATAGACAGAGGTTCAGGGGTTGCACTAAGATTCCCAATAGTACGTATGTGGAGTATGTGACTTTCTTTTGCAGAGCGCTGGATGGTTGGGTAAAGGGTAGTAAGGTAAATGATTATCAAGGGCTTCTTGATTTAATGGCATGGGAGCACTTGTCCAGTAATTGTTTTCCTGAGCTACGCCAGCACCTGATAGATAGTAGGCTGACTAACCCTAGGAAGCTTGCTGAGGAGGCGGACCGCTGGGTCAGTACCAGGGTCCCGTGGGAGATTCCGCCAAAGGTGGGCAGGGTCCCCAGCAGAAGAGTGGGGGGGACAGGGGTAAACAGAAGCAGTTCCAAAAAGGGCCCCAAAGTAGTCCCCAAGGGAACCAAGGGAAGGGTTCTCAGCCTCCCCCACCCCAGAAACCGACCGGGGCCCCGACAGGTCCTCCTGTTCAGAAGGGGCCCGTCAGATGTTACAGGTGTAACAATTTGGGGCATTTTGCCTCTGATGTAAAGTGTCCATTGTTTGGTAAACCAGCACCCACTGGTGCTCCACCCCGGCAGGTGACTAGTGTAGCCTTGGGGGAGGAGAGGGATGTCCAAGGTGGGTGGGGTCCCGCAGAGATGTCCCTGGTCTCGCTAGGAGACCGTGAAGTGGTCCCTCAAACCCAGCTGCCTGAGAACACTAAGAAGTACAGGCAGTGGGTGACCATAAATGGCCATAGAGTGGAAGCTCTTAGAGATACAGGAGCCAGTGTGACAGCTGTCAGGTGTCACCTGGTGTCTCAGGAGCAGGTAGTCCCCATTGCATTCTATCCCGTTGTTGCCGCTGACAACACAGAGAGACACTGCAAGGTGGCTCAGGTTCCCTTTGAGTGGGGGGGGGGGTCTCTGGTACTCTTCAGGTAGCTGTGAGGCCCGCCATGCCTGTAGACTGTTTGTTAGGGAACGATTTGGAGAGCTCACCTTGGGCTAAGGTGGAGCGGAGTGCTCACCTGGAGATGTTGGGTATGCCGGATTGGGCGTGTGTCACCACACGGTCCATGGCAGCCAGTAGAGGGACTCAAGAGGTCCTGGAGCCTGAGAGGGAGGCCCAGGAACCGGCCTCAGAGAGAAGGAGCAAGGGGCGCAGGAAGCCGGCCCCTGAAGTTCCCACGGTCCAGGAGGAAGCAGACCTTGAGGGGGATGCCCTGGAGCCTACAGGGGAACAGATAGCTGAACTGGGAGACCTGCCGGAGCTGACCCATTGGCAGCAGGAAGGGGGTCCCACCAGGGAGGACTTTTGCAAGGCACAGAAGGAGTGCCCTTCTCTCGTGGGTATGCGGCAGCAGGCTGCAGACCAGGCCGCAGGTGATCAGTCAGGATCACATTTCGTTTACTGGGAGAACGACCTCCTATATACAGAGCCTAAGGTTGCTGAGCCTGGGTCAGCCCGTGCGCTGGTGGTACCCCAGGACTTCAGGGCCCTCCTACTGGGGCTGGCTCACGATGTGCCATTGGCAGGGCATTTGAGGCAAGACAAGACCTTTGAAAGGCTTGTCACCCACTTTTATTGGCCTCAAATGCGCAGGAGTTCAGATACTCACTGCAGGACATGCCAGACTTGCCAGGCAAGTGGAAAGAGTGGAAGGAAGCAGAAGGCTCCACTCCAGCCATTCCCTGTGGTCGGTACCCCATTCCAGCGAGTGGGGATTGACATTGTAGGGCCACTGGACCCCAGGACAGTGATGGGCAATAGGTTCATCCTGGTCCTGGTGGACCATGCCACCCGGTACCCGGAAGCCATTCCTCTGAGGACAGTGACGGCCCCCGTGGTGGGACGTGCACTGATGGGAATTTTCTCCCGGGTGGGATTCCCTCTAGAGGTGGTGTCTGACCGAGGTACCAATTTCATGTCCAAGTACATGAAATCTCTTTGGCAAGAGTGTGGGGTAACCTACAAGTTCACCACCCCTTACCACCCCCAAGGAAACGGGTTGGTTGAGAGATTCAACCGTACCCTCAAAGGCATGATAATGGGCCTGGAAGGACCCATGAGGCGTAAGTGGGACGTCCTCTTACCATGCCTTCTCTTCGCTTACCGTGAGGTGCCACAGAAGTCTCTGGGGTTCAGTCCCTTTGAGCTTCTGTATGGACACCCAGTCAGAGGACCTCTAAGTCTGGTCAAGGAAGGCTGGGAGCAATCTCCAAGGAAACCTCCCCAGAATGTATATAGCTACATGCTGGCCTTTAGGAATCAGACTAGGCGTTTCAGACAACTTGCTGAGGCAAATCTGGAAGCCAGCCAGGAGGAGATGAAGCGGTGGTACTGTCACGTTCTGTGTTCCCTGGTTCCTCGGAGCTGTGCTGATGCCAAATGGCGTCCACCTCTTGACCTCCCCAAGTCCGGATATATAACAGCGCGGACTGGTGAAGTGGTCAAGCGAGGGAAGGAAAGGGTAGGGACAGCGGGGAAGGAGATCTGAAATGAGAGAGAGCGCACCGTTAATATATACACCCCCAGAGACTTGTGGACCCTGTGTGAATCCTGAATGGGTGCCTCCCCACCCCTACCTGAAATGAGAAGCAGGGGAACAGAATAGCGGATGCGGGGTTGGTTGCGGTGTGGATTACCTCTGGTCCCAGGAATCCCGGAGGCCGGTAGGATCTCGGGGAGAAATACTGTCTCTCCTTATTCGAAGATGTAGGCAAACCAGTAGAGAAATGAGCGGGGTTGTGTCTTACGAAAAGTGTACCAAAACCCCAATCTCATTAATACCCCGACATAACAACCAGTGATTATACAAGAAAGCAATGTCTCCCTGCGGGAGTCTTACTGCCAGCGGAGTGTGTCTCCACACGGGAATCCTCCAGCAGCAGGACTCACCAAGGACTCTGGCGTGGTGATCAGTGGCCAACCGCGATGCTCCTCTGCATGAGACGAGGCAACCGTCTCTCCAACAGAGGGGCTACCTGGGAACTCACCACTGCCAGGTTGATAGCTGGCACACGAAGCCTTAGAGCTCCTCTGCACGAGGCGTAGCAATCGTCTCACCAACAGAGGGGTGAACCGGGAACAAAGCACTGCCGGGTTGGTAAATGGCACGCGAAGCTTTATTGCTCCTCTGCACGAGACGTCGCAACCGTCTCTCCAACAGAAGAGCGAACAGGGAACAAACAAATGCCGGGTTGGTAACTGGCACACGAAGCTTTATTGCTCCTCTGCACGAGACGTCGCAACCGTCTCTCCAACAGAGGAGCGAACAGGAAACAAACAAATGCCGGGTTGGTAACTGGCACGCGAAGCTTTATTGCTCCTCTGCACGAGACGTCGCAACCGTCTCTCCAACAGAGGAGCGAACAGGGAACAAACCAATGCCGGGTTGGTAAATGGCACGCAAAGCTTTATTGCTCCTCTGCACGAGACGGCGCAACCGTCTCTCCAACAGAGGAGCGAACAGGGAACAAACCAATGCCGGGTTGGTATATGGCACGCGAAGCTTTATTGCTCCTCTGCACGAGACGTCGCAACCGTCTCTCCAACAGAGGAGCGAACAGGGAACAAATCCGGAGTCGGGTTGGGAAAGGCTCAGGCAGGATACTCACAACTCGAAAACGGGAGCCTCCGGAGCTGGTCGACAGGACTGTACGTCACACGGAACGCCGGGACAGCATACAGCATGGGAATAACCAGCGCCTGTCCGTCCTTCCGGGTTCACAGATATAGGTGTGGCGCGCGCGCATGCACATGCGTGCCAAGCATCTCGCGCTGTGCCTCATGGGAAACGTAGTTCTTTCTTCCGGATGCCGCCGGGAATGGGACAGTCAGTGTTTACCGGGTGCTCGGCCTGACAGTACATCCGCCCTTCCGAGAACACTGACTGATGCGCGACTTACCCGGGTATCGGGCATGGAACGCAGCAACCAGTCGAGCCGCGTGAATCGCGGTTGCTGGTTCCCAAGAGTTCTCTTCCGGCCCATACCCCTTCCAGGCCACCAGGTACCACAACTTGTCTCTCACCACCTTGGAGTCCACGATCCCTTGCACCTCATACTCCTGATCATGTTGGACCCATATCGGCGCAGGGTGTCTTTTCACCGGACAGTGGGATGGCTTGAGAAGGGAAACGTGAAAGACCGGGTGGATCCGCAGAGACGGAGGTAACCTTAGTTTGACTGCCACAGGGTTAACATGCCTGATCACCTGATAAGGTCCTATGAACTTTGGGTGGAAAGCGCTGTACTTTCTAAACCTGATATTCCTCGTGGAAAGCCAGACCCGCTCCCCTTTCTTGTATGTGGGGCCAGGTCATCTGTGTTTGTCTGCCTGGGCTTTATACTGTGTTTTGGCGTGGAGTAACTTCTCTCGGGTCTTGAGTAAAATACTGCGGATGTGTTCTAGTCTCTCTTGTACTGTAGGGAATTTGGAGTTCAGATGTGGAAGAACAAGGGGAGTAAACCGGGGGTGAAAACCGTATGTGCTAAAGAAAGGGGAGTGTTGGGTAGAAGAGTGTTCGGCGCTATTGTAAGCTATCTCCGCTACCCAGAGCCACTCCACCCACGCCTCCGTATTACTGTCTACGTAGCATCTGAGAAACTGTTTTAGCGTTTGATTAAGTCTCTCAGTTTGGCCATCAGTCTGCGGGTGAAAGCTGGTGGAAAGAGCGGATTCTATCTTGAGTTCAGAGCACCAGGTTGTCCAGAAACGGGCAGTGAATTGGGCCCCCCTATCTGATACGATGACTTTGGGGAGGCCATGAAGCCGAATTACATGGGTGAGAAGCAGCTTGGCCAATGAGCTGGCTGTTGGAACCTGTTTACAGGCAATAAAGTGACCCATTTTGGATAGATAGTCAATGACGACCACAATAGCGGTACACCCTTGATCTTTGGGTAACCCCACAATGAAATCCACCGAAAAGCGTTCCCAAGGGGTATCGGGTGTCGGTAGTGGGCGTAACAATCCCTGTGTGGGGCGATGGTCGGCCTTCATTTGGGCACACGTGGAGCAGTTTTTCACCCAAGACAAGATATCTGCACGAACCGAGGGCCACCAAAATTGTCTCTGTATTTTTTCCAGGGTTTTCTTCCCTCCGGGATGTCCGGCACAGGGAAGGTCGTGACACCAAGAAAACACCATCCTTCGTAGTTCTTGTGTTGGGATCAGGAGCTGGTGGCCTTTTATTAACAACCCCTGGTGGTTTTTCCATTCGGGGTGGAATTTCGACCAGGTCCTCCACGAAAATGTATTTACACCCCGCTTGGTTTTCTGTAGGAACAAGTCCGTGTGGATGGCCCCAATCACTCTGGTGGGTTCGATAATGGCCCTTTCCAATGTTCTGGTTTGTACTGGTGAGGTTTCTTGCCTCGTGAGAGCGTCTGCTTTCCGGTTGTCTTTGCCGGGGCGAAAGGTGATGAGGAAATGGAACTCGGCAAAGAACAACATCCACCGAAGCTGGCGAGGGGTGAGGTGGCGTGCCGCTCGCATGAATTGGAGGTTCCGATGATCGGTGTAAACGGTGACTTGGTGAGCGGCCCCCAATAACCAGTGTCTCCATTCACTAAAGGTGTCCTTTATAGCCAAGAGCTCCTTCTCCGCTATCGTGTAGTTCTGCTCTGCGGAATTGAGCTTTCTGGACATGAAAGCAATCGGGTGGAGATAACCCGTTTCTTCATTCCTCTGGGATAGCACCGCTCCCACCGCCACTTCTGATGCATCTGCTTCCACGATGAATGGTATTTCCGGACGAGCATGGGCCAACACGGGCGCAGATGTAAAGGCCCGTTTGAGCACCTCAAAAGCCTTTTGGGCGTCAGAAGACCATATAAAAGGAGTCTTCTTTCGAGTGAGCCTGGTGAGTGGCGTTACCTTATCCGAAAAGTTAGAGATGAATCTTCGATAGAAGTTCGCGAAACCCAGGAATCCCTGGATTTCTTTCACATTCCGGGGCTGAGGCCAGTCGAGGATAGCTTTGACTTTACGTTCTGCCATTACCTGACCCGATGGGGTGAGCATCACCCCCAGGAACTCCACTGTGGTAACATGGAACTCACATTTGGATATCTTGCAGTAGAGTTGGTGGTCCTGGAGCGCTTCTAACACTTGTCCTACATGACCATGATGCTCCTCTACGGTAGCCGAATACACCAGAATATCGTCTATGTAGACAACAACAAAGCGATCCAGGAAGGGCCGCAGAACGTCGTTCAGGAAGAACTGAAACGCGGCCGGGGCATTACACAGCCCGAAGGGCATGACTAAGTACTCGAATAGCCCATACCGCGTTTTGACGGCCGTCTTCCATTCATCGCCTTCTCTCATGCGAACCAGATGAAACGCCCCTCGTAGGTCCAATTTGGTATACACAACCGCTGTCCTCACTTGTTCTAGCAGAACGGGGATCAAGGGTAGAGGATATTGACTCTTCACAGTGATGGCGTTCAATGCCCTATAATCAATGCAGCATCGCAACTCCCCATTGGCCTTGGGTATGAAGAAAAGGGGGGAGGCCGCTGGTGATCTGGACGGGCGGATGAACCCCAATTGTAAATACTTGTCCAGATATTCCCGGAGATGGATGTTTTCGGGTGTGGTGAGGGCATAGATTCTGCCACACGGGATCTCCGCGCCTGGAACCAAATCGATCCGGCAGTCGTAGTCCCTGTGCGGGGGAAGTTCGTCCGCTTTACTGTTACTAAACACTTCCGCGTGTTTCATGTAGCATTCTGGCAGGACCACCTCCTTTTCTGCCGCTGTGGCCACGTAAAAACCAGCGGCTAACGTCTTTGAGGGTCGTGTAGCGGGCAAGTAGCACCTGTTCTGACAATAGAGCGACTGAAATGTTAACGTCTGGTTGGCCCATTGTATGGTCGGTTCGTGTTTTTGCAGCCAGGGAAGACCAAGGATCACCCCATACTGCGGGGCATGGATCACTTGAAACGACAACAGTTCGTGGTGGTACCCGCCGTAGGGGATTTCGTATTCTCTGGTTCTGTAACTGATAGGGCCAGACTCCAATTCCTTGCCGTCCACGGCATATACCTTTTCCGGAGTCGTTTTCTGGAGGAGGTGCAACTGTAGGCGTTGTGCTTCTTGGTAATCGATAAAACACCCAGTGGCGCCAGAATCCACCATGGCCTTTGCATGCCGGATGTCGTTCTCCACGTGGATGTCTACCTCTATGTAGAAATGTTTCGTCTCGGCGATATCAGGGCTGTTAATAGAAGGGATCAGATACGTGCTTGATGGCTCCCCTTCTTGGGCCTTCAAGCTTTGGCGTTTTCCGTGTCCTTGTCGGTTGCGACCGCTGCCATTTGTCCGGGTCGAGAGCGTCCATACCTAGGCCGTACTGGACAATCACGGAGGAAGTGCCCCTTCTTGCCGCAATAGAGACAGAGGCCTTGCTTCCTTCTCTGGTCCTTCTCGCTCAGGGTGAGGGACGCCCGAACTGCTCCGATTTCCATGGGCTCAGGTTTACTAGCCGGAGAGTCCTTAGGAGGACCATGTTCGTTGTGGAACGGAGTTCTGTCCCTACATCTGTGGTCTCCTTTCCGGTCCTTGAGACGATGGTCCAGTCGCAAGGTCAACTCTATGAGAGCAGTGCATGTGGATGGTTGCGGGTCAATCTGGGCAAGGACGTCCTTCAGCTCTTCTTTCAGTCCCTGATAGAAAACGGCGGCTTGTTTGGATTCAGGCCAGTCGGTCTCTGCCACCAACCGCCGAAAGTGATTGAGGTAAGTAATCAAATCGGTACTACCCTGGCGAAGTACCAATAGGTCTCTGTCTGCCGCGAAGGACTCGGTCCTCCGATCAAAGGTTTTCTCAAACTCGATCCTGAACGTGTCCCAGTCGTATAGCAGGGGGTCGTCTTTTCTTACCAGAGGTACTGCCCACTGTGCCGCTTCTCCGGCCAGATAGGAGATCACGAAGGCCACTCTCGCTTGGTTCGTGGCGAACAATCGGGGTTTACAGGTAAAGTGCAGGAGGGCTTGAGTTAGAAATACTTGTACCTTTCTATTGTCCCCATAAAACCGTTCAGGAGAGGCCAACGGAATTTGCGTGGGCATCTCTACTACTACAGGAACGGGGTTATGGCGTGGACTCCCTGCATCGAACGGATTTCTTTGCATCCTATCTACTCTGTCCTGGAGGGCGGCCGTTTCAGTACGTGAAGCCGTAAGCTCGGCCTGCACAACCGCCAGCACTGCCATCACATCCTCGAGGGTGGCCATTCTACCACCAGCACAACCGGGAAGAAACGAACTCGTGGGCTGGTTATTCTGTCACGTTCTGTGTTCCCTGGTTCCTCGGAGCTGTGCTGATGCCAAATGGGGTCCACCTCTTGACCTCCCCAAGTCCGGATATATATAACAGCGCGGACTGGTGAAGTGGTCAAGTGAGGGAAGGAAAGGGTAGGGACAGCGGGGAAGGAGATCTGAAATGAGAGAGAGCGCACCGTTAATATATACACCCCCAGAGACTTGTGGACCCTGTGTGAATCCCGAATGGGTGCCTCCCCACCCCTACCTGAAATGAGAAGCAGGGGAACAGAATAGCGGATGCGGGGTTGGTTGCGGTGTGGATTACCTCTGGTCCCAGGAATCCCGGAGACCGGTAGGATCTCGGGGAGAAATACTGTCTCTCCTCAACCGAAGATGTAGGCAAACCAGTAGAGAAATGAGCGGGGTTGTGTCTTACGAAAAGTGTACCAAAACCCCAATCTCATTTATACCCCGACATAACAACCAGTGATTATACAAGAAAGCAATGTCTCCCTGCGGGAGTCTTACTGCCAGCGGAGTGTGTCTCCTCCCGGGAATCCTCCAGCAGCAGGACTCACCAAGGACTCTGGCGTGGTGATCAGTGGCCAACCGCGATGCTCCTCTGCATGAGACGAGGCAACCGTCTCTCCAACAGAGGGGCTACCTGGGAACTCACCACTGCCAGGTTGATAGCTGGCACACGAAGCCTTAGAGCTCCTCTGCACGAGACGTAGCAATCGTCTCACCAACAGAGGGGTGAACCGGGAACAAAGCACTGCCGGGTTGGTAAATGGCACGCGAAGCTTTATTGCTCCTCTGCACGAGACGTCGCAACCGTCTCTCCAACAGAAGAGCGAACAGGGAACAAACAAATGCCGGGTTGGTAACTGGCACACGAAGCTTTATTGCTCCTCTGCACGAAACGTCGCAACCGTCTCTCCAACAGAGGAGCGAACAGGAAACAAACAAATACCGGGTTGGTAACTGGCACGCGAAGCTTTATTGCTCCTCTGCACGAGACGTCGCAACCGTCTCTCCAACAGAGGAGCGAACAGGGAACAAACCAATGCCGGGTTGGTAAATGGCACGCAAAGCTTTATTGCTCCTCTGCACGAGACGTCGCAACCCTCTCTCCAACAGAGGAGCGAACAGGGAACAAACCAATGCCGGGTTGGTATATAGCATGCGAAGCTTTATTGCTCCTCTGCACGAGACGTCGCAACCGTCTCTCCAACAGAGGAGCGAACAGGGAACAAATCCGGAGTCGGGTTGGGAAAGGCTCAGGCAGGATACTCAAAACTCGAAAACGGGAGCCTCCGGAGCTGGTCGACAGGACTGTACGTCACACGGAACGCCGGGACAGCATACAGCATGGGAATAACCAGCGCCTGTCTGTCCTTCCGGGTTCACAGATATAGGCGTGGCGCGCGCGCATGCACATGCGTGCCAAGCGTCTCGCGCTGTGCCTCATGGGAAACGTAGTTCTTTCTCCCGGATGCCGCCGGGAATGGGACAGTCAGTGTTTACCGGGTGCTCGGCCTGACAGGTACGACCAGAATGCCATTCTGGTAGAGCTTCAGCCTGGACAGAAGGTATGGGTCTTGGCCCCCGTGGAGCCGTGTGCGCTCCAGGATAAGTGGACCGGTCCCTTTGAGGTGGTGGAGCGCAAGAGTCCTGTTACCTATGTGGTGGACCTGAAGTCTCCTAGGAACCCCTTACGGGTCCTACATGTCAACCGCCTCAAGCCCCACTTGGAGAGGTCCCAAGTGGGCATGCTCTTGGCAACAGATGCGGGAATGGAAGAGGAGACCGAACCTCTTCCTGACCTCCTGTCAGCCAAGGAGCAAGATGGGTCAGTGGATGGTGTCATCCTCTCTTCCGCCCTGACCCCTGAGCAACAGAATGATTGTCGCCAGTTGCTGGGACAATTTTCTGATCTGTTTTCCCTGGTCCCTGGTGTCACTGATTGGTGCGTCCATGATGTGGACACTGGGGATAGTCCACCTGTGCGGCACAAGGCCTACAGGGTGACTGACAGGGTGAGGACATGCATCAAGGAGGAGGTCTCCAAGATGTTTGCACTCGGGGTAATTGAGTCTTCCAGCAGTCCTTGGGCCAGCCCAGTGGTCTTGGTCCCAAAGGCTGCAGCGCCGGGAGCCACACCCGAACTCCGGTTCTGTGTGGACTACAGAGGACTTAATTCAGTCACTAGGACTGACGCACACCCCATCCCCAGAGCTGATGAGCTCATCGATCGGCTAGGGGCTGCCAACTACCTCAGCACGTTTGATTTAACGTCTGGGTATTGGCAGATCGCCTTGACCGAGGGGGCCAAAGAGAGGTCAGCATTTTCCACCCCAGATGGGCACTACCAGTTCCGGGTTATGCCATTTGGGATGAAGAATGCCCCTGCCACCTTCCAGAGATTGGTCAACCAGGTGTTGGCTGGGCTGGATTCGTTCAGTGCAGCCTACCTGGATGACATCGCGGTGTTCAGCTCCACTTGGGAAGAACACCTGCGACACCTCTGGGAAGTGTTGATGGCGCTGCGCAAGGCAGGCCTCACGATCAAGGTGAGTAAGTGCCAGATCGGGCAGGGTTCCGTGGTGTACTTGGGACACCAAGTTGGGAGTGGCCAGGTGGCACCCCTTCAGCCCAAGATAGAAACCATCCTGAATTGGGAGTCGCCCAAAACCCAGACAGAGGTGAGAGCCTTCCTAGGTCTCACCGGGTACTACAGGAGGTTTGTCAAGGGGTATGGCAACATGGTTGCCCCCTTGACAGCGCTGACTTCGAAGAAGCAGCCCAGGAAAGTGATTTGGACTGACACCTGTCAGAAAGCTTTTGAGGCCTTAAACTGCTATGTGCACGGCGCCCGTGCTCTTGGCTCCCAACTTCTCCAAAGAGTTTATCGTTCAGACAGACGCTTCAGAGCATGGTGTGGGGGCTGTTCTTTCACAGATTAATGAGGAGGGCCTAGATCAGCCCGTAGCCTTTCTTAGCAGGAGGTTACTTCCACGGGAACAGAGGTGGAGTGCTATTGAGCGTGAGGCATTTGCTGTGGTCTGGGCGCTGAAGAAGCTAAGACCCTACTTGTTTGGGTCTCACTTCCGGGTTCAGACGGACCACAGGCCCCTCAGATGGTTGATGCATATGAGGGGTGAGAATCCAAAGCTGTTGAGGTGGTCCATTTCCCTACAGGGTATGGATTTCACGGTGGAACATCGCCCTGGTACCGATCACGCCAATGCTGACGGTCTGTCCAGATTTTTCCGCCTTAGTGATGAGGAACTCCCTGGGGTAGGGTAGTTCTCCCCACTTTTCAGCTGGAGGGGACACGTGTTAGACCTGGCACCTTGGCGTGAGTCTCCCTTCCTCTTTTTGCCGCTGCGCCTCATGTGTTTTTATGGTGTTGGCCGCTCAGCGCGCTGTGCCACTGCCAACCAGTGTCGCGGTGCGAGTGCTCCCTATGTAAATTATATATGTTGGTTGGATTCCATGATTGGATTGTTTGATTTACTATCAGACCCCAGTAAAGTGCGCCAGAAGCGCCAGGGCATGTAAATGCAAACACCGCTGGTGGGCTTGCAGCACGGGTTGTGCCACCCACAGAAGCGGCCGGTAAAATACGTCTAAGGTCTGCCATCGCAGAACCTGCGTGCAGTCTGGTACTGACATGCTGACTGGCAAGTGCCCACACTTGCCGGTCCCTAAAACCTTCCCTTAGCTGCATGTTAGTCACCCCTCTGGTAGGCCCACGGGCAGGGTGCGTTGTGAGCCTAAGGTAGGACAAGCCTAGATGCGTGGCATGTCCTAGTAGTGAATTACCGCCATCTTGTTGTTCACTACTGCAAGGCTACCCTGTTCTCATAGGCCAGTATGGGCGGCCTGGATTGTTACACCCTATGATCCTAACCGACCCAGGGAACATGGTAGGAGATCGAGTTTAGTATGCCTGAACTCAGAATAATAAGGTACATCTTTTCGCAAGGTTTATTTTAATATTCCGGGTTTGCAAATGCCGCTTTTAGAAAGCTGGCCTTTGCTTGCCTAAACATTTCAGCCCGCCGCTGCGTGATGTGTATCTGATGTCTGGCTGGTGTGAGTGACAGGGCTGGGGGAACCCAGATGGGCAGGGCTAGGTAGCCTTGTGGTGAATAGGACGATCGACAGGTAGATGGGTGGGAGGAGTGCTCCTAGGCTCTGAATAGGACAGTGCTCTGCCACCTCAATGCCGGCTCCGCCCCCTGTGGAGCGTCTGAGGACTCTGCCCTGCACTCTGAAAGAAGAAGCCTGCATCGCGTAAACAAAGTGCTCAGAAACCGGACTGGACTAGGCAAAGGACCCCCTGGCCGGGGAGAACAAAAGATTTGCTGTATAAATGGAGGAGCCCTGCTCCTACGAAACTAGATCCGCTTTTGACCAAGAAGAATCTCTGCCTGAGGAGGAGGCACCGGGAAAGCTGTAGGAGGAAGACTGTCCCTATCCTGGGGGATTGGCCTACAGTGGTGACCTTGCTGCCAAAGGGGAGAAGAGAAACTGTTGCTGAAGACTTTGCTTTATTTTTACTTTCAAGACTTGTGCTTTTCAAAACGATCTCCAAGGGCTTGGAACTGAGCTTGCCCCCTGAACTGAGCCCCAGGACCATTGGGCTCTACCTGATCTTCACTCGCCTGCCGCTGGACTGTGGTGTCCTTTCCCTCGCCGGAGCTGTGACCCTCGTGCCCCAGTCCCTCCCTGAGCCGGGACCAGGACTGCTTAGCCGCCCCCGCCTTGGGAAGAGCCTCGCTCGATCGGAGCCGCTCCCCCTACGCTGTGCTGGGCTGCTCCTGTCACCTCGCTCGCTGGAGGCTCGCTGTGCACCTTCACCCTCCCGCCGGAATCGGCGTTCGTGAGCATCTCCAAGCCTCGGACGGCCCGGACGTAATCTGCGTGCCCGGCTGCCCCGCTTTGTTCACCCGCCACCTGCAACACCCCGCTCTTGCCGTGAGCCTGAAGATCAGACCCCCATCGTGAAGTGTGGGAGCCTCGGACGCCGCCTCGCCCTTCTGTCGAAGAGCCGCTGAAATCCCGCACCCGCCTTTGCGTCAAGAAACAAGGTACTGTACTTACGAACTCGACCGCGAGCTCGCATCGGATCCAGGGTCCGCAACGTTCTGATTTCCCTGTCATCTGCCGTGTGCTTCCCGGGGGCCGCCTCAGCACGGAGTGCGCTGAGGCCCACAGTTACCTTGTGCCCGCCTAAAGAACTTTCAGTAACAAAGAGAACTTTACTGTATTTCCAAGAGTTGTGGCCCCATCAGTTCAACGTTACTGGGCATTGTAATTGAATCTGCTGAATCTACATAAAAGATTATTTTTTTTATATACTTCCTGATTGGTGTCCGTTTGTGGTGCATGCAAGGGGTTTACTGTATGTGTAATTGCATTTGCTTAACCGTGTACGCCTGAGACTTAGCCTAGACTGCTCGCGCCACGCACCTAGAGGGTGAGCAGGGGTTATTCTGGGGAGTCATCCTTCGCCCTGACAAGAAGTAAAGGGTCCCTGCTTGTTGTGGGTTCACACCTGCGTCAACCAGAGCCCCCTCATTTCTAACAGGGACTGAGTCAGAGTTATAATTGACGGAACCACAAGAAATAGCAAATGGATTCGCCGATCACTTTCAGAACATATATAAATCCCATACTGCCTCCTCAGATGAGGAGGCAGAAGCCCTGTTGTCGGATACCACTCTTCCCACCCTTTCTGAGGAGGACTCCACTAGTCTAGATAACGAGCTCACGCATACAGAGGTGGAGCGAGTGATCGGTGAATAACAGTCCAGGAAGGCGATGGGTCCTAATGGTTTGCCCATTGAACTGTATAGGCTATCTCCCACCACACCTCACTAAGATGTTTGTAGAGAGTCGAAAACGGCGAATGCTTCCAGCTGACCAGAGACTAGCCACAATAGTGGTCATGCATAAAAGTGGTCAGCCCAAAAACAAATGCTCCTCATCCAGACAGATATCTTTGCTCAACGGAGAGGTTAAGATTTTAGCCAAATTACTGGCCACTCGACTCCTTGAGGTAATCATGAAGCTCGTGCATCCAGATCAGTCTAGCTTCATGCCATCAAGAAATACCTCACTCAATCTCCGGTGCTTGCACGGAGTTATGGGTAGAATAGAGACACTGAGAGAAGATGCAGTGGTGGTATCGCTGGACGCCACTATGGCATTTCACACAATAGAATGGCCTTACATGTTTGCAGTCCTAAGGAAAATGGGTTTCGGCCCCAACTTTATCAGCTGGGTGAGGCTCCTGTATAGTGAGCCATTTGCGCAGGTAGTGGTTAACAACAGGAAGTCAAGAGTCTTTACCCTAGAAAGAAGCACTAGACAGGGCTGCCCCCACTCCCCACTACTCTTTGCACTGATGTTGGAACCTCTGGCGCTATGGATAGGGAAGGACCCAGTCATGAGGGGACTACGGTGGGCAGAAGACTGGGAAGACCGTATCTCATTGTATGCAGTCGACATACTGCTATATCTGGCATCACCCAGAGCCTCTATAAATAGAGCACTTCATATTTTTACAAATTTTGGCAAATATTCCGGATACAATATGTATTGGTTCAAATCAGTCATTTATGTGCTGCGGGCCAACTTTCTCATGCTGCCTAGAGGGTACGTAATAATGGAAGCGAAAGAAGGTTTTAAGTACCTCGGCATCTGTCACCAAAGATCCAGTACAATACTATGAGCATAACCTCATGCCCCCCTCTGCTAAGACTTAAGAGTGATGTTTAACACTGGAGGTCCCTCCCACTGTCACTAATGGGGCGCGCCGCGCTATTCAAAATTATAGCATTGCCACGATTCTTATACATATTGCAAAACTCACCAGGTCCAGTCCACGCAGATTATTTCTAGAGTTTTGCGCACAGAGGGAACTGTTGTGGGAAGGGAAACCGCCACGGATAGCGACCCAAAAACTAGCAAGGGGTTGGTGTGATGACAGTATAGGACACCCTGATATCAGGAGATATTACTGGGTGGCCCAACTAGCACCAATCAATCAATGCATATATAGACCCAATGACGACCCAGGTTACAGAATGGACAGATGGCTTCTTCTGGATGGGAATTATTCCAAAGTGCTCTGTGCTAATCTGGCAAGAACAAAATTAACAGGCCCGACCAAACATACAGTACAAATATGGCGCACAGTGAATAAAAGTATAGGATTGGCAGGGAAAATAACGCAAGCTTCCCCTCCCCGTGGGATGCAGAGAAATTAGGCACTTTGAGAAAATCGAGGGGCTTTGTTGGCTGGGATTTGATTGGGATCTCCCGAGTGGTTGGTCTATGGAAAAAAGGTGGGGTGATCCCCTTTACACAGTTGCAAAGAGAGTATGAAATGGCTGAGACAGAAACATTTCTATACTAGCAGGTCAAGCATGCGCTACAAGTGGCCATTCCAAAAGATCAGTCACTTCCCGAGTCCTCCCCACTTGAAGATAGGATCCTAGAAGAATATATGCCCAAAAAAGCAATCTCAATGACATTTCGAAAATTGATCAGTAACATGCCTGACCCCCTCCTGCAGCTCCGTAACCACTGGGAGAAAGATACTGCAGAGCTGGAGGATGAAGATTGGTAAGAGGCCCTGGCATCCCCCAAAGAAATAGCAATTTTGTCTAGATTAAGGCCAGTACAAATCAAGGTACTACATAGAACATATTTATCAAGTGCCGGTCTTGTGAATATGGGCTACAGAGACAACCCTGGGTGTAGTAGAGGGTGTGGCCAAGAAGGAACATTTATTCATACCATCTGGGAATTTGTTTACATTAACGTTATTGGGCAGAGGTGGCCCAGTGTATGGCAAGTGTGCTGGGAAAACAAGTAGAGCCCATGATAAAATTGTGTCTTCTGAATGTGTGGTATCCCACCGACTTAAAGGGGATGCTGGAATGACAGTGGCCAAGCGAAATACGGCTACATTGTGGAAAGCACACGAAACACCAACACTAGGTACGTGGAAGAAAGACATGGTAATGGAAAGGACTGTATACGAGTCACAAGGTTATCCCATTAAATGGTCACATATCTGTGGTAAATGAAATAAATATAGAGGGAATATTTGTGAGCCCCCCCCAGGCAACACAGCATCCTGAAACAGACATAGACGGACAATAGTTTTTGAGCGATAGACAGATCTAGTAGGGTTAGAGGCTAGAGATAGGAATGTTAAGCATGACTCATTTTATTCATATTGTCATAAGTATTGTTTGCAATTGCAATTTGAATCTATTTAAGATTTCATTAATAAAAAAGAATTGTAAAACAAAAGTTTGAGAGGTATCCCATACGCTCATCTACAGCCAACAGCCGGTGAGGAGTATAACCAGAAAAATAACTGGGAAAAGAAAGATGGGGGGCACCAGGGAGGATGATGGGGAGGATGAGAGATAAGAGAGGGGGGATAGAAGACAGGGAGGAGGAGGAGACCAGGAAGTAGTACTAGACTGCCGCATAAAGCAACAGGAAAGGGAAGCTGACAGTGCATGTATCAAGATGAGCGATATCATCCTCACTGTTCTTAGGGTACATCAGTAGTCAAACGAATCACTCATAGGTACTTGCGACATGTGTGTACCCAAATGTCACTAGCCAGGAACTGAAGACATGGGCCCCACATTTGATCAAAGTGGGGATATTTTCCTTTCATCTATGCAGTGATTTCTTTCCATGGCCAGCACATTCCACAATCTATGCAGCCAGTCCAAGTGTGTTGGCACTAAGTTATTACTCCATTTCACCAGTAGAGCTTGGCGTGCCACCCAAAGAGCCAGGGTGATCACCTTGCCCCTAGTAGATCTCAGTGACTATGTCAGCAGGTTAGGAAGACCCAGCAATATGTAGCTTGGAAAGTGAGAGATGTCAGTTTGAGAAGATCTCCTCTATGTTTCTGAGAACCTCCTCCCAGTACAGCTGAAATTTGGGGCAATGCCAGGTGGGTAAGGGTGCCCCGCTGCCCACAGTGGCACCAGCAGAGACCCGTGGCATCAGCCTTCCAACTTGCTACCCTGGCTGGGATGTAATACCAGTAATGAGCCATTTTCAGTAAGGATTCTTTTCCCGCTGTGCTAATAGAGGAGGTGCAGCATTACCTGTGCAGGATATTTCAGTCTCCCACCTTTATTGTGCTGGGGATTTGCTGTTATCGGTAGGGGAGTCTAGGAGCATGTAGATGTTAGAAAGTAAGTGTTTATCATCTGGCTTGGTAAGCAACCATTTCTCAAAATTAATGAAAGGTCTACTGGTATGAGGATGAACCTACAGATGTGCAGCCCAGTGCCTACTGCAACATAGGCGTGAAGTGAAATACCTTGTGTGTGGATGTGCTCCTTGTGAAAAAGCAGAATGCAGTAACTCATAGTGAAGTCAATCAGTGGCTGTAGTGGGCTAGTATTGCCCCTTGATCATACTTGAGTGGATGGAAGAAAAGTGTGAATGACACACTCACAGACAAGTAGATGAAGTCTGACTGAAAACCTCTATAAGCAACTATGTTATACACACTTTTAGTAAAATCAAAAGTTCTTGGCTAACTCAGACTCAAAAAAGCTATCAGTCTGCCATTGGCTGCTAGCCTTGCCTTTGAGAAGGCAAGAAAGAAGGAAAGAAAAGAAATAAGGAAAAAAGGCAGACAAAACGAAGGAAGGAAGGGACACCAGCAAATAAGGAAGGTAAGAAGAAAGAAAGGCAAAAAAGAATGAAAGAAGGCAGAAGGAAAGAAGACAAAAGTAGGAAGAAGGCAAGAAAGTAGCAAAGAAATTAATGAAGAAAGAAGGCACAAAGAAAGAAGAAAAGAAAGAAATATGTCAAGAAAGAAGGAAAGAAAGAAGACAAAGAGGAAAGAAAGAAGTAAAGGAAGGAAGAAAGAATGGAGTAAAAGAAAGAAGGCAAAACAGAATTAAGGAGGGAAGAAAGAATGAAAAAAGGAAGGAAGGAAAAAGAAAAAAGAGACAGAAAGAAGGATAGAAAGGAAGAGGAAAGAAAAGAAGGGAAAAAGAAAGAAAAAAGGAAATAAATAAAGAGACAAAGCAAAAGTAAGAAGAAGGGGGGCATGTCCTGGACTGCTGTCATGATGGCCGCTGTCTTGTGAGGCTCCAGCGGTAGCAGCCCTAATATCTGTTGAATTAATCAATCAGGGGTTTGTATAGCTCACAACTCACTTGTGAGGGTCTCAAGTGCTGAGGGTGGGGCTGCTAATCCATCTGGGTGTTGAGGTTCAGTCGAAGAGTCAGGTCTTGAGGTCCTTCCTGAAATGGGTCATAGACGCAGATTGCCCGAGGTAGAGGGGCAGGGAGTTCCAGATCATAGTGGCGAGGTAGGAGAAGGACCTTGTCTTGTGGATCCGTGGGACGGAGGCCAGGTCGAGTTGGAAGGAGTGGCGTTGTCTGGCAGGTGTGTGGAATGTGAGACGGTGGTTGAGATATTCTGGTCCTGCGTTGTGGAGAGCCTTGTAGGTGTGAGTGAAGAGCTTGAAGGTGAATCTCTTGTTAATTGAGAGCAAGTGGAGTTATCGGAGGTGTTGTGTCATGTGGCTGCGGCAGAGGATGTCAAGGATCAGTCTGGCTGCCACGTTTTGGACATTCTGTAGTTTCCTGAGCTGTTTCAAGGTGGTGCTCGCATAGAGGTCATTGCCGTAGTCAAGTCTGCACGTGATGAGTGCTTGGATTCTGTGGGGACCCATCTGAATGTCTTTCAGAGTAGGCAGAGCGTGTGGAAACAGGATAAGGATACTGCGTTGATTTGGTGGTTTGTTGTGAGCATGGAGTCCAGTATGATGCCTAGGTTGCGTGCATTGTACGTAGGGGTGGGAGGGCTTTCAAGAGTGGCGGGCCACCAGGAGCCATCCCATGCTGAGGGGGTGGATCCCAGGATGAGTAATACAGTCTTGTCTGAGTTGAGCTTGAGGCAGCCATTATTGCATTTCGCTGGGACTATTTCCTTGCTACTGTCTCTGCCAGGACTATCTTTTGTGAGCAACTTGCTGCACAGCCGTCATCACCACACTGCAATACTGCCTCCCCGGCCATCACTATGGCAGCACATCGCCTTACCTCAATGGGCCTCACTGAAGTCTGAGGTCCAGTACATGGAAATCACTGGGCATGTGCAGGTTTGATGTGTAAAATCAGCACCAGCGGAGCGACACTTAAGACAGCGGTCAGATCTGGTGGGATCAAATTTAACTATGTCTGAAGGGAGAGAGATGTGATGGAGGAATTTAAATTGTTAAAGTTTGTGTTTATAGTTAAACCAGATGCTTTGGATCTGTGATCAGCAATATATCCATATGTTGTCCTGTAAGGGGAGTTCCCCGCTCCCAGGCCCACACCTATACAGTTGTGTCTGGTTCCATATTAACACTTAAACTGTATAATCGAGAGATCATACTGACACCACCCGTGTCAGTCACCACGTGTGTTAGGGGTGAAAAGTCCTCAGGTGAAAGGGGGTAAGAAAGGAAGAGAGATCAGAGAGTATTGTGTAGTCTCAGGAAAACAAAAAGATCCATGTATGAAGTGCCTTGTGATTGGGAATCAACAGTGGGCTGTACAACATGGCCATTGGGTAAAATATCCTCATGGTAAGTAGATTATGACAATGGAGTGCACTTTACACCAATTTTTCCAGCGTGAAATGTTTGAATCCTAGAGGGCCAACTAAGCTCTCCATCCTTTAGCGTTTGAGAGACTGAATACTCTTAAATTGGATTATAGTAAACTTCTTATTTACAGCGTAACAACAAAGAAAAACTGCAGTGGCAAGCAGTACATAAATAAAGCCATTACTAGAAAGAGTGTGAGACAAATAGGGAACCTAGCCACATCTCACAAACAAGATGCCATTAGCATAAAAGCTTGAGGAACTCTATGCACATCGTATGATTATAAGAAACATCGGCCGAAAGTACATATGCATTATGAACACGTCAAAAATATTCAAGCTGACATTAAGTGAACTTAAATACCTGTGGGGTTCAACAGGGAGGGGCTGCTGCCACCTTCGGTAAACACTGCACTGCGTACTACATACCTGTGATTTTGTAAGCGATTGACTAAAAGCATGTTATATAGCATTAGCCCCTCATACAGTCTTTGGAGTATATTTAAAAGGGGATAGCACCACCAGAACATCACTTTTAGTGACGTTCTAGTGGCGCTAAGACCTTCTCTATATTTACAAAGCAGTGTTAAGCTACTTTTTGTGGCGTAACACCACCTTGTAAATACGGATCCTTTACACGCATCACTTTGCATGAAAGGGGCGTAAAATGGGTATTGCTGTAAGCGTCTCATCGCAACACCCATTGCTTTTTGACGCTGCCCCAGATTTACCAGGATGTGTAAATCTGAGGCAGCGCCAAAAACTAATGCCATGCAATTGCAAATGTTAGAATGGTGCAACAAAGATAAATATTTTTATTTCTCCTCGATTTTGCTTTTTCTATGTGTGCTACATGCACACATAGAAAGGGCAAAACACCATTAATGATTATTTTTGTGCAGGAAGGTGTCCCCTCCTGCACATAAGCAATCATTAAATAATTACGATTTGCTACCTCTAGCTGTGCTTCATTCTGCAGAAAACATAAATAAAAAATTGCCATATTGATTGTTTATGTGCAGGAAGGAAGACCTGCCGAATCATTTCTTTGCAACTCAGGCACTCTTGCACTATGGAGCAAGAGTGCCTGGGTTGGCGCCAGGCAGTTAATTTTAGCGCCAGAGCTAGAGAAAACACAGGGTGCACCATATTGTTGTACATACGTTCTTGCGTTTTGGAAATGTTGGAGCACAGCGCTGCCAAATTTGGCAATGATCCGCGCTCGGGCATTTCCTTGTAAATATGCTCCTTTATCTGTTTGCCTATTATAACTTTGATCGTCAGTAACAAAGATTCAGAATGCATTCTTTAAATGTTGTTCTCTGAATGCCTGATACCCATTTTATGGTTCTGATACTGTTTTCAATCTCAATAAACAAAGGTTAATGACTAAAAATAGCAAATTGTTATTCGACTAAGGCATCAACGGTCCTGAGGAATCTGTGAAAACTCAGTGAACCCCAAAGTCTTGCTTCGATAAAGGTTACTCTGAGGACTACACTAAAATAAAAAAAGAACTTGAAATACATTTCGGATGCTCTGCTAACTTTTTTGCCAGGAATCCAATTAGTTTCTGACATTGCTGCCTGCCCCCCCGCACGCAGTAGCTTCAGCACTTTCAAGTTTATTTTTTTTAGAAGCAAAGTATTCATAGCAAACAAAAGATACATTTGTTCTCATTTTTAGGTCTCACCTACGCAGCGCACATGCGTTGCTTAGGAGGGCCTTTAGCCGTCGCTCTGCTCATTTTCAAGCACACACTCGTGCTTGTGGCGGCATCCACCTTGCAGGAGCGAGCAGGGGCGTGCCACAAGCACAAGTGCAGGGCTTGAAAATGATCAGGCTGCTCTCCCAAGCGCGCGCGTGCTCCTCTCTCCTCGCCCACACGTCCCGGCCACTCACTCGCTCCGCCCTTTCCATCTCCTTTTTGCTCACGCTTCTTGTTTAGATCGTTAGCCACAAAGTGACCTTCAAAAGTGTTTTTGTTGCAATGAAAACTATGCCAGATAACTCACTTGGCAGGTTCGCTCACCAGGTGATGCAAATCTGCATGTCTAATTTGTGCTAACCTAATAAACCTTTTCCCATTAGTAACTCTGATCTAGCATTCTTAAATCACAGGTACCTTGCTTGTAGTACATTTTTATCAGATTTCATCCAATTAAAATGCTGTTTTTTTTAATTGTTCTTTTTTTTTAAACTGATGCTATTAATATCTCTGAGTTCTGATTTGTTGTGTTTCCTTAATGGGAGAATATGACTTAAACCATCAAACGAACCTCTTCATTATAGAGAAATGCACACATTGAAGTATGCTCAGTATAAACTTCTGTTTTGCATGCATACTTTGGCGACTGGCGTGTATCAGGGCAGCCTGTATGTAGCAAACAAAGTAGGTCATTGATGGGAATGCCATGCAGTGCAAGGCAGAAAGTCACCTTGATGCGCTGCACTGCAGTACAGGGAAAGGCCAAAAATGCACCGTATTGAAAGCAATATGGCGCATTCCTATCCTTTCCCTTGCACTGGTGCTCTTTTGTCAGCCTAGCGTCAACGCAGGCACCTTTGCACCATGGTACAAGGGTGCCTACATTGCATGCATGATTGTTTTTTTTGCAGGAAGGGACACCTTCCTTTACAAAAACAATTTTGGGAGCAATAAGTCTCTTTCTATGTGTGCTGCACAATGCAGCACACATAGAAAGAGGAAGAAACAAGGAGAAATAGAGATATTTCTCCTTGTTACTCCTCCCCTGGTAAGGTGTACAATTTTGGCACAAGGTTTGCGTCGCTATTGCACCATGTCGCATGGTGCAAGAACGACGCAAACCGCCTCAGAAATAGACCCTAAACTGTACAATTACTGGATTGATGCCATATCACATTATAGTTTCCTACTGTGAGCACTGACTTCATAACCGGGAGCCAAGTGAAATTTCCAATGTTGTGAACTACAGGGAGAATATTTTGCTAGGAACAGTCCGTGTGATGCAAAGGAGGAGTGACAGACACCGGAAGTGTTGAATGTGGGTGGTGCAGAAAGAGCTTAACCTAGCAATCAGCTTTACAAAATGCTGGAGCTCTGTCAACATGTAAATGGAACTAAAAGCAGACTGAGAAGCCTCGCTAGCATTTAATATTTAATTCCAGTGAAGTGCACATGCTTTGAGCCAATCATTTTCTCCATGCTGAATAATAAATGCTTTCCACATTGTCACGCAACAACTGGGAACAGAGAATGCTACTGGCATTTCTTAAAATCATATTAACAAAAGAAATGAAAGAAGATTTTGGAAAAGTAAAGTATTTGCCAACCGTTGGCAAATATTTTTTTTATGCGGTGTGCACGTGAAAAGGCAAAAGGTGGTCACTCACAGTGCCAGACAATCAGTGGATTACCTATGCATGACAACTGCCCTATGCTGTATTGTGTGGTGGCTGGAAGCAAAATGTGAATGACAGTCAAACAGACCAATGGTTGAAGGGCCTAGCTCAAAACCCCTTCATGTATTTTTTATTTTTATTATAACATGATGCTGAGAAGACAGCTGAAGCTGGCTCTATGTCAGACCTAAAAAAGAAAAAAAAAGAAAAGAACAAACAAATAAAGATGGCAAAAAAGAAATAAAGGCAAGGAAAAAGGAAAGAATGCAAAACAAAGAAGGCAAGAAAGAAAGGAAATTATGCATAAAAGAAAGACTAAAGGGATGAAGGAAAGAAAGAAAAAGAAAGAGAAAGAAAGACTAAAAGAATGAAGGAAAGAAAGAAATAAAGAGAAAAAGAAAGACTAAAGGAATGAAGAAAATAAAAAAGAAGGAAAGAAAAAAAGAAAAGAAACCGAGGAAGAATGTAAGAAGGTACGATGGGAAAAAGGAAGAAAGGAAATAAAGAATGAATGAAAGAAAAAAGAAGACCAAAAGGAATAAAGAAAATAAAGAATGAATATAAGAAAAAAGAAGGCAAAAAGTAAGAAAGGAAAGAAAGAACAAATGAAAGAAAAAAGAAGGCAAAAAAGAATGAAGGAAAGAAAAAAGGAAAGGTGAAGAAAGATGGAACGTAAGAAAGGAAGACAAAAAAGAAAGAAGATAAAAAGAAAAAACAAGGCAAAAAAGAAAGAAGGAAAGAAAAAGAAAGAATGAAAGGAAAAGAAAGTAAGAAGGAAAGAAAATAGATGGAAAGAAGGAATGAAAGAAGGTTCACAGTATAAAATACTGGATACTAAAACTCAAAATACACCCCAACTATGTTCAAATACAACTGTTGTAATTGTGATGCAAAATAAACACAATAAAGTTAGCTTTTTTCTTGGGCAAAGTTTATTAAAGAACCATTGGTGAAACCGAATCCAGGCACACAATATGGTATGCTATGAAATACCACCAGTCCACCATAAAAGGAATTTACAACAGCATTGGGAGGCGACAAGAACTGATAAAGCTGGAATGTGCCCCATGCCCTCTTCAAATGTGTCCTACTATGAAATCAGGCAACTCAGGCACTAGGGGCCACACGTACGACACATTTTTGCATGTGCAAACGGGTTTGCGACCCGTTTACGCAAGCAAAAACCTACAGGGCCATGTAGAAAGGCTATTTAGCGAGTCGCAATTTATTTGCTACTCACTAAATAGGTTTTGCGGCTTGCTATTAGGAAGGGGCGTTCCCTTCCTAATAGCGACCGCAAAGCCTTGTACCAATGTTTTGCGACCGCAATTGCGGTCACAAAACACTTGCAAATTACCACCCTCTTCAAGAGGGTGGTAATGGAGTTGCAAATAGGAGGTCTGCTGAGCCCAGCAGGCCACCATCCCAGGGAGGGCCAGCCATTCCCAATGGGGTCGCAAATTGCGAGTGGCTCATTAACATTCAGGAGCCTGCATTTTATGACCCCATTGGGAATCGCTAACAGTGTCTCTGACACTGTTGTACATCCCAATTTGGACTCGCAATTGTGGCGCAATTTGGGAGTCACAAATTGGGTGGTCGTACATCTGGCCCTAGGTGTGTGCAGATGTCCTCCTTGTGAAAGAGCAAAACACACTCACTCAAAGTGACGTTAACCAGAGGGTTAAAAGGCTAACCCATGCTTCATGCTGTAGTGGGAAAAAGCTAAATGGGAATCACACAACAGTGGCCCAAAAGAGGTACGAGGGAGATTGGGAGAGAACATTAGCCGCAGTAACTTGGCAGAGACATAGCAGAGGGACAGGACTTGCTCACATACTGCCTCGGTGACTGTGCAGCAGTAAAATGACCCAGGCCGACTGCCAGCCTGCTCCTTTCTCAAATAAAAGATACTTTGGCACACTTTTTATATTTTTTTCAAAGTACTGCTCCAAGACGGGCATCATCTACCTTGGAATGGTAAATGAAAACAAAACTCCTGCTGTGTCATGAAATACGCTAGTGCATTTTTTGTGACATGGGCATGCATATACATCATCACACATTTTGGGGCACGGTTGATTTTGGTTTTTTTCTTGTTGCCATTGTTTGCTGAACAACATTGATAAAAGACACTCGCATAGCTAATAGGTCTGCACTGCCAAACCCAAAAATTACCCATTGGCTTTGCCAATGCTTGTTGGAAAATCATGTGATATTCTCACTGTGTGTCACGAGAGAATGTGTTGTGTACATTATACTTTGATATAACATATACGGACAGGTTTTACATTTTTGAAGCTTGTGAATAGTTCACACTGTTCACATTACTGCATTATTCCTTTTTATGGGTGTGCACATATACATTTTGGTGATATAAACAGCCACAACTGCGAGGACAATAGTACGCTCATTTTGTGTTTTTGAGTAGCAGTTCCAGTTGTCTAAACATGAGGATCATAACACCATTTTTTAATGCTTTTCAGGATCTGTCACTAAGGGTAACAGTAGCAGAGTGCGCTGATGATGGAAGAACGGACAATATTGGCCATGTCATCATTGGGCCTGCAGTCAGCGGAATGGGCATGACCCACTGGAACCAGATGCTGGCGACCTTGAGGAAACCTGTGTCAATGTGGCACCCCGTCTTACGAAATTGATTGGGAAATCTTGTGCACGGTGCCTACGTACTTAGAAAGCTGTAACTATGATTGTGTATACAACATGCTATGGCATGAAATTGCCATATCATTTACACCTTTCTCAAAGTTGGAATCTATGGATCTGAGTAGAGTTTCATGGATAAAGAATGCACTTTCAAAGGAAAGAAATCAGGGGTATTACCTTTTCGCAAATTAACTAAACGCATTATGGTTCCTTATCATACTTAGATTTGTATAACATGCCACTGACTACTATGACATGCTACAGATATTTTGATGTGCATTGATCCGCCATTTTAAACACTGGTCAGCTACATACTTAAGCATGGGATTGTGTTCTGCTATTCTTTAGGCAGGGCAGCATTCATACTCATAACAATATGGGAATAGTCAGTCAAATCTGTTATGTAAGAACAATGGGCCTTATTTAGAGTGTGGTGTAGGGTGTACGCCATCAAACATGACAGATATCCTGCCCACTATATTATATGTGCCATATGCTATATTTAATCCACTTGTAATATTGTGGTGAAATCTGCCATGTTTGCAACGGAGTATCCTGTCCGCAAAACTCTACCCCCATGTGTCCGAACACTTCTAAATACTTTTTTGACATACCATATCTCGTTCTAAGCCCGTCTTCAACATAAACACATATTTATCTAGTTAGATTCAAACTCATGTCTTAGGAAAAGAGAAAACACTTTAGAGTTCATCTACCCCTAGCACTAGTAGTTGGCAGAACAAATATCGCTTGACATTTAACCCATGGCAACCAGAAGGCGGGCACTCAGTAATACAGCAATTTACTTTTATTGTTGTATAGATTCAACTTAAACACTGCATGAAATTTCGCATATGGGTAAATCCCTTACAACTCCAACAATCCAATTAACACTTTGGAATTTCACTATAAGACTTGGAATAAGATTGAACATTACACAGTGAAATGTTATTATGTTTTTCAGGATATTTGATATGTGTATACCCTGCACTTGCCATGTGTTCTCATTTTCTTTTTTATTGCCAAACCCCTATAGCATTTTTAAATGTACATATTTTGTAAATGTTAAGATGTCTGCAAAAAGGTTTTAAAAATAAATAAAGCAATAATTATTTACACGTAGATGATGTATATAATGTAGGTATAAATATATCTAGTGCTTCTCTTAGTAACCTTTTGTGAACACAAACTGATTCAAGTCACTTTTTTATACCATGAGCATTCACGAGAACATTTTGGAATGAAGCATACAGTATATACGGTCTGTTTGCCATGGCTATCAAGCCAGAGATGCCAAAGGGCAAATACACACTAATGGTTGCTTAAGGTGTCATGCCTTTACGTTGTTTTTTT
Source organism: Triturus cristatus (assembly GCF_964204655.1). NCBI lineage: Eukaryota > Metazoa > Chordata > Amphibia > Caudata > Salamandridae > Triturus > Triturus cristatus. The sequence goes on from NC_140583.1 coordinate 680,645,687, forward strand.
TCGTATGTACCTTCTTGGACCTGAAAAAAACAAAAATTTTGGTGTGTTAGTGTGGTATGATACATTTATGTATTACTATTCCCTCGATTTACTACAGTAATATTGTTGGCACCCGTATCATTCCAAAGACAGCATATTTATACAGCTCTAGCATGTGCGGTGCAGATTTAACTCAGAATATATATCTAATGTTTCTTTACACTGCTCAATATACAGAAAGTTTGAGCTCTGTTTTTGTTTGTGCTCAACCATGGGGCATATGTAATAACTGACGTAGTAATGTGGCTGAACGTACTCTGTTACTACCATGAATTCTCTTTCTTTGGGTGAGGAAGAAGCTATTGCAAGGAGTGTTATTAGGATGTTGAATTACCTCTGGTTTTACATGACCAAAACATACCTAATTTTTTGTTGTGGCATGCTGTGATATGCTGTGATAATTGTCTGTATTACAAGATGAATTTACCGCAGTCATTTTCTTAATACAGGCATCAAATACCTTATTTCTAGGGTTTTAGTACACGAGGTACAGATTTAAACTATGGGGTATGTACAATCACTGACTTTGTATTGTTGCTCCTGCCTCTATCTTTCTCTATACTGCTCAGTTCCTTTCGACTTTTGACAACGCTCTCAGTTTGACTACTGAAGATTTCTCAAGGAACCATTTTAACTTTACCTAACACAATCTCTGCTCCTACAAAAAATATACTGATTTGTTTCGAATTTGGAAATATAGAATGACAGGCCCTCTGCGATGGAGAAGAAGCTAATGCAAGAAGCGTTAGAGGTATACAGACGTAAGGCTTGTTTTACACAGACATACAATATTTTACGTAAATTACACACAAGTAAACCATAAATTCAGCTTAGGCAAATTTTCAACGTTTTTCTAAAACTTTGTGTCAGATTTCTAATTATGCAAAAATGAAGACTGACTCTCCAACCCCTGGAAACATTGTGCCTATTTATACATGATGTTGTAATGAAATAGATTTGGAGACCAATCCTAAGAATTTTATAGGATACTTCACAACTTTCATTCTAATGATGACACATGGGGTTCAAATTTGAAACAACATCTCTGTAGGAATAGTGGTGCAAAAACGATTTGATTATTGGGTTTTTTCGTACTAACATCCCACTACTGTTTTGTATAGAATTCTATTGTAGATGGGCACTATGTTGTGGAAATGATCAGTGTGGTCTGTCACGAATATTCTGTATAAACACATATACAAATATTTATATCAATAAATATGTCTGCCAGAGCACACAAAATATACAAATATATAATATTTATTAATGTTGTTATTTATAATGTCTCTTTATACCACCAATGTGGTGTTGCTGCACTTTATGCTTGTCAATTACGAATACAAAGCCACTAGGTTGTGGCTGCTTAAATGGAGTTGTTAAGGATTATAACATCAGAATACATAAAGGAAAAGATAAAATGATTAGCCTGACCTTTAACTCAGAAGGACAGAGGGATCTATTTTAGGATGGAAGAAGGGATACAAGTTTGGGAGAATGGTTGGATCTTCGTGCATTTTCTTAATATCAGAACGCCAGGGGTTGAGCAGGGCATTCCCGATGTTAGACAGTGACTATGAATGCTGCTGGTACTCCAAATGAGTGGCCAGCAGACTTATTGTTAAGAATGCCTAGGTGGGTGGCAATGGTCGATATAGTTGGTTGGGTCTGGTTAAGACAGAATAATTAATTGCAAAGTAACTTTGTTCCTTGTGTATAGCAAATTACATACATTGCATAGGTACTTGAACTTGAATAAGTATTTGATTGGGAGGCATAGCACCATAGAGCCCTGGTTCCATCATCTGAGGCCAGAGACCAGTCTAGCAGATGCTTCTTTAATCTCGGTAATACACACATAAATACACAGAAGTCAGAATTTTGCTGTCAGTAACACAGAATTAGGATGCCTTAATGTCACCACAAAACAAATTCTTTCATTGACTTTCAGTATTGGAGAGGAAGCTACAATGCATGACCATGGTTTTCTGAAAAAAAAGGAGGCCGATACAATAGAAATACATTTAGACAGAGCCAATGATTTGTGATCAAATTCTAAGACAGGTTCAATCAATGGGCTGAGAGAGGTCTTAAATCAACATGGTGTAAGCTGTGACAGAAGACGGTAATGGGCAATCGTGCTAATGGCAGAGTGCTGAAAATGAAAGGGCAAAGTTATAGATGATTCTACAGTCATTTTGAGTGGCATTTAACAAATAACATGAAAGGTGAACAAATATTTTCTTATGTTAAGTGAAATAATCTTCCCAAGGGCAGATGTACAAAATCCATTCACTGCTACATAGGTAAGATCACATCAGGCAATCTGCATATGAGATTATCCTGAAGCAAGCAAATAAATGTAGTTATTGATTTAAGGAATGACGAATAGCTCATATAAGGACTTGGACATATCGGCACATTTGACAGCCGGGCCAGACTTGAGCACAGATGCTCAGTAACACACACAAGCTATAATTGGGCATTTCTGACAAGTTAGAAACCCAGCCAAACTCAGACACGTCTGATTATTGGTATTCTTAGGCACTGGCATAGTTTATAGTTTGTCATATGATTAGAACAAACATAAGCTATGTCTGAGCAAGTCACTGCCTCATATATCTACGTTATTCAGTGCCTTTAGGTACCCATGCTAAGTGTTTATCAACATTGGCACTCCGAGACAGTTTAACAAAGCATTTGGTAAAACTGGCCACATGCTTATTAATAATTAGGGCTAGATCAGCTGGTTTGGTCTTCAAACATACCCTATTAAAATAATTTCTTAAAACAGCTGCATTCAGCAGCTGTTTTTAGAAATGATATGCTAAAAAGGTTTAGCCCCTTGTTTATGTAGGCTTTTCAGTTACATTCAGGATCAAACCTTTAAATGATTTGCAGTTTTAAAAAGTATTAGCAAATTGATATTGGTAAAATGATGCCAAGCCATTATGGATTATGCGATGTTTTCTACTCATATTGCTTCTATTTTAGCTCTGGCTTTGATGAGGCAGAATTTATTAGGAAGATAAGATGTAATATCAGAACTTTGTTAGACATAATATTGCTAAAATATTAAATAAATAGTCTTCTGATGTGGCCATCCAATCACAATTATAAATGTTTTCTGAACATAAACCTAGGGTATTTTGAATTGGACATGCATATTTTCATATTTTATAAATGTCTTTAATGTATTAAAAACTTCTATAGTTCCTTCATCATAAGCCTTTTTACATTAATTCCGGAAAATGACTCATTGAAAACTTTTCAAACGGTACACTACATTTATAAGTACTTATATTATTAAGATAACAAAAAAAATATATATATAATGGAATGTAAATGTTTATTTTGATGATGGCCTGATGTGTTAATGTGCACATTTAATTTTTAATGTTAGGAATGAATTAACATTAAAGCGTCTTAAAATGGAGCATATGTTATAGAACGCAACAACCTAGACACCAAATTATCAAAACCTGCTTGTAGCTTAAATAGAGAAGGGAGATAAAAGGTTCAAGGATAATTTCAATTAATTCAGTAGACGTATTGGCATATTTAGTTATGTCATGAGTCACAAATACATTTTTTGATGGCAAACATATTTCTAAAAGATAAAAAAAATTACAAATTCTTGAAAATATTTCTGAAAGATGAAATGTTACAAATGCTTGCTTTTGCAAAAGTATTTTCTAACAAACATGTCATTTTCGACCTATTTGTGAATAGCCATACACAGTGGTTCCGCCGACTGACTGTGTTTTCAATTATTCTGGGCATTTGGATAAGGAAATGGTGTTTTATTTTGGATTTGATTGATTTAATGCCTTAGTGGATCTTTTCATTTAATTGAGTGAAAAAGACACTATTATCAAGGTAACAAAATGTCAAATTTTGTTCCACACCTTTTCAATTCCGCAAAAAGTTACAACTTCTGTAATATACATTTGAAGTCATTTGAAGGGAAACAGATACACAGAGAAATATGATATATTTGAACTATTGTAACATAAAAATAGTATTTAGTTATTTTTCTAAATGTTCTTTGAAAATAACTCATTGCATTACAAGAGCAAAAATACAGATAGTGAAGCACGTTAATTCCACTACTTAATTTTAATAGGTAGAGACAACTGCTGCTTGGCTTGGTGTTTAAGAACCTTTTTGTGAATGTAGTCTAAACAGCTTTTCCTGGTGAGGTGAATTTTAAGGGCCTTGAGAAATTTGATAACAGCGATGACGTTCTATCTGGGCTCAATTTAAGTATCTCAGCACTGTTTCTTCCAGAAAGATGTACTTGCAGTGTTACAGCGGTTCCCTATAAAAGACTACTGTACTGTAAGTCTTGTTTGTACATGTTCACAGATACTTTCACAATTGTGCAAACCAATACATATATGCGTGTGTGTGTGAACAAAACTATTTTGTAACTGGTAAAAACACAAGAGGAATTTCAAATCTTTGAGTTTGAGCTTTCAACTACTCTCCTACAGTGAAAACCATGTAACAGAGCCAACTCAATGCTGCTTTGCACTACCATACATCTGCAGGATTTACTACCAGTGCTCTGTGCCAAAGTTTCTGAATCAGTTGTATTACCTGATATATCAACTCAGTAAAAATGTCATTTTTAAGTGCATGAGATATTATTGAACATTTTATTGAATGTCTGAAATTCATGTGTACTGACTATTCTTATAAATAAAATAAATCTAATGTTGAACGCATACTGATGTTTAAGACTTATTTACACATTGATGCAAAATAATACATGATTTAAATGCTAAAACAAATTAAAGAATTCCACAAACACTTACGAGCTACCCCGAGTAATCACAGAGCAACACATTCAGAATTTTAATGGGGTGACGTGGTGTATAGGGTCTGATGCCTTTCCATTTATCACTCTCTGCTTTACAAGAAACAGCTTTGTAGCACAGTCTGTGACTGAACTTTTTCACCAGTCTGTTCCAAAGAGCATTAATGTGCGTATAGTAGCAGCAGACTGGCAAAGGTGAGTAATTGAGTCCTATATCAATTTGTGCACTTAACATAATTCTTTTTTTTTATTTCAAATCTTTTTTTATTGAAAAAAGCATGGAAAAAAGACAAGACATACAATAAATGACACATGAAATCTCGTTACATAACAAGCCGCTAGTCCTGAGCTTGGTGAGTCTGTAGATGGTACACATCCATTCCAGATACATATGAATACAAATTCTTCACAATCGGTACAATGAAATCATTAGAACTGAACAGTATGTCAGGACCTCACATCAGAGAGCATTGACTAACTCCTGGACTAGCAATACCATGCGAAGTTAAATAAAAGTAAAGAGACTAAAAGACTGAAAGACTGAAATATGTCATGGTACCACTGACAGCACATCATTGTCCATTTGCGCTAGTGTGGTAGGGCGCCCTGATAGCCAGTGCCTTATTACCTATGTGTGTAGCCCTTTCTTCTCTATCCTTATCCTCCATTCAGGGTGGGTCAAATGAAAATGCAGATCTGTCTAGGGCCTTCCATAGCCTCTTGTGAGGAGCACGCCAAGGGGAGGAGTGCAAAGCTGGATTATCCGCACCTCTTAAAAACGAGAGCCATTCCTGCCAGACCCTGAATGATACCTCAGATGCGCTCTTCCACTTACACAACACCACTTTGCAAGCTAAAGTGAGCAGAACATCTAACAACTGACGATCATTGTCATTATGTAAATCTTGATCCAACACTCCCAGTAGCACGTAGACGAACTCTCTTTTAGACTTGAAATTAAGAATATGATCTATACAGTCAAACACTTTCCTCCAGAACGGACCCAGCGCGGAGCAACCAAATAACATATGCGTTAGGTCTCCCACCTCCGTATCACAATTCCAGCATATCGGACTGTCCCTCAAGTGAAGTTTATGGAGTTTTTCTGGCGTCCAGTATGTCCTATTAATGAGCATGTACTTGGTTTGGGCTAAAATCGGTGAGATCTTATTCGTTAAGGCAGTGGCATGTATCAGGCCCCAGTCAAATACTAAACCAGTAGAGTTTGGCTCAGATTCCCACTTAGCTTCATTTTTCTTATGTGCCCTGCTCGGTTCAGGAAGGAGTAATTTGTAAATTTTGGACACAAAATGACCTGATTTCAGAAAACGCGGAACCTGGGTCTTAAGCCAAGGGTCTGCCGTGCTGAGGGAGCGAGGAGACAAAACAACCTTGAGTTTCAAGAAATCATAGAAGTCCATTGGTGAGAGATTGTGAGTTGTCTGAAGCGAAGAAAACGGCAACGGGTGTCCCCCCTCAAATAAATCCCGCACTAGGTTAATTCCTTTCCTGGACCAGCTCTCCCACAGTATGGGTTTCCCTCCCATCTTAAGTGATGGGTTATACCATAAGGAAATCAAGGTAGACTTTCTCCATAGCAACCCCACTTTATGAGTCTGATCAAGCCTCAACATTGCTCTTCTGGTGTTGAGTAAAATGTATCTGGAATGAGGCAGGTGGGAAAGGTCCATTGAGAGCAGTGCCATTAGAGGGGCATCCCCAATTAGGGATTTTTCGATACCGATCCACAGCGGGGTATAGTCCGCACCCTCAGTCAACCACTGTGCCCCTTGTTTGCAGAGAAATGCCGTCTGATAGCCCCTGAAGCTAGGGAGACCCAGGCCTCCTTTGCCCTTTGATAACTGAAGTTTTTTCATTGATATCCTAGGCTTCTTCCCCTGCCACAGGAACTCACCAAACAGCCTCCCTATCTTTGTTAAGAAGGCTTCCGAAAATATCATCGGAAGCATACTAGCCGGATAGTTCACCAGTGGAGTCACCATCATCTTTAGAGTTTCCGCCCTACCCCACCACGAAAGGAATTTCGGTGACCATCCCTCCAGCAATTTAGATATTTTTTTCAAGACTAGGTCCTCATTAACCCCCAGTGTTGTGATTAGATCTTTATCAAATTCCAGTCCTAAGTATTTAAAGCAACCTGGCTGCCACGTCAGACCAGAGTTTCCCATAACTTCCCTGTTACCCAAGTTGTTCAACATTTTAACCTCTGTTTTATCTTTATTCATCTTGTATCCTGACACCCTGGAGAAGTCGTCGATGGTAGTCATGAGGGCCGATATAGCCTCCTCCGCCCTTTCTGATACGATTAGGACATCATCCGCATAAGCGGTCAGTTTTATAACACAATCACCAAATGGAATTCCAGCAATATTCTCATTAGCTCTTAAGTGGTGCAGAAATGGCTCAATGGCCAATAGGAACAGTGAAGGTGAGAGCGGACATCCCTGTCTAGTGCCTTGGTGCAACTGAAACGCAGAGGAGAGTGAACCTCCAGCCCTAACTCTAGCAGTGGGACAGGAATATAGCGACATCACCATCTTCGTGAAGGAATGACCCAAGTCGAATTTAGTTAAGACCGCATTCAGATAGTTCCAATCGACTCTATCGAAGGCCTTTTCGGCGTCAAGTGTAATTGCGACAGTGGGAGTAGATAACAGTTTTGCTTTTTCGAGCACATGAGCTAGTATTCTTGTATTGTCACTTGACAATCTATGTTTCAAAAAGCCCGCTTGAGAAGCGTGTATCAGTTTGGGCAGGACCATTTGAAGTCGATTAGCTAAAATCGTGGCTAGGAGTTTGCAGTCTAGATTTATAAGCGATATAGGCCTGTAATTCTTTGGGAGAGTTGGGTCCTTCCCTTCCTTTGGAAGTACCGCAATGATGGCCTCAGACAGCGTGCCCTTCACTTCACCTACAGAGCTAATTTCTTGAAATAGGTGCAGTAGCGGTTGTGAAATGAGAGAGGAGAAACTCTTATAAAATCTGGCTGTGAACCCATCCGGTCCGGGTGCCTTACCGCATTTTAATGATTTAATGCCTGACTCAACTTCTTGAAGCGTGATGGGGGCGTTAAGCTCGTCGCGCTCCATATTAGAAAGGGATGGAAGATCACACTCCCCCAGATAGCCAGCAATTTTTGACTCAACAACTTCTGTATTTTTGGCGTAAAGCTATTCATAGAAATTTTTAAAAACCTCCGCCACCTTGACCGGATCCGAATGCGTAGTCCCTCCCTGGTCTTTGATGGAATTTATCATATTTTTCTGTATTTTGAATTTAAGGTATGCGGCTAGGCTCTTCCCTGCCTTATTAGATTCACATAATTTGAATTGTTTCCTCCTATTTAGCCAGATCCCTGCTCTCTCACTCACTATTTTGTTATACTCGTATTTTTTATTGGCCAGCTTATTCAGAGTTTCTTCCTTCCTATCTAACAAGTGCTTCTTCTCTAACCCCGCAATTTCAACCTCCAGTGTCTCCAGCGCCTTATTGTGGTTTTTGTTTATAGCCGATTTTATTTTAATTACAACTCCTCGTATCGTACTCTTCAGTGCCTCCCAACGGGTCAGGTCTGTAGTGTCCCCCCTAATATTATGCCTTAAATATTCTTTAATTGCGGTCTCTAACATTACTCTATGTTGCTCCTTTTCAAGGACCTCCTCATTAAATCTCCATATTGATTGTCGGGTGGACGATTTGACGTTGGATATTGACAGGGAGATGCATGAGTGGTCGGATAAAACCCTGGGTTCTATGGAAGATTCTTCTATTCTGGGTATTCCATTTTTAGTAATAAATAAATAATCAATCCTGGAGAATGAATCATGTGGAGGAGAGTAAAAGGTGTAATCCCTCCCATCGGGGTTCTGCAACCTCCATGTATCTACAAACTGAAAACGGGAACACAGGTTAGTGAAGGCCTTATGAGATCTATTACACCGGAAGGAGCATCTGGAGTCTCTATCTAAAATGGGATCAAATGGTAAATTGAAGTCCCCTGCAAGGATGTGTATGGCTGAGTCGGGGATAGTTTCTAATTGCTTGGTTAGATCGGACCAGAACGTCAGATCACATGTATTAGGAGCATATACATTCGTGACGTAGAATTCAGTATCGTCTTTAAACAACTTGGTCGTCACCCACCGTCCCTTGGTGTCAGTAGTGGAGGAAAGCAAGTCTACATTAGCTTTTTTTGCAATCAGTGTCAGTACCCCATTTTTCTTCCCTATCGCACCTGAACCCGCTACCTCAACAAAATATTTATTCTTGAGATTATGAAACTGCTGAGCATCAAGTTTAGATTCTTGCAGCAGGACAATATCACCTCTTTGCCTCCGTGCATAATCCAGCACTTTCTGGCGTTTAACGGGCTGGTTAAGACCTTTGACGTTAAGAGAAAGTATTTTCAGATGATTCAAGCCTGTTATTCCTACAGGAGTATTAATCGTAGACAGTACCATACCTAATCAGTAGCTAACATGATAAAGCGTTAACAGCTTACCCCTGAGTGTACAAACGTAAACCCCCTTCATTCTTTCCAAAGAACCCCCCACAAACACAGCATCAATACTAGGGTTACCAGGGTCATTATTCTGAGTTCGACTAACTGAGACTGACGTCGGTCGAAAAGTGACAACCGAGGGGATTCGGCACCGCAATCTATCTGGGCCCTGGCGTGACAATCGGCAAAGGCATTGGCAATAAAATGATGTGGGACCAGGTGTGCATCGTACCATGACATAGACAGAACCCATATAAAAGGAAATAAATACAAAAAATAGACATTCAACCCCCCTTGCCCCCCTCTTCCCTCCACCCTTCCCCTTCCTTCTCAACCCACCCTCACCCTCCTCCCCACCCCGAGATGCACTTAACATAATTCTGACATGAAGTCTGTATTTGGAACAAGTTGAAGTTCTGTGCCAGAGAACGTGTGTAGGCTGCCGCACACTAATTCTTAGTGTGTGTTTTCAAACATTAGTTGGTGTAGCAGCACAATTAGACAGTGCGTGTTTTGACCAATTTCCCACTCTGTGCCACACATTCTGTGTGTAAATATTTACAAAGGATAATAGTAAATCGATGCACAATGGCACAAAGTCTTTGTTTCAAGCTATTTACCGCTCTGTGTCAAAAAAGCAGGCTATATGTTGTAACACAAAGTCAGTGATTCAAGGCATTCATCGCTGTGTGTCACAGAACCGGAGTACAAATAGGCACACATTGATATGCAATCATTATATTTCATTAGCCCAGAGCCTAAGTGTTAGTAGTTGCACAAAGGCATAAGCCTTTCATCCCTGTGTGCCAGTCAACCAGGCATAAGCATGCCATATCTCCTTTTCACGAATGTGATGTGAACCTTGGATTGCTCAGAGAATTAGTATTGAAGCAGCAAACTGATACAAAGTATTTGATTTGGGAAAAGGGACAACCACCAGGGAGTCTGAGAGGCTAGAGCCCTTTGAACCTTTATAGTTTGCGCTGTCCTCTACCCACCTTGGGACATCTGACTTCACTAGAACCGTGAATACAAAAGGAATGGTTACATTCATTAGCTGCTGGCTGATGATTCACCTAGAGACTACAATGCTTAGTCCCTTTCTGACCGGAGAGGATCAGTGGTCGAAGTGGGTGAGATCTGAGGGGCACAACATGCCCATATTTTTTTAATGAAAAAAATTTAATTTGTTCTACTTTTTGTGAAAAGACAACTGTCCTGGGACAAATAATTCTGAGAGTTGAAATGCTTCAGCTGAAGTGTAAGGCTGGGTGTCCCTTGTGCTGTGAAACCTGGGGAGGGGCAGACAGCTAAAAAAAAGCCTTCTTACCAGGGGGCCTGCTCGCTTGAAAGAAATGTAAATGTGCGCTACTGGCTAATCAAATATAAAGGTTGCTTGAAAGACAGTATTGTCTTTAACTAACAGAAAAAACTTGAATCTTCCTGATGACACACAGGTATTCTTTTTGAGAGGTATTGTACGGGAGTGTTGCCAGATCCACTGACCTGAAGTGATGTCCATTCCGCAGGAACGAAGAGAGCTCTCCACACTCCCCAAAGACAGCCCCCCTGATATGGAAAAGAGATTCTCTCATACAGGAAGGCTAGCCCAGGGAGATGCGGGGAATGATATCCAACACAGGTAACCTCTTCTGAATCCTCAAAAGGTTCAAGGAAAGCGAATTCAAATGAGTGTCCTAGGAGAGAAAACAAGAAATGCCCCAAATGAAATTCTATCCCCTTATGTAAATCTCAAAAACTTCGTAAGGATATTATGCTTGTCCTGCAGAGACAGTCGTTCCACTTACCAGCCAAATTTGATAAGAAACGTATGAACTTTGTGAGTGATTCGAAGAACGATGTAAATCAGGCACATCAGTTATTTCCTTCACAGTCCGCAGAAGATCCGAAGAAGAAGAGGCAGATAAATCCATAAAGGTTTGCTTTCAATGTCCAAACATGTTTTAAGGCGTAAATTCCACAAAAAGTCTGACTTTACAAATTCGTAGGCCCCTTAAGAGCATTCACAGTCTATTACTGAGAACATATGGAGAATTCCAAACATAAGGACTTTGGCACAAAAATAAAAAGCTGGAGTATGGTTCAATTTCCCAAAAGGCCTTTTATTGCGGGGGCGTTTATTCAGTCCAATTCTGCCACTTGATATTGGGGCCAGAAATGTTCATGAATTGGCGCTTAAGTAAAAAAATAATTAGAGAGGTGCTACTGTAATAAACATGGTCGTGCATTAGATATATACGCAACCGTGGTTGCAGCAAGAAAAAGGACACGGCCGCGAAAGCAATCTGAATGCGGCCGCGAATTACCTTCAAACGCAGCCACAGAGTCAGACACTGCTCAAATGAATAAATAAAAAAATAGGTGCTGCTCATTTTCTAATACTCACACTCCCCATTCACTCACCCATCCTGAGAGTTGCAGTAAATTTTATATCTGCCCTCATTATATATTGTTCTTGAGGACCTCCAGGATCATTTTTTAATTCATGCTGGATAGAACCGCGAATAAAGGTCTTGGTTCCTACCTAGCTATTTTAACGCACCACTCACATCCCTTATAGACATACCCACACACCCACATGCACAACTGCGGCGTCTCCTAAAAAAGAACTCCGACAAAGAGCCCTCTCGCGGGGCCCGTGGGGGACTGCAGCGCCACCCCCACGAGGAGCAACGCCCTATGATGAAGCAGGACACCTGAAAGGGTGTGTGAGGGCACTAAAATTCAAAGGAGAAATTCCCCACACTCATTCCGGCCCAACCAAGCTTCAAGCACACATAGCAGCTCTCTCTACCCCTTTTTTTAGGAACAGCTACCCTCTCAAAATTAAATACGTGACTTGGAGGGAGCATGGGTACTGGACCTATTTTCTAATTACGCTCCCGGTCCCCCCCTCTTTTTGTTGATGACTTAATGAACGGCAGTTAGCCGTGGGACCCCCCTATCTCTCTATTCCTCTATTTTTTCTGGATTTTTGAGAGTACTCTCTCAATACAAACGTACATCTACTATGGACAACGCAGGTCTGAGTTTCGATGATGAAACTATAGCAGAGATCCTTCGGGCACCGTCACTCTTAGGAGAAGATGGCAGTGCAGAGACAGGCAGCAAAGCAGACGATTGGAAGTCCCTACAATCACTAAGGAAACTACAAATTAAGACGGCTCTCCACGGGTTGATGATGACCGAATACCTGAGAGCCAATGTCGCACCCAACGGTCTCCTAGTCACCATACCTCCAAGGATCTTCTTAGAAGACTTGACATTTCGCACAGAATGGTCACAAATTGCATGGAAGTGCACACGAGACTGGCTCGTTTTAATAATTAATACAGCTAAGCGCCTCTCGGACGAACTCCTCATTCAGATTACCATGGCTGAAAACAGTTTAAAAACAGGGATCTCCATTACCTCATTCAAGTCCAGACTAGCGGAAATTAATGAAGAAATGAGTGAACATAAAGACTTTCTGACAAAACAAAAGATCACCAAGTTACAGAAAGACCTGAAAAGATTCAATAAGGAGAAGGTATATCCCTACACAAAAGAAGACTACGTATTCCCAAATAACGAAACAACTTCCGATGAAGGAAGTAGCAACAGATCTAGTAGGACAGGATCTGTGGGGAGTGATTCAAGTTATGAAGGGCAACAGTATTCACCATATGCTAGAGGAATACAACAACCGACACGCCCTCCGTTATTCCACAATCCCCCACCTCCATTCTCACACTCATCCTTCCAACCACCAGCCTACCCAGGCCAATGGATGGGACCACCTCCGATGTGGCATGTACCTCCTACACATCATCTCCAACCGCCTCTCTTTCAACAACACCCGAACCCCCCTTTTCAGAACAGAGGAAGGGGCAAAGGAAGAGGCAGAAGAAGAGGAGGCTTCAAGAAGGTACAGTGGCAAGATCAGGAACCAATGACACTACGGAGCCAGGCAAGAGGACAGAGACCCTAGTCGTAAATCTGTCATCCAGACAACTGACAGAAAAAGAAACCACACTCCTGGAAAAGGGCTTGGGATTTGTCCCTACACCAAAAGAAGATCCCTTTCGGTTACATCAGGAACTCCAACAGTTCTTCAGAAAAATAAGACTGAAGGCCTTCTTTCAAGGAAAACCTGACAACCCCCCTACTGAGACAGGTTTGAAAAAACCTTCAAAATTTACTCCAACAGCAGCAATGACCCCACATGAGATCCTGACGTTTGAGCAAGCTGTCCTAAAAGATGTAGGAGCTCTGAACCCGAAACGGCCCTACGACAACCTATCGAGAGAAGAGAGATCTGTTCTTCGAACTATGACAGAAGATCGCAATATAATAATCAAGCCAGCTGACAAGGGCGGGGCCATTGTCATTCAGGACCAGGATGCATATGACAGAGAATGTGACCGACAATTGGCGAACACCAGGTATTACGAATTGATCACGGTGGACCCAACGAAACGCCTTCAGACTCAGATTAAGAGCATGACCAGTGAAGCAATAACGGAAGGCTGGATTTCACCACAGGAAGGAAATTTCCTGACGACAGAAGAACCCCGCACTCCATACTTCTACACGCTACCGAAAATCCACAAGGGGCTTACCCCCCCACCAGGCCGTCCGATCGTCTCCGGAATTAACTCTGTACTAGAACCTCTGAGTAAGTTCTGCGACTTCTATCTACGTCCTTTGGTCAGCAGAACTCCGACCTACCTGAGGGACACTACCGAAGTCTTAAATCTGATAGAACTCTTCCCGGATGCAGACAAGATTGATTTCCTGGTGACCATGGACGTGGAAGCCCTTTACACGAACATACCACAGGACGCCACTTTAGAAGTGTTGGAGAATACGCTCCGGAACACTGAACCATGGCCCTTCGAAACACCGATCACATTCATTTGCGATTGTGCTTCCCTTGCTCTTAAAGAAAATTTCTTTGCATTCAAATCACAGCTGTTCCACCAAATACAAGGTACGAGCATGGGAAGCACATTCGCGCCGAGCCTGGCATGCCTTTACATGGCACATTTCGAAGATAGGCACATCCTAGGAGCCACCAACCCCTACATCAAACACATTCTCCTTTGGCGTCGCTACATCGACGATGTGGTTCTGTTTTGGCAAGGAAATGAAGAAGAATGTATCTCATTCTGTAATTGGGTTAACACTCTGAACCCATATTTGAAATTCACAAGTACAAGATCTCAACACAGTATCCCCTTCTTGGACCTTCTTATTTCACTGGAGAACGGCTGTCTGCACACTACGAACTACAAAAAACCAACAGACAGGAACAATCTTCTGATCTATGATAGCCATCATCCCCGTGCTCTGAGGAACAACCTCCCGGTTGGCCAGTTCTTGCGTCTACGAAGGAACTGTGATACTACCAAGGAGTTTGAGATACAATCAGCTCTACTTGAGCACAATTTGGAGGTACGACACTACCCCAAGAACATTATCCGTCAAGCTCACAAAAGAGCAAAAAATAGCCCCAGAGCAGCACTTTTGGAAATAAAAGAAAAACCTGATTTGGAGACGATCACTTGTGTCACCACGTTCACTCCCGGCTCTAACAATGTACAGAAGGCAATCAAAAAACACTGGACAATATTGAACTCAGGAGCTTTCGAACCTGGTCCCCCACCGTTGTTTGCATTCAAACGTACGCAGAACTTAAAAGACCACCTGGTACATACAAGACCAAAACCACAACCCACACACCAATCTACATTATGGTCATTGCCACCAGTAGTGGGACACTATCCTTGTGGCTCCTGCTCAACGTGTGCAAAAACTGCGGTCTCAAAAGAAATCGACCTGGGTCTAATGACACCTTGGCGCCAAACTAGACACACGAATTGCAACACTACCAATTGTGTCTACACTATAGTTTGCCCATGTAACAAGAGGTATGTGGGAATGACCACACGAGCAGTCAAGATACGTATAGGGGAGCATAAAAGCACCATAAGACGCAAGAAGACCAATACCAAATTACTAACACATTTTTCTGAACTAGGACATCCAGCAGAAAGTCTGCGATGGACCATCATAGTTTCCAATCCTTATTGGAACAAACGGACTTTGTTTATACAAGAACAACGGTGGGTCCATAAACTGAGATGTGACTCCACGGGTTTAAACGATGAAATCCCGTGGGCCGAGCTTACATGATTCCTAGAGAAACTCCTACTGAATTCTTATGTGAATTAACCGGTCCCGGTTTAATAATCTTTGCATCCAGATCAAAAACACACTATCTGGAAGCGTGGTCTTTTTAATACACACATAAAATCAGAGACTAACACCGTGTAACGAGATCGATCCAGATTCACAACCACACCATTACATTGTTTTAATGAATTCCCCCTGCATAATCTGCTTTGCAAGCATCACTTCTAACATACAGCAGTTGGGTTCTGGCTTACTATCTGTCACTGCTTTCAACTGGTTGGTTGCTGCCCACCAAATGGCCGATGCATCTTGTCCCGCCTCCCGATCACTAGTTACCTAGTGAATGTACTCACAATTTGTGCGCATTGAGTTTTGTTTTCATTGATTAACCCTTCGCTGAGGCAACCTGGTTCCACCTCGTGTATCCTTCCTAAAACCAACTCCTATCTCTGACGCTCCAACGATCAATGTGATCGTCGTGACAACGCCCCAAACAACTTTTCCAACCAACCCCAGCGCATCCTGACGCTTCCGTATTGGACCGCATTGTCATGGCAACTCCGTAGAGAACGTCACTACGTCATCGTTTAGCATCGTGAAACTACTGGTGTTCTCCCTAACTCAACGTCATTACGTCACACTCTGACGTCAATTGACCGCGCTCATTTTCAGCGTCTGTTATGAATACATATAATCCCTCCCCATCCAACACCGGTCTAACATTCCGGCGTGTTACGGAGGAGGGGTAGGTTTCCACTCTGCAGGCGACTGAACACTTGTGAGTATTCCCCCACCATGGTAACGCGTTCGGCGTTGGAACAACTTAAACGAGGTAGACTGAATATCTTTATTGATTTCCCTCAGTTTCATTGCTCGCCTCACCCGAACCGCTGACGGAGCCCGTCCCTTTCATATCGGAGGGTAGGCTTGATTTGTCCTAAGTAATTTTTCAACATAAAAACGACACCCGAATGTACACCGGGTGTTTGCTTTTAATCTGAACGCCGCATAAGGAGAGACCTGCATTTTGGTTTTTTCATATCGCATGGCCACATTTGGTTAAGTATTACAAAGTTACATGTGCACTGCGGAGAACGGCGAGATTCTCTTTAACTAATATAAATCTTTTTCGGTGAACTTTCTCACTAGAATCTGCATGTATACATTCGAAGCATGTAGATTATGTACACTTTTCGTGCCACTGCACAATGAACTCACGACATCTCTTGGCACCTCTATATGACAGATGTTGCATTTTCTTTGTCTGTTTATGTGTGTGTTTGTCCTTGTTTCTATTTTTACAGGTTGGGTATAGGTTTTCCAATAAGAAGGAGCACCTACCAGCGCAACGACGCAATTCCCCTTACTATAAAGGTACAATTGGTTCACAGTACCTCACTTTCACTGGAACCTTATCTTTGTCTTTTTCATATACTTTTTAGATCCACCTGTCTCATTTGGTCCTGACGAAGCGCAATCGGATCCCTTAAGGACCTACTCATATGCGCGAAACATGTTGACCCTATTTTTCTAATACTCACACTCCCCATTCACTCACCCATCCTGAGAGTTGCAGTAAATTTTATATCTGCCCTCATTATATATTGTTCTTGAGGACCTCCAGGATCATTTTTTAATTCATGCTGGATAGAACCGCGAATAAAGGTCTTGGTTCCTACCTAGCTATTTTAACGCACCACTCACATCCCTTATAGACATACCCACACACCCACATGCACAACTGCGGCGTCTCCTAAAAAAGAACTCCGACAAAGAGCCCTCTCGCGGGGCCCGTGGGGGACTGCAGCGCCACCCCCACGAGGAGCAACGCCCTATGATGAAGCAGGACACCTGAAACGGTGTGTGAGGTCACTAAAATTCAAAGGAGAAATTCCCCACACTCATTCCGGCCCAACCAAGCTTCAAGCACACATAGCAGCTCTCTCTACCCCTTTTTTTAGGAACAGCTACCCTCTCAAAATTAAATACGTGACTTGGAGGGAGCATGGGTACTGGACCTATTTTCTAATTACGCTCCCGGTCCCCCCCTCTTTTTGTTGATGGCTGCTCATTAAATGCCTTTAGCGCTACTGCGCAATAACAGGCAAATGCTCCATCCACAAAAAGAATCAGGGAGCGGTAGCGTGCCAGCTGGCAAAAGAAAAGGAACAAAAAGGATTGGCAGCCCAAAAGAAATAGGATTTAATACCTCCACAGAAAAACAAGTTTCAGCCACAGCAAGGATGATCTCCACGAAGGAACAGGAAGTGGGCGTGGTCTCATGGGTGAAGTTTCCGGAAGCCAAGCAGTGGGTCCATCTGCTGGCCTGCATTTATACCCTTAAGGGAGCGTGCATAAATTCCTGTTCTTCTTCAGCCCCTTAAGGGAGCGTGTATAAATTCCTGTCCTTCAGCATGGCAAGGGAATCTCGCAAAACGTTCTCTATCTCTGCAGAACAGGCATTGCTACCCCTGACTAACTGTGGGGCCATTTGATGGTACAAGAGGCTTGAGCTTTGACAGTTCTCCCTCCCCAAAGGTCTTTTCACAGGACGGGGTTTTGTGGGGTGGAGGGCATGGAATTGTCGTACTAAAACAGGAGCATGTACATTTTCTGCTGGTTCCCATGATCTATCTTCATGTGAATAACCTACCCAGTCTATTAAATATTGAAGTTTAACCTTGTATCTGCGTGAGTCAAGGATACGTTTCACTTCATATTCCGTTTCTCCATTCTCGAAGACAGGGGGAGGAGGGATCTCAGGTTCAGAAGAGGGAATATACCTTTTGAGGAATGAAGTGTGGAATACGGGGTGGATGCGTAGTTCTTCGGGTAACTCTAACTTTAAAGTGACAGGGGTGATGACCTTCTTAATAGAGTAAGGGCTGACATATCGGGGTTGTAATTTTCTGGGACGATCAAGTTCTAAATTCTTGGTGGACAACCAAACTTGATCTCCCACTTTATATCTGGTGTCGGACTACGATGTTTATCTGCCTGTTGCTTCATGGCTTCTTTCGCTACTAATAACTCATGTTTTGCTTTCTTCCAATTGTTTAAAAGAACTGTATGATCAATGTTTACAGCAGGGATATCCACTAATGTGGCAGGTAATGGGAGGGGTAAAAAGCGAGGATGATGAGCCTGTAAAAGGAAGACTGGAGAGAAACCAGTAGAAGAATGTGCGGTGTTATTGCATGCGAATTCAGCCAATGGAAGAGCATGAACCCAATCAGAGGTGATAGAGGCGAGTAGACATCGTAGATACTGCTCAAGTGTTTGATTAGTTCTTTCAGTTTGACCGTCTGTTTGTGGGTGATTGGCAGTAGAGAGTCTATGATCTATTCCAAGAGCGCCACAAATTCCCTGCCAAAACCGAGACACAAATTGAGCCCCTCTGACTGTAATTATTACAGAGGGAAGGCCGTGTAACCGAACTATCTGTTCCAGAAACACTTGAACTAACTCTTTAGAGGAGGGTAATTTTTTCAGCTGTATAAAGTGGGCCATTTTAGTGAACATATCGACTACCAGAAGAATAGAATTATAGCCTCGTATCTGCGGGAGATCTGTAATAAAATCCATACTAATGGAGTGCCAAGGTACTTCGGAAACTGCGATAGGTTCTAGTAGTCCTGCAGGAGCTGAATGAGACGATTCCTGTCTTGCACAAACTGGACAAGAAGTAACTTAAGTAAATATGTCTTTAGATATCCCCTCCTACCAAAACCAACGTTGGCCCGTTTGTACTGTTTTCTCCCCACCTGGATGTCCGGCTAACGCAGTATCATGACACCATTTAATGATTTGTTGTTGTAAGTCTACAGTTGGTATGTATAATCTCCCTTCATGGTAATACAAGCCTTCTATTACTTTGTTTTTGGAGTTTTATAACCAGTCAGATGTGTAGAAGGTAGAATAAGCCTGTGTTAGTCGATACAAAAACGATGGAGCATGGTTTTCTATTCTATCTCCTACCCCTATTATCTTATGACATGGTATGATGGGAGAGAATGTGCTCATATGGATCTTCTTATCTTGACCTATTCTGGATAATGCGTCTGCTTTTCCTTGTTGAGAGCCAGGGCGATATGTGATAATGAAGTCATATTCGCTAAAGAATAGAAACCATCGCATATGTCAGGGAGTCAAGGCTCTAGCGGATTTAAAAAACTGTAAATTTTTGTGGTCTGTATAAATAGTAACTGTGTGAGGGGAGCCTAATAGATAATGTCTCCATTCTCGGAAACGTAGAAATGGGTGGTGGGCGCACTCGTTTTTAAGTGGTAGAGTGAGATTTTAGCGATAGGCGTGCAATATTGCCTTATGCTTGCGTGGCACGTGATATGGATAAGGGGGGTGGCCTAGTATAGAGTTAACTAGGACTGCAATATGCACTGCTTTGAAGTAATTTCAGACATTTAATTCATTTCACACAATTTACAATGATCATATTCAATTTTTACAAATGAGTTTCCACAGTATACGTTGTCATTCAATATGTATACACTTATACATTGATAAACACAAATTGCAAATTAAATAACGTTCCAAACACCCAATGCATTTCGGGACATTTGTAGTCCCTTCGTCAGGGGTAAGCTGTTGATGAAAAAAGGAGAAGATATCAAGATCTGTGCGATGCGTGATCAAAAAATAGTGCTTTAAACTTTAAATGAGGTGTACGACACCTTTTAGAAAATTCGCATGAGTTGCGTGTTCATTCTCTAAGAGAAAAAGTTAAAAATGAAAGTTGATGAGAACTAATCTCTCTATCAATTGATGGGAATCAAAATGCAAAAAAACCCAGCTTCATACCTGGTCATGATGTAGTTCTACGTGTTTTCAAGCTGTGGCAAAATTAAAAGGTCTGCGGAAATAAAAACTAAGTTTTAACTGTGCTGTGTAAGACATGACAACGGTGAACGTTGTTGTTTGAAACGTAGCTCACCTTAATTAAAGAGGTTCTAATGGCGGTGAAGCCGTTTTGCGTAAGAAAAGCCAAGACCGGAGTTGAATGTGAGCAATCGATCTGAAAATAGAAGGGAGAATAAGACCTTGTATTTCAGTCGAGTGTAAAGGTAGAAATCCATAATGAAATGGAGCCAAATAGAGGGGTTTGCTCACCGATTCAGGAGAAATGAGTGGCGAAGTGTGCTTCCACGGGCGCTCTCGATTGCGGATTACTGCTCGTCAGTTGCAAACAAGTTTAACGTCACGCCGTGGGCGTAGACAATGAAAAAAGACTAGAAGGAGATATTTAATGAAAAAAAGACTCAATTGCTGCCGGCAGCGAAACGAGACTGCGAAGTCTAAATAAGTGTTTTATGAAATATACACCATGAAGTAGTATCCGAATGTGAGACTAAGTGAAATAATTGAGAACATGTAAATGTTCCGATTAATTCCCGGAATGAATGAAAAGCGCACCAACATGTTTAATGCGCGGAGGGCTTTATCAATAAAGTTGTGCGAACGTAAAAAAACAAGGAATAAAGATTTAAGCGGAGTGGTGTTAGTAAATGTTGTTCTTGACAGTTATGTCTGATAGGTGAAAACACGTTATCAAATAGTGCGGCCGCCTAAGCATAAATTACATGATAACTTTCAACACCAACATGTAAATTCTAGGCTGCTTCAGATGATGCAGGTCATATGAAATGCATAACAAATTTCTACAGTGGAAACAAAACATCATAAGATGACAGAAGTCATATTCTGTAGTTTCATAACTGTGGGGGTTCTAGCTGGGAATATATGTATGCGTAAGCGTGCGTGTGCGTATAATGTCAGGTAAGAAGTGATCATGGGTTAAATGCGTTATGAGTGTAGATGCTTTTGAATTGAGTCAGGATCCCAAGGTGGAGTACGAATATCAAGTATGGGTATTAGTTTAGAGAAAGCAAGCCATCTCAAATTTATCATTAAGTCCGTGCGGAATAAGGGTTTTAAGCCTCTTAATCCAAAATGCTTCTCTTTGTAAGAGGTACTTCGAATTATCACGATCTGTGTGTTTTGGTACTGCTTCGATGATTTGGAATTTCAGTTGAGCGATTTGGTGTCTTGATTCCTCCCAGTGTGTTGCTATGCTAGACGTCGTGCTTTTAGTGCGTATTTTGCTTTTATGTTCTGTCAGGCGAATTTTCATTTTTCTCTCAGTTTTGCCGACGTATAGCAGTCCGCAGGGACATTTGATGGTGTAAATTACATTTTCAGAGTTGCATGTTGTGCTGCTGTGAATTTTTATTTTTTGACCCGTAGATGGATGCAATAAGATATCACCTGTGATTACGTTATTGCAGTGTGTACAGTTCCAGCATTTTTGAGTGCCTTTACTTGGTTCAAGAGTCCGTGTCGGTTTTTGTTTTTTAGATAGTATTTCTTTTAGGTTTTGAGCTCTTGTGTAGGCGAATAGTGGTTTCTCTTTGAACAGGTTTTTGAAATCAGTTTCCAGTTGAAGTAAATTCCAATGTTTATAGATTATTTGTTTTATCTTCCTGGATGCCGTAGAATATTTAGAGACAAAAACTGTACGTGTGCTGGTTACTTTTGGGGTTTTCTTCAATAACTCATCTCGTGGTCGAATTTTGACTTTGTTTAGTTGTTCTGTGAGTAGTTTCTCAGGATACCCTCTGTCTGTGTAGTTCTTTATTTGTTGTTGCCATGTGGATTCACATGCCGTGCCTGTAGAAGAAATTCTTTTAGTTCGCAAAAATTGAGAAACTGGTAAATTCCGAATCAGCGAAGGAGGATGGAAACTGCTGAAGAGCAGAGCATTGTTTCTGTCTGTTGGTTTTTTATACACACTCGTTTGTATTTCACCTTGTCCGATGTCGATCCAGACATCTAGGAATGGTCCATGGGTTTTCCGGGAGCACCCGTATACGCTAACACGTATATGGCAAAATTTGAACATGACTACATCCTCAGGGACCTCACATGGAAAAAAGGTCTCATATTCTTTAAACGTTTTATTGACGACATCTTCCTCATTTGGAATCAGTCAGAACCAGCACTTATCAACAACATACGGACACTTAACCTGATAGATCCTCGAATTCAATTCACCCACACAATAAGCCGCAAATCAATCTCATTCCTAGATGTCTGGATCGACATCGGACAAGGTGAAATACAAACGAGTGTGTATAAAAAACCAACAGACAGAAACAATGCTCTGCTCTTCAGCAGTTTCCATCCTTCTTCGCTGATTCGGAATTTACCAGTTTCTCAATTTTTGCGAACTAAAAGAATTTCTTCTACAGGCACGGCATGTGAATCCACATGGCAACAACAAATAAAGAACTACACAGACAGAGGGTATCCTGAGAAACTACTCACAGAACAACTAAACAAAGTCAAAATTCGACCACGAGATGAGTTATTGAAGAAAACCCCAAAAGTAACCAGCACACGTACAGTTTTTGTCTCTAAATATTCTACGGCATCCAGGAAGATAAAACAAATAATCTATAAACATTGGAATTTACTTCAACTGGAAACTGATTTCAAAAACCTGTTCAAAGAGAAACCACTATTCGCCTACACAAGAGCTCAAAACCTAAAAGAAATACTATCTAAAAAACAAAAACCGACACGGACTCTTGAACCAAGTAAAGGCACTCAAAAATGCTGGAACTGTACACACTGCAATAACGTAATCACAGGTGATATCTTATTGCATCCATCTACTGGTCAAAAAATTAAAATTCACAGCAGCACAACATGCAACTCTGAAAATGTAATTTACACCATCAAATGTCCCTGCGGACTGCTATACGTCGGCAAAACTGAGAGAAAAATGAAAATTCGCCTGACAGAACATAAAAGCAAAATACGCACCAAAAGCACGACGTCTAGCATAGCAACACACTGGGAGGAATCAAGACACCAAATCGCTCAACTGAAATTCCAAATCATCGAAGCAGTACCAAAACACACAGATCGTGATAATTCGAAGTACCTCTTACAAAGAGAAGCATTTTGGATTAAGAGGCTTAAAACCCTTATTCCGCACGGACTTAATGATAAATTTGAGATGGCTTGCTTTCTCTAAACTAATACCCATACTTGATATTCGTACTCCACCTTGGGATCCTGACTCAATTCAAAAGCATCTACACTCATAACGCATTTAACCCATGATCACTTCTTACCTGACATTATACGCACACGCACGCTTACGCATACATATATTCCCAGCTAGAACCCCCACAGTTATGAAACTACAGAATATGACCTCTGTCATCTTATGATGTTTTGTTTCCACTGTAGAAATTTGTTATGCATTTCATATGACCTGCATCATCTGAAGCAGCCTAGAATTTACATGTTGGTGTTGAAAGTTATCATGTAATTTATGCTTAGGCGGCCGCACTATTTGATAACGTGTTTTCACCTATCAGACATAACTGTCAAGAACAACATTTACTAACACCACTCCGCTTAAATCTTTATTCCTTGTTTTTTTACGTTTGCACAACTTTATTGATAAAGCCCTCCGCGCATTAAACATGTTGGTGCGCTTTTCATTCATTCCGGGAATTAATCGGAACATTTACATGTTCTCAATTATTTCACTTAGTCTCACATTCGGATACTACTTCATGGTGTATATTTCATAAAACACTTATTTAGACTTCGCAGTCTCGTTTCGCTGCCGGCAGCAATTGAGTCTTTTTTTCATTAAATATCTCCTTCTAGTCTTTTTTCATTGTCTACGCCCACGGCGTGACGTTAAACTTGTTTGCAACTGACGAGCAGTAATCCGCAATCGAGAGCGCCCGTGGAAGCACACTTCGCCACTCATTTCTCCTGAATCGGTGAGCAAACCCCTCTATTTGGCTCCATTTCATTATGGATTTCTACCTTTACACTCGACTGAAATACAAGGTCTTATTCTCCCTTATATTTTCAGATCGATTGCTCACATTCAACTCCGGTCTTGGCTTTTCTTACGCAAAACGGCTTCACCGCCATTAGAACCTCTTTAATTAAGGTGAGCTACGTTTCAAACAACAACGTTCACCGTTGTCATGTCTTACACAGCACAGTTAAAACTTAGTGTTTATTTCCGCAGACCTTTTAATTTTGCCACAGCTTGAAAACACGTAGAACTACATCATGACCAGGTATGAAGCTGGGTTTTTTTGCATTTTGATTCCCATCAATTGATAGAGAGATTAGTTCTCATCAACTTTCATTTTTAACTTTTTCTCTTAGAGAATGAACACGCAACTCATGCGAATTTTCTAAAAGGTATCGTACACCTCATTTAAAGTTTAAAGCACTATTTTTTGATCACGCAACGCGCAGATCTTGATATCTTCTCATTTTTTCATCAACAGCTTACCCCTGACGAAGGGACTACAAATGTCCCGAAATGCATTGGGTGTTTGGAACGTTATTTAATTTGCAATTTGTGTTTATCAATGTATAAGTGTATACATATTGAATGACAACGTATACTGTGGAAACTCATTTGTAAAAATTGAATATGATCATTGTAAATTGTGTGAAATGAATTAAATGTCTGAAATTACTTCAAAGCAGTGCATATTGCAGTCCTAGTTAACTCTATACTAGGCCACCCCCCTTATCCATTCTCGGAAAGCCATCTTTATGGCTCGTGTTCTCCGATGGTGTAATTTTGTTCTGCTGGGAGGAGTTTTTTTGAGAAATAAGCTACTGGATGCAAACAGCCAGTTATCTGATCACGTTGTGACAGAACTCCTCCTACCGCAAATTGGGAAGCGTCTGCTTCAACATAATAAGGCTGGGTGTTGTCTGCATGCTTAAGGATAGGAGAAGTAGTAAATCTTTTCTTTAATTGTGCAAAAGCCTGTTCTGCCTCATGGGACCACTTAAATACCACTCCTTTGCGAAGTAACCGATTGATCGGAGAAATAAGTTCAGAAAAATGGTCAATAAATCTTCTGTAAAAATTTGCAAAACCTAGAAAGGATAGTACTTCCTTTACTGAGGTGGGGCTGGGCCAGTTAATCAAGGCTTCTATTTTCTTGGGGTCCATGTGAATGCCATCGGGAGAGATCACAAAGCCTAGGAATTCTACTTTGGTAGTATGAAATATACTCTTATCTAATTTAGCAAATAAGTGATTGTCATTAAGTCGTTGTATGATCTTCTTTACATGCTCTACGTGCTCTTCTTTATTCTGAGAGTAAATCAAGATGTCATCTATATAGACAATCACGAAGAGATCTAGATATTCCCGTAAAATCTCATTAATGAAAAATTGAAAGGCGGCAGGGGCGTTACAGAGTCCAAAAGGCATGACACAATATTCATACAATCCAAATTTAGTTTGAAACGCAGTTTTCCATTCATCTCCCTCTTTAACTCTTATCAGATGATAGGCCTCTCTAAGATCTAATTTGGTAAAGATTTTGGCTCCGCGTATTTGGTCTCATAGCACTGGAATGAGTGGCAAGGGATATTTATTCTTTATAGTTACCTTATTTAATGCGCGGTAGTCCAAACAGGCACGCAGACCTCCTTCTCTCTTAGGAATAAAAAAAATGGGTGATGATACAGGGGATGTAGAATGTCTAATGAACCCTTTCTCCAACATTTCTGTTATGTATTTTTGCAAATATTCTGTTTCTGAATCTGTCAAGGCATAAATTCTAATGACTGGTAAGACAGCTCCTGGAACCAGATCAGGGTGTTCTATCCGGCTGGCTTCTTTATAGCAATGTAACAGGCAATGGGGGAACTTCAGGGTAACTGTACGCTTAGTCCAGTCTATAAGAGGATTATGAGTCTGCAACCATGGAACTCCTAAAATGGCTCCAAAATTGGGTGTATCTATCAAATCAAATTGAAGATATTCTGAGTGACCATTACTGCATACCAGGTGTTAGACCTGGCACCTTGGCGTGAGTCTCCCTTCCACTTTTTGTCGCTGTGCCTCATGTGTTTTGCTGGTGTTAACTGCTCAGAGCACTGTGCCACTGCCAACCAGTGCCACAGTGCAAGTGCTCCCTATTTAAAAAGTATATGTTGGTTGGATTCCATGATTGGCTTATTCGGTTTACTGTCAGACACCAGTAAAGTGCACCAGGAGTGCCCAGGGCTTGTAAATACAAATGCTGCTGTTGGGCTTGCAGCACTGGTTGTGCCACCCACAGAAGCGGCCTAGTAAAATGTGTCTAAGGTCTGCCATTGCAGAACCTGCGTGCAGACTGGTACTGTCATGCTGACTGGGCAAGTGCACCCACTTCCCAGTCCCTAAACCTTCCCTTAACTTCATATTAGTCACCCCTATGGTAGGCCCAAGGGCAGGGTGCATTGTAAGCATAAGGTAGGACATGTGTGTGGCATGTCCTAATAGTGAATTACAGCCATTTTCGTTTTTCACTATTGCAAGGCTACCTGTTCCCATAGGCTAGAATGGCCTGTTAGAATTGTTACATCCTATGATCCTAACAGACCCAGGGAACATGGTAGAAAATCGAGTTTAGTATGCCTGAACTCAGAATAATAAAATACATCTTTTAGTAAAGTTTATTTTTATATTCTGTGTTTGCAAATACCACTTTTAGAAGGTTAGTATTTGCTTGCCTAACCATTTCAGCCCGCCTCTGCTATGATGTGTATCTGCCTGTCTGGTTTGTGTGAGTGACAGGGCTGGGGAAACCCAGAGGGGCAGGGCTAGGTAGCCTGGTGGTGAATAGAGAGATTGACATCCAGATGGGTGGGAGGAGTGCACCTGGACTCTGAATAGGGCTGTGCTCTGCCACCACAATGCTGGCTCCACCGCCTGTGGAGCGGCTGATGTCTCTGCCCTGCACCCTGAATGGAAAGTCAGAGTCATGTCAACAAAGTGCTCAGGAACTGGTTTGGACCGGGCAAAGGCCCCTCTACCCCAGAGGAACAAAGGAATTAGGGGTATAAGTATTAGGACCCTGCTCCCAAGAAATTAGATCCTGCTTGACAAGAAGAACCTCTGCCTGAGGAGAAGGAACTGGGAAAGCTGTAAGGAGGAGTACTGTCCCTGACCTGGGGGATTGGCCTGCAGTGGTTGCCTTGCTGCTGAAGGAGAGGAGAAAGACTACAAAATACTTTATTTCAACTTGTGCTAAAAAAGATCTCCAAGGGCTTGGAATAGAGAGTGCCTCCTGCTGAAGTCTCAGGAACAACAGACTTCACCCCCCAGCTCCCCAGAGTTCTTTGGAAGTGCCTGCCGCTGTTGTTGGGCCTTCTGAGGGACTGCGTGTCGCAAGGAGCTGGAAGCGCAAGTCAAAGAGGAGAAGCGCGCCGCCGTCGGAGCTGCTGTCGTCGCATCTCGTAAAGTGTGTTGCCGCGGCAGCATCGCATCGAGCGGAAGCGTCTCGCATCATCCAAGAAGTGTCTCGCAACACCGAAGAAGCGTGTCGCCATCGCAGCCATCGTAGCAGACACCTCGCACTGCATCAAGAGAAGAGTCTCGCATCGAGGAAGAAGCGTGTCGCCATCGCAGCCATCGTAGCTGTCGCATTGCACCGCATCAAGAAAAGCGCCTCGCATCCACGGAGAAGCGTGCCGCCGTCGGAGCTGCTGTTGTCGCATCGCGCAAAGGGGTGTCGCTGCTGCAACATCGCATCCAGCGGAAGCGTCTCTTAAACGTCGGAGAAGAGTGCCGCTGCCAAGGCCGCTGTCGTCGCATCGCGTAAAGGGTGATGCCGCTGTAGCTGACGCGTCGAGTCTTCTCGCAACATCGGAGAAGCGTAACACATCTGGAAGATCTTCACGTCTTTATTTCTTTGCACCAAAAACTTCATCGCATCAACATCATTGCAACACTTTCATTGCCCTGCGTGTCGCATCTAAAAGGTACATTGACTGAAAGTGTCGCATTTAAGAACTTAAGAGAACTAAGCAAAATTCTACCATCTAAGTAACAGTATTGTGTATTTTTTTCGTTTAATGGTCTTGTGGTAACTCTATATAAAGAATCCTTATTTTTAATATAAAACCTGTGTGGTGTCCATTTGTAGTGTTGTCACTGGGTTACTGTATGTGTTCACAAATGCTTAACCTATAACGCTCTGAGATAAGCCTTGACTGCTCGCGCCAAGCTACCTAGAGGGTGAGCAGGGGTTATTTTAGGAGTGTACCCCCTTACCCTGACTAGAGGAAAGGTTCCCTGCTTGACACAAGTACCTACCTGTGCCAATCAGAGAACCCGGATTCTAACATTGGTGGTCAGCGGTGAGGATTCTGGACTTGCATTTGTGACTCATGTACAGTGATTGGTGAACACTACTTAGTGAGTGCCGACCTTAACGCAACCAATACTTGTTGGTAGATACTTTTTGGGACTGTCTATTTTTGAGTACTGCCAAGCTTAACCATGGTGGAGAAAGCAGCATCCATAGTCTCTGTTGATAACGAATGGGAATGGGAAGAAGAGAAACTGGAAAGCTACAAAGTATCACAGCTAAAGTTCTTCTGCAGGAAATTTAATGTTTCTACTACTGGAT
The DNA here is from genome assembly GCF_964204655.1 of Triturus cristatus. Lineage (NCBI taxonomy): Eukaryota > Metazoa > Chordata > Amphibia > Caudata > Salamandridae > Triturus > Triturus cristatus. The sequence goes on from NC_140583.1 coordinate 680,674,749, forward strand.
GTAAAAACAAGGCAGAGTTCTACAAGGCGCTGAGGGCCTGGGTAGAAGCAAGGAATGCCACTGATAATGATAATGCAGAGGAGCAGCTGGAAGGGCCAGTGGGTCCAAGAGGAAGGAGAACCCATTCCCCTGCCGGTAGCAGTGTTTCTAGTAAAAGTCTATCTCCAGAGGAGCTGGCAGATAGAAAAGAGTGTAGGATGCATGAATTGGAGCTGACCAAGCTCAAGTTAAGTGGGCAGTTAGAATTTGAAATGCAAAGTAGAAAGTTAGCCCTAGAAGAAAAAAAGCTACAGTATGAACATGAAAAGGTTTTGAGGGAGTTGGAGCTGAAAGCCCAGAGTTTAGAAAATGCTCCCTCTGGTGGCAGCGCACCGTCAGTGCAGGTAGAATCAAGGGTGTACATACCCAAAGATGTAGTAAAATATTTTTTTTAAATGATGATATAGTGCAGTGGTTCAAAGCCTATGAAGTAGCCATGTCTTCCCACCGGGTCCCTGAGAAGGATTGGGGAGCGGGGTTGTGGGGAACGGTTCCTTATTGCGAGGCAGGACACACTGCTAGACTTGCCTTCAGATGATTATAATTCTTATCCCCATATGAAGGCAGCTTTGATGACAAGGTATGGGTTGACCGCTGAGTTGTATAGGCAAAGGTTCAGGGGTTACACCAAGATTCCAAACAGTACGTATGTTGAGTATGTAACTTTTTTTTGCAGAGCACTGGATGGTTGGGTGAAGGGTAGCAAGGGCTTCTTGATTTAATGGCATGGGAGCACTTGTCCAGTAATTGTTTTACTGAGCTATGCCAGCACCTGATTGATAGTAGGCTGACTAACCCTAGGAAGCTTGCTGAGGAGGCGGACCGCTGGGTCAGTACCAGGGTCCACAAGGGTCCAGTGGGAGACTCCGCTAAAGGTGGTCAGGGTCCCCAGCAGAAGAGTGAGGGGGACAAGGGTAAACAGAGGGAGTTCCCAAGGAGGCCCCAAAGTAATCCCCAAGGGAACCAAGGGAAAGGTTCTCAGCTTCCCCCAACCCAGAAACCGACCGGGGCCCCGACAGGTCCACCTGTTCAAAAGGGGTCCATAAAATGTTACAAGTGTGGTACCATAGGGCATTTTGCCTCTGATTTAAAGTGTCCTTTGTATGGTAACCCAGCACCCACTGGTGCTCCACCCCGGCAGATGGCTAGTGTAGCCTTGGGGGAGAAGATGGCAGTCCAGGGTCGGTGGGGTCCCGCAGAGATGTCCCTTGTCTTATTAGGAGATTGTGAGATGGTCCCCCAAACCCAGCTGCCTGAGAACACTAAGAAATACAGGCAGTGGGTGACCATCAATTGCCGTAGGGTGGAAGCTCTCAGAGATACAGGAGCCAGTGGGACAGCTGTCAAGTGTCACCTGTGTCTCAAGAGCAGGTTGTCCCAGGAGCATTCTATCCAGTTGTTGCCGCTGACAACACAGAGAGTCACTGCAAGGTGGCTCAGGATCCCTTTGAGTGGGGGGGGTCTCTGGTACTCTTCAGGTAGCTGTGAGGCCCGCCATGCCTGTAGACTGTCTGTTAGGGAACGACTTGGAGAGCTCACCTTGGGCTAGGGTGGAGCGGAGTGCTCACCTGGAGATGTTGGGTATGCCGGATTGGCAGTGTGTCACCACACGATCCATGGTAGCAAGTAGAGGTGCTCAAGAGGTCCTGGAGCCTGAGAGGGAGGCCCAGGGACCGGCCATAGAGAGAAGAGGCAGGGGGCACGGGAAACCGGCCCCTGAAGTTCCCACGGCCCAGGAGGAAGCAGACCTTGAGGGGGTGTCCTGGAGCCTACCGGGGAACAGATAGCTGAACTGGGAGACCTGTCTGAGTTGACCCATTGGCAGCAGGAAGGAGGCCCCTCCAGGGAGGACTTTTGTAAGGCACAGAAAGAATGCCCTTCTCTCGTGGGTATGCGGCAGCAGGCTGCAGACCAGGCCGCAGGTGATCAGCCTGGGTCACATTTCATTTACTGGGAGAACGACCTCCTGTATACAGAGCCTAAGGTTGCTGAGCCTGGGACAGCCCGTGAGCTGGTTGTACCCCAGGAATTCAGAGCCTTCCTACTGGGGCTGGCTCACGATGTGCCATTGGCAGGACATTTGGGGCAGGACCAGACCTTTGAAAGGCTTGTCACCCACTTTTATTGGCCTCAAATGCGCAGGAGTTCAGACACTCACTGCAGGACCTGTCAGACTTGCCAGGCAAGTGGAAAGAGTGGGAGGAAGCAGAAGGCTCCTCTCCAGCCATTCCCTGTGGTCGGTACCCCATTCCAGCGAGTGGGGATTGACATTGTGGGGCCACTGGACCCCAGGACAGCCATGGGCAACAGGTTTATCCTGGTCCTGGTGGACCATGCCACCCGGTACCCGGAAGCCATCCCTCTGAGGACAGTGACGGCCCCCGTGGTGGGATGTGCACTGATGGGAATTTTCTCCAGAGTGGGATTCCCTCTAGAGGTGGTGTCTGACCGGGGTACCAATTTCATATCCTAATATATGAAATCCCTTTGGCAAGAGTGTGGTGTAACCTACAAGTTCACCACACCTTACCACCCCCAAGGAAACGAGTTGGTTGAGAGATTCAACCGTACCCTCAAGGGCATGATAATGGGTCTGGAAGAACCCATGAGGCGTAAGTGGGACGTCCTCTTGCCATGCCTTCTCTTTGCATACCGTGAGGTGCCACAGAAGTCTCTAGGGTTCAGCCCCATTGAGCTCCTGTATGGCCACCCAGTGAGAGGATCTCTAAGTCTGGTCAAGGAAGGCTGGGAGCAATCTCCCAGGAAACCTCCCCAGAATGTATATAGCTACATGCTGGCCTTCAGAAATCAGACTAGGCGATTCAGGCAACTTGCTGAGGCAAATCTGGAAGCCAGCCAGGAGGAAATGAAGCGGTGGTACGACCAGAATGCCACTCTGGTAGAGCTTCAGCCTGGACAAAAGGTGTGGGTCTTGGCCCCCGTGGAGCCTTGTGCGCTCCAGGATAAGTGGACCGGTCCCTTTGAGGTTGTGGAGTGCAAGAGTCCAGTTACCTATTTGGTGAACTTGCGGTCTCCAAGGAACCCCTTAAGGGTCCTTCATGTCAACCGCCTCAAGCCCCACTTGGAGAGGTCCCAAGTGGGCATGCTCTTGGCAACAGATGCTGGGATGGAAGAGGAGACTGAGCCTCTTCCTGACCTCCTGTCATCCCAGGAGCAAGGTGGGTCAGTCGATGGTGTCATCCTCTCTTCCGCCCTGACCCCTGAGCAACAGAATGATTGTCGCCAGCTGCTGGGACAATTTCCTGATCTGTTTTCCCTGGTTCCCGGTGTCACTGATTGGTGCGTCCATGATGTGGACACTGGGGATAGTACACCTGTGAGGCACAAGGCCTACAGGGTGACTGACAGGGTGAGGGCCTGCATCAAGGAGGAGGTCTCCAAGATGTTTGCTATCTGGGTAATTGAGTCCTCCAGCAGTCCTTGGGCCAGCCCAGTGGTCTTGGTCCCAAAGGCTGCAGCGCCGGGAGCCACACCCGAACCCCGGTTCTGTGTGGACTACAGAGGACTCAATTCAGCCACCAGGACTGACGCACACCCCATCCCCAGAGCTGATGAGCTCATAGATCGGCTAGGGGCTGCCAACTACCTCAGCACGTTTGATTTAACGTCTGGGTACTGGCAGATCGCCTTAACCGAGGGGGCCAAAGTGAGGTCAGCATTTTCCACCCCAGATGGGCACTACCAGTTCTGGGTTATGCCCTTTGGGATGAAGAATGCCCCTGCCACCTTCCAGAGGTTGGTCAACCAGGTGTTGGTTGGACTGGACTCGTTCAGTGCAGCCTACCTGGATGACATCGCAGTGTTCAGCTCCACTTGGGAAGAACACCTGCGCCACCTCTGGGAAGTGTTGATGGGGCTGCGGAGGGCAGGCCTCACGATCAAGGCGAGTAAGTGCCAGATCGGGCAGGGTTCCGTGGTGTACTTGGGGCACCAGGTTGGGAGCAGCCAGGTGGCGGCCCTTCAACCCAAGATAGACACCATCCTGAATTGGGAGTCGCCCATAACCCAGACAGAGGTGAGAGCCTTCCTAGGTCTCACCGGGTACTACAGGAGGTTTGTCAAGGGGTATGGCAACATTGTTTCCCCCTAGACAGTGCTGACTTCTAGGAAGCAGCCCCGGAAAGTGATTTGGACTGACACCTGTCAGAAAGCTTTTGAGGCCCTGAAAGCTGCTATGTGCACGGCGCCCGTGCTCTTGGCTCCCAACTTCTCCAAAGAGTTTATCGTTCAGACAGACGCTTCAGAGCATGGTGTGGGGGCTGTTCTTTCACAGATTAATGAGGAGGGCCTAGATCAACCTGTAGCCTTCCTTAGCAGGAGGTTACTTCCACGGGAACAGAGATGGAGTGCTATTGAGCGTGAGGCATTTGCTGTGGTCTGGGCGCTGAAGAAGCTAAGACCCTACCTGTTTGGGTCTCACTTCCGGGTTCAGACAGACCACAGGCCCCTCAGATGGTTGATGCATATGAAGGGTGAGAATCCAAAGCTGTTGAGGTGGTCCATTTCCCTACAAGGTATGGATTTCACGGTGGAACATCGTTCTGGTACAGATCACACCAATGCTGACGGTCTGTCCAGATTTTTCCGCCTTAGTGATGAGGAACTCCCTGGGGTAGGGTAGTTCCCCCCACCTTTCAGCTGGAGGGGACACGTGTTAGACCTGGCACCTTGGCGTGAGTCTCCCTTCCACTTTTTGTCGCTGTGCCTCCTGTGTTTTGCTGATGTTAGCTGCTCAGAGCACTGTGCCGTAATGACAAGCTCCCAGCACCATATACCCTTAATGGCAGCACTGAACTTACAATGTCTAAGAATGGACTTAGACACTGTAGGGGTACAGGGCTCATGCACCTGTACCCTCACCACTGGCACAGGACACCCAGCTAGAGGGGTGACTGATCTATGCCAGTGTAGTGGGTTGTAGGCATGGAACACAGGGATGTGTGAAATGTCGACTCTTCACTTTGTTCTGCATCAAACATGCTGCCTGCAGAGGTCTTCCCTGGTCACACTGCCCTGGGTACCTGTGGTACCATTTACAAGGGGATGACCTGTGGCCAGAGATGCCAATTGGGTTAGTTTTGGGGAAAGAGCACAGGCCCTGGGAACCTGATTGGCAGGGACCCAGGGCACATCAAGTGAAAGTGCATCAGTAGTCTGGCAAAAAGTGGGGGGATTACTGCAACAGAAACCAACTTTCCTACACCTCCTTGCCCTGGATCACGCAACGCTGTGTCCACCACACCTTTTCTGGCAAGGGTCCAGTGCCCTTGCACTGACGCCAACACAAATTACATAAAACCTGTCTCAGGGTGTCGCCCCTCTGAAGAAGACACAACCCAGCACCCCCAACAGAACTGAGTCACACATGCCCCTTAAACAAGCTGCTGACCCTTGCCCTCAGTAGTTACTCTGGATGTGTCTATGCGGCCACCACCCTTTCGGGATGACTATGTCTCCTAAGGGGACTCCAGCCCAATCATGTGGTGCTACCAGCCTCCATGCCACAACCATGAAGACCAATGGGGGACCACACAGGTCCCCCAGTGAAAGGCTCAACGGTTCACATTAAGGACCCCAATGCCCCCGATAGACTGTCTCTGACAGAATCACCTTGTGCTTTTCGTTTGTTTAATTTGCTGCTCTGAGCACTTTGCACTTTATGTCTCACTCTACGTGTCAATGCATTATACTGAGGTGTAGGTATTCAGTTTTAATTGTGCAGCAATATCTTTTTAACCTTTTAAAATTTTTAAGCCTTTTTAAGAGTTACCTTCCTTTCATTGCCGCATTTTATTCTCCATTCTTCTTGGTGGTTCCCCTCACTTCCTCGGTCCGCCGCGGATTTGCCATTTGCTGCGGAGGGAAGTGAGGATTCTTTGTATACTCCCAAGACTCTCTTCTGGTCGCAGGGGGTGGGCTTCGTTCTAGTTGTTTTCCGACCAAACCTATTTCAGGGCATGCTGGGACGGACGCGCAGCAGAAGCGCGCAGCGGGCGCGCTGCCGGCGCGCCAATGGCAAGCCCGTCTGCACCCGTCCACGCCTAAACTTATGGTAAATGAGAATAAAAATGGTACCTACACAAGGGAAGATCTCCTAGATCTACATCAGCTGGGATCGCCTTGTTGCCTTTTTTGGACCTGGAGGCCCCAGTTGATATTCAGTCTTATTTCTGTCCCTCCTGCAATTTTTGTTTGTCTCAGGTAGGCGCTGGCAGTGTCCCTATGCCTTCGTGTTCCCTCCCCATTACCACGCATTTTTGGGTTTTCTCATTAACGCTAGATCCCTTATTAAAAATAAGATTGCTTTTAGGGACTTTGTCTCGTCTCGCAAGCCAGATTGGATGTTTGTTACCGAGACATGGGCAAGGGATTGTTCAGGTCCTGATCTTGTGGATGGAATTCCAACTGGATATGCCCTAGCTAGATTCGATAGGGTAGGCAGAATGGGAGGAGGTCTGCCCATTCTCTACAGGGATGTCTATACCTGTCGTACTGAGCCTCTCACTACGTCCCCTGACCCATACCAGGCATTATATTTCTCAATAAAAATTCACTCGATTGAAAGCTTTACTGGTGCTGTTTCCTACTGGCAACCCGATCATCATTTAGCCAGGATTTTAGCAGACGTTTGGAACCATATCTGGCAAGACGCAACCTCACCTTGTTGGGTGATTTTAATTTCCATCTGGATAAAGCCTCATGTAAAGATACTCAAACTCTCTTGGAAACTCTGGGTTGCTGTGGGCTGCCACAATTGGTCTTGAGCCCCACCCAGGTGGCAGGACATATATTAGATGGTATATTTTACAACAATTTACGAATCAAGGTAGGAGAGCCCATACCTCTCTCCTGGTCAGACCATTATGCCATTCCTTTTAATCTCCAGATTTCAGTGCCAGATACTGTCCCCGCTAATAAAAGAGAGAAAAAAAGAAATGTTAACCTTATCCGTAAAACGATCAGGCCCCCATGTCCTCCGTCGCTAACTTAGTGGCTGCTGATTTCTCTAATTGGCTTTTAGCAGCCATACCCTAGCCCCCCCTGAAGGAGCACTACACAGTGAGAAAAAAGCCTTCTGGCCCATGGTTCTCTGAAAATTGAGGCAGTCCTGTCGTAATCAGGAAATGATATGGCGCTCAGACCTCAGTCCTGCAGGTAGAGAGCTACACAAACTACGCCTGAGGGAATATAAATTGGCAATTATTGAGGAAAAAGTTGTATTTTACTCAAAGGCTACTGAACTTATTAAATCTCCTAGGGAGCTTTTTAATGTCATTAAAATTGAATTGACGGACACATCCCAGGAGCTTTGTGATAAAAAAAATGGCAAATTTTGTCCACACTAAAATCATGGATATATACTCCTTGTTGGACACTGCCAATGTTGAGAGGGCGCTATCAGTCCTCATAAATCCCTCTCACCTTTATTCTAATGAGTCCACAACTACGGAAGAGTTACCCATGCTTCTCACCTCCCCCCTGTCTCCAGAAATCAGGGATCACCTGCTAGGGGCGATTACATCCGGGTCCCCGATGGAGTCATGCCCTTTGAAGGTCCTGAAAATAGGAAGGGAAGCTATTGTCCCCCACCTCACCTCAGTACTTAATACAGCTATTTCAGAGGGACAGTGCTTGATCCTTTGGAAGACTGCAGTGGTTAAACCCCTTTTAAAAAATCCTTCTCTGGACTCAGCGGAACTAAATAATTATCGCCCTATCTCCCTGTTACCAGTTCCTGCCAAAATTAGGGAGAAAGATTTAAATTCTCACCTCTGTACATATTTAAGGGAGTACCAGCTGCTTGATGGTTCGCAGCATGGTTTTAGAGGTGACCATAGTACGGAGACAGCGCTAAACTCGGTATTCAATAATATTTGTGATCAGGTTGATGCAGGACACTCCAAGCTGTTGGTTCTCCTTGACCTGACCACAGCTTTTGATACCCTATCACCTTTGAGACTGGTGGAACGGCTCAAGGAGATAGGGATTGAGGGCATCGCCTCAAGCTACTTACATCCTTCCCCGTGAGCGTGCTCAGATTGTGAAAATGGGCCAATTCTACTCGGTTTCTAATCATCTGTCCCGCAAGGCTCCTCCTTGAGCCCAACCCTTTTTAATATCTATGTCGTCCCACTGGCAAGGGTTGTAAGATCATTTGGATTGGAGGTACTGTCCTATGCCGATGACACGCAAATCATGGTGTCTGTTACTCACAGCATTAGAGAATCTGCTACTAATTTTTAAAACTACATGCAGGCAGTCTCCTCTTGGATGGTTGAGAACTACCTTAACCTCAACAGGAAAAAACAGAGGTCCTGATCTTTAGAAAGCAACAGAACATCTGGTCTAGCGACTGGTGGGCAGATACGCTTGGTTGCTGTCCTTGTCCTGTATCCCATGGTAAAGATTTAGGGGTCATAGTGGACAACTCTCTCTCTCTCTCTCTGAGTCTGCAGATTAACAGAACGGTTTCCACATGCTTTGGGATAATTAGGATTCTCAGGGAAATCTCCCATTTCCTTTCTTTCGCCTCCCGAAAGCAGGCGGTGATCGCCTTAGTGATGTCCCGATTGGACTATTGTAATGCTCTCTATTTGGGCATTAGCAAGGGCCTTGTTCGTCATCTGCAGCTAGTGTAGAATGCAGCGGCCAGGTTGGCGATGGATCTTCCGAAATACCACTCAGTCTCAGCCTCCCTCAGCAAGCTGCAAAGGCTTCCTTTAAATTGAAGAATTTTGTTTAAAGCCCTATGTCTTACTCACAAGGCTTTTATGGCTTAGGCCAGGATTTTATCATAGGGCAGTTCCGGTGCTATGTCCCCACCAAGCAGCTTAGATCAGCTAGAAAGAATTTACTGGTAGTTCCTAGGTTCAAGAAGACTAGATGGGGAGGCAGGGCGTTCTCCATTGCACTGCCAGGCTATGGAATTCCCTCCCTGGTGATCTTTCTAGACAAGTGTCTCACTCTCTTTTCCGCAAGGCTCTCAAGACTTGGCTCTTTAAGGAGACATCAGTTTGAACTCTTCTTTTACTTCTGTATGACAGTCCCTCCTGCAGCACCTTGATGCCTCTGGGCTAAGTTTGAGCTTTAGAAGTCTAATATTCATTCATTCATTCATTCATACTCAGCAGAGTACTTGTCCCCTCCTACTGAGCACTTGCCTGGCGATTCAGGACTTAAAGGGACTTTAGGCTGACACAACAATTAGGCATCAGGCAATGACCTGTTCTCTCAGGACCTCCTGCACACTCTCACAAGGGGTATTCACCCCTCTGGTACACCTACCTAAAGTGCACACCACGGAAGTCTGCCAGGCCCAGTCCTCGACAGCCACCTGTTTGACAGCCCATAGTATCCATCCTTGACAGAAGTGACAATACCATCCCAGTACAAGGCACAGGGTCCCTTTACCTAAGATAGGCCCCACCTGGCCTCCTGGTTGGGTTACTGCAGGCAGAAACGCCTCCTGCACCTGGCGGGGGGGTCGTACTCCCAGGTACGTCCTGAAAAACCCAGGATGTCAGGGGGCCCCAGAGCATTCCCAAGGCTCATACACTGTGATGCATCTATAGGCAAAGCCTCCTGCCCATCCTCTCCATACTCGAGTGCCGAACCGACCATCCAAACTCAGCAGAGGGTTTGCCCCCTCCTACTGAGCACTTGCCTGGTGAACCAGGACTTCGAGGGGCCTCAGAGCATTATCCCAAGGCTGGTACACCAGCAATGCACCAGGCAGGAGCCAGCCTAAGGCAGTACCCTTCTGTGCACCCTCACCTTGTGCTGAGGCCATAATCCCCAGCTGTAGGACTAACGCCCTTGGTCCTGGGACCTGACCCCACAGGACCTACCTGATAGGCCGCAGCCACCACCTCAGGTATGGAAAACAAACAGTCCTAGGATGACATCCTACACTGCTCTCAGGCAGTTTCTTACCCTACCCTGACATCTCAGAATCCACCACTACCCATCCCAGCAATCAGGGGAGTCCTACCTCCCTCTCTGATATCTTTAGGATCAGCCACTACACCTTCAACTGCTGGAACCATCCCTACTCAGGGCCACCCACCTCTGTGGGCATCCCTGGGCTAGCTACCCCTCCCCCCACCAGATAACCAATGGGGACCATGGGAAACACAAATTTCTCGCACCCCTCCCCCTCATGTTGTAACATTTCTCAGGAACCTCCCACCCTTCTGACAGGAACCGCTAGGAAGGGTCACTACTCATGGGTACTCTCCGGCCCCACACTTAAAGTAATTTCTGGCCTGTACCAATGGCAGGAAAAAAGTCTGTAAAAGAATGACTCGCAGTTGGCTCCCTCGCGAGAAATCTTCACTGCCCTGGTAAGCCTGAGAATTTCCTGGAGCCCCTAATTACCTTCTTCACCCCCAAAAGCATGACCCACCCCTACACCCACATCTATGGTGTGGGTACCTGTAGTAGCCCCAAAACCTATACAGAATAACGCAATGCTTCGCAACCAGAATTTAAGGTACCTTGTTCAGAGGGTCTAACTTGCTCCATAAAGTTGGCCTGAACCTTTGACTTTGTCCCAGTCTGGCAACACCAGAGAAGTAGAGTTGGAGCTATGTGCTTTTAGGCACTATTTCTACCTAAATATTTAACATTGAATATCTCTGATTCTACTGATAGAATTTTTGTTGTTTTGGTGTGAAATAAATTATTAAATTTTACTAAATTTTTCTAAATTGATGAGGGATTTTTCTTGTGTTGAGTTTTCACTTTATTACTGATTAAAGTGCTACATAAATACTTTACACATTGCCTATAGGTTAAGCCTAACTGATTTGTGCCAAGCTATCAGAGAGTTATAAAAAGGTTAATTTAGGGCTGTCTTGTGACTTCCCCCTGACAGGAATCATGGTTTCTGCTTGAGTAGTGTTACACACTGTGAACAGTATCCCAATTTCCTACCCAATGGTTTTGCATGGTTTGGGTACGATGGGAAGCTTAGTGCAGGGTTAGCTAAATATTCTGACAAGGAACGGGGATATGGTGGATAACAAACTGAGGAGGCAGTGGATGACAACTGGTAGGCCTGTACTCCTACTTCATACTGTGAGTGGGCTATCAATACTGTAAAAGCTCTTTCATGGAAGCCCTACCCATATTGTGGTGGGTTTCTCAAGAAAAGGACAGTTTCCACAGAATAAAGCCTGTTGGTCATTTAATTGAGGGAATTGCATGAAAGTGCAATGCAAATCTAGGCATGACTGTTCCAACTGTGGAGGAAGGCATCCATTGCATTGAAATGTTCCCATACAATTAGCGGGGGACAATATAGAGGCAGAAGCCAGCGGAACGTTGGAGGAAAAGGAGCCTACTCTAGTTAAATTTGAAGTCCTGAGTTATTGGTTACATTTTTACCCTTGGAGTTTGGAAGTTAGATCACTTTTTGGAGGTTTCAAAGAAGGTTTCAAGGTTGTGTAGCTAAGCCAATAATTTGAAATGGACGGATTCAAATGCAGAGGGGGGGTGAGGGAAATTTTGCTGAAAGAAGATAAAGAATTAAGAATAGTGGTTCATTTACAGAATGGGCTATGGAGAACCTTGCCATCTCCCCACTGGGTGTAGTTCCTAAGAAACAGCGAAGTAAGTTCCGACAAATTCATCATTTATCTTGGCCACATGATAAGTCTATCACTGATTTTATAGCGGGATAGGAGTCTGGTGTGAAATATGCTTCTGTTCATTGCTTTGGTAAGAAGTTATGGCTTTTTAGTCAATAAATGTCTGTACAGAATTTCCCAGCTCACTTCTTTTCAAGGCAGCGCCAAGACACCCTCAGGTATTTGAGCGCTATATAAAACTAAATAACATAACCGAGTTGCAGGCACTCATGATGTTTTTCCTCTGGGTCTGAATTTCACCCTGAAGGAGGTGATAAGAGCAATTAAGGAGAGTGCGGTAGGGCAGGCCCCTGGCCCGGATGGGGTCCCTGTGGATGTCTACAGATCAAATATTGACCTGTGGGCCCCACTATTAACGAGGGTTTTGAATAGTTGTTCTACTTTTAAACTTATTCCCACGTGGTCAGATGCGATAGTGGTCCCCATTTTCAAGAAGGGCAATAGAAATGAGCCTAGTTGCTATCGGCCCATTTCACTCCTGGACGCCCTACTGAAAACTGCTGGGAGAATAATTCTTAATAGACTCCAAACCTGGGCGCTTGAGGCATGTTTTTTAACAAAAATACAATATGGCTTCCGCTCAGGTATGGGAACCATTGAACAGGGATTAAACTTAGCTCTGATCATAGATAAGTATACTAAAGCAAAGAGGGGGAAACTTTTCTTACATTTGTAGACTTGAGTTCAGCTTTCGATGGGGTTGATCATGGCATGTTATGGAATACTTTAGAAGATCTTAAAGTAGACAGGGTTTTAATACTGTTTATAAAAGAAATGTATAGGAATGCGGGGGCAAGGGTTCGCTACGGAAAAAAGGGGGAATGTTCGGAAAAAATTTTCATCGAAAAGGGTGTCAGACAGGGGTGTATACTGGCCCCTTTTCTTTTTACACTCTACATCAATAGTCTGGGACAACACCTCAATAGAGGACAAAATGATTACCCGACTATTGGGGGTAACCCTGTCCCCGTCTTACTCTATGCCGACGACGCGGTGACCATGTCAAGAACTCAATTAGGCTTCCAAAGAGCAGTAAACAGCTTTGTTATATACATGAGAAAGAGGGGCCTAAGAGTGAATACAACAAAGGAATACACCATGGTCTGTGGCTGTAGTAGAGGCACGACATGTAAATTTTTTTATCGATGACAGAAAAGTAGAAACTATAGGTTCCTTCTGTTACCTGGGTATAAGCTTTGACAAAAAGGGAACATGGAAATCAGCCATCAAAGCTAGGAAATTGAACTTTAGCAGAGCCCTGGGGGCAGTTATTAATTTTGCTAAAAAAATAGGAGGAAGACCTGTCCCAGAACTCTTGAAAGTTTTTAAGGCCAAATGTGTGTCTACGGGGTTGTATGGGGCCGGATTATGGGGCATTGAAAACCCAGACATTATACAAACGTGTGAAAATGGTTTTATCCGTTATCTTCTGGGAGTACCCATGTCTTCTGCCACGTACAGTTGCCAACTGGAATTATTGGGGCTCTCTTATATATCGGATACTATCAAGATAGCCCCACTATTATTGTGGCATAAGGTGTGGGTCACAGATGAGACAGTTTTTAACAGAGAAATAATTTTAGATTGCCTTAAGCTGGAGAGAGTCAAAGATATGGCGTGGCTTAATTATATAAAAACGACCACACGGGCTATGGGGCACCCTGCATATTTTACAGATCCTAGCACCTTGGTGGATATTTCTAGGAAAGATTTGAAGTCACTCTGCCTGAAATATTTTGAAGATCAAAGATGGGCTCAAGAGAGTGTTAAGCACTCCGTTATGGCGAACCACTTGATCTTGAGTGGCACGGGCACTCAACATTATTTCCAGTGACAAATGTTTGGTCATCTCAAGTCTCTGTATGTCCCTGTGATGACGTGTCACGACAATCAACATTGCACTGCACTTTATTCTGTAAATACTTTTCTATACCCAGGCAGCGATATCTTAGACCGATCCTTAAAAATTGGAACATTAGATACTGCAGGGTAGCTTTTTTGAGATTACAGATGATGGAAACATCGGACACGATCATGGCAGTCAAAACTTACTTGAAAGCAATTATTAGGTCACGAGCCACAATGTAACTTTGGTAACTTGTTATTTTAACACTTTTAATATTTAATTTTTCTTTTATCTGTGAATAGAACATTATGATGAATTGCTTCCCTTTTTTGTAACATGTCTTTTGTACTTGATTACTGTGGATATGCCTATGTATATGTTGCTATTTTGAACTTTTATGATTTCCATGTGATGAAATCGAATAAAGTATTTTGATTGATTGATTGAACATAACATGGGAAAAGTGCAGAATTGGCCAAGATAGGCATAACATTTGCTTTTCATCTTATGCTGGTTCACCCAGAGGATTTTTCACAGTGGGGTTGCAGTTTGAAGGTGGCATCTTTGTTGACAGAATGTTGCTGATGAGCTGCCCAGTTTCTTGTTCTTATTCTTTGTTTGAACTGTTTAGCACCTGTTTGCAGTATCCTTTTTAGATCCGAAGCAGTATCAAAAGAATAACCCACTACTTAGATGATTTTCTTTTTGTGGGTAAGGAGGACTTTGGAATGTGTGGTGAAACTTTGGCACCTTGTCAAGTGATCATAGCAAACACAGGAGTCCCTTTGACTCCAAAAAAAACAAAGGAACCTTTGAATATTTTGACTTTTCTGGGCATAGACTTGAACCCAGTAAGCATAGAGGTCCGTTTGTCGCAAGAAAAAGTACAGGTGCAGAAACAGTTACTGGTAGAGGTAGTTGTCTCGAAAAAGGTGGAATTGTGGAAGGTGCAGGTTTTTTAAGCCACTTGAATTCTGCTTGTCAGGCGGTTAGACAAGGAAGGATTTTCCACAGGAGACTAGTTTTTTCTGTGCCTGGTGCCACATTACCTCACTACAGAGTGTGTTTGGGAGCAAGCTTGAGAGAGGATTTACATGTGTGGATCATATTTCTGAGAATTAAATGGTGTGACCATGTTGTCCCTTCAAGATGAGTGGTAGTGCAGGTACTGACCCTGCAGGTTTCCATGGGCTTTGGTTTTTTGGGGGTGGGTGTTGGGTGGCAGAGTCATGGCCAGAGATTTGGATGGCTGTGAAAAGGAGCAATGGCTTTTTGGAATTCTGTTCCCCTTGTTGTAGGGATGTGCCATGCGACCAACATTCTGGGGGAAAGTCACATTCAAAGTAGAAAATCAGGCAGTGGTGGCATTGGTGAATTCTCAGAAGGCAAAAGATGAGTGTTGGACTTGGCCCTTTTTGCATGGTCATCCCAGAATTTTTTGACTTCCTCCTGTATTTTATATGACCTGTTGTTGATGGTTTAATGACTCTGGGCACTTTACCACCGCTGATCAGTGCTAAAGTGTTCTCTTTGTAAATTGATGTTATGGATTAGTGTTTCCATGATTGGCATATTTGGATTACTTGTCAGACCTAGTACAGTGCACTATGTGTGCCCAGGGCCTGTAAATCAAATGCTGCTTGTGGGCTTGCAGCACTGACTGTGCCACCCACAGAAGCAGCTTGTAAAATGTGACTCAGGTCTGCCATTGCAGGGCCTGTGTGCAGTCTGGGACTGCCATGTCGACTTGGCAAGTGCACACACCTGCCAGTCCCTAAACCTTCCCTTTTCTATATATTAGTCACCCCTAAGGTAGGCAATGAAAGCAGATTTGTCATGCATCAAGGATGTTTGGTCAGGACATATATTGGTGTGAACAAAGCTGGCGTAAGGGTGGGTTTGCAAAGGTCCACAGTGCAATAAAGCAGAGAAGGAAAGTTAATATAGAAATCTAGGAACTTTGTGGATATTAACAAATATATACATGCTGTCCCATGGTGAGATTGAACAGGAGGAAAACTCACTGTTGTGACAAGATAGTGTTCATTTGTAGGTATTGGCAACAAATAATATTTATTAGAGCTTTGTTTAATAGTGGCTAAGTTGTTGGGTGAGAGTATAAGTTGTTAGTAGTTTATTTTAGTTCAGTATTTTCGATTTGAAGGAGATAGGTATCAGGAGGAAAAGCAAGAAAAAGACCTTTGGGCTTTCCTGGATGGCGGTGGCAACCGGACAATTGTTGTTATGGGGGGGGGGGAGGGGGGCGACAAGGTGGATGTCTAGTTGAGTATTATTGATTTGAAGGAGATGGGTTTTAAGAGGAAGGGCAAGAAAACACCTTTGGGTTTTAATAGATGGTGGTGGCAACCGGATAGTTGTCGTTATGGGGGGCTGACAAGGTAAAGGTCCAGAGGAACACAGCCAAATGAGGTCGGGCTGTCATCAGGGAGCAGGGGGGAGGGATTGGGCGAAGGTGGCAGTGGTGCAAAGCGGTGACGCCACTGGGTGCATGAGTAGGAGCTAAGGTGTGAGTGTGTGAAGGAAAGGAGGTTATAAGAAGGGGGCCCTTGGAAACTTTCGTTTTTTTTTTTTAGGAATTAGCATTGTTTAGTGAGGTATTTAGGCTTGTAAGGCATTTGTGCTTACGGACTTGGATATGTCCTAATTCCAGATATTTTACCCTTTACAGTGGTGTAGAGTATTTTTTTGTAACATCGTCTTGCCTCAATGGGGTCTGGGTGGTTGGGCTAGCCTAGTCTCCCCATCCCCACTGCAGTTTGGTTGAGTGGCGCATCCCTACGACAATCTGCCGTAATTGGCTGGGGGCAAAGTGTTGGATCAGTAGTGAGGTCTGGGGAGGGGGTGCAAAAAAGATTGGTACACCGGGTGCCATCAGCGCTAAAGCCGGCCCTGGTGAAGGAGCACAGCCAACTGAGGTCGGGGCTGTCTTCAGGGAGCAGGGTGGATGGACTGGGCGAAGGTGACAGTGGAGCAAGTGGTGACGTCGCTGACGTCACTGGGTGCATGAGTAGTAGGTAAGGTTGTGGGTGTGTGAAGGATAGGAGGTTATAAGAAGGGGGCACTTGGAATTTTTATTAGGGTTGCTTTTTTGAGGAATTAGCATTGTTTAGTGAGGCATTAAGGTTTGTAATGGATTTTGCCTAGGGACTTGGGTATGTTCTTATTCCAGACATTGTACCCTACTGTTTTTTTGGAGCATCATCTTGTCTGAAAGGAGTCTGGGGGGAGTTGGTCTTGCCCGGTTCTCCATTCCCCCAGAATGTTGGTCGCATGGCGCATCCATTCGACAATCTGCCTTAATTGGCTGGAAACAAAGTGGTGGATCAGCAGGAACAGTTTAAGAAGGGGTTAGGTGTGAGATGACCTCTTTGGCTGTCATCACACCTAGAAACAGGTCAGTGTCAGACATCTACCCTTCCGTCCCACCCACGCCTTTTCTTTAATTTTCAGTTTTGCATTTGGTGTCCTGGGAGCATTGTGGGTTCAGTTGTTCATTTCTTCAGGGCTGTTTTCTTTTTTCGAATTTGTCTCGATTAATGATGTTGTACTGCTGCTGTAAGTCAGGTCTGTGTTTTTTTGTGGTAAGCGGTGTCAACAGGACAATTGTTGTTATGTGGGGGCTCACACTGTGGAGGAGCACAGCCAAGTTGAGGTTAAGCTGTTGTCAGAGAGGATTGGGTGAAGGTGAATTTTGGGCATATTTTTCAAAATCCCACTGATTTAAAGGGTATAAATAAAAAAGCCCTTCGGGATGCTTTATATGACCAGTATAATAAAGCAAGATATGTAAAGGAGTTACAGAAAGCCTCCGTCGTTACGTATATTTCCATAGAAGATGCCACTTATTTGCCATCCAGCTATCTTTTAAAGCCCATAGGCCGATGGGAAAGAGGATTGCTTTTCCGCTGAAGGGCCGGTACTTTGAGATACTTACTTTGCTTTCCTTTGGAATATAATGCTAATCTTGACCAACTGCTATGCCCTTGTGATGACCGAAGCAATGAAACGATGTTACACTTTCTATTTTTTTGTAATTTTTATTCAAAATATACAAAATGGATGTTGATGCCTTTTTTTAAGAAAAAGCAATTACTGACTACAAAGCAGCTTACACTGAGATCCTCAAATTGCGAGAGGTTGAATGAACTTTCCGCGTAGGTTCATTTTTAAAAGCACCAGTATGTGCACGCAGAACAATGAGCACCATATGAAGGATGCTCTTGATGATAGCCTACTGATATTGTATTTATGACTACATAATTGACCAGTTTTTACCCAGGAAACGTTTTTATATTGCTGTACTTTTATCGATCACCTATTTTATTGAAAAAACAAAACAAAGAACTGGGGGTCTTTTCAAATCCTGCGAATTGAGCGGAAATGCAAAATAGAGGGCTGATTAGTCCCACAAAACAGAGGAGGGAGTAGAAGAAAAAGAAAGAGAAAGAGACAACCAGATGCAATCTAAAAGGACCTTAGAGCGGAATTTTGGATACCCATCAATTGTCTGTGTGATCAATCTTATCATCTGGTCATCCAATCCAAAATGAGATGCTTCTCTTGATCATAGAGAGCATCTAAATGGAAGTGATTTCACTCAAGGATGGTCCAAGGTTGTCAGAGGATTGGAGTAAGAAAACCAACCGTAGTAGGATGATAGAACAATTGACCTCTTTATACAGCAGTTATTTGTTTAACACTGCTTTTTTGCACTGTTGTTTTATTTAGAATGTGAGACACATATTAAATTAGTAGTGTTTTCTCACAATTCTATTTTAATACACCACTTCACTGTCTTTTGTTAGCACTGCACTCCTTTCAATTGTTCTATCATCCTACTACGGTTGGTCTCTTTCTCTTTCTTTTTCTTCTACTCCCTCCTCTGTTTTGTGGGACTAATCAGCCCTCTATTTTGCATTTCCGCTCAATTCGCAGGATTTGAAAAGACCCCCAGTTCTTTGTTTTGTTTTTTCAATTACAGATTTAGGGGATTAGAACTGAGGCAGGTCACTAAACTCTCCCTTAGACCCTATCATACTCTTTTAGTGCTCACCTATTTTATTGACCAGTGTATTACTATGGTGCTATTTGAATTGTGCTTTTATGGATATTTGTATCAGAATAAAAATTCCTTGAACTTTGAATAGTGTTAACTAGACTAACTGGTTGGATGCCATCAGACCAGAGGGATACTAACTTTTAAGTGCTGCTCAACAAGTGGAGAATAATTTAACCAACTGAAATGACCTGCATATATCAGGTTTTACTTATTTATATAACGTATTCAAGCAATAAAAATAGTATAAAAATAAATTAAACTTTAAATTCTGAAAATGGCTTCTGCCTGTGAACCAGGGAATTTCTTAGCTAAAATAATGCCTTTTTACACCCTGAAACGAAAAAGTATTTGAATATAAATGAAGGTCGCACCTTATCCATCTTAAAAAATCGAAAAGAGCTTAAGCATATTCATATATTTTACCTTAGACTACACATTAGCCTTGAAATAGCTAGGTTATTATTTCTGCACCTCGCTCTGGCTCAGGATGCTGCCGGCTGCCTCTGCTATTCTAAGACCGCGCTTCCAAGTTGGCCTTCACCTGCGTGGGCGGCGGCGCACCGAGGGACCTTCTGGAATCTTCTATGGGGTGAGTCATGTCTGCTGTCGGCTCTGCTCCCTAGTTTCACACCGGTGGTATAGTAATTCAAATATTTTTCTTTCCTCTGTTGCTTGAACTGCTTACGCGTTCTCTCCAGGAAGGGACGTCCAATGTCCAGAGCCACACAGTCACTGCTGATTTATATAAAAACTGTCGTTCGTTACATCTTTTTTTAGGAACATATTTGAGCAAGCAGAGGTAGCCGTTTGCCTTTCTAATACTATCTTTTTTATAATGGATTTCGGAGTTAAAATAATGGAGCATGGCGGTAATAAAAATAAAGTTGCAGAGGATATTTCTGAAAGTACTAGTATTATTTAGAAGAGGAAATCTGATGTTTATTTTGTATTAAACACTTCATTGAACTTAACCTTAGGCATAGCATAGTTGCCAACATTTGGAAAAAATTCGAGGGACACTGCAGCACAGCCATCAATTACTTATTTGAAAATGTACCACACCTGCAGCCCCACAGCTCCGCCCACTCAGCTCAACCCACATAATTAGCATAATTGAACTTTGCCTACTTAAAATACTGTGGGGTTGTCACTTGCATTATAAAATAAGCAAAGTGCTATTAAAATTCATACATACATACAGTCAAGACCGATAACACCTTCTCAACTGGACAAAATTATCAATCTCAAACAGTACAGTGACAGACAATACTTACTCACTCTCTCAGGGCCAGCAGATGGAGCCTAGTGCAACAATCATTTTTGGTTCCACATGACCTCGTTCTCCACAGCTTTCCTCACAACCACTGGCCAACAGTGCACCTCATCGCTCCATAGTCCCTCTGGCTGCAACAGCGCTAAGAAACCAGCTTGGGATCATATATGGAAAGGGATTGTTAGACTGGGTGCATTAAATAACATTGCATTTCCTGGGTTCAACCAGCTACCTGTGTTTACTAGAAAGGGGCAAACGCAGATCAGAGGTGGAGGCAAGGGCTGGGCTGTACAGACGATTGCCAGAGGCACCACAGAGTTGCCTACAATGGGCTCAGTCTCAAGAGGGCAGAGGACACCCTGATAAGGCGTCTAGCAATTACATGGCCCTGAATGGCACACTAGTGTGGGGCATTGCCCACAGAACGAAGCCCAACCTCGTTTGAAAGTTTGAAAGTTTCCTCTCTTTCAGTCGGCACGCCTGTCTATCAGAACTGATGTTCATGGGCTTCAGAGTGGGTTGGGGAGCAGGATTTCTAAATTTCCTGGGCAGCTGTGTGACGCCTGCATACTGACCTCTCCCCATCTCGGGTATGATGAGGTGTCGATCGGATTTCACCTGACCAAACATAAGCTCGCCACCAACAGGGAGGCAGCAACGACGACTGGAGGTGGACCTCCTGCGACACAGGAGGAGCTGGATGAGCTGGAGCAAATGGTGGCCACAGTCAGCAATGAGGAGACGGTGGCAGGATTGGGGGGCCTGGACACAGCACGATACGACCTGACCCAACAGTAACAGGGTGAGTAACGACCTGGGACAGTGGGCACGGGGGAGATGGGCACAATGGCACAATGCACAAGTATGCGTACACACACTGCACACCCACAATGACCGTGGAACATGTCCCTGATTGCCTTGGCACACTGCAGCACACATAAAAATGCCAAGTAAGCCCCCAACCACAATTTGCACAGAGGGGCCCCCCCTATCACCAATATCACAACCGACCCATGCACATGTGCTGAAGCCACATGGAGGTAGCCCAGTGCTCATCACATCCGTAAAGGAGCAGGTCACACTCTGACATGTCCACGTGCACCCACAACCCATGCCGTACAATACATGCAGCAGACGAACAATGCACCAGGCCACAAAATTTGTCCGAGAGCACATATGACCCAAGTCAAAAGCCAATCAGGCCCCGAAAAGCACACAATTCAAAGGCACTCCGCCTCAAGGGGAGAAGGCCACATGAAATCAGAGCTGCTGGGGCAACTCCCCCATAATGCAGCACACACACATAGCAGTCACAGAACATCAACAACGATGGCAATCTGGTACAATGTGCAACACCAGCACCACAGGACAGAGCTCACAACAGGTTCCGCTCGTGTGTAGTAACTGTCCACTCACATCTGGTATTGCCTGACACAGTGTGATGATAATGAACGGGTACTACCACACATCCGTCATGTATTTGGAAAACACACTGACAGCCTCCCAAAACAGTCACAATGTCCATTGGCATGCAGTCTGAATGTAAACATCTACAAATCAACAGCATACATGTGAAACTCTGTTAACCTGCATCTCCCCTTAACATTGCAGAGGGACAATCAACACTTACTGCAGAGCAGACCACAAACCCCATCATTGATGATGTAGAGGACAACCTGCAAATTTGTCAGGATACCCTCCAACGGATACTGGACAGCCTCTGCACCCCACTCCAGGAGCAGGGCAGGCCAGCTGCCTCGAGGTGACCCCACCACCTGCACAGACCACACAGCAGGAAACACACACCACCACGGCTGTCTCCCAGGACCCCCCGACCAATACATGGAGCACATACAATGTGTGTGGTCTTCCCAGGTGGAGTTGGCTGAACAGCTGTGGGTGGGTTTCAAGGTCATGGCAGCCAAACTCGATGCCATACCACGTACAGTCCCTATCAGACACCCCCTGTCTGCACCATGCTCCGCCACAGACCTTGGGTGACCTTGCTGGTGCCATGAATTGTACACAAGAACTGTGTGGGCAGATAGACACCAGCCATGACAGCACAGAGTTGGCACAGATGTGGAGGTCAATGGAGACCATGGAGCAGATGCAGGCTGGAATGATGTCTGACACGGATGGACACCAGCGAGTAGTAGCTAGGGACCTCAATGCCATGCAGTACTTCAAATTGCCATTGCTGCCACTGAGCTGTTCCCAGATGACTGCAGCGGGAACATCAACACACACAGCTCCAACCCCTGTTGTGTCCGTGGCACAAAGTGATGCTGCCCCATCACCTCACAGTCTGATGTGTCAGTGGCACACAGTGATGCAGCCATCACCCCGCCACACACACCGGACACACCGGACACACCGGACACAGAACCCGTATCAGGGGAGTAAGAAGGGTATGTGAACTACTGTGTGAGGAAGGAGGCAGTAGCAGCCATCACTGCCGTATGGCCTGTCCCTGCCTGGTTATGACCTATGCTTCATAGCCTGGGAATCACCTCCTAGTGACCCCCGGAACAGTCTGCGACTTTCACCCAGACGCCGACACGGACTGCCATTTCTTCACCACTGGCCACTACACAGCTATCCTGCTGCGGACTGCACTCTCCCTCTTCCCAATCATTGTGCAATCCCCAAAGGACTCCGGTTGGCACACCACTGGGCTTCCATGTGATGTGGGCTTGGATGGCCATGTACAGCCCCAGCTCCGTCAATCACCTGAATGTGAATAAAACATTCTAAATCACACAGATGTGTCATCACTATGTTCACTCACGTTTGAAGGTATGGCTGGATGTAGGGACAATGATTGCACATGAAGGTACACCCTGGTAACTGACATCTATGCGTGTGTGTATCCCTGAGACACATGGCCAATTGGAAGACTGTGAAGGTGAGTACTAGCTGTGTCCCCATTGCACATCAACAACAATCTCACAACCCCCAACGTAGGCACACGTCCATGTATTGAATAGGACTGTGTGTAGGACTGACCCAAAGGAAGCAGGCCAGGAGTGGTGTCCTACAGCACATGTGACACCAGAAGTTCACATCGCATACCTACTCACACACATCTGTGTGGACACATTCTGTTGTGATATATGACATTGCTCCACATGGTCAGAGGTTGGACACCATACTCACATTGCTGAAGTCACGTAAGTGCACATTTCATCCAGCACCTATCCAAAAACAATGTCTGGCTCACAGAGGTGGAGCTTGCCAAAGGGACACACCCCCATTGCACATGCGTCAGTCAGTTCCTCCCTGTATAGGGACGATGCTCATTGTGGCACACGAGTGGACAATCCAAACCACACCTCACAGTTAGACACCAGTGGAGTTGCATAGACTTTATTGGCATGTGTGTGTCAGTACAGACGAGGCAACAGCCACAACAGGCAGGGACATGCTTAAGACACTTACAAGCAGCATGGGTACATGTCGAGGTTCAGAAAATGTTGGGGCTAAAATGAGCAACATTCATCACAGATGGCAACACTCTCAGCCCACCTTGCATTGCTGGATGAGTCATGTGTTGTTTGGTGTCTGCCCATTGCCCCGTGTGAGGGGGCACGACTCACTACCCATGGGATCTGCATAGTACTCTGCCTCCGGAGTGCACCGATTGTCTGCTCTGCTGATAGTGATCAGGTGTGAGGGTCCGACAGGTTCAAGTGTCATGCTACATTGTCATGTGTGTGCTCCCCCCCAGCAGTGTGTCCGAATTGGGAACGTTGCCAAACGACGCTGTGTTGCACCAAGCATGGACCTGCATCACCTTGCACAGGTGTGTGTATACACGCGTTGTTTCACGCACATGCATCCAGAGCCCGGACGAAGGCAGACGTGTCCTCTGGTATGGTGGGATATGTGAGTAATCCCCACGATGCAACACGTTTTTGGGACATGTGCTGTGGGTGACAATCGGATGTGGCTGCCGGAACATAGTTACTCGTCCATTAATGCCTGTGTAGCTTCATGTGCATTGTGTTCCAATAGTACGTCATTGTCATGTTCAAGGAACCCCAGGGTGAGCCAATCCATTAAGTGGTCCAGGCAGGTGTGCTCAGCCCACGCCGTTTCACCAATCCGCAACACAGCCCAATAGGGGAGCGACTCGATGTGGTCACTGCACATGAGGAATTGTGCAATCTCCCATGTACAACTACCAATACATGCGCAGTATGTCAGGCATCACATGCACGGATGTCTCGGTTACACTCCTGTTCGTGATCCAACAGGGGGCGCAGACACAAGTCATAGTCCAATTCATCAACAGTTGTGTTGGATAGGCAGACATCCATGGGACACTCAAATGTGCATGTTCGGCAGTGGAACCAGGGCTGGACACAGGAGACGTAGGCAATGCGGAAGCTGAGCCGGTAACTGATACGCAAAAAGACGCACAATTGATGGACGGAATGAAGAACAAATCAAAATATTCACCCCCATTCAAGAGATCTGGGTTAAATCCATCATTCTTCTGCTCTGGTCTAACTGATCCGCAGCACTGCTAGTGGCACTAGGCCCAGTAAATGCAGCATACGTGCACGGTACTGTTCCACATGACGAGGGTTGTGCATGTGCCCGGTATGGCCTGCCATTGCATTGGTGGGTCTCGTGGAACCCACACTCTTCTGTACTGCGGCAGTTGTGTGGAGGATATGCCACAGCTCTGAGCAATGATTTGAATGTGTGAGAAACATTGGGGAGAGCGGGTTGTTGTTTCCGTGAGTGTCAAGGGCATCCCATGCGGGGGTACCACAGGCAGGGGCTTCTCTGTGTAGGGTGTGGATGAGTCGGATAGTTCATTTGCAGAATGCGTGGTGTGGGAGTCGTCCCCATCTGCCATGGCATCTCTCACAGGGTGTTCCAGGTGCGTTCTGGACCAAGGTCAAAGGTGCAGGTGTCCTCCAGCCTTCTGCATTGGAACAATGGCGCTTTCATCCCTGATGTTTGTCTGACTACTACTTGCGATTTCGGAATGTGATGTGGCTTTGGTGCTAAGATTGGGACATGGCCTTGGGCTCATGGTGTACAGATGGTGATACATACACACATGTTGGCATGTGGAGCCAGGTACCTGAGAGGCCTTGCGCTGCTTGTGCAATCTCACTCCGTCTCTCTCCCTCGCTCTCTCCCTCTCTTTCCTTTGTTGGGCGCATGGCACACCTTCTTCTCTTGGATTTGGTCTTCCAGGCTGTGTGCTACGGATTGTCCAGTGAGGAGTCGCTAGGACTCATCCTAAGGGTTGTCTCTGCTTTTGTTTGTGTGGTGTTTTGTGTTGGCGAGTGCATTGCTGTTTGAATGAGTCTCCATTTTCTGGCCATGCATGTCTGTTCCTGCTTGTGCAACATCAGGGAAAATGTTTGTATTGGCATTCGTGGTGTTGGTGTGCAGTTTCTTAGTCCAGGGTTGGGGGTGGTCCCGGGGGGGGTGTTGCGGGCCTGGATGTGGTGTCGGTGGGTGTTGTGGCACTCTTGGGTGTCTGGGCTGCATGATGGGTGGCTCCATGGTTTCTGTTGCCCTTCCGACTTTACACCAGGTAAGAGCAGGTATAAATTTCCTGGTGCTAACGTGCCTTATCGCCTGTTTTGTGTTTTTATCACCGATATGGATGGTCGTTGAGAATGTCGTGGTGTGATGTTGTTGCGTATTTTGGCACGGGAACGTCCACTCTGCATCTCATTAGCGATAGTTGCGCGGGTCCTCTGTGGCGATGTTTTTTGCGGCTGCTATCGCAGGTAAATTTGCTGTGGGCTATTTACACCAGCTTGTGAATGGGGAGGTATTTTTATCATGACTTTGGCTGCGATAAAGTGCCGTTGGTTCGGCGAGAGCTCCTTGTGAATATGCCCCTGAGAGTTCTAAAACTGCATCGTAAAAGCATGCAAAAGTGCCGTAAACTGGTGAAGGTGAGAAATGTACGAGAGAGAGAGACAAAAACTATTAATGTGTTATGATAATAATGTGAAAGATAAAAATGATGTGTTTAATTTCTTATAGAATATGATTTGAAAAGATTTCCCCATAGAAAATGTGTTTTGCTATGTTTTTCTCAAATGTAAATCTGAAATTTTGAAGAGAAACTGTTTGCTTATTAATGAAATATGATTAGACTATGCTTATGGAAATAGTGTAATGGTAGTTATATTAGATCCTTATGCATTTATGTTTTCTTCAAGTGTTTTAAAGTTAAAAGTTTTCTAATTTTCCATGTAGACCTCAAAATGTATTATGTTTTTCTGCTGTAGGTCTTAGAGAAATGTATTTTGTCTTTCATTATTTCCTTTGAAATAGAATAAAATGCTGATATAATTTGTTTTAGTTACAAGTATAATCACTGAAGTTTCCTTCTTACAGTCTGAATATCCTTTTTCTATGAGTAATTGTGTCAATTTTGTTGCAAGCTAACTCGGAAGCGAGAGTGTAGACATGTTGAGTTGCAAATGTATTTCCTACTTCCGAGGTAAAATTAGATATTGTACATTCTTAGAAAACTTAATAAGAGAGAACAAAGGTATTACGAGTAGGTTCCGTATGATTTGGGCTGAAGAATGATCATTCCACGTTCACACCATGTGTCCCAACTAATAGAATTATAAAAACTGTGCAAGAAGCTACATTTATGGGCTGGAGTTGTGAACATTTTCGAGGTATAAAAACTTTGTGGGAAAAGTACGTGTGCAGCTATTTCACTGCTCCTGGGGTTACCAGATGACCCCATGTTGCTGTAAGTAGCTAGTTTTGTAATAGATTAGCAAGACACCTTAGGCCCTAATTTTGCCATCCGCAAGAAATCATATCATTACTACCACACCTTGAATTAGCAGTACAGCTGGGCATAGCAATTTCGGGGAAGTATATTACCACAGCAATCCTAGCTTTCCCCTGAAGAATGTGGAATACATGGCTCCATGTTTGCAATCCGTATTAGTTCTTACAAAGATTTATCCGAGGACCTCATGATTTGTAAGTGGTTGTAGAGTTTTTATGGGCCCGAACTCTATGTTGTTGTGAAATATATTACTTAAATTAGAGTTTGTGGTATGTTGGGTAATCTGTGTCCGTGCCCACAAAAATTCACAACGCCTTCTCTGGATCAGTTTGCTGGTAGCGTATCGGATGGTTATTTTGACTAAATATACTAGGTAATGAAGAGACGGAGTTAAAGACATTGACAGATTATAGACATTCTTACCTTTATGCTCTATGTTGTGGTCCATAGTTAACCTTAATTGAAGTAACAGGTCCGTCATTGGCCTAAGATCCCGGGATGCCACCTAAGGGCAGGTCTTAGTGTGGCATACACTTGGGGGCATATTCACAAGGAGACAACTCCGATTTATTTCCACCTTAACGCAACAAAAGTGGTGATAGATTTAACACCCCATTCATAAGCAGGTGCGAACTGCAGACAACGCCAGTATTCCCGCGATAACTGCCCCAAAATCTAACACCACGACGGACACCACCAACTAACCCTAATGAGATGCAGAGTAGGCATTCCCGTGCAAAAACACACGAAAAAACAAGAACACCACTTTCACAACGAACTGACAGAACTGCGAAGTGAACGAAAAACATGCGATAAGCCACAGTGGCTGCTGGTATTTAACAGCTGCCTCAAGCAGGTGTAAAGACGGACGCCTACCTGCAGTAGGCAACAGAGCCCCGCACACAGCCATACCCGAAGAACAAACGACACCATGGAGCTACTCATCATGCAGCTCGGAGCCCCAACAGGGCACAACACCCACCGGCACCACCTCCAGGACTGCCACCACCCACAGGACCTGGACCCGCCCCCTGGACCACCACAGAGGCAGCGTAGAGTAAGACAGCAGACCTACCGATAACGCACCACTCTCACAGACCTGACACCCGCGAAAGTCATTGCCCACTACAAGCTCAAAAGGACAACCATTCTCTGCATCATGACCCACATTGCCCACAGACTGACGGTCCCAACACAGTGAAGAACCAATATCCCACCACAGACAAAGCTGCTGGCTGTGCTGCACCTGTTGGCCTCTGAGATATTCCACCCAACAACTGCCAGAGTCGGAGGACTCTCACAGCCAGCGCTATCAAAGTTCATCACACCTGTCCTGGATGCCATCCTCAGCTTCATACCTCAGTACCTTCACTTCCCCAACACTGCGCAGAAACAGCTAGAGACAAAGCAAGGCTTCTACGCCACAGCCGGATTCCCGGCCGTGTTGAGGGCAATTGACTGCACACATGTTCCACTTGTGAACCCTGCGGATACTGCACACCACTACCGCAACAGAAAGCACAAGCATTCCATCAATCTGCAGGCAACAGTGGACCACCAGGGACTCTTCACCAATGTCGTCGCCAACTACCCAGGCAGTGTGCATGATTCCTTCATCTTCCGACAGTCCATCATCAACCAGCGCTTCCAGGATGGCACATATGGAACGGGACAGCTCGTTGGTAAGTACCAAATCAACACACCACACATCTCACAGCCATCAACGCACAAAGCACATCTGTGGGGATGCACACGTGACAAAGCCACATTCGACAAGTCAGACTACACGACTACACCACTCCATGGTCATCCTGGGCTACCCCAGCACCCAATACAGACATTTCATGGCACTACAGCCACACAATGGCTGGATGTGTGGAGATGCGAAATGCAGCCATGACACATGTGAGGCACTGCTCTGCCCTCATGACCCTGCCCCATTCTCCCACAGGTCAGCGTCCCGTGGCAGTGGGACCGTGTCGGCCAATGTGCATCCGGGGCCACTGGCCCTGTGTGACGAATGTCATCCCACCTTGTGGTTCTGACATTGCATGTCTGAGTGCATGATGACTGTTGGTGTAGTTGCCAGCACCAGCTACTCCCTGAGGGCTGGCTTACACTCACCCCACACAAAGCCAGCACAGGCATCACTGAATTGGTGGTCCTGCCATCACATCCTGCCAACCCAAGTATTGACTCTTTTCTCCCTGCACTGTCACAGGTGATCAAGGATATGCACTCTGCCCTTGGATGATGACACCCCTCCAGGACCCGAACACACCCACCCAGAGGCAGTACAAAGTGGCCCACATACGCACCAGGGGCATCGTTGAACACACATTTGGCATGTTGAAGTCACGTTTCAGGTGCCTGGACTGCACAGGTGGGAAGCTCCTGTACAGCCCGGATGTCATGTGCAAGATGATCGTTGCATGTTGTGTGTTGCCCAACATCTGTGTTCGCACCAGGGCCCCATGGATCCCAGTTCCAGAGGTACTGGACGATGATGATGGTGATGGGGCTGGTGGCCCACATCCCACTGCAGCTGCGGCAGAAACTACATCATTGACACCTACTTCTCATGAGCATGTCACATTGTATCCGTCTGTGGCAATCATGGGACAGTAGTGGATGTCCAATTGCACTGCATGTGTGAATAAAACATATTTGCAGATTACATGTTAGAATTATGCATTGTCATGTTTCATATCCCTGGGGTTACAGATGTGATTTGCCTGGTTGTGCACATTTGCCGATCCAGTTGTGTCCTGTGTTTAGTTGTGGAGGGGTTGCTGGTTGTACCAGGATGTTGCCAATGTTGTAGTGCACTTCTGCTTATGTGCGTATGCTGCACGGTGGTTTGGTCGCTCCTGCGGCTCTGATTTGTCTGCCACTGGTCTCTTTCATGCGGTGTGCCTGTGGGTTCTGTCCTTCCACAGTGCTTGGATGTTGTGGTGTGCATGTTGTCCTCTGCAGTTGGCCAGGGTGCATCCATGGAACTTCGCTGTTGCTGTATTTTGTTCAGTGACATTTTCCGTATGCTGTTCTTGTGCTTGTTCCTGCATTACGCATGAGTATTGCTGCCCTCGCGCTGCTTATCCTTGCTTTCCTCATCACGGAAGGGCTCATCGCAGGTTTTCTGGTGTTGTGGTTTGTGTTTTTATCTCCGTCGGGGTGGTTGTATCGCAGACATTATCCGCGTTTTCGGCAGACCATCGCATGGTACCGCCGTGTTGTGGATTCCACGTTGACACGGTTATTTTCCCACGATAGGCTACGATATTGAAAGTTGCGTTACACTACTTTTGCGTTAGTTATCACACGTTCTTGTGAATATACCCTTAAGTGTGTTGTCTGCTGTGGAAGTGGTGCTGTTCAAAGAGGTTTTGCCAGTGCTATCAAAGGGAATCTTGAAGAATGACAAGAGAGTATTTTTGAGGTTGCTTCAGAAGGCGCATCTGGAGAAGTCTTGAAGATTTTCATTAAAGTGAGAGCGAAATCACGCTGGTCTTGATTTTGCTGGAAGCAAAAGAAAGCTTAGATTGAGTGGTTCTATCGTTTGTCTTTATAGTTGAGCAGACAAGTTGTTTTATGTTGTTTTGTTTTGTTAAAGACTTTGAAAACGCCGACGCTGACTTTGTAAAGGGAGGGTCAGTCGCAGGAGTTAAGCTGACGTCATTAGGTGCCGCTCTGGTATTGGTCTGTTGGTGTGAACTTGTCACAAAGTGCCGCACTGGTATAGGTTGGTTGGTGCGAGTTGCACTGTTATTGGACAGCAAGACTGCTTTTGATTGGAGGAAAGAAATCATAACATGGAGAAGAAGTTGTTGAAAGTTTTTCTCGTAAAGGTTTGTTTTAACATAGAGTTTTTTAAATTGCTGAAAACTTTGTTTAGTAAAGTTGAGCCTATACCTATTAGAGGAGGAGTTCCTGTGCCTCATGGGGGAACCCCTGCTTCATTCATGTCATTATGAAGGGGTTATCATACGTGTACGTGGTTGGCGAATTGGGTGAAGTACACTTAGCAAGATGATAATTTAGCGTTTTCAGAGAATGGGACTTTTGGTTTTAGGATTTTAAAAAACTTTAAGGAATCAAATGAGTAGTTTGAGACCAGATCCTAGACTTATGCATTAAGAAGCTCATGAAGAATGGGAACATGAGGCATATAAAAGAGAAAAAGAAAAGTATCAGATGCTGTGTATTAGTCATCTTGCGTCTCAGTCCTGATATTCTACATCAGAACTTTGGTTTCTATAATTCCTGAAATTGCATACTGAATTTTAAAGCATGTTTTATTTTTCTCTCCCTCTTCTTATGCCAGTTATTTGATTTAAAATGTATTTTGCTTTAAAACTGTGATTATATTGTGATTTACCTTTATTCTAAATGAAAACTTTATACTAAGATTCTATTGTGTTTTTGTGTACTGACCTATCATATTGATGATTAGATAAAAGTCCCTTGAAAAATATACTGAGTTTGTTTACTCATTGATGAATATTACTGACAAGTATTGGCTAATGATTTGTTGCCGTTAGATAGCCATTTCTTCATTGCAAGTTCTCATGAAGGAATGGCTTCCGTCTCTAATTATCTGAGTCCTAATTAGCTCTTACAAAATTCTATCAGAGGGCCTCATGATTTGTAAGTGGTTGTAGAGTTTTTATGGCCCCGAACTCTATGTTGTTGTGAATTATATGACTTAAATTACAGTTATGGTATGGTGGGTAAACTGTGTCTGTGCCCACAAAAATTCACAATGCCTCCGCGGGATCACACTCAACTCACATTCACTTCACAGGGCCATCCCTCCCATTTTAGTTCACTTTCTTCCTGTCAGCTCCATCCTTTCCAGTGACGGGATCGACGTTTTAATGCGCATGCCTACTCAGACTTTCATGGCAGAATATTAGCACGTTCACAGTCACACACTTCCACCTAATTCCTATAGCTTCTGGTTTTCAGAAGAAGGACTGTTTATGGCTTTTCTCACTAGGGTCCTCACGTGACATCTTAGTCAAGGAAAGCTTATGCCTATTATGGTAAAATGCAGCAGCACAATCGCCAATGTGGCAGCATGTGTGTTGCTGTTTGCATCAGTCCAGCGCCCAACAGACACTCACTTCCTGCTTAGTTCACCCAGGCTCAGTGCACGCAGGTGGTCAAGGCACTAAACATGCTCGCTAATGAATATTAATGCGGTATTGTGGACTGCCACATTAAAATGAATTAGTCTAATACCTGATGTGTGGTACTTTGCAGGGCTGCGTAGGAATCCGTTTTCCAAACCAGAGCTCTATGACAGTGACCAATTCAATTCAAAGTTCTGTAAACATTCTGCTGAGCATTTGGCATCATATATTTTGAGATTACATCCTTTTTCATAAAAATAAAGAACATACATGAATGTAACTGTTAGACCTGGTACCATTGGTGTGAGTCTCCCTTCAATTTTTCACTGATTGCCTCCTCTGTTTTTGATCTGTTTGCTGGTTTAGGTGCTTTGGGTACTGTGCCACTGCTATTCAGTGCCACCGTGCAAGTGCTCCCTATGTTAAATTGATGTATTGATTAGTGAATCCATGATTGGCTTATTTGATTTACTTGTCAGACCCTAGTAGAGTGTACCATGTGTACCCAGGGCCTGTAAATCAAATGCTGCTGGTAGGCTTGCAGCACTGATTGTGCCACCCACAGAAGCAGCTGGTAAAGTGTGTCTCAGGCCTGCCATTTCAGAGCCTGTGTGCAGTCCAGTACTGCCACGTTGACTGGGTAAGTGCACCCACTTGCCAGTCCCTAAACCTTCCCTTTACTACATGTTAGCCATCCCTAAGGTAGACCCAAGGCCAGGGTGCACTGTAAGTACAAGTTAGGACATGCCCTGATGTGTGTGGCATGTCCTGATAGTGAATGACAGCCATTTTCGAGTTTTCACTATTGCAAGGCTACCTATCCCCATAGGCCAGAATGGGCAGTTTGATTATAACATCTTATAATCCTAACTGACATAGGGAACATGGTAGAAATTCGAGTTTAATATCCCTGAACTCAGAATGATAAAATACATCTTTTAGTGAAGTTGGTGTTAACACTCTGTGTTTGTAAATACCACTTTTAGAAAGTAGGTATTTTCTTACCTAACCATCCAGCCTGCCTCTGCTAGCTTGTGTATTGTATGTCTGGGTTGTGAGTGACAGGGGCTGGGGAGACTCCAGGAGACAGGGTGAGTCAGCACAGGGCTGAATAGACCTATCTGCATGTAGAGTGGTGGGAGGAGTAGCACCTGGGTCTGAATAGGGCTGTGCCTGCCTTCCACAATGCTGGCTCCACCTCCTGTGGTGTGTCTGAGGACCCTGGCCCACACTGACAAAGGAAGAAGGTGTACACTAGAAGAATGCACCCAGAACTGGTTTGAATTAGGTACAGAACGCTCTGCCTTCAGAGGACAAAGGATTTTGCAGTATAAATATTGAGGCCCAGACTTTAGATCACTTCTAGAACAACAAGATGAACCTTTGCCAATGAGTAGAACCAAGGAAGCTGTAGGAGCTTGGACTGCCCCCCCTGCCAGTGTGATGTGTTGCTGGGTTGGCCTGCAGTGGTGTCTTCATTGCCAAGGAAAGGAGAAGGAACTTTTAAAGAACTTTCATCATCTTGCAGAATATTTCTCCAAGGGCTTGAACTTGTGCTTGCCTCCTGCTGAAGTCTCAGAGAGAAAAGACTTTACCACCAGCTCCCCTCTGAATTACCTTGCTGGGAATTCTGTCTGCAGAAGCCTGCGAGTTGCTGGGAGCTGGAAGCGCGACTCAACGAGAAGAAGCTTGTCGCAGTCGCAGCTGTTGCTGTTGCATCGCCAAGGAAGCGTGTCGCAGCCGCAGAGGTCACCGACGCATCACCAGAGAAGCATGCCTTCGTCGCAGCTGTTTACCGACGCATCACCGGAGAAGCGTGTCGCAGGGCCTGTTGTGGCCCCAAAGTCACAGAGTTCGACGCCGGGCGTGCACACATCATCTTCACGTCGTCGCATCACATCAAGGGCGTCATCTTATCACATCGCACTGGATTGTCGCATCGCATCGAGGCGCCATCTTGCCGCATCGTAACCGGAACACAGTACGAGAATCGTTGTTGTTGTAGTAACTTTATTCGATATAAAAATATATAAAAGTAGAAACATTCTAAAAACATTTTTTTTTTTTTAAAAGTGAATAAAAAAAGAACAGGAACCCACTACAACATTGGGTTCTCCATGTATACAGCATAAAATTTGACAATATCAAGTACAGCATAATTCATTAACATCGAGGGACAGGGTACAAAAGATAAAAGAATCATGAAGAGGGGGGGAATTATGGCTGTAGATGGTGTTACTTTACAAACTAAAAGCTAGGCGATGGCTAAAGGGATAAGAATTATTCTCAGAATTTATTTAGTGCTTCTTGAGAAGTCTCTGCCTAATCCTCCAGGCTCCCCCCAGAAACTTTGCGGGCCCAATTATGACGCTAGGGACTGTCGTCTCGTAAGTTAGAATGCGCAGGGCCACCCTATGTGACCTACAGCCCAGATTAGCACACACGGGTTTCAACCATCTAGATCTGGGTTGTTTGTATGCCTGGCATGCAAGCAAGAAGTGGCCGATGGATTCCGAGGGGGAGGCACAACCTGGACAACCTATATCACCCCCCTTCCCACCTTTCCACCCTGTTAGAAAATCATGAAGTGGTAATGTGCCATATCTTAATTTAAGGTAGAGTGACCTGTCGCTAGGCGATTCAATGATGTCTAAAAAAGCCTCTAATCTGGAAGCGGGTTTGGCATCCAGAAATTGTTCAGTGAGGATGCCTCTCTGGGACCGCAGAGTAATAGCGGTGACCCAATCCCAGTAAAAAATTTTAACAATGGGCTTGGAGGGTGGTTGCTGATTCTCCCAGGAGTCGCCCAAGCCCAGCTCCAGCACCAGTTTTTGTAAATTGGATACCCACGGGATCTTATGACAGGCTCCGAGATGTAATATATCGTCCAGAGCAGCGGCATATCGGCATAGGTCCGGGGACCTCCTGAGCCTCACCCTAGCCACATCATTTATGGGATATCTGCCAAGATCGCTACGGAGAGGGACAAGTGGGGTAGACAGAGGGAGCGAGACTATGTCTCTAAAAAACTTATTTTCGGATTTGGTCATCTCTGCTAGATTTTCGAATCCCCAAAGCTCCGCCCCGTAGAGAGATGCAGATAGCGCCTTCCCCTGGTATACCTTGGTTGCTGCAGCTATAGGCCGACTATATGACAGCCTCTGATGTCTAGCAATAGCTCCTGTGGCTCGCTTGTGATTTAGGAGCATTTTGGATATGTGAGGTGCCCATTTCAACTTATTATTCATCCTCACCCCAAGATAGTCGAAGGCTGACACGAGCTCCAGATTACAATTATCGACCTTGATGTTATTTTTAAATCTTTTAGAAGGGGACATGGCCATTAGCTTGGTCTTTGATGTATTGATCTTCAAGCCCCTGATGTTACAAAACTCGGTAAAGCGGGACAGCAATTTTTGAAGACCCATGGGGCTCTTTGGGATCAGCAGCGTGTCGTCTGCAAAAAGCAGAGAGGAAGATTTTTCACCGCTCAAGACTGGGGCGTCGACCCCATCATCTCTCAAGTAGTCTGCCACCCCATTTATAAAGAGAGAGAACCGGGTCGGCGCCAAAACACAGCCCTGGCGGACCCCTCGCATCACTGCT
This sequence comes from Triturus cristatus, assembly GCF_964204655.1. Taxonomy (NCBI): domain Eukaryota; kingdom Metazoa; phylum Chordata; class Amphibia; order Caudata; family Salamandridae; genus Triturus; species Triturus cristatus. The sequence goes on from NC_140583.1 coordinate 680,710,196, forward strand.
ATTCTCTCGGTCAACTGACCCTGGTGCCCCCATCTTACTCTCGCGAAGTTGCCTTCGTGGAGCCTTTTGAGAAGGTCCAAAATTAAGGGGGGAATGCCCAGATCTGCCAGGACTTGCCACAACTTTGGCCGAGGTACCAGGTCAAAAGCTGTTTTGAGGTCGATAAAAGCCAGGTATAAGCTGCCCTTTTCGATGGTAACAGATTTCCAGTAGATAGTGCAAAATCTGAAAACCTGGTCGATCGTTCCGACCCCTTGCCTGAATCCGGCCTGGAAATGTGAGAGAATACCATCCTCGTCAATCCAGGCCTTAATCCTTGTCAGGAGGACCCTGCCCACCACTTTTTGAATCACATCAATTAGACTGATTGGTCTGTAGTTGGCAGGGTCCTCTCGATCACCTTTTTTAAAGATGGGCACCACCTCCGCCCCCTTCCAGGAGTCTGGTACTGGGGACCCTGACGCTATATTATTCAGTGTTAATAAAATAAACTCGGCCCAGAGTTCCCTGTCATAAAGAAGGAGGTCTCCAGGGAGACCGTCGGGTCCCGCTGCCTTACCCGAAGCTATCGTGTTAATTGCTAATTGGATCTCAGTCAGACCAAACTGGCCCTCCACCCCCCGGGGAGCTAAGGGCTCAGAAACTGGACCCAGCTCCTCCGAAGATGATTAATCACCGGGAGAGTAAAGACCAGAGAAATGATCAAACCACTGGCACCCCGTTATATGGTTTGGGATTGGGTCTGCCCCACCCCTTGCACTGATGTCAATGAGATCCCAAAACGGGGTTGAATCTTTCAAGCGTGCCGCGCGCTTCAGGTCCTGCCAGTGATCTTCCTCCCATTGGCGCTTTGCTTTTTTTATGGTGCTATAATATGATTTCCGGGCATGAATGATGGAGGGCTGATCCTTTGTTTTTAAGACCCTAGCAAGTACCTGTCTCCTTTCCCTGCAATCACTTGAAAACCATAGGTTTACCGTTTTCGGTCTGGGTGGCTTGTGATCCCCTTTGACACTTAATTCAAAAAACTTCCCCACCTTTACCACTGTCTCCAAATAAATCTGGTTAAAACCCTTAGCAAGCAAGATATTGGAAGAACTAGCAGGGGCAGCGTCCATTGAACTTATGCCATCTAGCACAATATTTTTGATCCTGCCCAAATCCAACTCTCGCTTGGCCACTCTAGATCATTTGAGCCGTCTATTACAATTAGATGGAACGACCTCTCTAGACCATAGTGTCTGAGCACTATCAGGCTCAATGGATGTAGTGGACAGCTCACGCTTAAATTGCATAGTAAGCGGATCGTGGTCGCTCTCATGCCTGGAAATAATTTCCATATCAATGAGATCCGGCCACAGTTTGATATCCAGCAGGATGTAATCTATGCGCGAAGAGGCCCTAGTTCTAGTGAATGTAGTTGCTCCCTTAGTATCTGAGCGGGTTCTGCCATTTGTTGCCCTTAGATTGAACTCTAGGGTCAGGGCGTTAATTTGTACAGCCCTTTTTGTCCACTTTTTTACTGGTAGGAGGCTAAGGGAAGGAATGCCTCACTTAGAGTCGGCCTCGTCCGTGCCCAAGATGTCATCGTCGCTAAGGGGCTCAAAGGTGCAATTAAAATCACCGGCGACAATGACACTCGACGCGACGGGGATGGCTGAAAGTTCGATCTTGAGGGTTGTTAACGTAGGACTTGGTTGTGCACCAGACGACCCTCTAGCGTAAATGTTAAAAATTTCTAAGGCGTGATAGCCTTCTGACCCAGCGATGGATAAGTGGAGGATATCATGGGACGCACATACATTGTGCTTAACTGTCCAATTCAAGTCAATGTTTATCCAGATTAGAAGACCCCCCGATGGACGTCCTCTAGGGGAACTAATCGCCAGTACAAAAAAGGTTGAAAACCCGGGTCTATAAAAAGGAACCAGGCTCCAGGTTTCCTGGAGGAGAACGATATCAAATTTATCGATAAAGTCATTCCAAACAGGATCAGCAAGGTTCCTTTTTAATCCGGCGATGTTCCAAGAGATAAGCTGAATAGCAGTACGAGAATTAACGCATCCCCGCCTCTCCGGTAAGGAACAAGACGCATCCCCTACTCTGCGCAAGCATTGAAGAGCGACGCATCGCCTCCCCAAAAGCAAGGAACGGGCGCATCTCCCTCCCTGCGAACCTTTTGGTTGTTTTGCGTTACGCATCCAGGTACTTTTGTGAGAAACGGGTCGCATTTATCATCAACTTGAACTAAGTTACTTCTACCATCTTTAAGTCTATGTTGAGTACAGTATTGTGGATTTATGTCGTTTGTGGTCTAGTGTTAAGTCTAAATAAAGACTACTTATTTTTATAAAACCTGTGTGGTGTCTATTTGTAGTGTTTTCACTGTGTTCACAAATGCTTAACACACTGCCTCTGAGATAAGCCTGTCTGCTCGTGCCAAGCTACCAAGGGGGTGAGCAGGGGTTATCCAGGAGTGTAATTCCCTTTCCCTGACTTAGAAGTAAGGGTCCCTATTTGGTCAAAGGTACCTACCTCTGCCAACTAGAGACCCCCAGTTCTAACAGTAACCAACAATGTTCTTACCTGAAGAGCGATTGGGGAGAAAAAGTATGCATAATATTGTGTGTGTTTTAGGGAAAGAAATACATGCTGCTCCTGGGGTTACCAGATGACACCAAGTTGCCGTAAGTAGCTAGTTTCATAACAGATTTGCAAGACACTTTAGGCCCTAATTATGCCATCTGCAAGAAATCATATAATTACTAGTGCACCTTGAATTTGCAGGACAGCGGGGCATGGCAATTTCAGGGTAATGTATTAGCCAAGCTTTCACCTTAGGAATGTGGAATACATGACTCCATGTTTGCGATCCTATTCCAGCACATTTTTCTCTTGGAAATATTCAATGTGGACTCGTTATTAGGTCGGTAACTGCCCTTCTTGGTTAAATCGAGTTTACTGGCGACTGCGCAAGGAGGTGGACACATGACGTAATTAAAAATAAACCCTGGAATTTAGGCCTTGTGAACGGAAGTGTAACTGATCCCGACTTTCACCAAATGTTAATTGGCAGGTAAGCAATGTGGCAGATTAGTGCATCTAGTTTTATAAACATGCACAATTATGCACTCACTTCACTGAGATTAGATGAGTGTCAAGTGAGTATCAGGTGTAGTACGTTGAGTGCTACATGGTAGACAGTTGTTAGGGATGAGGCATTTTACACCAAGTGCACGGTACTGTAAGGGAAGTAAGCACACAAATGTTGTACTTTTGGTAGTTATCTGATCATGCACAATTGCCTGCACAAGAAAATAAAAGATAGCAAACAAGCAGAATAGAAACAAGCATTTGCAATGCAATTGGTCTCGCCTTTAGGACCTTATATGTATTTAGCTATGCAGCACATTAGCCTGGGTGCTGAGACAGCTACTGTTCTTTAACATGGAGGGAAAGTAAGCATCAGACTGAGGAACGCGCCATATATGGGAACACAGGGAGAGAAATACTGCCTATCAGCGGGAAATTGTATTGTCCAAAGCTCTGTTTTTAATATAAAATCAGCCTCTTCAGTGGTCATATCACTGAAAATACAAGATTTGAAAAACATATTAATGTCTACGGGTGGTCGTAGAAGACAATTTATTTATTTATTATTTATTTATTAAGGAGTTTAAATAGCACTAGCCAGTCCCGAAGGTATTGGAGTGCTTTACAACACTTTGTAAAGAGGAAAACACATATTATAGCAGTAGTGAACAGGAAGCCACAGGGTGCAGTAGAGGACTTTGCGTGTTGTATAGCGATAGAGGGACAGTTACATAGTCTCGTAATAGTGAACACAGTAGTTCAAGACACGCATCCTTCCGATCCAGGGGAATAGTGGGGAGGAGTCGGGCTAGGTATGAGGTAGTGGTCTTGGTTATAAAGTGTCATAGTGCAGTAATGTGCATGCTTTCGAGTTTTGGTTGCAATCTATCCATTTGGGAAGGTACTATTGAGTTAGAGGTCTTTGAGCTGCCTTTTGAATTTAGAAAGGAGGGGATAGTCCTGATATGGACTGGGACGGAGTTCCATATTTTGGGCACATTTCCAGAGAAGGATCGGGCTGCGTTTTTTTTGTTTGCGGGTTTTCGGCGGGATGAAGAGTAGAGTATTGGAGCTCCTGAGGCTCCTAGTCTGACCGGCCTTCGTGAGTTTGGAGGCCAGGTAGGTGGGTTTGCCTGTGTAGAGGGCTTTGTGCGTGAGTCAGCCAGTTCTGAAACTGGCTTGCAATTGAACTGGGAGCCATTTCAACTCTCTGAGTGCGGGCGAGATATGGTCATATTTTTTTACTCCAGTAACCGTTCTTGCAGCTGCATTAAGAGTTGATCGAAGGGGAGCTAGGTGAGATTTTGCTGTGCTTGTGAGGGTAGCATTCCCGTAGTCTAATCTGGAAAGTACCAGGGATTGAGTCGCTTGTTTGAAGTCGTTGGTCGGTATGAAGGGTTTTCTCTTATTGAGTAGTTTCAGGTTGAGGAAAGCGCTCTTTGCAGTGTTCTTGATGTGTTTGTCCATGCTTAGTTTAGGGTCCAGGGTGATTCCTAGCGATTTGATGGAGTCGGCCAGGGAGAGATTGTCGTTGAGAGCATCAATTGCTTTTAGCCATTCTGTGACTTAGGGTTCTCCGTTTTGTTGGAAATGAGGAGGATTTACGTTTTGTCTTGATTCATTTTCAGGTGGTCTAGAGAGAGCCAGTGTTGGACTTCTCTAAGAGTGTCATTGAGTCTCTAGATGTCTTCAATGGAGGAGGTTTCAAGATAAATCTGGGTATCGTCCGCATAAAGGTGGAAGGGAATGTTGGATCTTTTGAGTATAGTGGTGAGGGGTTCCATGTATATGTTGAAAAGGTGCGGGGAGAGGACTGATCCTTGGGGGACGCCTCTGCTGACAGGGTGAGGGTCCGACAAGAAGTTTTTGATTTTGACTCTTTGAGCGCTTCTGGAGAAAGGAGCCGAACCAGCATAAGACCACCTCTTCAGCCCCTAGCCTTTATTGGAGTACCTTAATGAGTAGTTGATGGTCCACCATATCGAAGGCTGCCAATAGGTCCAGGAGGATTAGTAAGGAGCATTGGTCTGTATCGAGGGACTCGTATATAGAATCTATGATATTAAGGATTGCTGTCTCTGTGCTGCACCCTTTTCTGAAGCCCGATTGGTGGGGGTCCAGGAGGTTGATGTTGTCCATGTGTTGCGTCATTTGACAGAGAACTCACTTTTCCATAGTTTTGGCCAGGAGAGGGAGATTGGAGAAGGGTCTGTAGTTCTGGGCGAGGTTGCGGTTAGAGACCAAGGAGAGCTCAATCTTGGAGATTTTGTCGTTGAAGAAGTTGGCAAAGTTCTCGCACAGGGCATTAGCGGCCTGTGTTGAGGATACGGGGGGCTTGGAATTTTGTTGCCTGATAAGGGTGAAGAGCTCTTTGGGTCTGTTTTTAGCATTTTCCAGGGCGTTGCGAAAGAAGGAAGTGTTTTCACGGTTGATGTTGACTTTGTATTTCCTGCGTTTTGCTTTGAGTTGGTCCAGGAGGATTGGGGACGGCTTGTTCTGCCAGAGTCTTTCTGCTCCTCTGAGTTCTCGCCTTTCGTCGTTTATGTCTGTGTTGAACTAGGATCTGGAGGGAGTGGTCCTGACTCTTTTTTGTTTTAAGGGGGCTAATTGGTCCAGAATGTTGATCATAGAGGAGTTGTAGTGAGAGGTGAGCTCTGTAGTGGAAAGATCGCCAGAGGAGATGGGGAGGAGAGAGCTTATCCTTTCTTCTAAAACGTCCATGGGAATCTGCTTTAGATTTCTTGCCAAGTGGAGGTGTTCCTGATTAGGGGGGTGGCGTAGGCTCGATTGGTTGATGTGGAATAGGATGATGTGATGGTCAGACCAGTCAACGGGCATGGTGCTGTCGATCACGACTGCGTCAGGTTGGGCAATGATGGCATCAAGGATTGATCCTTTGTTGTGGGTTTCCTCTAAGCAGTGTTGAGTGAGGTTGTTGTTATGAAGGAGTTTGTTCAGGTTATGAATCGGGAGGTTGTTTCCTCGTTCCAGTGAAGGTTGAGGTCTCCTAGAATTAGTTTACTGGAGTCCCGGAGTGTGCAGTTAGATGTCAGATCAGATAGGTGTTCTCCAAATGAAGAGTTGTTGCCGGACGGATGGTAGAGGAGATGACAGGAAAGAGTTTTGTTTTCCCTCGTCTTGATGTTGGCGGTAAGACATTCAAAAGTGTTGTATTTTAGGGCTTCGGTTTCTGTCACGAGATGGTGTTCTTGTGTATGATTGCTATGACCCCTCCGTGGTAGATTTTTCTGTCTTTGTTGATGATTGCAAAGCCTGGGTGCACAAGCATGTCCATAATTGGAGAGGAGAACTCATTTAGCCAAGTTTCGGTGAGGAACGCAATGTCTATGTCGTGGGTCAGGATCGTTTCAGCCAGCTCTGTGGCGTGTTTGATGGCTGATCTGCAGTTAATAAGCATGCAGTTGGTGTTGGTCTCTCCGTTTGTGAGTTTCTTTGTTATGGGGACCCTCGTAATGGTCGTGAGGCATGTTGGGGGTCTTGAAGAACTGGGTGGAGAGCGATCCCTTTTAAATCCAGTGATGACCTGCATCTGTGGATTAGGGGTGACAGTCTGGGAAGTATCGTAGGAGGAGGCAAGGTCTAAAGCTTCGCACATGAACATTGCAGCAATTGTTCTTTTGGGAAGACAAGTTTCTATGGCCTGGAATCTAGGGAATGCTAAAGTGATTCTGGTATTTTACTGACCTCTACTGGTCGTTTTCTATCAAGACAGTTAAATAAAGGCAGTTGAACAGAAAAAAAGTCCCTAAGCAAAGGCGGATGCAGATAAGTCCTGGGGCTGATCTCCAGGTCCCACAAAGTACATACAACAGATCTTCCAGACAGCGCGAGGACTGTCTAGGCTTGACCTAAAAAGTGGGGCTGAACGGCTGCAAAATGACCCAACTTGTCAGGGCAGCATAATATCATTGACAATACAACAATGCAATATTGATGATTACCTCTGTCCAGTGAGCTATCCATATGACCCCATCATCCTGTTTTAGCAACTAACTCTACCATCTCTCAAGTGCACCCCCATCCTTGAGAATGAATGTTATAAACTTCTTGGCATACTCAGAACACCGGAGGTCATCCAGCGCAGTCTTGTTTTCTTGCTCTACTGGTTCCCACGCCTCAGGTTTATGATGGCATCCAGCACCTTCATCCTGCAAGCATTTCCCCTTATCCTCTGTACAATGACTATCTCAGGTTGTAATCCAGAGGCCAGGAGCCAAGTTATGTCCTAGTGCAGAGTGCTGCAGAGCAAGGGTTCAGATGTGCACACTGGCAGCTAAAGTCTGCCTGCAAATCACATTTGTTTGTGAGAAGAAAACCACCCTGAAAGTGTCTACCAGAATGACCGAGTGTTAGACTTGGCATCCATGGCATGGTTTTCCCCCAAATCTTTTGCCTTGAGACAGCCTGTCTTTGCTGACTTTGTTTTTGCTGGCCTTTAGACTCTGCACACTTTAACACTGCTAACCAGTGCAGGAGGGTTTGTGCTCTCTCATTAAAACATGTCAAATTGGCTTATAAATTGGCTGAAACCCAATTGGCATATTTCATTTACGTATGAGTCTGCAGACAAGTGGCACTATCTGTGCACAGAGCCTGCAAATTAAATGTTACCAGTTGGCCTGCAGCACTGCTTGTGCCACCCACTTAAGTAGCACTTTAAACATGTCTCAGGCCTGCCATTACAGCATATCTTTCAGCAGTTTTAAACTGCCCTTTTCAACCTTCAAAAACAAACTTTTTAACAGATAAATGATGGAGTGCATTTCAGTTTTTCTCAATGTCAACAGATTAAAGGGTGCTCAAAGGCAAAAGTTCTGCATGCAAGCTTGGCACGTGCTCTGTCCCAGTGGCACGACTGAAATTCCAAAACTGGCAGGTGCATCGTAACAAACAGGAAACAAATTTAAATAATCCATTTTTATTCAATCATTTTTTAATTCACAACAGAGGCGACGTGAGTCCAAGCTACAAATGATAAGGACATGTCTATCCAGGCTTTGTCCTATAGCACGATAGAATTCACAGTACGTCCTGGGTAACCATGTAGATATCCACCCAATGCATTTCAGGCATAAAGCCCTCCTTCAGGGGTAACTAGAATGTAAAGAGAAGTATTTTTGAAATGGTTGACATTGATCCAGTGCTACACTTTATCAGGGATCGATACTCATTAACTTTTCTTACAAGTGGCCCATACACATTCACCCAACTCATGAAATCCCTGTTATGCTGGGGGCAAGTGTTAATGACGTGAAAAATTGTTTCCTTCATAGGTTCATGTCTAATATTTCTAAATATATAACTAGACCTGTCTTGGTCGATGGACCAATTAGTTGTGTAGTTGATGGTAAAATAGCGCTATCGAACTATCTAGTCAGTTAAATAATCACAGACTCTTGGTAAGATCAATAATGTTTATCTCAAATAAATTTGAAAAATTAATGCTCATCACATACAGGTTACAAGGCAAACAAAGAATCTCACAAGAGGGAGAGAAAAACATCAGCAAAAGGCAATCAGTGTCATACTCATCATCAAATGAACGATATGCATATGAAGGAGTGGATAGATGAAGAGAAATAAGTTTCAGTAAAACGATGTGAAACAATATATATATGACGGAGGGGATAGATGAAGAGACATAAGTTTCAGAGACAAAAATACATTTGCAAATGATAATGCAAAGTAAGAGTCATGAAGATAATACTAACCCAAAAGATCAGTGAAATACCACCCCCCTGGCCAAGGAGGTTGTGGGGGTCCCCTGAAACAGGGACAGGGAACAAAGGTTTCAGGACTCAGGAACGGGACAGGGACAGGAACAGCTAGGCCTCTCTGCAAACCGACGGACAGCGACAAATCACCCTCTCTCCTCTCCAGACGACCTAACCAATCTAACCACACCCCCAAAGGCACCCAAGTTATACCCTAAAACCTACATGTCCAACCCACAGTAGTTGAAACAATTTACAGAACTTGGTTTCACATTGGATGGTTTGAGAGGTGGTCTATCATACCACCATGATTCTGCATGCTCATTGTTTTACGTCCTTTCACATTACATAATTCTTGACTCGTTCATTCATTTTAACACTTGTAACTTTTGCATTATTTCACATGAGTCTTTCAGCTACGTCCACGGAAGAAGTCTTGGGTCCCACGGCCAGTCTCATCTTTTGGCAGACAAACAATGTTCTCTGTAGCTGAACAACCTTGACTCTTGCAGGCATTTCTGCAGCGCTCAGCTTTTCTGTCTATTTGTCGGGTTATTCATGCTCTCTCCAGCCCCCATCTATCATGTCAATTTTAGGAAAATGCAGGCCCATTCGGCTCACTACGACGAATAGAACATAAGCATTCATTAATTACATGGAAGTGCACTTTTCACTAATTACCACCCACCTTTGCACTATCCCATGTAAATGTTTTTCTTAGCAAAGCTTCTAAGCAAAAGCGGCATTATTTATTATTATTTTAAAAAACGAGATGCAAGATGCAAAATTCAGCCTAGACATGAATTAATTTTGTTACTTTCGACACGCAATATAAAATTCATTAGTTCAAATTAGTGCACGTATGCGCAAAGCGGTTTCCCGTGTATTTCATGTGATTTGGATGTTAGTTTCCACTGCACACTGTTAGTGTGTATTACGGGGGTGTCAATCCAAGCAGGTTTCTTTTTACAAAATCCTACTCCATTAACATGGATCCATAATGCCAAATTTATGAGCAGGGCAGTAAGCAATCCATAATGCATTATGTATATATATTATGATTTCATGTGTTTTCAACAAAGCACACTTGGCTACTCAGAGCTGTGTATTATGCACCGTGTGAAGATTTCAGTCTCCCTAATCTTCTTTCAAGCAACTTTAGTGCCAGGCTGGACAATTTATGTAGTGGTCTTTTTAGCCAAATTGCAGTGTGGCATTCACTTATGTTTAAGATTCTCAGACAGCTCCTTGTTCGACAATCTTTGAAACACATTTTCTGACACTTCAATTTCTTGCAATAGGATCAGTCAAAATAAGAACAAAGGTTTTGCTTTTTGTTTTTGTAGTGTGCAGTTTTATCTGTACAAAACTACTTTTGTAAGGTAGCCCTACTCCGAAAATGTGTGTTTTAAGAGAAAATCAAAATAGAGCTTAGTGGAAGTTGGAACACTATTTAACATTAAATCCAGCAGACTGAGATCTGTGATTGCGCACCTCTACAGAAATGCACTAAGTAGGCGGGAGAAGATGCGACTAAACAGCTAAAGCGTCCGACGTGGAAGTAGGGAACCAGGTTGCAGTTCTGGCATCGGTTCAATATCCTGTGATTCTTGGCAAGTCCAGTGCTTAATTTGAGCCTGGGGTTGCAGGTGGGCGCTCATTTTTGGTGCTCAACAAATTTTCCCTTGCCAGACTTTCACTCAGAGGAAGAGAGAGAAAACACACAAGGCAAAAAGCAGGGGGAAGAGAAAGACAGGGGAAATGGAACATTAGTGGATTGGGGAAGAGACAATTTTAAGATCTGCCGCCCGGGCTGTTTGGGTCCAGTGGTGCAGTCTAGGGAACTGCTATACTCTATTGGCAGTTTTGCCGATTGGGAGGGGCTTAAGGGGTAAGACTGGGTGCTACATCGGGAGGGGTGTCATTTTAAACATGGAAGGCGACACAATCGTTGGGGCTTAGCCAGTTAATTTTTGGCAGTTAGTTTTTGGCTAGTGAGCAATTATTTGGAATTGGTATTCCAGGTTTTCTCAGGTCGGAGCCTTGTGCTTAGATTGGGTAGGATTGGGCTACATAATATCCCGCAAACCTGTGCCAGTTAGTGAGGGAGAGAATGTGAGATGGTAGTGGTGTTGAGGAGGCCCGGCCTTATTTGGAGATGAAAGATAGGCTTGGGGAGAAGTAAGATGGCAGCAGCCTGAGGTGACTGAGCTCAACCCCTCCTTCTTGCCAGAGCAAGTAAGGGATGAAGCAGTTCTAACAGGCGGAGCATGAGATACACCGGTAGTTGCCGCTGCTGGTGGTCAGTTTGTAAACTCCTGAAAACAAGCTGTTGCGTTTCGTACCACCCGCTTTTTGGGGTAGTGAGATGCCTACTATGACTACTACATGACGTAAGGAGCCGGGAAACAACAGCAGCAGGAAAAAGGACCTTTGGAGGCTGACCGCTGTCAAGGTGGCCCCCAAAAACATGGGAGCGGCAAAGGCTAGATCAGGACACAGTATGCCTGGTGGAGGGAACTCCGGTGGTGTTTCCTTGAGCATCAGAGGAAACAAACCAGAGGGAGGCACAGGTAGACCTTCCTCTGCCTCAGCTCCAGCCTTGAGACAGCCTGTCTTTGCTGACTTTGCCATAAAGAGATCGGCAAAGGGGGCAAGAAAATTGGGGGAGATGAAATGAGTAACGCCCTGTAATGTGAACAAGTTGGTGGGAGCAACAGAGAGCCAAGGAGGTACCAGCATCTCTCTTCAAATACGAGACTAGTCCCTCCTCATCAGTGGTGCAGGACTACTGGTCAGTGGAGGCCTTAAGAATGTTCTTGGGAGGGGATAGTGGAGGGGAACCAAGGAGGGCAAGAACCTGAGACTGGGGAGGCACTGAGTATGGTATGGGTGGATATGCGGGTTTGACTGGTGGAATCAATTAGAGTTGGATTCCAGGAGCAAGGAGGGTCCGCCTGAGCATGAGGTCCTGAGGGCTAGAACTGGGAAGGGTAACCACAAAGCGGAAGGCATGTCTACTGCTAAAATTGGTTCAGACACTGAAGCCATGGAATGTTTCTTTTCTATGTTGGACAGGTCACATAGGTCAGGGGAGGACTCAGACCTTTCTGGTAATGATTCTGTAGGTAGCCTGCTGAGCAAAGAGCCTGACAACTCATTGGAGGGGCTAACGGATGGTAACACCTGGTCGACAGTCAGAAAAAAAGCCCCAAGAACTGTGGCACATAGGCCTGGTGCGGTTGATGACTTAAAATGGGACATTCTACAACACAGCACACTTTCAAAAGCTTATCAGAGGTTCAAGATCATATAGCCCAGGGGTCAGTGCCAACAGCTGAGGCACCAACTCCTGCTCATGCAGCTGGAGAGCCCAGGCCGCCACTAGGAAGCTACAAGGGGAGATACGTAAGATTGCTAAGACATGTGCAGAGATATCAGAAAATATCCCAGCAGTACAAAACCAAGCTGCAGCACTAGAGGTCGACTTAGGTGCTGTAAAAGGGCAATAAGCAGCATATGAGGCGCAGTTGATAAACACCCAATGGAAATTGGAAGAATTTGAAAATGGGCAGCACCATAATAACCTAAGAATCTATCTCGGGTGTAGAGGAGGGTGCAAATGGTGGTGATGCAAGGAAGTTTGTTGTCAGTTTATTTCAGAAGGTATTCCCAGAGTTGGAAGGATGGGTACTGGGATTATGAAGTTCAAATAGCACACAGATTTCCACTTATGATGAAACAGTAGGATCATGGAAACGTGAAACCCAGGGCGATCATGGTCTTCTTTGGGAATTTCCTCCTCAGACAGGAGGTGGTCAAGAAGGTGCACCCGGATACTAAGTGCTGTGTTGATGGGTGTTTCTTCTTTGTGAGATCAGACTTTTGTCACACTACAGTTGATAGATGCTGGAGTTTGAGGCAAATGATTAAACCTTTCCAGGACAAAGGGGCGCAGGCTTGCTTAATAAACCTGGCAAGACTTAAGACTATTACTAATGGTGAAACTCAGATTTTACCTCAGAGATCAATGCGAAGGAATTTCTTGAGAACTTGAATTTGAATAATTTGGCATGGGATTCAGTAAAGGGTTAAAGGATGTAGACTTGGTCCTGACCTTAGATTCTTGATACTCTTAGGGTCATATTCACAAGGAGCTATCGCCGAATTAACAGCACTTTATCGCACCCAAATTCGTGATAAATGTACCTCCTCATTCACCAACTGATGCTAACCGCCCACAGCACCAGTTTACCAGCGATAGCAGCCGTAAAAAACATCGCCACAGAGGACCCCCGCAACTATCGCTAATGAGATGCAGAGTGGGCCTTCCCGTGCCAAAATTCGCGCCCACACCACACCTCAACATTCTCAACGACCAGACAGATCGGCGATGAAAACACAAAACAGGCTATAAGGCACGTTAGCACCAGGAAATCTACAACTGCTCTAACCTGGTGTTAAGTCGGACGGCAGTCAGCACCACAAAGGGAGACCAGCCCAGGGCCACATCGGAAGGGCAACAGATGTCAAGGAGCCACTCATTGTGCGGCCCGGACACCCAAGAGGGCCACAACACCCACCAACACTACCCCAGGACCCCACCCCACACCCGGAACCCCCCCAGACAACCACAGAGGCAGAGCAGACAAAGACAGCGGACCCCCAGGAAACGCACCAGCCTCACAGACCCAACATCTGATAATGTCACCGTCACTACATGCTGAAAGAGACAACCATCCTACGCATCCTGACCATCATTGCCTAACAGGCCTTCGGCACCAACATAGCGGACAACCAACATCCCACCACACACCAAGTTGCTGGATTGGCTGCACCTGTTGGCCCCTGGCACCCTGCCAAACAACACCCGCCAGAGTCGGAGGAGTCTAATAGCCAGCCACATCCAAGTTCCCCACACCTGACCTGTACATCACCATCACCCTGGTACCCCAGTCCCCATACGTCCAACACAATGCGCAGGATCCGCTGGAGACCAAGCAAGGAGCTTACGCCATAGCAGGATGCACGCACGTGTTGGGGGAAATCCAAAGCACACATGTCCCACCTGTGTCCCCTGGTGACACAGCACACAATCACCGCAACAGGAAGCATACGTCTCACATCAATGTGCAGGCAACATTAGAACACCGTGGAACCTCCAACAATGTCGCCTCCAAAAACACAGTATTCACCCTCTGACAGTCCATCATCAACCAGCATACCCAGGATGGCAACAATGGAAATGCACAGCCCCATGGCAAGTTTCAAATGGACACCCTACTCACCTCAACACCACAACCATGCAACTCACAACTCTGGCAATGCACACGTCACAAAATCACTACCAACATGCACAACAACATGACCAACCACCAGACACGACAGAACAACTCACAATGGTTACCTGGCCAAGCCGTGAACATGAGCCATCAACGGCATGGCACCTCAGCCACACAACATCCAAATGTGGAGAGAGGTAGCAACCAGGCATGTGTGAAGATTGCAGGAGAACCATGATTGGGAAAGTACAAAATGCCAAGAGTGGCGGAGATGTGCTGGACAGACCGCAGTATGCAGAACACACCCATATCCATGGCGACACACACCTCTGGTGTATGGAGTCTAGTGGACAGTGGACGCAATCATTCCACCCCAGCCAGTGGGGGATCTTACGGAAATGTTGCCTGTTACGCCCCCCCCCAAGCGTGACTGGAGTAGGATGGCCCGGCATACGCCACGCCAGCGTAGGGGTGTGAATAAAAAGCACGTAGCCCTGGGCGTGGTTCTCTTCCGGAAAGCACAATGTCTCTGCCAGGGCTGCGCTGCTCACCAAGCCACGAGGCCGACGACATCCTCGTGAGCGGATTTGCCTATGATGCCGTGTGCCTGCCGGACCCCTTTCACGCTGGACCATGAACCCGTCAGGCCCGCCCCCGTGCAGCCAGGCCACACTGATCACCTGCCGACACCGGCTTGTGTCAAGGAGGGCCCACCACGGGCCAGCGCAAGCTCCAAGCCCGGGGGCCGCGACCTTGGCAGTCTCCTCAGTCCATCATGGCTTCCACGACATAGGCCCGCTTTAGTCCTTTCTCGTTGACGTACTCTACTGCCGCCTTCGAACTACTCTTCGGCCCAGTTGGTCACATGTGCGAAAATGTGTCCAGAGTAATGAATGGCAATTCCGGGCCAGCGGCCAAAGCACCAGACCCACCACGATCAGTGAGGCATAGTTCCATATGGGCTATTTGTGACATGTGGTGCCACTAACCCTGTTCAACGCCAGCCTGCGACACGGGGTGCCACTAAGCCTGTTCAATGCCAGCCTGCAACATGTGGTGCCACTAACCCTGTTCAATGCCAGCCTACGACATGAGGGACCAGGACTACCCTGCGGACCAGTAGGTCCCACATCCAGCATCTTGGCGCAAATCACGAATGGTAGAGTCCACACCAGTGGTCGCACGGAGAGGAGTAAGAGGAAGATGCGGCTCAGTCTGGACGAAAGCCGGGTCACAGTCACAGAGGTGAGCGAACACGTGGTGCCTCTGAACCTGAACTACACAGGATGGTGGGGCCATCCAACCTATGCCGGCAACACTTGGTGAATGGCCCGTGCTGACCGCTGCCTCCGGCCTACACTGCGATCCAGTAGGTCACAGACTCTTCATTTTGCATTGGCTGAGTTCATATCAGCGTACCGGCATCATCGCAGACTGCATCCCCTCTCAGCCCCGGTGCCACTATGTCTGTTCCCCGACAATCATGGACACTCCCTGGTCTAACTTTGGTGCAGTCTGAGTCTATGGACCAGGGGGCAGTTCTCATCCTCATGTCGCTGATACCAAATTGGTGGTGGCAACGAGGCTGTCGTATTCCACTACTCTATTTGCTGCTTCCGGATAAAATCAAACCTTTCGGCATCATACTCTGGAGGACACCTTCCACTGTCCCCCGATACCCTCCGCAACATACACCTTGGACATTGTTGGTGACCCGCTAAGGTTGCATGGCCCATCTGACTGCACCGCAAGTCACCGTCCCGTGGCTGGGTGCCTGTGCCGCCTGCTGTGCATCCGGGGCCACTAACTCTGTACTAGTCAGGTCCGAGTCCCCTTTTTCTGAGAAATTGGATGGCCCCTGAAGCGTTGGCCTTGGGGGGTCATCATTGCCATTTCTCTGTGGCCCTGCGCTGTACGCAGCCTCCAGGCCCAAGAACGTGCCACCAGGGCTCGCACACCAAATCAAGTCCTGATCGGCCCAGGCGTGGCATCACCACAGGAGGCACACGCCACCACCGCAAGGACCACCTCCAACAGCCATCTGCCACAGACTTACGGAGTTGCTCAGACCTGTCGTAGATGCCATCATCGGCCTGTTACCCTGCTCAGCACTCCAGGTGCCAATGACTCAGTGCACCGCAAGCCATTGTCCGTTACTGATTGACATTTGTGCTGTGGAGATGTTGCGCAGCAATGTCACCTCATGCAGTGGGGAAGAGCTGGGACTATGATGAGGAAGATGTGTCAAGTGTGCGGACGGGTGATTGCACAGACAATGGGAGGGCAGGAGGCAACATCCCCAAGGCAGGAATACAGATTGGAGGTGGGAGTCGAGCCACACACCCGGAACCATTACTGTGTATTGCGCTGTGGACTTTCTTAAGGCTCGAAGAAGTCTGAAGCAGCATGCTGCCAACTTTTTAGCCTGGATTTCCATAATGAGCATTTAATCAATCCAGAAATCTAAACACTTCACTGATGGTGCAGGGCCACGGAGCAACCCTAGCCCATTTGTATAGCTAAGTTCATTCCAAAGGGAGGGTTGCTTCCTACCACCAGCCCCTCTGTTTATCTCCTTTCAGTTTTAGATGAATGTCTGAGTAACATGCTTGAGACAAGCATTTGGCTGCTGCGTGGTGGTCTTAATGTCTGTAAAGAGCGAGACAACAATCTGAGTGTCTGCTGCATACCACACAAGTGAAAACCCTTATATTTGCACAATTTCTGCAACAGGGCTTTCATACAGATTAAAGAGGTGAGAGCCTCAGATGATGTAGTTTGGGACTCGTAGCTGGGATTAGGGGTGAGATAATTCGCTTTAGTGCCTATAGTCAGGGAAAACAGGCTAACAAAGATTGGGAATATCATTGAGAGATGGCCGAATTTGAAGCTCAACACATTAAATTGGGTGCTGGAGGTCAGGAGATATATCAAAAGATTGCAGGGATAAAGGCGAGTGTTAATAGCTGTTATAGTAAAAAATCCGCAGATAAATATCAGATCTGCAAAGAAGAGACTTATGAGTACAGTGATAGTGTGGGTAGGTTTTTGGCTCTGTGCACACAACAGAAAGAGGTAAACAATGGAATTGATGTCACAATTGACAAGGAAGGGTGTTCTGCCAGTACCCCCAAAGCATTTATAAGAGCTTTTAAGGAATATTATGGTAACCTTTACTAAGAAGATATGTACCTCTCACTGGCTAAGATGGGAGAGTATCTAGCAGTAATGTGTGGCAGGGCGCTAGATGAAGAAGAACAGGGGACTTTAGACTAACCGATTACCCTGGAAGAAGTGAAACTTGCTGTCAATCCTTTGGCCTCAGGGAAGTCGGAAGGCCAGATAAGATACAGTTAGGGGCATATTCTCAAGCACTCATAGCCGAGTTAGCGGCACTTTATCGCAGCCAAAGTCGAGATAAATCTATCACCCCATTCACAAGCCGGTGCTAACAGCCCATATCACCATTTTACCTGCAATAGCAGCTGCCAAAAACATCGCAACAGACGACCCCGGCAATTATCGCTAATGATATGCAGAGTAGGCGTTTCCGTCCAAAAAGACGCGACAATACCACTTCGCAACATTCACAACGACCAGCCAGATCGGCGATAAGATCACAAAACATATGATAAGGCGCGTTAGCAGCAGAAATGTAACACCTGCTCTGACCTGGTGAAAAGTCAGACGACAACCTGCACCAGTAAAGGGAGCCCAGCCCAGAGCCACACCTGAAGAACAACAGATGCCATGGAGCAACTGACCATGCAGGCCGGAGCCCCAAGAGTGCCACAACACCCACCGCCACCGCCGCCAGGACCGCCACTCCCCCGGACCCCCTCTGCCCCCCCGGACTACCACAGAGGCAGCGCAGACCAACACAGAGGACCTCCAGGATACGCACCAGCCTCACAGACCCAACACCAGAGGATGACATTGCCCACTACAGGCCCAAAAGGACAACCATCCTCCGCATCCTGAACAACATTGCCCAAAGGCTGACGGTACCCACACAGCGGACAAACAACATCCCTCTGCAGACAAAGCTGCTGGCTGTGCTGCACTTGTTGGCCTCTGGTAGCTTCCAACCAACAACTGCCAGAGTCGGAGGAGTCTCACAGCCATCCCTATAAAAGTACATCACAACTGTCTTGGATGCCATTATCAGCTACCCTCACTTCTCCCACACTGCGCAGGAACATCTGGAGACCAAGCAAACCTTCTACGTCATAGCTGGCTTCCCACACGTGTCGGGGGCAATCGACTGCACACATGTCCTACTTGTGCCCCCTACCGACACTGCACACAATTACCGCAACAGAAAGCACACACCAGGGACTCTTCACCAATGTCGTAGTCAACTACCCAGGCAGTGTGCATGATTCCTACGTCTTCCGACAGTCCATCATCAACCGGCACTTCCACGAGGGCACCTACAGAAATGTTCTGCTCGTTGGTAAGTACCAACTGAACACACCACACCGCCCAACTCCACAATCATGCAACTATACAACATGCCAACCCACCAGGCACGACAGCACAACATACTGTGGTAACCTGGGCTAGCCATGTACATTAGCCAACAACGGCATGGCACCTCAGCCACACAATAGCGGAATGCAGAGAGGTGGGAACCAGGTATGTGCGAAGGAGGCAAATGACCCATGAATGAGAATGTACACAATGCCAAGTGTGGCCGTGATGTGCTGGACAGACTGCAGTATGCATACCACAGACATATCCATGTCTACATGAACTGCTGGTGTTTGGAGTGTAGTGGACAGTGGACGCAACCATGTCACCCCAGCCAGTGGGGAATATCGCAGAAATGTAGCTAGTGATGTCCCCCCCCTGTGAAATTTTGCGCAGAGTGGACTGGCCTGACGTACGCCAGGCCAGCGTAGGGGTGTGAATAAAACGCACGTAGCCCTGGGCGTGGTTCTCTTCCGGAATGGGCAATGTGTCTGCCAGGGTGGCACCTCTCACCCCGCCACGAGGCCGACGCCGTGAGCGGTGTTGCCTGCGATCCTGTGCACCTGCTGCACCCCGGGCCGCTGGTCCCCGAACCCATCTTGCCCGCCCCTCCGCACCCAGGCCTCATTGCTCACCTTCTGACACCGGCATGTGTCAAAGAGGGCCCACCACGTGCCGGTGCAAGCTCCAAGCCTGAGGCCCACAACCTTTGCAGCCTCCTCTGACCATCACGGCCTCCGCGACACAGGCCCGCAGTACTACATTCTCGTTGACGTACTCTACCGCTGCCTCCGGCCTACACTACGGTCAAGTAGGTCACACATTTGGAACTGAGTCTTGATATCCTGATGGCCAAATTCATATGTTCATGGGACGTTTGATGTCACTGTACTCCCTTTGATGTTGTGCCACCAAGTCTGTGCATAGCATTCCAATCATACGTGTCCGTGGTCCCTCGCTGACTACCGCCTTCGGCCTCTACTGCAGGCCAGTAGGTCACACATTTGGAACTGAGTCTTGATTTCTCAATGGCAGAGTTCATATCATTGTACGCCAGGAGAGGAGTAAGAGGAAGACGCGGTTCAGTCCGGAGCAAAAAAGGATCATTGTTACAGAGGTGTCCGAACCCTACCGACAACTGCTCTGGTGTCACTGACTCTGTTCCACGCGAGCCAACGACATGTGGCTGTGGGCCTGCTGACCGCTGCTTCCGGCCTGCACTGCGGTCGAGAAGGTCACACATTTGGAACTGAGCCTTGATTTATTTATGGCAGATTTTATATCATTGTACAGGCCTCATCGCAGACTGCATCCTCTTTGAGCTCCGGTGCCACTAAGACTGTGCCCCGACATTCATGGACGCTCTCTGGTTGAACTTTGGTGGCGTGTGAGTCTATGGACTGGGGATTGTCTCCATCATCATGTAGGTGATACTGACTTGGTGGTAAAAACAAGGCTGTAGCATTTCACTCCACCATTTGCCTGTTTCTGGTGGCATCTGCCCTCTGCATCATGCCCTGGAGGACACCTTCCACTGTCCCCCGCAACCCTCAGCGACATTCACCTTCGACATCGACGAGGACCCGCTCAGCTCGCGTGGCCCTACCTCAGTGCACCGCAAGTCACCGTCCCGTGGCGGTGTGCCTGTGCCGGCAGCAGTGCATCCAGGGCCACTAACTCTGTGCTGCTGAAGTCATGGTCCCTGTTGGATTGAATATTGGATGGCCTCTGGGTCGATGGACTGGGGGTCATCAACACCATGTGCCTGTGGCCCTGCGCAGTCCGCTGCCTCCGGCCTCAACTGCGGTCCACCTGGGCTCACACATCAAATCGTGTCCTGACCTGCCCGGACATCGCATCACCACAGGATGCACACGCCACCGCTGCCAGGACCACCTCCAACCAACAACTGCCAGAGTTGGAAGAATCTTACTGCCAGACTATCAGAGTTGCTCACACCTGTCATGGATGCCATCATCAGCTTAATACCCTGCTCAGCTCTTCAGCTGCCACTAACTCAGTGCACCACAATTCATGGACCATTCTGGTTGCATATTGGGTGAACAATGTACTTTCTCCGGCTACCACCACGATGCTTCACAGTTGTTTCTGTTGTTTTCTGTGTCCACTTTAATTGTGATCTCTGTTTAAGTTGTTGCCAGCACCAACGACTCCATGAGGGCTGGCTTACCCCACACACATCCAGCACAAGCGTCACTGTACATGTGACCCTGGCAATAAAGGTGTCGAGCGCACGTGCCGTAGCCAGTTACACAAACTATCTGAGTGTGTCTGTGTGGTCATGATGTATGCATTAGGGCCCCAGGCCCTACAACATTACATTGTGATGTGTACAGCGGACCAGTCATGTCACTGCAGGCAGCGAGTGAGACCTTGCACATGTAACTTTGTCATCCCCCACTCAATACGTTGAGGAGTGAACTGGGATGACGTACCCAAGTCCAGCTTGGGGGTGTGGATTATTGTCCCGTGGCTCTGGGCGTGGTTCAGCACTGGAAATGTGCAAAGGCATGTGTCTCTGTCCCAGTGTGGGTCTCCGTTGGGGAGTGTAAGTGGTCCCTGATGGGACTTAGACACCCACGTATATGATCTGGTTCAGCTTCCATGAGGTCGAACCCCACCCGCACCTGTTCGGCCACCCCCTTCTGGCAGTCTGACATCTGGCCTTGGAATGTGATGTGTGCTTCGGTGGGCTGCTGGGTGCCAGCCGTGGTGGTGGGTGCATCCAGCTGTGTGGTCTCTGCAGGGGGTGGGGTATCCTCAATGCAGCTGGGCTGCCCTGCTCCTGGAGGTTGGTTGCCTAAGATGTCTATGAACTGTTGTAGGGTGTCAGTGTCGAAAGTGTGGAGGTCCTCTTCAGCATCACTGTAGAGTTGTCTGGTCTGCTCTGCTGGAGGTGTTGTTTTTCCCTCTGCAATGTGAAGGGGAGATGCTTTTTGGCATTTTGTTGGCATGTATGTTGACGCTTTGTTCAAGTTTACATACAGACTGCTTGACAATGTACATTGTGACTGCTTGGGAGGAGCTGAATATTTGATGTGGGACAGTGGACATTTGGACTGCATGATGTAGGTGAGGTTGTACACATACATTTTCATCTCACAGTTTCCTGATATGTCAGATGTGATTGGCCAGTTTCTACGCACAAGCGGACCCAGATGTGTCCTCTGTTCTGCAGTGTAAGTGTTGCACTTTGTACCACATTGTCGTCAATGTGGATGTACTGTTATTGCTATGTGTGTGTGTTGCATTGTGGGAGAGTCGCCCCTGCAGCTGTGATTTTGCTGCCCCTTATCCCTTTGAGGCGGTGTGCCTTTGACTTTTGTGCTTTTAAGGCGCTGTGATGTTGGCGACTTGGGTCATTTGTGCTCTTGGACGGCTTTTGTACTCTTGTGCATTGTTTGTCTGCAGAGGTAATGTTGACGTTTGTGGTTGTTTGTGCATGTGGATGTGTCAGAGAGTGACCTGCTCCTTTACGGATGTGGTCCATACTCAACCACCTCAGTGTCGTGGCGTGCACAATGTCATGGTGATTCTACTCAAGCCAGGCTGATCGTCATGTAGTGTCACTTGCATTGTCAGCGTGGCTCACAAATACACATCTTTGCTGTGTTTCGCACAGGTGCATGTGTGGGTTGTGGAATTGGTGATGTGTGGGGGGACACCTTTGGGCACATGGTGGATGGGGGTCTACTTGATGTTTGTATGTGTGCTGCAGTGTGCCACGGGGATCAGGGACATGACCTAGGGTCATTGTGGGTGTGCGGTGTGCTACACGTCGTTGTGCATGTGTGCCATTGTGTTTGTCTACCCCCATCTCCCCAGTCCCTGGTCGTTACTCACCCTGTTGATGTGTCAGGTCATGTCGAGCTGTGTCTGGACTCTGACTCCTTGCACCGTCTCCACACTGATGACTGTGGCCACCATTTCCTCCAGCTCCTCCTGTGGCGGCGGACTCCCACCTCCAGTCAGCGTTGCTGCCTTCCTGTTGGCAGCGGCTTCCTGCTTGGTTTGGCTTTTCACATCATGCCAGCGCATCTTGACCTCCTCCATTGACCTCGTCGACACTCCGACTACATTCACGTTGGTCACAATGGCATGCCATGTTTCCGTTTGTGTTGCCAATGACACAGTGGAGGTGACAAACAGTTGTTGTTAGTGTTATGTCCCCTCCGTGACGACGATCCGGTTGTCATGCGGCCTGTACCCCGTCTTCCTTTTCTCCTTGGCGTTCCCCGACCCCCGAGGTTCCTTGCTGGTGGTCTGTGGGGCATGTGGGTTTTGCGTTGACCATGGTGCTACGCAGTTTATTTTGTTTTTGGTGTGTTTTTCTTGTTCCGTATTTATAGTGCATTTTCCCGCATGACGCGTGGGAATTGCAGGCCTGTAGCTGGTTATTGATGATTTTTGTATCGCGGTTGGCCTCATCGCAACTTTTTTTGCGTTCCTGTTTGGCATTTTTGCAGTGTCGCTTTGATCTCAACGAGGTCATTTGACGTCTTATCGTGGGTCTATCGCTAGGTGCCGCCGGGTTGAGAATACTACGTTAACACAGCGTTGTTTTCCCGCGATAGACTGCGATATGCAAAGTTGCGTTAGGCTAATTTTGCAATAGTTATCACACGTTCTTGATAATATGCCCCTTAGAATTTTATTGTGTATTTTAGCCTGAATTGGCCAAGGATATCGTTTATAGTTTTCTTGAAGAACAGCAGGGGGCCTGGCCCCAGCCTCTTGTGTTTTTTTTTAAAAAGGGGGAAGCCCCCTACGAACCCTGGATCATACAGACCACTCTCACTGATCAATAGTGATACGAAGATTTATTCAAAGATACTTGGGACATCTTCAGCATGGTCATAGCCAAACTGGTCTCAACTTGGCAACATGGGTTTATCCCTGGTTGTTGCATTACCGACCACATAAGGTGAGTGATTACACTGTTTGATGTAGCAGAAGTGTCTGGGAGTACAATGGTTATGATCTTGCTCGATGCCGAGAAAGCTTTCAATGAGGTCCCATGGGCTTACTTGTGGGAAACATGGAGGAGAAAAGGGTTAGGCCCGGCTAAATGATAGTGATACAAGTACTATGTAATAATATAAAATATAATAATAATCCTACCGCTAGCCTGCAGATAATGTGGTTGAAATCGGATAAGTGAGTGAGTGAATACATCTTTATTGTTTAAGTTAATTAAACCCATAACAATATTTCAATAAAAACGAACAAGTTGTAAAAAGCATAATATACAAGTTAAAATCCTTGGTTGGCGGTAGCATATTTACGGTTGTGAAAGTCATGTCAGGACAATTTTATCACCAGTGTAATATACATGTTAGAAACGGATGATCAGCAAAGAGACGTTTACTGGTAGACAAGACATTATTTAAACAAGTTTCTCAAGAATTTTTTCTTTTTTTTGATAAAGTGCTATTGAACTAGTTAGGATACTAGTTCAATTTAATTTCTCGTATAAGAATTAAGGGCCTCATTTATGAGAATTGACGCATTGCTGCGTGAAAGCAGCGATGCGTCACTTCTCAGTGCGCCGTCCTTGCAACATAATGGATGCGTCATATTTACTGTATGACGCATCATGTCACAAGGCGTTACAGATACGTCAATATTTCTGACGTATCTGTAGGCACATAAGTGACGCATTGCTGGAGTGTGTCACAAAAGTGACGCAACTCCAGCCTGTGTCAGTCTTACGCCTGCTGTTAGGCAGGCGTAAGATATTAACACATTTGCACCCGAGAAGTGGCGCAGTGAAATATCGTAGATTTCACTGCGTCACTTCTATGAGGCTTACTTACGTGGGAATGCCCACCCTGCAAACATTATACCTGACTCAGGTATAATGTAGCGCAGGAGTTTGCAAAGTGACACATCTGCTTAGATGCGTCACTTTGTAAATAGGACGCAACAGGAGGCATGTTTTACGGAAGCGCAAAACTGTCACAAAACCTCATAAATAAGGCCCACATTTTTTTACCAGATTACAGTCAAGTTGTGGGTCGTTTGGGTCAAGACACTTTAGTATGGCGGATCTGCAGGTGTGGATGTCCCTAACGTTAAAAGGATTTTTTAACAATGAAAGCCAATTTGATTTTAAAACGGGACATATGAAGATCAAATGAACAAAGTCCTGCTTCGGTGCACCACATAGAGCGCAAGATGGCGGGCCATTATATTTCCAGGTTGGCTGATCGGCATTAGTTGGTAGTGACCCAAGGCGTATTGCAAGCAGTTTCCTTTTTAGGTGTATGAAGTATGTTATACTCAGGTATGCCATAGGTTGTAAAATCAAATATGATTGCAGTACCATCCACGCATGAGAGAGCTTACTGAATATAGTTTTATCTTCCATTAACGAATGCCTTTTTCCTGCTTTTCGAAATGTTGTATATGGTAAGTTCATTTGCCAAAGGTCCGTCACCTTCGTTGTCTTTATTGATAGCTGCAGGTACTTAAGCTGATCAAGGATCATTCTCCTGAGCTTTCCAGATAGGTCTATTAAGCGGGTTCTGACAGTTTGACAGAATTTTGTACCATAGCTTTATTGTCGCGTACATTCTTGCTAGATGTTGCTGCAGTAGACCAAATTATAAGCGAATCTATGCTGGGGAAGAAATTCGCGGTAGACCAAACACTGTTTTGTATGTCTTTATTTGCATTCTCTCAAGGATTGCTGCTTCTTTGCCATGCTGAACGTCAGTACCATAGGCTAAGCTCTGCAGGAGTTTCGCATTTATGACTGCTAATAATGGTTTTAAATGATGGACTGCTTAGTTTCTTCGCTATGGTGCAGAACTCATGTATCAACCCATTTCCTTTCTTGATTAAATTATTGTTATGTGTTTTGAAATTAAATCAGTTGTCTATATGTAGACCGAGGTATTTGTAGTTTGTGACTCCCTCCAGATTTGTATTACCTAGCTTAAATTGTTGTTGTGCCTGCAACCGGTGACTTATGGTCATGACTTTTGTTTTTGCTATGTTTATTTCTAATAAGTTTTCCTTTGCAAAGTCCAGTACATTGATCCTTCTTTGGAGACCTACTTTTGTTGACTTAGCAGAATTATATTGTCTGCATAAGATAGATGCGTTAATCGTAGTGCACCTAGACGTGGTGGGTGTAAATTCTCCTGGTCTAACTTTGGGGAAAGATCGGCTATAAGCAAGTTAAACAGGTGAGGAGCTAATACGCAGCCTTGTTCCAGACCAGTTTCTGTTTGTATTTTCCTCATCAGTCTAGTGCCGTCTGCAACTTTAACTTGCATCCATATATTTGTGTACAGCTGCATTATGGCTCGGAGGATAGGGACTGGGAGACCCCACAGCTTTAATTTGTACCATAGAATGCCTCGATTAACTCAGTCAAATGCCGCTTTGAAATCTATGAAACACACATATAGACTTTTCTTCTGTTGTATGGTCTTGTCTGCCATAAAGCCTAGGGCTAGGATGTTGGTGATTGTGCCCGAGCACCTGCGAACCTCCAGACTGGTTCATAGGAATAATATTGTTGTTTTCCATCCATTGTATCAGGTCTCTGAGAACTAGAGAGGTGTGATATTTAGCTTCTGAATCTATTAACGCAATCATTCTGTAGTTTACTGGTTCTTTCAAGTTACCTCCCTTGTATACAGTATTAATTATAGAGCATCTCTAGCTTTCTGGTAGGATGCCTGAGCTGATCACCTTGTTGTATAAAAGAGACAAAGGCGTGGCCCAGAAATAGGGGTCTGATTTAAAAATTGTCTCTGGGATACCGTTTGGACCTGGGGCACCATCCATTTGGCCTGATCTTATTGCTTTGCAAACATCATCTTTTGTGTTTTGTATTGGAGAATTTTAAATTATACAGTATACAGTTTCTTTGACGTTTTGGGATTTTCCTGATGTCTTTCTGATAATGTGTGGTGGTTTGATCTGTCCAGTTCAGCTACTTGATGTCAGGTTTATAGTATTGATGCTGAGGTCTCTTGGTTTTACTACTATGGTTATATTGTCGTACTTCATTGGTAGGTATTTAATCGTTTTTGTGACTTCGTCCTTTTCATATTCCACTTTCCCAAAGGTGTTTGGTAAGTGGTTTATCCAGGCTTGCTCTGTGACACAGGCAGCATTGATTATTTTTAATGGTCTTGTGAGGCCATTGACCTGTTCCCAAAAAGCATTGGAATTTGACTGGTTAGCATTAAAAAGGAGTTTGGAACAGAAATTATCTGATCGCGTTTTCCTGTCCTCCCAAATTTCGTTTTTGTACTGTTTTTTGAGGTATTTTATTTTTTCCCAGGTACTGTTTGAGACGGTTGTTACCTTTACTGATTTTACTAGGGCTCTTAGTTCTTTTCTTGTATCCCAAGCTTTTTCCCCCATGTGTTTAAGTTGCATCTGCCGTGGTCTTATGGGGTAGTTTATGGTAGGAACGTCTTTTAGCAGATATCTTTGGAAAGTTTCCCAGTGGGCTATCTGGGAGCTCTCCGTGAGACAGTCTTTTGTTATCAGCTCCTTTGCTTTAGTGGCTATTTCAGGGAGTGTGTTGATCGACTATCTTATACGCTTTAGATTGATTGTTGATATTTGTCCTGCCGATGGAGGGGCTCTCATGAGCCTTGGTGGGGAGGCAAATAATTTGAGACACTGATGTTAGTGATCACTTTTGGTGGTGTATTTAATGGAAAAGTCCTTTACTAAAGCGAGCAGTGGCAGGGTAAGTATTGTGTAATCTATAGTGGACCGTGCCTTCGTTCTTTAATACGTGAAATTCGGCGGTGTATCATGTTGGGTTCTTCCATTCAATCAATCAATCAATCAATGACACTTGTAGAGCGCGCTACATACCCGTAGGGTCTCAAGGCGCTGGGGGGGGGGGGGGGGGGTGCCGCTACTGCTCGAACAGCCAGGTCTTCAGCTTCTTCCTGAAGGAGAGGTGGTCTTGGGTCAGGCGCAGGTCGGGGGGGAGGGAGTTCCAGGTCTTGGCGGCCAGGTAGGAGAAGGACCTTCCTCCTGTAGTAGCTCTTCGGATGCGGGGGACGGCGGCGAGGGCGTGGTTGGCTGAGCGGAGGTGGCGTTTGGGGGCGTAGAAGTTGACTCGGCTGTTGAGGTAACTCGGGCCTCGGTCGTGTAGAGCTTTGTGTGCGTGGGTGAGGAGGCGGAAGGTGATTCTTTTGTTGACGGGGAGCCAGTGAAGGTCTCTCAGAGGTCCAGAGATGTGGCTGGTTCGTGGGATGTCGAGGATGAGTCTGGCTGAGGCGTTCTGGATCCGCTGGAGTCTCTTCTGGAGCTTGGCGGTGGTACCGGCGTAGAGGGCGTTGCCGTAGTCCAGACGGCTGGTGACGAGGGCCTGGGTGACGGTCTTCCTGGTCTCGGTGGGGATCCACCAGAAGATCTTCCGTAGCATGCGTAGGATGTTGAAGCACGTCGAGGAGACATTGTTAACTTGCCTGGTCATGGAGAGGGAGGAGTCCAGGACGAAGCCCAGGTTGCGTGCGTGGTCTGTCGGTTTGGGTGCGGTGCCCAGGGCGGGAGGCCACCAGGAGTCGTCCCAGGCGGAGGGTGAGGAGCCCAGGATGAGGATCTCCGTCTTGTCCGAGTTCAGTTTCAGGCGGCTGATCGTCATCCACTCGGCTACCTCTTTCATCCCGTCGTGCAGGTTGGCTCTGGCGGCGGCGGGGTTGTTGGTCAGGGAGAGGATCAGCTGGGTGTCGTCGGCGTAGGAGATTATGCTGAGGTTGTGTTTGCGTACGATGGCCGCGAGGGGGCTCATGTAGACGTTGAAGAGGGTGGGACTCAGAGATGATCCTTGGGGGACGCCGCAGATGACTTCCATTGATTACTCTCATGCCGAGGTGTTCTAAAATTGGCACTAATTCCTGTCCTCGTACGTCGTTTCGTTTGAGGAGTGGTGGTGCTTGTGTTTTCACTGCCCATATTGCGTTATCCGCAGTTAAGTGATTATCTTATTTCCGTTATTATGTTGATTAGCTTATTAAATAATGCATTTTTCCTCTCCCTGCTTGGATGTGCATACAAGTTTATAGGAGTAATAGTATTTGCTACTTTGCAGTGTCCCAGATCAATATTAATCAACTGCATGTCGGATGTTGTTGCAGGCAGTTGCACAGACGTAATATTTAGTGCTGTAGAGATATAAACGGCTAGACCACCCTTTGGTCTTGAGATCTTGTTGCCTTTACATAATGTACGTTGCAACCTGCTACTTGAACTGGAGTGATCAACCATGGTTCTTGAAGGGCGATTAAGTCATAGTTTCCCCAGCCGTCTGGTGCTGCGTTGTACTGAAATTCTTGTTTTGCTCCTACGATGTTCCATGATAAAAGTTTTAACGGCATCCGGATCTCCTTATTATTATCTTTGTCATCGGAAAAGATTTTTATCACAAGATAGACAAGACAGGGCTGTCCATGCTCACTCCTTTTATTTGCACTGTACATAGACCCATTTATAACTTGAGAGGAGTGTACTAGTGAGGCCAGTGAGCATAAATAATTTTGATACCAAGATACTGGCATATACGGTTGATATAGTGCTTGTTACACTGTACCCTGAAAGTACCATGATAGAAGTACCATGATAGAAGTAGAGAGGGAGGCAGAAATCCTTGGCAAATTAGCAGGTTAGCACCTAGGGAAGGCACAAATAGTCTGTACTAAATAAATTGATTTAGATGATAAACATATGGCCCACAGTGGAATGTATCTAAGAATAGTGATCACTTCTAAGGTGGAAAACATGATGTAATTAAATTTTAGTCCAATGCTGAACAAAGTTAGAAGAGATTTATTGAAGGCAAATAATCTGCATTTAACACTTACAATGTAATACAAATGATGATATGGCCAAAGATTTTGTATCTATTCAGAGCTATGCAACCGAAATACAAAGGTTTAAGAAAATGGAGGCTATTTGTGCTAACTTTATATGGGAATATAAATGGGCCAGGATGACTTTAAGACGTCTTATGCTATCTAGGATAGGAGGTGGTTGGGCTGTACCCAACTTCTGGTACTACTATTGGGCAGTTATGCTGCAGCACATGGGAGTCTTTATCTCGGAAACGAAGAACAGAGATCCAGCTTCAGAAGGACTACCTTCCATATATGAGTTGACCCTGGGTACAGAGGTCAAAGGTTGTTTTTAAAAACTATAGAACAAAGCTATTATAAAAGGAACAAATTGAAGACAGTGAAGGCAGCATTTAAGATCTGGTTGAAACCCAAGGCAGAAATGGGTATAGCAAAGTATTACTTTTATACGTCTCCCTGGGGTTCATCAATCGTTCCAGACATTTTTTATGATAAAAAATGGCCTTGAGTGGGAGTGAGCAGGGGCAGCTAAACTATGGAATCTGTTTAATCATGGTCAATTGTATTCTTATGCTGAATTACTGCAAAAATCGTTTTTTTTAAGTGTCTGCAAATCAGGCATTTTGTCCCAAAGATTGACAGAGGTCATCCGTCATTAGAGAAGATAACCCTTCTCAAACGAATAAATAGACCAGGGGGAGGATAGATTAGGTAAATTTACAAACTCATGGTATATTTTATGTTGGAGTTACCAACATAAAGCTACAGAATGAATTGGAGGCAGGCCCGTAGGTTTTATTATCTGCAGGGTTGAAGAGTCAGCATTATAAAACTGGGTTTAATCTCTATTACACACCTGTCAAGGTATATAGCTGGGTGAAAAGGTCTGACTCTTGCGGTCCTCCTTCAAGAAGCGATGAAGCAGATGTAGAACATATGTGTTGTACTTATCCAAAATTGTGGGCCTTAAAGAATGGAGTCAGGGGCGTTGTAAGGTCTGCTATTAATATACAGGTGGAGAGTACACCTCAATTGATGATGTTGGGAATTGATGAGCGATTTGTGAATAAGAGAAACTCTATTTCATCTTTGTGGCCATGGCAGTGGCACATACGTGTATTGCTGAAGCCTGGTTGGACCCTGAGCCTCCTACATACCACCAATGGCTATTGAGAATGCTCTTTGTGTATCATTTAGAGTAGAATTTAATTTGATTTTATTTGAAATTTACAGAGCATAGTAATTACCCACAGGCATCAAGGCGCTATAGATCACCATCCAGAAGAAATCCACCAGTACTCCAGCTTCAGAAGGAACCTACAAGGATAATAGCCAGGTCTTCAAAAGGGCAGGAGCTGAGGGATGGCCCTTATATTTTGTGGAAGGGAGTTCCAAAGTTTGCTCTCTGCCGTACAAAATGCTCTATCACCCCATTTCTTTTTTTTGATTCTTAGTACCATGAGCAGTAGTTGTAGCGAAGAGGTCTGCCTGGGGAATACCAACTGAACATGGTTTTTAGTCTTGTTGGATGTGGAAGATGAAGAGCCTTATGTACCATTGTTGGAGGTACTCCACTCCCACACCGGAAAGGGTTGGTGGTAACGGGGTCTTTCCAGGACATACAGTGGTAGCTTGGCTCGAGTGGTCAGGAATCAGGCACCGTGCTAAGCATACGACATACCCATACAATAACCATGCGTGCATCCGTTCCAAAAACGACTCTACACCGTAAAAATTATGAAAATATCTTTCTTTATCTTCTTTTTCTCTTAGTTGCTGATTAGATAAATAATAACACAATCACAATATACAAGGCTTTTAAATAGTGCAGGTCAAATAAATACGGTCTTAAGGATTCAATAAATAGGGGTGATCATAAATAATAAAGGCATAAATATAAGTGCATTACATACAGGCAATTAAATATTCTGAGGCAATAAATACTGCAAACCAATAAATATTGAGCGACCATAAATACTGTGGAACAATAAATACAGTGAAGCAATAAATAGGTTAAATACAATAAATACAGTGCTCTCAATAAATAATTAAAAGCTGACAGTGACACTCATAGAATCAGATCACATTTGAGATTACTATGGGCTGATTTGGCCCAGGCACAGCTTGTGGTTAGGTGGATGGCTTGAGGGTGTCTACTCCCTGGCTTGGACGAGGCTGAGGCCTAAACTGAGGTAGATCAAGGGGGGAATACTAGAGACCTGGCTCTCTCACTCTACACAACCCCTCTGAAATAGTCTCAGCTCACCCCTGGCACAGTCAAGCTGGTTCCAGCACCTCTCTAACCCCTAGAGTAGTCTCTCAGGATTCCACAGGGCCTTAGGCGCCCTCTATTCCACTTATTGCCCTTTTTCTGAAGCTCCGACGCCGCTGGAGTCGTGTCGACGCCGTGAGGCGGTTCCGGTTCGATGTCGGCGGCCTCGGCACAATGTCAGTTCTTGACGACGCCGGTAGGCGGTTCCGGTTCGATGTCGGCGGCCTCGGCTCGATCTCGACCTCCGATTCGATGGCGTCGGGCAGTCTTGGCTCGATGTCGACTTCGGGCGGCTCCGGTCCGATGACGACCTCAGTTTCGATGACGTCGGCCGGCCTTGGCTCGATGTCGACTTCCGGCAGCTCCAGAGTGCGATCCCCACTCCCGACCTCCGGTGCTCCTCTCCTCAGGTTCCGGCGACTCCGGAGTGCGACCTCCACTCCCGACCTCCGGTGCTCCTCTCCTCAGGTTCCGGCGACTCCGGAGTGCGATCTCCACTCCCGACCTCCGGCACGCTTCACCTCGGTCTCCGGCGACTCCGGAGGGCGGACTTCACTCCCCCGTCGACGCCGCTCACTCGACCTCGGGTGACTTCCTCCTCGACCTCTGGTACTTCTACGACCTCCGTCGGCGCCCTCTCTCGACCTCTGGCGGCTCCGGGTACGACGTCTGCTTTTCCAGTCAGCGCCGCTACTCCACCTCGGGCTCCAGGTCTCCAGGCTACTCGACGTCGGACTCCAGGGAAACCAGTATCCAGGTCAGGATCTTGCTGTTCTTGGATTCTAAGGCCTGTTCCTGCTGTCCAGGTCCTTAAGATGGTTTTTCTTGATTCTTCCCACACAGGGCTCCAGGCTGGGCTCAGTCAGTAGGGACTAGTATCAAGGGTGGGTTTATGGACCCCACTCCAGGCACAAGTTTCCACCCCTGCTGCCTCACTCCTTCCTCCTTCAGGTTTCTGCTGCTCACTCTTCACCAGTCAGGTGCCAACTGCCAGCTCCAACTGCCAACTCTCTGTCTTAGCTTCCCAACATTCTAAACCGCCTCCAACTGTCACAGGGTTCTGGAATGTTCTGGAAGGTGCTAGTAGGTTCCAGTGGGCTCTGATGATGTCACAGGTGGCCACCATTTTGTGCTCCAGGCCCTCAGACAGAAGTTCCAGGGGTAGGTAAAATGGCTCCCTGAATCTGCAGCAACACTAAAAAGTCTGGTGGTTCCCAAAAAGGAAAAATACCAACAGGGTTTGAGGCAAAAGTGGGAAAAAATAAATAATGATGAGGAGGGACCACCCAAAGGGCTGGCAGGTCTAACAACCATGCAGAGAGATTTTAAGCTAATGCCCATATTAACTGTGAGCCAATGTAGGGCCTATAGTCCCTTGCCAGCGGACTGCCCCCTGTCCAAAACAAGTCTCGCCAATGCATTCTGCACCACCTGGAGCTCAGGGTGCGTAATGGTTTTTGGGTCTAGGTACAGCGAGTTGCAGTAGGCAAGTTTGGACATTGCCAGGGCAAGAGCTACCTGCTTACGAGCCGACCGCTGGATGAATGGAAAGATTTTCTTAAGCATCCTTATAATCCAGGTGCAAGTGGTAACTGTACGATGCATTTGGACATTAAAATTAAGTTTAGTGTCCATCAGTACTCTAAGTTTCTTATCCTTCTTTCCCGCAGTAGGACAGGTTCCTAAGGAGTGTCGTCAGCAGTTACTGTTCCATCTTGATGTCCCTGGGCCGAAAATTATAACCACTATCTTGTCCCCATGGAGTTTCAAAAAGTTACATTCTGCCACTTTAGTCATGCAACCAAGACGTTCTCTGCTATCAAGCATGAGTTCTTGGGGATTGACACCATGATCTGAGTGTCATCTGCATATGACACTACCTCCATTCCAAAGGAGTAGATTAAAGCCTCTAATGGTGCCACATCGAGATTAAAAAGCGTAGGGCTTAACGCTGAGCCCTGTGGCACTCCACTAGGTAAGGAAAAGGCCTCTGAGTAGATGGGCTGTAGTTTCACCCATTGGGATATTTCCCTAAGGAAAGAGGACAAAATGGCTAATGCTTGATGAGAGATGCCAAGACCTTGGAGTCTATCCAGCAGCAGCATAGGGGAGACGGTATAAAATGCTGCTGATAGATCCAAGAGTATCAGCACCGTCCCTTGTCCTTCATTCACCATGCGCCTTATACAGCCTGTGGCTGATATTAGAGCAGTTTCTGTCCCATTGTGTTTCCTAAAACCAAACTGGAAATCATAAAGCCAAAGTTGCTTCTACGCAGTTTCCATCAAATGGATGTTAAGGTGCATCTCCAGGATCATTGCTGGAACAGGAAGCAAGGAGATTGGGTGATAGTTCTTCCAATCCGTGATCTCTAGATTTGTCTTTTTTAGGAGAGGCCTAATGATAGCTTGCTTCCAACTTCAAAGATAGGATTCAGATAGGATCACATTGTTCATTAATTTACAAAGTGGGTCATCTGTAATATTGGGTGCCATCTGGAGAACTGCTGGAGGGCTGGCTTCTAGAGGTAATCCTGCGTACGTTTTCAGGAGCTTTTGTTCAGCAACCTTGGGCGAGAGAATAGGAAACACGGAGAGTCCTTTAGTCTCTAGGGGCCAGATGTGCGACCCACCAACTTGCGACTCGCAAATTGCATCGCATGTGCGACTCACAATTTGCGACTCGCAAATTGGGATGTACAACAGTGTCTCAGACACTGTTTGCAATTCCTAATGGGGTCGCAAATTGCATACCTCATTAATATCAATGAGGCATGCGCAATTTGCAACCCCATTAGGAATGGCTAGCACTCACAGGGATGGTGGCCTGCTGGAGTCAGCAGACCACCATATCATTGACAGCTTTTAAATAAAGCAGTTTTTTTATTTAAAATGTAGCCCGTTTTCCTTGGGACCACTGCCTGCCCTTAAAAAATATTGTTTGACTCGCGTTTGCAAATGTTTTACCACCTACGTAAACTAGGTGGTAAATTGCGAGTGTTTTGCGACCGCAATTGCAGTCGCAAAACATTCATACATACAAATGCGAGTCATTATTAGGAAGGGACACCCTTGGCATGCCCCTTCCTAATAGCGAGTCACAAACCTCATTTTGCGAATCGGTAAAATTTACCGATTCGCAATTGAGGTTCGTACATGGCCACTCCCTAAATTGCGGTCACAAACGGGCCGATTGCTTGTTTGCGACCGCAATTGAGGGTCGTACATCTGGCCCTAGGCTTGAACCAGACGGCATCCCTTGTGACATTATTGGGGGCCAGCTGTTGGCAATTGACTGGGTAGGCAACATAAGGCTTCGTGTAAATGTCCATAGTTTTGGAGTGGAAGAAGGTTGCTAGCTGATTACAGAAGGCTTGTGAACTCTCTGGCTCTGCTCTGGGTTGTGAGTCCAAAAGCAGTTGTACTAGCCTGAAAAGTTCTTTAGCGGAGGATGCATTTTCGATTTTATAGGTTCAATATTTAGACCTTTCTTTAGTTAATGTGAGCTTGTATTCTTTAAGACTCATTTTATATAAGATTCTTCTTGTTCATCTAGGGTTTTCCTCCTAGCCCACTTGAAACGGCGGCATGCTTGTTTAAGCATCATAAGCCTATCATTGTACCAGGGAGCAGATGGAGAGCGCTTTTTATGAACGATTGCCTTCAAGGGGGCCATTTTATTTGCTGCAGTCTCCAGCCACGCTGCAAAGGCCTCTGCTCCACTATCGGATTCCTCTTTGACTACACAGGGTATACTATTCTAAGTTCTGGCTAGTGTTTCGGCCGAGACCCCTTTCCAAGTTCTAGATTTGCCCAGAGGGGAGGAGCTCTATTGTTTCTAGCTGCTGGAAGGGGTAGGAGATCAAAGGCAACAGCACTATGATCGGACCAGCAAATAGGGATAGTTTTTTGATAAGCTACTCTGATATCATTGGTAAAAATCCCGTCCAAAGTATGGCCCGCCTTATGGGTGGGAGCGAATACTAGTTGTAACACTCCACGATTGGCAAGCGCCTCTAAAAGGGTTCTTGAGTCTTGGTTGTCTGTCTCTTCTAGGTGAAAGTTAAAATCACCCAGAATGGTCAACCAGCTCTCCACTAGGAAAGGTTCTAAAAGGGGTTTGAGTTCCCTAAGAAACGGAGGTCTAGGACCTGGGGGTCTATAAATCAACGGGCCCCCAAATGAGCAGGTAGCTGAGGTAGTAAGTTTAAAATAGAGGGCTTCACAAGTTTGTAAATTGAATCCTGATTCTATCAAACATTTAAATATGTCCAACCCAACCCAACCCTGTCTATCCTCTGAATAGAATAGTTAGTCGGGATAGCGTCAACTAGATCAGGTCCTGAGGCAATGATAGCCCAAGTTTCGGTGATGAAGACCAAATCAGGTTCAAAATCAGCTAAAAAGATAGCAAACTCCAACTTAGGTTTAATAAGGGAGTGAGCATTTTAAAAGGAGACCACTATATCTTTCTTCTTTACCAATGCTGGGGTTAGCAAGGATATTTGTAGGTGTCCTGACCATGTTTGGCCTAGGAGGGTTTTGGCATAGGGGCACAGAATAACCACAAGAGATACATGTACATTGAGACTGCTCATAGAGACTCTTAGAGGGGAGAATCAAACAAGAGTGATATTTCCCACCTTCTCTAATCTTTAACAGGGCTTCCCTCAAGTAGCTAAAACTGGTAACCTGTTCCCTGTTGTAACAGCCAGGGTCGCGGGCGCCGGGCACGGACGGGCGCGAATGGGCTTGCCTTTGGTGCGCCACATGCGTGCACATGGGCTTAAATAAGAGTAGTAGTAAAAATACTAGATAGCTAACTACGGGACTCTCCCTCGCTCTCTGAGACAGGAAATGCCTCAGGAGCCTGCTTCCCTCTGCAACAATCGGGCAGGAACTGCTCGCGGCGGACCGGGGAAGTAGGAAGCCCACAGATAGAACGCAGGTGAGAGGAGCCAGCTAAAAACAATGCAACCATACGGAAGGATTACAAAGTGAAGTTAAAAAGTATAATGTTAAAAAGTATAATGACAGCACCTTAAAATAAGCGGGCAGCGATATAATTAGCAGCGCAGCATTTCCCGGGAAATTAAAAGAGTATTAGTTAGCATGAGAAGTTTTCAAGTGTACTGGACGGCACAATCTACTATATATCTTATCGAATGTTGAATCATTTCAAGTGTAATCTAATATATTGATTTGATGTATTTTGTATTAAACAAGTATCATGTAATTTATTTTCGAATATATATTCTTTATAATGTACTCATGCATATTTATGGAATCTCTTAACTCGAAGATCCGCAGTAAAAATATATTTTTAAAAATGAACCAAATTCAACTTAATAAAAATGTTAAATAATGCTCTACCATTTGTCTCGATCGCTACAAGTATCTTCGCAAACATAAAAGTTACAGACAAGGGCCTGTGCTATAAACAATATTTTTCCAATGGTTGACATTGATCCATAAGGCGAGAATTATAGCCAGAGAGGTGGAAAATGCATAATGCCTATATATTATGATTCCATGTGCTTTCTACAAAGCACATTTGGGTACTCAGAGCTGTGTATTATGCACACAGTGAAGGTTTCAATTTCTCTAACGCTCTCTCATGCAACTTTAGTGCCTGGCTGGACAATTTATGTCGGGCTCTTTCAGCTAAGCTACAGTGCAGCCTTGACATATGTTTAAGCGTCTCAAACAGCTCATTGGTCAACAATCTTTGGAAAACATTTTCTGACGATTGAGGGTCATATTCACAAGGAGCTATCGCCGAATCAACAGCACTTTATCGCAGCCAAAGTTGTGATAAAAATACCTCCCCATTCACAAGCTGGTGTAAACAGCCCTCAGCACCAGTTTATCCACGATAGCAGCCGCAAAAAACATCGCCACAGAGGACCCCCGCTACTATCGCTAATGAGATGCAGAGTGGGCGTTCCCATGCCAAAAGCCGCGACAACACCACACCTCAACATTCTCAACGACCAGCCAGATGTGCGATAAGAACACAAAACAGGCTATAAGCCGCGTTAGCACCAGGAAATCTACACCTGCTCTGACCTGGTGTAAAGTCGGATGGCAGCCTGCACCACAAAAGGGAGCACAGACCAGGGCCACATCGGAAGGGCAACAGATGCCATGGAGCCACTCACCATGCGGCCTGGATACCCAAGAGGGCCACAACACCCACCACCCCAGGACC
Source organism: Triturus cristatus (assembly GCF_964204655.1). Lineage (NCBI taxonomy): Eukaryota > Metazoa > Chordata > Amphibia > Caudata > Salamandridae > Triturus > Triturus cristatus. The sequence goes on from NC_140583.1 coordinate 680,748,117, forward strand.
CCAACCCCCACCTGGAACCACCACAGACGCAGCGCAGACAAAGACAGCGGATCCCCCAGGCAGCTTACCAGCTGCACAGACCCAACATCTGACAATGTCACCGTCCACCACAGGCTGAAAGGGACAACCATCCTACGCATCCTGACCATCATTGCCTAACAGGCCTACAGCACCAACACAGCGGACAACCAACATCCCACCCCACACCAAGCTGCTGGCTTGGCTGCACCTGTTGGCCCCTGGCACCCCCCAACCAACACCCGCCAGAGTCAGAGGGGTCTCACAGCCAGTCACATCCAAGTTCCCCATACCTGTCCTGGGCATCACCATCACCAGGTACCCCAGTCCCCATACGTCCAACACAATGCGCAGGTCACACTGGAGCCCAAGCAAGGAACATACGCCCCAGCAGGATGCATGCACGTGTTGGGGACAACCCACAGCACACATGTCCTACCTGTGCCCCCAGGTGACACAGCACACAATCACCGCAACAGAAAGCACACATCCCACCCCAATGTGCAGGCAACAACAGAACCCCGTGGAACCCCCAAGAATGTCGCCTTCAAACACACAGCCAGTGTGCATGATTCCTTCATCCTCTGACCGTCCATCATCAACCAGCGTATCCAGAATGGCAACAAGGGAAATGCACAGCCACTTGGCAAGTTCCAAATGAACACCCCACTCACCTCAAATCCACAACCATGCAAATCACAACTCTGGCAATGCACACGTCACAAAATCACAACCAACATGCACAACAACATGCCCACCCACCAGACACGCATTACAACTAACAATGGTTACCTGGCCAAGCCGTGAACATGAGCCATCAACGGCATGGCACCTCAGCCACACAACAGCCGAATGTGGGGAGAGGTGGCAACCCGGCATGTGTGGTAGGATGCAGTAGTACCATGATTGGGAAAGTACACAATGCCAAGAGTGGCAGAGATATGATGGACAGACTGCAGTATGCAGCCCACACCCACATCCATGGCGACATACACCTCTTTCAGACTATGAAACACAAAAGTTTATGAGAAGATGCTTGCAATAAGTTTGACCACTTGCAGTGGCTCGGAGTAGCACTCCAACCCACCATTCTTTGGCTCACAGCGCGACCCAGCCATAAGTAAATCAGTCTGCTCCTTACTGGAACCAAGCTGTACCCCTCTGATGAGCCCATAACTACGGCAAAACTGGTCTTGGGTTGCTTGTGTTCTGGTTTCTGGAGGACCTGACTTTGCAGTTAGGGCTGGACTGCTTCCGTGAGGAAGAGGAAGACTGATTGCATATACCTGGGTCCAAACTGAGGAGGTATGGTGAGCAAAAGAACAATGGGTTGGGATGCTACCCCGAGGGATTGCCAGTGGTTAAACAAATTGCAAGCATTCCTCTCATCACCTTTTGTGTGTTCCACATTTCACACTAGCCATTCTGGCTTAATAATCTTCAGTACTATTCGTAACATCATCTGTACCCCATACTATGTATTGCTTGGAACATTGGTTTTAATCAAACTAATGTATATTTATCAATATTTGGGTATAAAATGTGTTGAATCATCTGAAGCCACCCAGACCTTGAAATTCTGCCTTTGAAGGTCCCATTTTTAAAACAGCTCAACATATCTTGAATCATCAGAACCTACTAGAGGAAGATATTGGTCCGGATTTATTTTTTTGTCTTATTTTATATGTATACCTCACAAGAAACTTCACCAAGTAAAATCAACAAAAAATAGTATACAGTTATAAATGTTCCTAGTAAAAGATCAATGTCATTCGTCTCAAGGCTCCTGATAGCAAAACATCCTGATTATCATCACGCAAACTGTCAATTGTTGGAAATCACCATCTTTTGTGTGGTATTTCTCCAAATGTGTGTCTTCTTTTGCTGAACCCTCTTTTGTGGGCCATAGGACTTTATTGCACACTTTATTGCTCTTAACTAGTGGTAAAGCGCTTGTGCTCTTCATTTTAGACATGATAAACTTGGCATATACCTAATTGGCAAATTTAATTTACTTATAAGTCCCTAGTATACCTATGACCTGTAAATTAAATGCTTCGAGTGGGCTGCTGCACTCATTGTGCTACCCACTAAAGGTTGGAATGTAATACATGTTTCATGGCTGCTGCTGCAGCCTAAGTGGAAGTTTAAAACTCCTATATTTTGCCAGGTGGAAATCTTCCTTTTTAAAACTTATATGAAGGGCTCCCGTTTTTATGGTATTTTATTTTTACATTTCCAACTATATTTATCCATATTTATTTTATGTCCATCCATAATGGTATTTATCCACATTTAGTTTGCGTTTTGAGAATAAATTGAATCGTAAAATGGTATATTTTCACATTTATTAAACTCTTGGATGTGCACTCATATATAGATGCCTGTCACATTTTAGCAAATGAAGCCAACACATATTACAACACACTACACTCACAGGTACATATTAGCGGTATACTGCAAATAAACATTAACATATGCCTGTATTTAAGAAAATCTCATCCTCTTTTTAACTGTTCATGCTGTCTATCTGTTCAGCTGTTTCCTGGAGTTCATGAAAGACAACATGGAGAGTCTCTCACAAGAAGCACCATTATCGGTATTTTTCCACTTTCAAAAAATAAATACAGACAGGAAACACATTGCTTTCTGTCTGTATTTATCTGTAAAAATCAGTACAAACAAAAACCTGTGAGCCTTACTTATAAGTCTGCCCTAAGTTGGCCCCTAAAGGCTCATAAGGCAGCGTGCATGGTACATAAAAAGTAGGACATGTATTTTGGAAGTTGTACATGTCATGACAGTGAAAAACCTCCAAAGTCTTTTGTCACTGTAGCAAGGCTGGCTCTCTTGTAAGAAAACACTCAGCTACATTACAACATCTTGTAATCCTTAGTTCAATGTGAGAGCAGTTAGAAAAATAATTCAAGGACTATAGGCCTCATTTAGATTCCAGACGAATCGAGTCCCACTTTGGCTTTTTCGGCGGTCTTCCTACCTGCAAGCCTTGGCGGTCCAACGTCCAACAAAGATGTTAGCAGGTCCATAGACTAAAGACCACGCAGTTCCGCCGTGCCTCCAGGAAATCTCGACTGCGTCGGCGGTGGGATAGGTATAAATGGCCGTAGGAGGGAGGACCATCATTTTCCCCATTGGCCCAATCACAATGTGCTTTCCCACTGAACATGACTCTGGTGGTGAAACCTCCACACTTAAGTTGGCAAAATGGAAGTTATATAATGCAGAAATTCACCTTTTCTTACTTACACAAGTCCTGCCACTACTCCTTGATGACGAACAAAACCAAAACCATTATGGTCGCAATAGAAGGTAAGCTCCACTTTTAACTCCTTTCTATTGACTTGTCTGTTAACATATGCATAGGACTCGTGCATTTATAAATCTCTCTTACAAGCAATAGCATATCAATGTGCAAAGCATATGTCTGTAATGTGGACATTAAAGAAACTTAAAGAAACACACCTGTATGATCGCACTGTATGTATCCAAATAAAATGTTTAACTCCAATTAGTTGGTGCAAGTGGGCATTACAATGATGAATGCCTTCACCTGAAATCAAATGATCATCACATACTATATTAATCAGTGTATGCACTTAACAAAGTATACATTTAAAGAAATCAGTTGTATTACCTGCCACCATGGTGAAGAAAAATAAGTACTTCAAATTTTTCTCTGAAACATTGCTAGGAATCAAACAATTGTTAAGGAAAATGAATGCCCTAACTAATTCGGTCAAATCAAAAGTATATATTTATTCAGCAAAATGGCAGTCCAGAATGTCCAGAATGTTACAGTGATGTGCAGAGGCACAAAGCTTGCATCCTAAAGCACTGCCAAGGGAAACCTCCTCTGCAAGGGGCATCTAGTGAGCAGAGCAGGTACCTCATAGATCTTACATGGGAGGGGGGTTTGGGTTTGGGAGGGATGGGTTTGGGTTTGGGAGGGATGGGTTTGGGTTTGGGAGGGATGTCCTTGGGTTTGGGAGGGGTGCCCTTGGGTTTGGGAGGGGTGCCCTTTGGTTTGGGGGTGATTTCGGGAGGGGTACTCTTGCATTTGGAAGGGTGGTTTGGTATGTGGAAGTAGGGTGTGGTGCATGTGTGGTGGTGGCTGTGGTGTTTGTGGTTGAGCTGGTGGTGGTGCATGTGGGTGTTGTGGTGGATGTGGTGTCTATGGTTGTGCTAGAGGTTGGGGTGGTGCATGTGGGTGTGGTGGTGGCTGTGGTGTCTATGGTTGTGCTCTTGGTGGGGGTAGTGAATGTGGATAGGGTGGTGGATGCGGTGTCTGTGGTTGTGCTGGTGGTGTGGTGGTGTATTTGTGTGTGGTGGTGGCTGCAGTAGCTGTGGCTGTGCTAATGGTGGGGTTTGTGCATGCTGGTGTGGTGGTGGGTATGATGTCTGTATGTTTGGATTTGTGTCTGTATTTTTTGTGGTGTTTGTGTTTCTATGTGAGTGTGCTGCATGTGTCTGTCTGAGTAGGTGCATGCAAAGGTGGGAGTACACTTGGGACAGGTCTGGGGATAGGGAATATGGATGGGGACAGGTGGAAGCGCACAAGGTTGGGATGGTTGGGAGGCTGTGGTCAGGGAGCCAGTTAGACCTTGAAATGACCTCTGTGGGCCAGACATAGCACTGTGAATGTCTTCCGGGTAGGTCACCATTTGTTGCAATTGGCAACCAAGCCCCTGGATGGCATTCAGTAGTGCAGTCATGCCTGCAGAGATGTTTCCAGAGGAGATCAATAGCCACTCAATCAGCACAGCCGGAGGGGCAGGGGGTGAGGTACCTGGAACGAAGGAGACGCCACCCCTTTTAGGGGGGCAGGTTTGTCCAACTGGTGGGGAGTAAGAGGGAGGGTGGAGAGGGTACTCTGGGTGGAGGGACAAGGATGCAGGTGTAACAGGAGCAGTAGGGTCAGCCACCACAAGGAGTGCTTGCTGGAGCAGGCCTCCAAGGAAGATGTTGAGGAGCTGGAGGCCTCTGTTGCACTCCCCTCATCCTCTGTGCCTTGGTGTCGGTGGTGTCTGCACCCAAAACACAGTAGCCAGCTGCTTCCCTACCTACGTTGGCAACTTCTCGTTCGCCCGCCCCGGATGATAATGAAATGGCATATACAACAGATTTATTGAATCTGTGTAAGCAGAGCTGATCATGAACTTTTTTTTTTACCTTTATATTTATTGAGTTTTGTAATATACAGATTGCATTTTTAGAGCGGTTACATTACATAGTCAAAAAATACAGTGATCTCCATTGAAAAAGAAAATGCAATAGGGGGCCAGGGTAAGGAAAACTGAGGAGAGAGGGGGGGAAAGGAGGCAAGGGAATTGAAGAGTGAGGGGGGAAGGAGAATAAGGGGCAACCAGTACCGTTGGCACTCTGTAAGGTCTACATTTCGCTTAGGTGGTAAAGTCTGGATGTAGCACGCCTAACAAATTGAATAAGTTAAGGCATCAGTCAGGGTTAGCGGGACATTCTGGCAAGACATCAATGGGAGAAGGACATGCGAGTGTGGGTGCAGGCTGGAGGAGACTGTCATGATCCAGCAGATTCTCTGGTGACTCATCGTGCAACCGAAGGTAAGTTGTCAAGAGGGCCTAAATATCCCTAGTGCATTCATCAGCTCCCAATACACATCTAGCAGCTTGTGGCAAATTGTTCCATTGTGCAACCAGCTGCTCCTCATTGGAGCCCATCTCCTGCCCCAATGAATCACCAGCCTACGCTTCACCAACAACAGCAGCATTACCATCAGTTTGAAGGCCTCCAAGGGAAATTCCTTAATGTAGGGCAACACGGGGTGTATAATCCTGAGCATTGCCAGTAATGCTATTGACATCCCTGAACACTGCCACCCAGAAGTCCTGGATCTGAGGGCATTCCCACACCAAAACTGATCATGAACTTTGATCACAAAACAGTTCCCAAGTTTTCAGATTTCACATGCTTCAAGGCTTTCAAACTTTGGGTCTATATTAGCATGAGCACATGTATGTAGGCAACATTTTCCCAAAACATTTGGTCACAGTTATGTCATTTCCCATTATAGCTCCTATATCATGTATGATCTTGTCTCTTATCCATTATGTCTCTCCAGGAACTGTTTCACACCTCTAAATGGTTGGCCTTTGCTGTTTAGAATAGTGAATTGATGTCAGCAAATAGGATATCAACCAAAAATACCTTTGCACAGTCTGTTCACTGGGCCCTAAAATCTTTTTCATTCTCAATAAGTAAAATATGAATAAATGTGTGTCAACAAATACGGCAATGTTGTACCAATATTAGGATAAACTGAAAGCAGGATACCTTTGTTTGGGTATTTCACAATGGCAACACTTACTTACAGTCACTAAAGTATATGTCAATTGTCAGAAACTAAAAATGAGTTATGTACTGAAGTAGCTAAGCAATGTATCACATACTATGTGGCTAACTATGCTGTTGAAGACAGTCAGAAACAAATATTTGTGTGGATTGACAAATTATTTCTACAGCATAAGTAAATACATCGACCTTGAAACATTTCTAAGACAGTACAGAGCCAAAAAGTGTTCACATTTGACCCCTAAATATCTCTAGTTATTTAAACTTAGTTGTATTTTGGTGAAATTGTTTCACTAAATATGCTAGCTTTCACTGTAGTCAAAAGTTGAAGAATATCACAGTAATGATTACATACAATGATTCATGTTTAATAATAACTTCAAAGATTGAACTGTAAATCATAATATGCAACATATTACACTTTGATGCATTTCATCATTTGCCCAATGTGTCATGAGTTTGGACTGATTCAGAGTTTTCTTGATGGGACACTCCTACGTATATGTGATGGAATATTCCATCTTCCAAAATCCATTTAAGTTTCCAATTTTTCTCCTTCATTGAGTTTATATCTGGACAGGACAAAGGACATTGAGAAATGGTTGTGGGTACTCTGTCACTAAGGAGTACACATTCCTGCCTGTGTTTCATAAAACAATTGTATGCCCATCACAATTATTTGTCAAAAAACAGACTGGCTTAAACACACATTTGTGAAGATATAAGACATCATGTCAGTCTATTACTTTTAACATGTATGAAACAGTATTTCAGATGCTAAACACAATTTGGATATGATTTGATGCCAAATCGAAGCCATCAATTCTGATATCACTGGTCATTTTGAATCACATGCTCACTATTGTTTGTGTAGAATCCCAACTTACCAATGTGACGTTTGGTACATCCACTGTATAATAAGTGTCTAATATGCTAAGTCACATGTAATAGGGCTGCCATTACATCATCCACAACAGTGAATAAGCATCACACTTGACAAAATAAAGACTATTGGCCTGCTTTTTGCAACTGCTCCTAAAGACATCAAGGAACTTGATGTACACGTGTAGTTTAAGCAGCCATGTGTCTGCTCAGAACAGGGTTTTCCTATATCTTGCGCAATGGGCATTGACCTGTATGGATACATGAAATAAAAGAAAAAACAATGGTTTTGTTACTTTTTGTTTGTCTGTATTGATGTATTTCTACATCTGTCACTGGCATGACTCAGAAGTTAGCATACATGTGCATTTTCACATGCTGACCAAAAACAAATGTCTTAATACACACTTTTGTAGTGACCTGTTGACTACCCTCATACCATGCCATGGCCTAAACACACCAATCCAGGCCTGTGACATCATCTAACCCAGGGGGCTCCTATATATTATGTGATGTGACCTACTTCTGATCAGAGCAAAAGATTGTGAACCACTGACGGCTAAACATAAACACTGATGGCACAGTGAATACTGGCCACTGTGAGTAAGGGGCCTGCAGTTTTACATGACACACTTTGAAATGGGAGTAAATTGAAATGAAGTGTTAGCTGTAGAAGTTAGGTAACTCTCCCTTTCAACTGCTTTCAGTTTAAAAGCATTCAGGGGCATATTTTTATGCAGACCTCAAACTTTAACCTGGCAAGGTTATATGTTTATGAAAGATGTACCTCAATGCTTCAGTTGTTTGTCCCTGTGAATCAGCCCCAACCTGGCACATGATTCTGACTGAGCACTGCTCCTTGTAAGACCTTGTTCTCTGCAGCCTGATGGTCATGATGTCACACAAACTCAGCCTTCTCTCAACTTTTACATGAAAATATGACCGTGTCCCCATCTAATAAAGGGCCTCAAAGCTGTGTGGTACTCTGAAGGGGTATGGGAGCTACTGGTAGCTCCCATACAACTATTCAGAGAGGCCTGATCTAGGCTGAGTGAGTTGTGGGACCATACACATAGCTAACATCATTTTCATTTGGTTTATACAGAAAGCATTTTATATATTCAGTTGTAGAAAGTATATAATGTGTTGTCTAATTTCCATTATGTGAGTTTTCAACGTAGCACATGTAATTCAAACATATACATAGGTGTATCTCTACATACACATCAATTAGAATCCAGGGTTTGGAAACACACAACAAAACTAATATTGTATTTTCAGATTGTAAAGTGTTTAGAAATGCCCTACATTATTGTCCTATGTAAGGAAGAAAATGAAATGACACTTCACATCACTAACTACACTTCACTCAGGAACTCAAAAGGACATTGCAGCCTGTGTTAATGTAAGAATACCAGTTAGACAAATTCTCATATACATTTCAGACATGTACCTGTTGCTCTGGTGAGCCATAGAGCTGGCCATACAGGGAGAGGACCTTGTGTGCCAGCAAGTCCAGTGCCTCTGATGAGAAGGCAGGGGCCCTCTCACTTTTTCGACAAGCCATGGTTGCTCCTAGAGGTTGGTAACAGCAGCAAAAGTAGAGGCGGTCTTGATGGTAGCAATGTTAGGTGGCAAGTGAACTTTTTTTCCAACCGCCGCGTACATGTGTGTGACATAAGCTATTGTCATTGGAAACGGATGGTGACTTTCACAAAGTTAGACTCTGGCTGTGTCCATCATGGAGTATAACGCCCACTACGCGGTCAACTTTAGTTGCGGGCATTTGATTTCAAGTGTCCTATTGAGGAGGTCAGGCCCCCACCATTTAAAAAGTTCAAAATAGTGTGTTTGTGACTGCTAAGTGCATTATCACCACTCAAAATAGGGGCTAGTTTGTTTACATGTTCAAACTTTGATGAACACTTATTCTTTTAAAAATAAACATTTATATGTAATGCGTTACTGGGTTGAAACACGACATTAGGTTGGTGTTGTTTACACCTCTGTTGACAGTATTTTTGAAGGAAAAGTAAAAACGAAATTTAAATAATACATTTCAAATGTAATATTTATACGATCTTTTTTTACATTTAATTTAGGCTATAAATGTAATGTGTGAAAAATAAAAGACAAAAAGCAAATGTTTTATGAAAATATGTGGTGAAACCCTATATATTTTGAAAAACTGCATGACTTTACTGTTAAATATTCTATATGTTGCTGTGGAAAATGTGAAAAATTTTCAAATGTTTTACAAATGCAGACATATGAACCCTGAGAGAGTGAGGAGACGACAGCCTCAGGTGTATTTCCAGTTCTTGCCACTATGGAAGAAAGGGGTATAATCAAGAAGTTCAGATTGAATAGGCAAACTATACTGGATTTATGTCACCAGCTGGAGCCAGATCTTCAGCCTCACAACAGAAACAGCCACATCTGTAACACCAATTGTCAAACTCATGCCAGTAATTCATTTTATGGCCATTGGATTCTTCCAATATACTGTAGCAGTATCTGGTGGAATGTCACAACCAACTTTCAGTGGTGTGCTACAAGAGGTTATATTTTCAATGATGAGACACATCAACAGCTTCATCCAGTTTCTATGGCAGCAGGATTTAGCCAATGTAAAGGAGGACTTTTACAGATTGGGTCAGCTACCACAAATAAAGTTGGAGCAATTGATGGCACACATATTGCATTATTGCAAGCACATGCGGGCAGGTCTATCGAAACCAGAAACACTTCCATTCAATCAACGTGCAAGTTATCTGCTTATCGTTTTTTTACATCACAAAAACACGTCTTTACGTGTTTGCGTGGCTCTGCCCATGATTCTTTTGCGCTACAGTACAGCTCAAACCCCTGCAAATGTCACAACTTGGACCTGAGAGGGCCTGCTTATTGGTCAGTACAAACTTTTATAATATTGTTTGGGGAATTTCTAGTTGAATAATTTGCAATTGTGTTAAATTTTTTGGCACTTTTTTGTCTTCCATCTAGAAGACTCAGCTTATTCCAACTGACCATGGTTTCTGGCACCGCTGAGGAATCCTACAATGCGATACCAAAGGGGATGATGGACGGAGCGTTTGAGCAAATCAAACACTCACCCCCAGTCAACTGATATGGGTTTAATCCATCATCATTCTTTAGGTCACTCCACCACCCCAGTTCAGACATGGCCATATGCAAATCAGTTTGACCCTGTGCCTCATGGGAACAGTCCAGCCCGAACTGCCAAGGCTGGACTGTTCCCATGAGGCACAGGGTCAGACTGATTTGCATATGGCCATGTCTGAACTGGGGTGGTGGAGTGAGCTAAACAATGATGATGGATTAAACCCAGATCAGTTGACTGGGGGTGAGTGTTTGATTTGCTCAAGCGCTCCGTCCATCATCCCCTTTGGTATCGCTTTGTTTGCCCTAAGTTTGCAGGGTATGCCCAGACGTGGGTCCCTTGCTCACTTTGCTACTGGATTCAAGATAGCCTGGCTGATGAGGGTTATGAACCCGAAGCCGGTCCCAGGATGTTTGTTTCCGGTCCAGGGAAGACATTGCTTGGCAGTTCGGGCTGGACTGTTCCCATGAGGCACAGGGTCAGACTGATTTGTATATGGACATGTCTGAACTGGGGTGGTGGAGTGAGCTAAAGAATGATGATGGATTAAACCCAGATCAGTTGACTGGGGGTGAGTGTTTGATTTGCTCAAACGCTCCGTCCATCATCCCCTTTGGTATCGCTTTGTTTGCCCTGAGTTGGCAGGGTATGCCCAGACGTGGGTCCCTTGCTCACTTTGCCACTGGATTCAAGATAGCCTGGCTGATGAAGGTTCTGAACCCGAAACCGGTCCCAGGAAGCTTGTTTCTGGTCCAGGGAAGACATGGCTTGGCAGTTCGGGCTGGACTGTTGCCATGAGGCGCAGGGTCAGACTGATTTGCATATGGCCATGTCTGAACTGGGGTGGTGGAGTGAGCTAAAGAATGATGATGGATTAAACCCAGATCAGTTGACTGGGAGTGAGTGTTTGATTTGCTCAAACGCTCCGTCCATCATCCCCTTTGGTATCGCTTTGTTTGCCCTGAGTTGGCAGGGTATGCCCAGACGTGGGTCCCTTGCTCACTTTGCCACTGGATTCAAGATAGCCTGGCTGATGAGGGTTATGAACCCGAAACCGGTCCCAGGAGGCTTGTTTCTGGTCCAGGGAAGACATGGCTTGGCAGTTCGGGCTGGACTGTTGCCATGAGGCACAGGGTCAGACTGATTTGCATATGGCCATGTCTGAACTGGGGTGGTGGAGTGAGCTAAAGAATGATGATGGATTAAACCCAGATCAGTTGACTTTGGGTGAATGTTTGATTTGCTTAAATGCTCCGTCCATCATCGCTTTGAGTAATCCTACAAAGGCAGGAAAAGTCTGCTTTAATGAGGCCCTTGGTGAACACAGTATCCAGTGGAGCGGGCTTTCAGGCTTCTAGAGGCAAGACTTTGATGTCTGGCCAAAATTGGTGGAGCCCTCCTCTGCTTACCTGATAAGGTGTGCCAAATCACTGTGGCCTGTTGCATGCTCCACAACATCGCCCTGGGATGGAACATGCCTTACATTACAGAGGATGGAGAACTTGAAGAGCCACTGGATGAGGATCCTGAAATGCGGAATGAAGATGATTGTGGCAAAGAGGAAGGAGTTGACTTACGTCAAGATGTCATTGACAATTTCTTCTCATGAGTGTAATTATAGCTTTACATATTATCATGTTCACCATTACACCAACTAATGATGTGATGTTGATAGAAGTATGTGCAGGTAATTTGTAGGGAAGGGCAAGTTCAGGGAAATTCAGTCCAGAGGTGTTTGTTGATCAAAGTTTTGAAGCATTGACTACTGTGTTCAGTTACATTGTTTATCTCCAATTGTTTTGTGAAACTGTGCCCTACAAAAGTTGACTTTGTCATGTGTCTATTACGTTATGTTCGATTGGCAATCTTTTTGTTTTGATCTGTTTTAGGTTCCTTCACCATGTCATCTTCATTTGGCCATTTCATAGTTGTGACATTTGCAAGTATATGGTACTGTTTTGAAGTACAAAGGTAACATGGGTTAATCCTGGGAGAGGTAGATACAGACTGTGGAGGTACCAATCTTGTACCAAGGCAATTTGCACTGTGATTGAATGGAAGATTTGAAGATTACATTGGACCTAAAGCAATATGTTTGCCATCATACACTCAAACTACATGTGGTACTGGAGCCAAATTATGCTAATCTCCCTTCACATTGGCAAAATGTTCATTGTGTGTAAAGCGTATGTAGCTTTTGTGCCTCATCTTTGTAGGACATACGTCTTGTGACACACCACTGAAACTTGGTTGTGACATTCCAAAAAATACTGGAGCAGTGGATTGGAATTATCCTGTGTCTACAAAATGTAGTACTGTCATGTTTTTGTCTATTGGCGTTATTGATGTGGGTTTCCTTAAGTGAGCCAGAAGATCTGGCTCCAGCAGATGACATGAACCAATGCTAATTTGCCTATTCAAACTAAATGGCACTGAGTATTAGTGTCATGCATGGATTGTTCTGTTCGAGAAAATGTTTAAAGGCAATTATTGGTCAAATAGAAAAAACATAGTAGTAGATGATTTCATGGTATATATTTTTGATAATTATTTTTGCGAACTTTAGAAAAACAATACCATTACCTACATGTAAATTATCTATGCTTACACAATACTTTCGACATTTGTCATTGTAAAGTTATGATGGAAGGGAACAAATGCATTTATAGAGATGAAATATACAACAGCAGTCTATGAGTTTTTGAGTTGTGAATTTATTGAATGAAACGTGAAGAAATTAAATAGGGTGAAAATGATCAAGCAAATCAAAAAGTGAAGCAGTCATGATATATGTAACCATAGTTTGAGAGCCAAAATTATTTGAAGTCCTATATCCCACACTCCTGAGGCACAGCCGGGAGCTCTGTTCGTCGCTAATATTTTTAAAACATCGTTTGTTGAACTGTTTTAATTACTCACTGCTGTTCCCTTGATTGTACTCTGTTGGGGCACTGGTTTTCACTCCGTGACACCCGCGCAGCCGAGATAAACGCTGCCGCGGGATTGCAATCTACTCTGCCTCCATCAGCGAGCGAGCCTCTCTTTAGGCCACGCCCACTTTCACGTAGGCCACGCCCCTGCCTACTTAACCGAGCTGACTACGAGCTCAAAACTGATCCCACACTCCTGAGGCACAGCCGGGAGCTCTGTTCGTCGCTAATATTTTTAAAACATCGTTTGTTGAACTGTTTTAATTACTCACTGCTGTTCCCTTGATTGTACTCTGTTGGGGCACTGGTTTTCACTCCGTGACACCCGCGCAGCCGAGTTAAACGCTGCCGCGGGATTGCAATCTACTCTCCCGCCATCAGCGAGCGAGCCTCTCTTTAGGCCACGCCCACTTTCACGTAGGCCACGCCCCTCGCCTACTTAACCGAGCTGACTACGAGCTCAAAACTGATCCCACACTCCTGAGGCACAGCCGGGAGCTCTGTTCGCCGCTAATATTTTTAAAACATCGTTTGTTGAACTGTTTTAATTACTCACTGCTGTTCCCTTGATTGTACTCTGTTGGGGCACTGGTTTTCACTCCGTGACACCCGCGCAGCCGAGATAAACGCTGCCGCGGGATTGCAATCTACTCTGCCGCCATCAGCGAGCGAGCCTCTCTTTAGGCCACACCCACTTTCACGTAGGCCACGCCCCCCGCCTACTTAACTGAGCTGACTACGAGCTCAAAACTGATCCCACACTCCTGAGGCACACCCGGGAGCTCTGTTCGTCGCTAATATTTTTAAAACATCGTTTGTTGAACTGTTTTAATTACTCACTGCTGTTCCCTGCATTGTACTCTGTTGGGGCACTGGTTTTCACTCCGTGACACCCGCGCAGCCGAGATAAACGCTGCCGCGGGATTGCAATCTACTCTGCCGCCATCAGCGAGCGAGCTTCTCTTTAGGCCACGCCCACTTTCACGTAGGCCACGCCCCCGCCTACTTAACCGAGCTGACTACGAGCTCAAAACTGATCCCGCACTCCTGAGGCACAGCCGGGAACTCTGTTCGTCGCTAATATTTTTAAAACATCGTTTGTTGAACTGTTTTAATTACTCACTGCTGTTCCCTTGATTGTACTCTGTTGGGGCACTGGTTTTCACTCCGTGACACCCGCGCAGCCGAGATAAACGCTGCCGCGGGATTGCAATCTACTCTGCCGCCATCAGCGAGCGAGCCTCTCTTTAGGCCACGCCCACTTTCACGAGGCCACGCCCCGAACCCCCCTATAAAAACATGTGCTCTCCACGTACGCGCAGCGGACGGGCGCAGCGTCAGCGCGCCAAAGGCGCGCCTAAGGCAAGCCCGTCTGGCCCCGTCCGGGCCCAGCCGGACCCAGGCCCAGTTACTCTGCCCATTTCTCCCGATGGCCGACTTGTTTACACAAAAGATAGGCTCCAAGCACTCAATCCGTCGAAAAAACTCGAGTGCAACTACATCCATTCGGGAGGAAAACCATTTATCAACTGCGGCCTATGTAATCCGGCCACTACCACCTCAGGAAATCACGGCCTAAAGCTGGGCCTCCTCAACTGTCGGTCCCTCCCTAAACACTCCCATGAAATCAACCTTCTGGTACAGGATCACGAGTTTGACGTCTTGTTCCTAACGCAAACTTGGCTCACTTCCTGGTCGGACTCCGACATCATCAACGCTTTACCTCCGGGCTATCAAATCCAATCCCAAAACAGACTCCTTGGCAGAGGAGGTGGCCTCGCGATAATCTTCAGAGAACAATTCTCATGTAGATCTAGCGATGCCAATATTGACGACTGCGAAAGCTGCCATTTTGCTTTACAAATATCCCCCGTGAACTCCCTTTCGGGGCTGCTGATATACCGACCGCCGGGAACCCCAGGGAAATTTTCTAGCGCTCTCGTCGATACTGTCACCCAGACAGCGACTACTTCTCCCAACTTTCTCATCTTAGGAGAACTTAACCTCCATCTATCAGACTCCAAGGACCTAACCGCGTCCGAACTTCTTCTCGACCTTAGGTCATTTGACATCCGATTAGTCAACTCAGAACCCACCCATGACAAAGGACACCTTCTGGACCCCGTTTTCACCAACATCACGGATCTTACCACCTGCACCCCTCTCCCCCTTCCTTGGACAGATCATTTTTTAATATCTATCTTTTGGCATCTTTTCATCTCACCCACCCAACAGGCCAAAATCCGGGTCACTGACCGTCGCTGGCACAAACTCTCGCCAGACGAATGGGCTTCCATTCTCAGGACTTTTCCTCCCCCCGGTCTCTGACCCAGCCATTGCTGACAATCAGTTCAACTCTTGGCTCACCACATCTTTGGACAAACTCCTCCCTAAAACTACCACCCTTAGGCGAATCAAAAGAGTGAGCCCTGCTCCTTGGTACACTCCTGATCTTAACCTCCTAAGGAAGGAATGTAAAAGAACGGAGCGCTCCTGGAGGAAGGATAAGTCCATAGCCAATAAAGACGTCTTCCGTACCTCCTTAAAAAACTATAAGATCGCTCTTCGTAATACTAAAAGTACATTCTTCCAGGAAAGGATAGAAAACTCCTCCTGCTCTGCCAAGGAAACTTTTATTATTTTAAAAGATTTACTTAAAGTCCCAGACCCTGCACCAAAGAACCTGCCAGACCTCAAGGAAGCTGAAGAGAAATGTCTTAAACTGGCCAAATTCTTTGAGGAGAAGATCCAGAAAATTCTTGTCTCTCTTCCTCCTGTCGACCTCAGTATTTCTGAGGAAGACTGTTTTAACTCAAACCGTACCACTCCCCATCTAAACTCTCTTGGACCAGTCACTATTGAAGAGGTCTCAACCACGCTAGACACTATCAAAAGCGGATCCCCCAGGGACCCGGTCCCCCTACGCATTCTTAAGAAAGTGGCCTCCACCATCGCCCCTCCACTCACTCACCTCATCAACTCCTCACTGCTCCGGGGTAAAGTTCCCCACAGCTGGAAGGCGGCTGTCGTCAAGGCGCTCCTTAAAAAACCTTCTATGGACCCTTCGGATATGACCAACTACAGGCCAATCTCTCTCCTCCCTGGAACCAGTAAAATTGCTGAAAAACTAGTTAATAAAAAGCTCTCGCTGTATCTGGAGACTAACAATCTGCTCAGAAGCTCGCAAACTGGATTCCGCCCAGGGCAGGGCACCGACATCGCCCTACTTGCAGCAGTGGAGGAGGCCAGAGCCCTTGTGGACGCAGGAGGATCAGTGGCAGTGATCCTCCTGGACCTCAGTGCGGCCTTCGACACCGTCAACCATCGGGTCTTAATCCAACGGCTCAAGAACATCGGTGTCGAGGGCACTGCGCTGACTTGGTTCAAATCTTTCCTTGACCACCGCTCCTTTCAGGTCTGGGAGAATGACACCCGCTCCCCCGTAACCCCCCTCCAATGTGGTGTGCCCTAGGGTTCATCTTTAAGCCCGACATTATTTAATGTCTACATGTCCCCATTGGAGGAGGTTGTCACACCGTTCGGAGTAACAATCATCAGCTATGCTGATGACACTCAATTAGTGGTGTCCCTATCTCACCCAAATCAGGAACCTTCGGACCTCTACAATTGTCTTGCAGAAATTCAAGGATGGATGAATATTTCGTCATTGAAACTTAACGGTTCAAAGACAGATATTCTCCTCCTTGGTCAGAAGGGGTTTCCCCTCCTTCAGACCATCTGGCCCCCCTGCTTAGGTGAACCCCCAGTCCCCAAGTCTGAGATCAAGAGCCTGGGAATTTGGCTTGAAAAAGACTTGTCTTTTAAGACCCAAGCCAAAAAAATCGCTGGGATATGCTTCGGGCTTCTTAAATCCATCAGGAAGATTTTGCCCCTACTCCCTCCTGTCTCCCAGAAACTGTTAATCCAAGGCCTTATTCTATCAAGGCTGGATTACAGCAATACCATCTATTTGGGCGCTCCCGAGGCCACCCTTAATAAACTACAAATGATCCAGAACGCCCGGATTCTCACCAATACCCCGGCTAGATCCTCGGCCAAACCAGCCCTGAAACATCTCCACTGGCTCCCAGTGAGAGAGCGAGTTAAGTTTAAAGCTCTCTGCCTGTCACACAAACTCCTACAGGACAAAGGCCCCCCTATCCTAAAAAAATTCATCAGACCCTACAAAGCTTCTAGATCTCTCCGGTCTGACCATGAATACCTTATCACTATCCCCAGAGTGAAGAGAGCACGCACCGGCGGACGGCGCTTCTCTGTTAACACAGCCCGCCTCTGGAACTCCCTCCCCCGTGACCTTAGGACAGAACTAGAATATCTCCGATTCAGGAAACGACTAAAAACTTACCTGTTTTCCTGATTTTCCTCTTTTCCTCTGCGTTCCCCCCCCCCTGTTTTCCGCTGGCTGTCCGGATCTTAGCGCTGGGATACTTACGGGTTACTACGCGCTTTACAAAACCTACTAATAATAATCCAAAATACGACTTCCATCAGAAAGGTAAATGTGTCCAGAAATAGTCCACAGAGTGAATGCTAGTCATACACTGGAGAAAATTAGGTTCGGGTTTTCTTGCTGGTGGCGGCAGAGGTCTTGCCATCCTCACCTCCTGATAATTTGGATGGACGTCCCTTCCTATGGGTGGGGGGGGTCCACAGTTTCGGAGCCTGGGGTGGCTTCAGGTGGTTCTTGTGGTAGCAGAGCCTTCCTTCCTGTGACTGTGGCATATGAAATGGGCTAGATGTTGTAGGACCACGGGAAGGGGAAGATGGTGCTATGAAAGCCCTGCACATATAGGTGTAAATATACTGCAGCACCTCATTCAGGGAGCCCATATTGGAGTTGTGAGCCTCCATCTGACAATTTAACTCCCTCTGCAACTGCTTCATCTCCCAGAGCTCGGTAAGTACCTTGCCCATCATGTCCTGGGACTGATAATAGGCTCCCAAGACTTGGTCAATTGTGATCTTGGTGAGAGTGACCCCAGTGGCCTCACTATTCTGGCCCACATAATCTCTCCCACAAACCCTGACCCCACTACCCTGTGCCCTTGGCCCAGTGTGCCCCATCTGACTGTATCCTGGATGAACTGGAGCTGGTGGTGCTGTGGTTTCAACATTACCCAGGTCTGGGGGGAACAGGATTGGTGTTACAGTGGTAGGAACACAGGAAGTGGAGCCTTCGGTTACCTGAGGTGTTAAAGCGGGAGTGGGAGGTGTTGGTGTGGGCCCAGTGAGACTAACTGGACCAGTCTTCCCATGCTGACCAGATGGACCAGGATCTCCATTGTCATCCACAATGCCAAGAGTGTTGTCCTAACTGAAGGCTTAATGCTGGGCTGGAGCTGGGCTCTCTTCAATTGGCAGATTCCTGGCCATGTGCTCTGGCAGTTGGACCTATTGAGAAATGGAAAACATTTTTATTAGTAAAAGTATGTTATGAATCCAAATCTCTTTAGAGAAACAATGTAGATAGCTAAAAGTACAAAGAGGTAGAGATTATTATGATGTTGGCTTTCAGTAATATTGAACATATGACCCCAATTTCAAACAATACAACTTCGAAAAAACAACAGGTAATACGATGTCCTGAAATGTTTATGAAGTGATTAGGAAGTATACATAACATCTCCCAGCCATTCAGCACAACATAGTGGAGAGGGGAAATGTGTAATTGACAGTTCCAAGGCTTAGCGGACTTTAAAACAGACATTTACGCAACTTGGATGGATGATTGGCATTAGTCATCATGTGAACAATGAGGAGTGAGTGTTTGCAATTACCACTTAATTTCAGCATAGTAATTTTCATACCTTACAATGTTTTGGTCAACACAGTTTGATTTGTGAAATTTATGACATCAATCCAATTGGTTGTGAAGCACAGGACAACATCCAGAAAAGAACATAAATCATTTTCAGAAGAGAGCATTGAATAGGAATTGATCACTGCATGACACTTTGCTATGTGTTGGCATTTGTTAGAAAAGAGAGAATGAACGAAATGACATAGCAATATTCTCTTGACAAAACAGAAACTGGGCATCATGGTAGTTGTAGTCATTCCAAAGACAACTTCCCAACACTTACAAAATGGTTAGTCGAACATACCTCTGGAAATTATGCAGTTGAAATGGGACAAACACTTACAATATGATACACATATCGGTGATGGGTTATTTGGTGTTATAACACTTACACATACCATACCATCATGTGACACATAATGGAGATTGACACCTGTAATCTTGGGAGCAACACAATACATTCACACAAATGATCTAAATTATCTGATACTTTGAGGTTTCTATGTTATGAAAATATGTGCAGAACACATCGGCAACAGCTTAGTTGAGAACAAACATGACATTGAGGTTTAGTGAGACTTTGCAAATTATAACTTACCAGACTCCACCCCACCAGGTATTCCTGTCAAGCCTTCAGGATGTAGAATCTGCAAGACCTTCTCCTCTCAGGGCATGTGCTGTAAGGGGGGCCTGGGAGAACCACCACCAGTCGACTGGGCCTACATGTGCAACTTGGAGGCCAAGAGCACACTCTTTCCCGTAGGTTGTTCCACCTCTTCCTAATTTCCTCCTGTGTCGCAGGTTGTTAGCTACAGCATTCACTCTGTCAGCTATTCTGGCCCACATTTGACTTTTCTGAGATGGACTGTATTTTGGGCTCCAAACAATTGTGGCTCTACTCTTATGATTTCATCCACCATGACTGACAATTCTCCCTCAGTAAAACGAGGATTTTTCGGGGCCTAGAATTTTGAAAAAAATTATGAATAACTCAAAAAATTAACCACAAGGTAGTAAATGAAAGAAGATAAAGGGACAAGAAACAGTGAAAAGAAACAAAATAACCTCACTTAACTGGCAAAAGCTCTGCTAGAAAATGTTATGGTGCATTGGAATGGCAAAGGATTATGGAGTGAAATGCAGTGTTTTATAGTGTGGTATTAAGGTGTTCCATTTGGCCAATGAACATAAGGTGTATTTGATTAGCATCCATCTAATGGCCATAGTGGGGGTGCATTGTTGAGCGTGTGCCGTGATAGACTCCCTCCATCTAGGAATTGCCACTAGGAGACTGCCAGCACAACTGTGAAATCTAAATCTGCTTGGCGAGAACCCGCCACCCAGACGGCGATGGAGTACTATCCGCCAGCATTGTAGTCCACTGCGTCAGCAGCAGTGGGCCATGACTATGGCAGGGAACACTCTGTCGAAGTGGATGGCAAGTGAACCTGCATGCATCTATATAGGGTGGACAAAAGACGGTTGACTTGGCGTAACGTCAAGATCTAAATCAGGCCCTTAATTTAAAATCCAACTTAATGGTAAAGATGGATTATATATTACTATTTTTAAAGTTTTTTCCTGCCTAAACTAAATGTGCCTTTCTGCCAGTGTCCAGTGTCACCTAACTAGTGAATAACTACCCTGTGGTGAGATGTGGATTGCTTGCAGACAGTGGAGAAAATGCTTGGGTGTGGAGAGATGTCCTGGAGCCTAGAGGAGGTCTAGCCTGTCACTCACAGATATCGCTTACACCTAGATCTGCCACCCCCCTCGGCTTCCTAGTCAGCTTGGCTCCAAACCCAGTGTGAGATAGGAGCTGCCCCATTATCATTGCCACATCTCTGAATGGACGCTGGGAACTTTTTATCCAGGGGAAAAAGGCTGTAATGCTGGATTTAGGCAGAAAAGGTCACTGTGGGATAGTTTACATTGAAATACACAGAAAGTTCAGCAAAAGTGGGTAGAGTCACACCTGGCAAATTTTACCGATTGGTTAGCAAATAGCCACGGTTTTTCTTCCCACCTGCTGGCACTGCACATAAAATTGCATCCCCAGTACCACACGCCTGAAGCTATGACGATCAGAAGAAGAGTTGTCCTGCTGTTTGAGTCTTGATGGAATATTGGCCCCGCCAGACTTCAACCCTGAGCCTCAGAAGTGACGCCAAAGGTCAGTTAGCTGGTCTCCTATTTGAGCTACAGGTACACAAAAAACTTCCAGAAGCCTTTTCCAGCAACTTCTCAGCTGAGCACTTTCAACTGGACCTGCCTTGGACTCTGCTGTTGGCCTCGTTGGAGTGAGTCCAAACCCCCAAGTGGTGCCTCCCAAGTCCTAGATCCTTAACTGTTGTAAGAATATACTCCTCCTGTTCAAACTGCAAAATCTAGGACTTAGAAACTTTTGCCAACTTTTCCTCCAAACAACCGGTGGGATACCAGGACCACTTCCGAACTGAAGACTTTGATGTCAAATCGCCGGTCAGACGCAACTTGCTGTTTTGCTCTGCTGAAGGAGATCAAACTTACAGAAAACATATGAAGTCCAAAGGTAAACGTTTCCCCGGGACGAACCTGGTCCCAGTATCCAATACATGCGTCATAGTGGTTGGCCTTCATTTGTTTCTTTGACCTTGTCTTGCATAGCCAGATAATCGTGGTTGCTGCTTTGTGCTTTTTGGTGCTATTTTTAATTCAGACTTTAAAAATGCATACCTCCTTTCTGCTTATTGGATTTTTGTTGTTTTGGTGTCATTTCATTCATTTAAATTTCAAAATTGGTTTGCAACTTTTTTTGTGTTGTGTTTTTAACTTTATTACTGTTTGAGTACTGCTTTAATACTGTACACATTGCTTCTAAGTTAAGCCTGGCTGCTTTTGTGCCAAGTTACCATTAAGCTCAGGTTGACTTTTGTGATTCACCCTGACTAGAAATGTGATTATTTTTTTCAGTGGGTTTCGCACCCCCTTCAACAAATGATTCAATTTCTAACACCATACTTTTGAGCAGATATCTTCCTAATATTACCTTTCTCCAAAACGAAGACCATGGACAATGAAATATCACATGGAACAAAGTTCAAAGACCATACCTCCCTCTTTTTGGTGGCACAATTTCCATATATAGAGAGATTTTATAAAAGCCTGCCCTCAGTTTTAGGAAACATTTTCACGATTCGTTGTTAGGGGAACGTACCAAACATGATTGAAGGCCCTCTATTTCTTCCACTGGTACATAAAGCAGCATTGATGGGAGATGATCTAGATTAACCTCTATTTGTTTCTTTCCTTAAACACAAAAACACAATGGACCTTTTACTCAAACGTCAAAAAGTCTGTAAAGAATAGTTCTCCTAAAAACTTGTGACAAGAAACAAAAGACCCACATCTTTCCAAAGGGCCCGTGCCCTTTGCCCCTAGTCAAAGCTCCCTACTGGTCCGTAGCTTTGGACACTGTGAGTCATGTGATCCTTTGAGACCGTTTTGCCAATATACAGTTACATGGCTCTTCAATACAGCTCCTCCAATCTATCTTTATGAATAGAGAGCAGTCGGTCTCCCTTGGGGAATTCAGATCAAACCCCTTCTCACTGCCTTGCGGGGTTCTCTAAAGGTTGTCATTGAGCCCCACACTTTTTAATGTTTATGTGGCCTTGTTAGCCAAATTGATTCAATCTTTTGGTTTTTCAACAATTTTGTATGCTGATTACACTTAGATTAGTGTGTTAATTTCTAGCAATGTGGAAGAAGTCGCCCACCAACAGTTGCATGGGTGAGGTCATCAAATGGCTGAATCTAATAGTTTGAAGCTGAACTTGGAGAACATTTTTGGTAATGACCTCTCTTTTTGGAACCTCTTTTTGGTGGCCCCAGTCTCTTGGCCCTTGTCCCACTCCTGTCTTGAAACGTAAGATCCTGGGAGTGATCTTTTATTATATTTCATGTAGGTACCCCGATATAGGTCTAGGTATCATCATAACCCTTCACCTACATTCTCTACTATACTTCATACATAACGGATTTGGAGGACTGACCTTTTACCCAGTTACAATACTACACATAAATATGTAGGGTTTTTCCCTGGACACTGGCCTCATAAATTATGCATGAGGATTCTTAGTTTCTTGAAATCACAGCAGGACCATCATTTCCTGCATAATAACTGTATAAAAGTTAATTCCTGACGTCATCCTAAGTCCGACACTGGCACAGCAAGGTAGAACCCCTGGGGAAGCCTTATGGTATATAAACACCACATCTTGCTGAGAGAGGAGAGGAGATCACGTTTTCCTTGCCGACACACTGACGCGAGACTCTGAGGTTCCTGCATGCAGATACTCCAGCTCGCAGTGGTCTGATATCCCTCGCGGGGTATTCAGCTCAAGACCAGAACGGGGTCCCGCAGTCTCACATCAGGTAATGGGGTTGGCTTTATCCTAGAGGGATTCTTGGCTTTATATCTAGTCACATGCTAGGTACACTTAGGTACATCTAGTTAGGGAGCATCGTAGGAGTGCGCATTTTATTGCCATGTATTTGATATACTCGCCTATATTTATGATCTTAGTGCTGCTATTCATTTATATATGCTACTGTCTACTGGTGATTTCAGTGCACTTATTTTACGCTAGATTAACGACTGTTAAATAAATACTTATTGAAAACGTCCCAACCGTTTATTCTGTGTATCTCTCTGAGAACAAGTGAGCACGAGTGACTGAGCGAAAAGTAAATTACCGATTCCACGGTCCTGAGGGATCAGGGTTGTCATGTTCGATAGTTGCCAAGAACTATTCTTCCCTTGGTAAGAGGAGGTTATAGTGGCATCGTGAGCTATCTCGTACAAAGGCCAACATACCCGGCGTGTGTGTCTGGAATCAGTCTGGACCCCAGTGCCGTGGTGTATGTTGGCTAAACGTGTAGATCCTATATAGGTCGTATGGGAACTACACGACATGGCACCCAACATTGGTATTGGCAATTTTTTAACAGTCAAATCTGAGTAGCTCAGTCGTGCTATTCTCAGAGACCCCTACTCACATCTTCCCCAGAGACATCTGGAGTGGGAGGGAACAAATCCCCCACAGTTGAGTGGGAAAATTCCTAGGTATTGGCTGTTGCTTTAACTAAGCTTGAAGGATACAGTGTTCCTAATTGTGCATAACACCTTATCTCAGTTCCCTTGAAACGCTCTCCTTTCTAAAGATTCTCACTGAACAGAGAGACGTAGATGAAGGAAATGCACTAAACTTTCAGCTGAAGAAGATGATGCAGATGCAATATATATTGCAGATAATGTTAGAAATGCTGTCACCCTAAAATTAGTAGCATATGGTGTTACAATTAGGGGTGGGCAAGTGACTTTCATGATTGAAGCACACAAATCAAAGAGAACAGAGGTATTCTATTCATGGATTAAATTCCATGAGGCGAATGCACAAACTAGAACATTTCACTACTATCTAGATGATGATGTACCAAATGGATATAGTCCATATGAGGACATCGAAATTCCACTCATTTACGAGGAACACCTCTACCGGTTTAAAGGCACCCTCCCCCACACAAGAAATAGAGTGAGACTCGGTCCGCTCGGAAGAGACGGAGCAACATGGCCAGTTTTCCTCAGCATACACCCCACATCCTGACATTGACACTATGCCAGAAGGACACTTACTGGTACATAACAAAAAGAATAATAAGACTTTACCGAAACATGACACAGTTTGTGTTGAGAACAATCACACTTCAGCCCACCCAGGATACACAACCAGGACTAGTCTAAGTTTCTACAACAAAATTCACACCACAGACACTGCACACAGTAATGGGAAAATACCCACAAAACGTGAACAAATGCCCTTCTGGATAGCACAGAAAATTACACAACTGGAGGCAGTGTTTCAACAAACTGTACCAAAGGAAAAGCATTGAATGCTTACTATTTGCTTGCCAATGGGAATAGCTCCCTCTATAGAGGATTGTACCTCTTGGGGCACAGTCTTCACTGCAATATATATCAGGACTCATTGTATCCCTTCTTTAGCGGTAATACCAGATGTATTAAGACAAATACAGAACGAGTTTGGAGCAGAGCCTACTCTAAACTTGGGGATGAAGTTGTTAAATAACTTTGCCCAGGTATCTGCGATAATATTGGCAATTATTAAAGGAGAAGCAGCATCAATGGCAATACGCCAATGCCTAAGAGAGTTCACTCCATTACAACAGGAGACAGAACTACCTAAAATAATTGAAACTGCTCATGCAGAGTTAGGTAGAGTCTGGAAGCTAGACCTGTAAAGACCCAACTAATGGGGAGTTCAGATAAAGAAAAAGCAAAGCAAACACCAGTTTCTTCAAAGAAGAAATGGGACAATAATAAACAACAAAAAAACAGATCTCACTCCAGGGGAAGGTCTCCTCAGCAGGAGCCCCCAGAAAGGAGATATCATCTTAGAAATAGAGATAACCTGTCTTGCCAGGTATCAGGATATTGATACTTGTTCCTCTTGTCCCTGTCAGGGTTCATCAAAAAACTGTGAGAGGGAAGGATGGTCAGATCAAAGACAAGAAGAGCATACAAAGTCCAGAGACAAACAACGCACTTCAGACTACGCTTCTCTTCTGGGAGAACCTAACTTCTGGCCATGCCATCCTATTTGTGGATCGAGATTGGCTGCCTACTATTGTTATGGAATGCACAAAGGGGGAAACTGTAATTTTTCCAGCTTTCTCTGACCTAGTCCCCGCACACCTTAGACATACATATGCGCAGGAGTGGGCGGTAGCCCTTGCTCCAGCATTATAGCGCAACCACGTAGGGTGGGATGAAGAGTCAGCCCACCACGTTATTCCAATAAAAACAAACCCAACTCCACAAAGACAGAATCCCATAAAACAGGAAACTAAAAAACAGGTCAGAGAGATCTTAGATCAACTTGAATACCAAGGTGTAATTGAACCATGCACCTCATCAGTGAATAATCCTTTGTTTACCGTAATGAAACCCGACAATTCATATTGTCTAGTTTTAGACTACAGACACTTAAAACTCATGCATTCAGAATGCACATAGTACCACATTAATGAATAACATTGTGCGGAAAAAGCACAAAACAACACTAGATATCTTGAATGGGTTTTTCAGCCAAAACTTCGGGGCAGATTTACATTCCCTGGCGCATCCCTGCAAATCAGCAGGGATGCGCCAGGGAAGATGCGTCATGCAAGTTTGCCCTTGCGCCACCACAGATGCGCTGCATTTACAATGCGGTGCATCGTGGCGCAAGGACAAGCAGATGCGTGATGCATCTGCTGGCGTAAGGTTGGCGCAGTGCTGAAGTTGTGTCGCAAGCGCGACGCAACTCCAGCACTGTTCCAACCTGGCCTATCCCTAACATGGTGCGTCAGGCCTTACGCCTGCTTGAAGCAGGCGTAAGGATTTGACGGACCAGCATCGGAAAAGTGGCTGCGTGAAATCTTGTAGATTTCACTGCGTCACTTTCCCGAGGCTTTTTTAGACGTAACGCCCACCCTGCATACGTTAAACCTGACGTGGGTCTAATGAGGCGCAGGGCTTTACAACGTGACGCATCTCCCTAGATGCGTCACGTTGTAAATCTGTCACAGCATGACGCTAGCTTTGCGCCGCCGCTGCGTCACAAAAGTGACGCATCGGTGGCGCAAAAGTGGCGCACGGGGCTTGTAAATCTGCCCCGTAGCGTCTGAAAACAGATATTTGACAGCATTCTCAGCGCTAGGGTCCTAGGGTCAATTTTGTTGAGCCCCCAAGGGTATTAAAAATAGCCCGGGGTTATTCTCAATGAGGGTAACAGAGTTACTACAGAATTTGGATGAACAAGCATTATCCTATGTAGACGATATTTATCTGACGAATGATGACTTAGAGGAACACTTTACCAGGGTAAGCCCCATTATTTTGGGTTTTGCCTCCTAGGGCTACAAATTTGACTTTAAAAAATCAAAGATAGCCCCCCTCAATGTCCTATTTTTGGGATATGAGCTTTCAAGTGAAGGCAAAAGCCTGGCAGACCACTTTTTGGAAAAGCGTGCACTGCAGCAACCTCCAAAATCATAAAAAAGTTTACAGTCCATTCTGGGATTTTTGAATTTTGGCAGTACATACATTTTGAATTACGCAGAGAGAGTAAAACCTTTCTTCGAGCTAATAAGACCTGATTTTTCAGTTAGAAATTGGACACAGGAACACACAAATATCCTTTGTTCCCTACAAGCTGAAATGATTTCATCAAAACACTTACAGACATGGGTAAACGTACACAACCGGGTGATCCGCGTAGTCACAGGTCAATCTGGGTACACTTATTAACATTTAATGAAGGTGAAACACTACCAATGGCATATAAATCGCATCTGTACATCAACACAGAAATGCGTACGGACTGCTGTAGTGAAAGAAAGAGTACTGGCTCAGGGGAAGTTAATAATTGTCTTTACCCCGGGACCGCCCTTAGAGTCTGCCACAAAAGCAAGTGTCCCAAATGCGAATGCCTTACATCCAAAATGGATACAATGGGCTTATTCTTTCACTGCAACAGATGTAGAATACAGATATGACCCTAGCTTAAAAACACAAGCATTCCTGCAATATGAACAAGAATATCCTCTACCAAATGAAATGATGCCTCTGGATCGATATGAATACATTATTTATACTGACGGATCTGCTCAACCAGCCATAGGGAGTAAGCAACAATACAGTGCAGCATGCGCTATTGTAAAAGGTAGGATGCAGGATGACAAATTTCGTCCGAGCTGTACAAAAACACAGTCTCTCGGAGACTGCACAGCTCAGTTGACAGAATTAAAAGCACTGTTACTCGCACAGATAAATACGGATACAAAATTCCCCACACTGATCGTGTGTAATTCCTTTTACTGTGTCCAGTCGTACATCGTGGCATAATTAAACATAGAAAACTATAGGAACAGGTAGCAGAGTTGAAGAACAAACTACCAAGAGTTCATGTGATACACACGCTGAGTCATCAACATGATGGCATTCACGTCGAAGGGAATTCATTGGCTGATGAAGCCGCAAAGGGGGCAGTATGCATGCGTCTGTAGCTGCTATCGCCCATTCAAAAATGAGGGTAGACAGTAGCTACACGCAACACGCAACAACAGCACAGCACTACCAAAGGTTTTCCACTAAAGTACTCCTACAAGTTAGATGCAAACAACGTTCCATTTGCTCTGATTCCTGGAGTGGGAGATAGACTAATACCAAACATGGATCGCAGGTTTGGTTTAATATTGGCAGCTCACGAGCGTCTGGGTTCTGCACACACAGGAATTATGGTGACAGTTTTTTTACTGAAACAACGCTATTGGTGGCCAGGATTAACAAAGCAGACCAAAGACTTTGTCTTAAAATGCGATATCTGTCAACAGGTAAAAGAGTCCACCGTAGCACATCCAGCGCAGACACCATTATTAATATCAGACAGACAATCTCATGGTTGCAGTGGACTCTTGTTCGAGATTCTTATGGGTATGGCCTCAGCGCTCGGCTGATGCCCGAACTGTTATAAAAGATTTGCGAGTCTTCATAGGGACATACACAGTTGGCAGATTACATTCTAACTGTGGCTCCGTGTTCAGCTCCAGGGCTTACAAGGAAGCCATGGGAAGTTTGGGGGAAGCATTGCGGTACTCCTATCCATACCATCCAGAGGGATATTCGGTTGTGGAGAGGAAAAACCAGGACTTGAAGCAATGAGCAACAGCTAGGGTACTAGGCTCGGGCGGTAGTTGGGTCAATCACCTATATGGGGTCCAGCGGGCCCTTAATGACCTGCCAAGAAGCTCTCTGGGAGGTGAAACTCCTTACGAGGTCCTGTTTGGGACAAGAATGTGGATACCTGATACCTATTGTGAAGGCACAGTGGCGGATGGGAAACCGTTTGACGTCAATAAACGTTTGGCTGTTTTACAGGATCTGAATGATTCCAGAGCCTCCTTAAGTAACGGCGAGACAAGGAAAAGCACCACTGGGGAAGTCAAGTCAGCCATGATAAGAACTGCCTGGATCCCTAAAGTTGGGGACCTGGTCAGAAAAAAGATTGTGGACAACAAAGAATTCGGGCCATCTTATTGAAAGCCTGTACCTGTCCTGGCAATTGAAGGATCAAGAACTGTACTTCTACTGCCTCTTGCCGGAAAAGAAAAGAGATTTGTCTCAATCGATTTGATCAAAGCACACTATGGGGCCTCGTGGGCTCCTGAGTAGCCGACGTCCTCCTCTTGCTACAATACAGGAAGTACAAAGAGAAAGACTCATAACATTTGAAGAATCACCCTTACAAAGCAACGGAATCAATAAAAATGCAATGGAACTAGATCCCCTTGACACAAACTCTCAAAATCAAAGTGAAAGACAAATTTCAATTCAACCTAATAAGGATGTCTATGTCAACATGCCTCATGAAGAATATTCCACAAGTTCAACAAAACCTGGTGAGCTACCAAAGATAGTTCAGACTGCATCTGGCTATTTCATTGACTTCGATACCTTTTCATTAGATCCAAGTGAACCTGAAACAACGGCAGCCCAAATTTATCACAAACAACAGATCAAAGACTGGTTTAACTTTCTTAGGAAAACTTATTTAGTATCACCTTAGCTAGAACTTTGGATAATAACTGGTATTATAATTTTTCTTTTCTGGTTAGGATTAGTAATAACTTTCCACTTGCTAATCAATGGAACTTATCTTCAACAGAACTCTGCAACGCCAAAAGTAAACTTAATTTTAAAACCTCATGTTTCATCTCATCGTGAACAAAGAGACTTGTCCTTCGTGAACATTTCAGCAGTTCCTATACCAGATGGTATCGTGTGGGACAAAGTAAATTTTGATATATTTGGACCGACGGAGCTTTTAAAAATGCCACATTTATTTAAAATTGTATTGAACGATATCATTACCTCCAGTACATTTTCTGATGATTTGGATATTGAAGCTGTTAATAACTTATTGTCTGATTTAGACCAATCTGCCGCATTTTCCTAGCAATGAAATGTCAGAGGATGGATCAAATTTTGACAAAATGTATTGTTACCAACATTATGGTCATCATTTCTTGCATAAATCTAGCAAACCCAAAAATGTGTTCACATAAAACCAGTGGAAACATTGCCCTACACCACAGAAGAGTAGTTCAAAAACATTTACAGAGAAATTCTCCTATTTTTCAGGATTTAACATTTCTGACCCAAACTCGTACTACTATAAGGTTGCACCAATATCTGCACAGAAAAATAGGTTAACTAACACCAAACAGATTTAATCTGCTTCCTTTATCACTTATGGATGGACACTGTAGACTTGAAATCAATCTGGGGTTCTAGGTACTGGCAAGTCCAGGGAACAGAAGCAATATTTAGAGCATGCCTCATTCCACAGCAGATGATTTTTCGGAATGACACTGTGCAACAGACTTCTTGTCGTGGATTAGCCAAGAATATGGACTTGAACACACCTCAAATTCCAACAACTCTAAACACCGAGGGGAATTTTACATCAGAAAGAGGGACTAAGTTGGATAACATATTACAATACAAAAGATCAGACCCTAATTGGAAGGGATGGTTGGTTAGGCCTACTGACACAAACAGATGTCAGGAAAGATTCAGGGGTACCACCGAAGGGAGTTACTTGATGCTGAACAATCAAGGTTGTTGTGGGATGCTTCTGTGCATCACATATCCAGTCACTGTGAGCTCCAGGGTTAATTGCTGTATGCAATTATTGTTTCCACCAACACATACAGTCAGGGAGGTGCCATTATGGCAATCGCTAAATGTTTTCTTTAAACAGTGTGATACTCTGAGCAGAATGAAAGCAATGCTTTTACAATGAACTGTGCCCTTAACCTCCGTCGGGGAGACTTTTGATCTCCAGATCGCAAGGTCCTCGGCTGAGATACAGGCACTTATACGTACAAACTGCCCTTTCCATTTCACAGAAATGGTAAGTCGTATTTTTGACATGTCTGATACGACGGGTATTGTACACCTATTTAAGACCAAAGGTTCCGGACTGTTAAGCACCTTTCAGACGGTCCTCGGAGTCATACTAAACTTTATACACTCCGTCTTTGGAAGCATTTTTGGAGGGCTTCCTCTGATCCTGTTTCTAATAGCAGGAATCCAGATTGTTACCTTTCTGCTGTGCAATGGACGTCCCAGCTACCAATGAAGTAGCAGCAGCTCTCCTGGAGCGCAAATACTGTGATTGCATGGTTCAACGTCTGGGCACACCTCGCCTACGGGAACTGAGCGCCTCTTGGTTTCTGTCATTTAGACCAGTCTGGATAGACTGTGTCTTACCTGTTCTCCGATGCCTGTTCTGTGGCGAAGAATGCATGTTGGACCTCTATCTGATTATTCTTCCATCGGTTGTGCTACCGGACGTTGATGCTTTACTGCACTCAATAACGGGCTATGTTCTGCAGTGTACTCAGCATATTTCTATCTTGTTGGCAGCGTTTTTAGAGCCACCACAGGTAGTTTCTGCTCCTGTTGGTATGGATACCGGCTCCTCCGCCAACACTCAGGCCTTGGACAGGTGTATACCAATTTCATCATGTTGAGTGGGAAAGCACAGGCACTTTACCACTGGTTAGTAGGTTTAAAGTACACATGGTTCTAATACCAGCAACCATACAGGGTCTGGCAAAAGGTGGAAAATACGGAGTAATCCTGCAGAAAAGGCAGATTTCTGTAAGGATTCACTCCAAATTTGCACGAACTTAGAACTGTACTCAAAAAGTGAGCTTTTTGTTATGTAGTGTAAATCTATTCAGCCAATTTTGAGAAATTAGCATTTGAATAGGGCCTCGGTTTGGGCATGAAGGGATTAACACTAGGAAAACTTTCGAGATATCTGGATGTTATGTCGTGTTGCACTGCCATTGTCAGGAACCCTGGTAGGTACTTTTGGCAGGGTAGAAGAAGTAAACAGAATATTGGGTACAGAGCCACGCAAGATCACACAGAGCATTGGAGTCAAAAAGAGAGTTGAAGGGGAAGCTGTGCACAAGGGAACAAGATGGTCAAAGCTCAGAAACGACAGGCACTCAAGAGGCAATTTGGGGCTCAAACTAACACCCAGAACGGACTTGCAAGACATATGTATGACAAAATTATCAAAGAAGGGAATGTGCGGTAAAGCACTCAGGACCTCCACCCGGTACGACTGAAGCTCAGTAAGTTCCTCACCCAAAATTGCTGTTACAGATACAAATACCCACATATAGGATATACATACAAAGGCTAGGTCTGTAGAGCTGATACCTGTGCTGATGTTCTAAAAATAGCTCAAAGACAGTACTCACAGTTGACAAGAAACACCACCTAGGTAGTCAGCTGTGCCCATGGATCCTGGTCATCAAACAAGAACACGCAAGGCGGTGATAGCAAGGGCATAAAAACTAAATACACAGCCACAATACCCAAGGAGGTAGCAAGGAGAAGTGCTTAACAGGAAAGTTGGGAAAACAAAGGGCACACATGCTGAATTCCTTCCCCCATCCTTGGTCTACATGGGTGGAGACAAAGCAGTGAGCAGGGAATTCTAGGTAATGTAGTTTTCAGCAAGAGCAGACTGGTTTCCACAAAACCCGGCCTGGATCAGGAATAGATTGGAATTTCTGAAGTGTCCAAGAGCCAGGAATAAATATATGCATACAATGGATGGCCCGGAAGCTTATTAAAACACTAGAAAGTCCAGCAATTTGGCCCCCTGGCGGTGGGAACAAGAGCACATGGAGCAAATTGTGACACCCATGATAGGGTTCTGTTTTACTGATGCAGTACCTAAATCAAAAAAATACTCAAACCTGATTGATCAAGAAAGCTTTTTAACCCGTCAGTCATTTAGGTACCACAGCAGTGAAACAATCTAATTGGCTTGCTATAAAACTGAAGAAAATATTGAGGCTGCTGTTATAGGACTCGATCACCCAGGCTCTGTGGCCCGAATATTTGCAAAAAAGGGCAAATATGTGAGCAGGATGAGCAGACCGCAACCCTGAAGCCCATGCCAGGGGGTGCATACGGACCCCCCCCATCGACTGATTTTGTTGCGGGTACTGTGGAAGTATTTTGGGGCCCCAGAGAGGCCCTCTGTGGTACCGCAGCACTACTGTGGTATGGTGGTGCTGCAGTGCAGCGGTACTACTGTGGTACCCAAAATAATAATAAAAAGAAGAATGGCCACCTGGTGGGTTGGGCTGATGGACATATGCAGTAGGGTAGGTCGCCAACAGAAGGTTAGGTGCAGGACCTAACCAAATGCCAAGCCCTGCAGCAAACCCCAGCTGTGCAAGGCCAAAGGCCATGTGGAGATGGGATAAGTAGCTCTAAGGCATATTGGGTGCAGGGCCTGGCCAAATGCCAGCACCTGCTACGGATGACTGAAAGTGATGCACTACAGGGGCTGCCCACTCCTTGGAGGGTGGTGTGCAGTGCATGACCACAGGCCAGACCCTGTGGCCAGCACCTGCTGTGCACAACCAAAGGCCACTTGAAGCAGGGGGTTGGTTGGTAACAGGGTTGGCTGTATGCACTGGCCATTGGCCATGCGCGGTAAGGAATTGTCTCTACCTGGGAGGGTGGACCTTTGTTGTTGGACTTTAGGACTCAGTGACTGTGATTGTGCTCTCTCTGTTAAACATGGTGAAATTGGCTTAGGCCCAATTGCCTCTGTCACTTTACTTGTAAGTCCCTATTAAGGTGGTACTACAGGTACAGGGCTTGAAAGTTGACTACTACTAGTGGGCCTACTGATTGTACAACCCTCTTAAGTAGCCTGTCAAACATGAAATTGCAGCCTGTGTGTGCAGTTTTAAACTGCCATTTCTACCTGGCAAAAGTTTGCCAGTCCTAATTCTTCTTTTCAAATACATTTAAGTCACCCCTAAACAGCCCATCTAGCAGGATGTGTTGAATTTAAAAAGATGGACATGTACATTTAAGTTTCACAAGTCCTGGTAGTGAAAAACTCTCACATTTGTTTTCACTATTGAAGACCTACCTCTCCAATAGGATTACACTTATTAAGTGATAACTTTTTATTGGGAGCAGGTGGGAAAGTCACGTTTGGTGTCGGATGGATTTTAATATTAAAACTCTCTTTAACTGTAAAGTCCGATTTTAAGTCACAAAAATGTGAATATGCCGCTTTTAGAAAATTCTGCTCAAGAAATTGGCTAACTCAATACACCCTTGAAGGCTTGGGTAAGACTAATGTCAGGTAAAGATGTCTACAAGGGAATTCTTTTATTTAACAATTCTTTTTAGCTTTTTGACAAACCAATTCTGAGGACCCAAAATGGTGGCCTCAATCAAATAAATTGTTTAACTTAATTCAAGAAAGATTTGTGAAGAACTAAATCAGAACAAAACAAACAAGCATAAAAAAATAGAACAAGCGGGTGTATTCTTTTTCTATCCACATTTATATAAAAAATTGAATTGCATAACATGAGGGTACAAAAAGGTTCACATCAACAGAAATGACTGTGAAAAAGAGCCTTAACAATAATATTATCTCATAGTCATTTTTGTAGCAGCCCATTCCTTGTAGATGCAGAAATTGTCATAACACATATAATGATCAACTCCTTTATAACAATGATACTGAAAGTGGGCTATAGTTGTTGATGTTTTGGTCTTATCTTGTAAGTTATCAGGAAGATCATCTTAAGGACCAAAAAATAAAAATGTAGACTGAAGACCCTTAGCATATGTAGATGTATGAGCTCATAGCGTATTTAGCTCAGAATGAAGAACATAGTTACATATGGATAAGATAAAAGATAAATTAATAGATTCCTGTTTTGTTTGGAACGCCGATATGCAACGGCTGCGATGACTAGTAAAATCTTGAGTATCATCTGATTTCTCATTGATGAAAATATATTGTATCATCAATAACAATACTGGCAGATAATCAACATTTGCTCACCTAAAATGTCTGCTTTCTATCAAAGTCTTTGAGGATAGGAGTAGCACAGTGCCATCCACACCAAGATAGAAAGGGACAAATTATTTTGCCATTTCTACAGCAAAGTCTTTAAGCATAGTAGCACATAGCAAATTTAGAGTGTCGCAGGTGTTGAGATTGTTCTATCCTGGAGTTGCTTTCCACCTAAACCTGAAAACTACCCGGAGTTCTCTGCTTCTTTTTTTGCCTAATTTATGCATCACTCTATGCCTGAAAGGGTTGTGTTTTGGCTTATATGGGTGCTCCCTTGTGTCTGGACAAAGCTATATCTCTCTGAAGATAGGGTTGCTTTTCTTCATTTCAGGTTAGCTTGGATGATATTTTACCAATCCAAAGCTGTAATACTGTGCCTGGAGTGGTAAAAGGCTTTGGCCAATTTACAGCTCGGCATGGATAGCACTGTGCTAATCCTATGCTTAAAGACTTTGCTGTAGAAATGGCAAAAGACTTTGTCCCTCTCTAGCTCGGCGTGGATGGCACTGTGCTAATCCTACACTTAAAGACTTTGATAGAAAAGCAGACATTTGAGGTGAGCAACTTTAGAGTGCTCTACACTGGAGCTGCTTTTCACCTAAACTTGAGAACTACCCAGAGTTCTCTGCTTCTTTCTTTTTTGTATATATATATATATATCCGAGTGCTGCAATCTCTTGCATATGATGAGTCTGATGACTCTATTGGTGAACAGGTGTCTGTAAAAGGTATCAATATGTGTGTTACTGCCTCTAGTCCATTTCATCCTCCTTCATCGTTCTATCCCCTTATGCCCAAGGATTCCATTGACGTCTTTAGTGACATAGTCATTGACAAATTGAAAGATCTGAATAGGTCTGTTAATTCCAAACGCAATCATCATAATTATCGTTTCAAATGTTATTGGGCTCTCATGAAAAAACTGTGCAACAACAATGAGGTAATAGTGAGCAGTGCAGACAAGGGGGGCAATGTTTTCTTATGGCCTATTGCTGAAGCACAATGTCACCTTTCTGATTCTAGCTGCTATTGCAAAGTTCCACGTCAGCAACTAAACGCAGTCAAGGAAGCCGTATTCAAACATCTTCAGCAATGGAAAAGACAAGGCCTTCTGTCTAAAAACTAGTTTCTTTTTTTGAAGACTGACCATCCATCGACTCCTATTTTGTACTTTATACCGAAGGTACACAAGGGCACATCTCCTGTGCCGGGTAGACCGATAATCTCGGCGAGGAACAATATCTTGGAAGCTATGTTCAAATACGAGGACTTTTTTCTACAGGAACACATGATGAGGTTGCCCTCCTTCATTCAGTACACAGGCGATTTTCTTTAAAAGATCAAGGAAGTTAGGTGGCAACCTAGCTTTCTGTTAATTTCCATGGACATAGCTTCTCCATATACGAGCATTCACCACACTGATGGTCTTGTGGCTGTACAGTATTTTTTAAATGATCGAGCTCTTTGCCTACATGACCACAACTGCATGTTACTTGCCATGATTGATTTATGCCTAAACAATAATTTGTTTCTTTTTAATAAGGTTTTATATCACGAACTTAAGGGAGTGGCGATGGGGGCGTGCTTCTCTCCCAGCTAGGCCTGCCTTTTGGTTGGCTGGTGGGAAGAGCATGCTCTCAGGACACTTCACAAAGTGGTTTGGAACACCCATATCAGATACTATTGCAGATACATCGTTGATGTACTTATGGTATGGGAGGGCACCAAGGAGGAAGCTTTGCAGTTTGTGACATTGATTATTGACAACAGTCTTAATCTTAGTTTTACAGCTTCTATCACTGATCAGAGGTTGGAGTTCCTTGACGTGGAAGTGTTTGTTATGAACAATTGCATACAAACCACACTACGTAGAAAGAGTAACGCAGGGAACTCGACCCTCCATGCAACTAGCCTGCACCCTCAGCATCTGATACGTAGCATACCGTATGGCGAATTTCTTCGCATACGGCGTATATGCAGTCTCAAATCGGATATGAGAGATTGTCAGCTTGAAATCTTTAATCGTTTTAAGGCGAGGTTATAAACACAGTGATCTACAATCGGCTTTGGACAAAGCCAATTCTCAAACCTGTGACATGTGTTTAGTACCCAAAACTAAATGTATTTTGGACTCTGGAACCCAACCCACAATTGATAAAGACAGTGCAGAGAATCAACTATTATATTAACTACTACCTACAGCAAACAGGAACAGCAAATCTGTAAAATCGTAAATGCCCAATGGCCTATTGTCCTAACGGATTTGACGTTAAAAACTTTGTTGACGCCTCTTCCTGCTATCACATTCAGACGAGCACCCTCTATGAGGGATGCTCTTGTAAAATCCAGCCCTGAATTAACATCTAATACTACGTGGCTGTCTAAATCAGGCTTTTATAAATGTTCATTATGTTGGGCCTGCAAATTTGGGGCCAATCTTACTGAATATATTACAGCTTTTAGTACCATCCCGGTCCCTATTAAAGATCATTATACATGTCGGACCGAACATGCTGTCTACATGTTAGAATGTACTTGCCATCTCAAATATATTGCAGCACCAAACTCGCTGTACACAATAGAATTTTGCAGCACTTGCGAGCCATTATTAATTCTGACCCTAACTATCCAGTGGCCCGCCATTTTAAGGCAGTGCATCAGAACAGAGTTGATGACCTGAAGTATTCAGTTATTGGGGTGGTCCCTATTTCTATGCGAGGGAGCCATAGAGAGAGGAAACTGCGACAACATGAATCTTTTTTTATCATGACTCTCGACACGAAGATGCCCAATGGGCTCAACACAAGTGAGGACCTCCACAACTTCTTGTAGTACTGTTGAGTCTTGGTAGGTCCCTCTCCATTCTCTTCAGTACTCAGAGTTGTAGTTTGAACTCTTTTAAGATCTAATGTCTCTTCCTCCTGATTGCAGTGGGATTTGTGTCTTTTTTCTGATTATTTCTACTACTTATTGGTAATTATGACATGAATTTTTACTGTAGTTTTTTATCCATGATGAAATGCTTTATGGTTTGCTATATTTATCGCTCAGGCACTTCAACAACTTATAGCACCTGCACTTTGATTACAACCGGTTGGTTGTGCTTCATTGCTAATTTGCGCCTTTACACAGCCTTTCTTACATTTTATATAATTTTGTGTATTTGGAGGTTTTGGGGTTTGTTTTTGCACTTGCACCTTTACACATAATTTGTATACACATTACAATCTAAATGGTCCATCGGTTTTAGTACTTATTGAGTGTATAGCTATTAAATTTCATGAACAGTATACTTGTATTATGCCCATTCAGTTTGTTATGTAGCATGGTATTTGTAGATGAGGAGAGTTCCTGTGATAAACATACAATAGCCTGTATTCGCAGCACTTGCACTTTATTAAGCAGTGTGTTATTATTGTACATATGCTTTTATCATCGCGTTATTTAAATATGTGGCTTCATATATCTCTCCACTCCACTCCACTATAATTTACTTTAGTGAACATGATATACATGTTTTAACTGTGGGCCATTTTTATAATATATGAACTGTTCTTGTTTGTCTGTATAACACTCTATTTTGTATGTTTTCTGGATATGGACCATTCATTGTGAATCTGTTTTCCAAATTCTAGTCTGTTATTTATGTCCCTGCATCGTCATTTGACCACTCTTATGTTTTGATTGGTCACACATAGTATAGTAACTGTGATTCGTCACTGGCGCGCCATGTGATCAAGATCGCTGTGTGCAATCGCAACGCGTCTGGGCGGACACTGGTCCATTACACTTTGTGGTGTTCATGATGAAATAAAGAAATCTGCGATTAATCTATTGGAGTGCTGGGAGACATTTTTTGTGGTCCGTACCTGTGCTGGATTCCCTTTGTGGCAGTAAGGGAAGCAGGACTGTTTCTTTGGAGATATATATATATATATATATTCACTTAAAAAAACATAGGTTTCACACATGTTATAGTTAGCTGGACATTTCACTCGTAAAAAACCATTGAAATTCCCCCGTTATAGTTAGTTCAGATAACTATAACTTGCGCGACCGCAATCCACTGCTGATGACGTCACATATTACATCACTCATGACATGGTCAGTGACATCACTCATGACGTCACAGATGACATCATCCTTGTGATAAAGTGGCGGTCGCGCGAGTTATAGTTATCTGAACTAACTATAACGGGGGAATTTCAATGGTTTTTTACGAGTGAAATGTCCAGCTAACTATAACATGTGTTAAACCTATGGTTTTTTAAGTGAATTTGCAAGGTTTTTAAAATGCTAATTCCTAACTATAACGTGTGTGAAACCTATGGTTTTTTAAGTGAATTTGTAAGGTTTTTTAAATGCTAATTTATGTATGTATTATTATATTTTTTATATATTTATTTTACAATAAACTACCTATGTATATAGTTATAGATTGACTGTATCCTGTAATATGGAATGGCTCAGCTCTTTTTTTTTAATTTGGATAAAGTTGAACAGCATAGTTAATATCTTCTATAAACTTATAAACAGTTTAAAATGTTTTTTTAAAAAAAAGTTTTTTTCACGGTGCTTGCACGGAGCTCGCACGGTGCGCGCACCCCGCGATTTTTTGAAAAAAAAATAAAATGTTTTTTTTCACCCTTCGGGGTCCTTCAGGGACCTCCTGACAAAGGCTAGGGGGCCAGGAACTCTCTACCCTGCCCCCTTTTCAAGTTCTCCACCTTTGTTTTTCACTGCCACACACAAAATAGCGTCCGACACTTCCTGATTTCGACCGATTCGAATGTTGACTGACATTTAACCACCAATCAGAATTACGCTCGTGCACGGCACGGTGCGCGCACGGTGCGCGCCTATAGATATTTATGTACTTTTAACTGCAATTTTCTCAAACTACTGAACAGATTGACACCATATATGCAAAAGGCACATCCCTGACCTGAGGACTACCTCTTTGCCAAATTTCAAGTAATTCTGTTCAGCCGTTCGGGCTGTACCTTCGACTAAAGGTCCTATGGGAAAATGCATGGGGAAAACGCGTTTTGGGACCCCCCTTTTTTCTCAGCCCTCGCTTGACGAATCACCCCGAGACTTTCAGGGTAGGAGCTGAGCGGAGCGCCCCATTAGTTTTGAAAATTTCGCAAGGATTCGTCAACCGGCGCCAAAGTTATTCAAAATAGAATTTTCAGATTTCCTATGGGAACTCGGTCCTATCTATAACGATCTACTGACGACCGCCAGTAGATAATATATATATATATCTATATATATATATATATATACATATACATATACATATATACACGCTCCAGTCTCACCATTTTTGCCTGCTGAACTCACGCCGGTTCCTGTCCATTGCGTGAAGGTGGATTTCACATTTAAACATCAGGCTCCAAGAAATATGGGGCACTCATGAGTTGTCAATTTCCATTATTTATTCAGGGTAGACGCGATTTGGCGGATTGCCTTCTTCAATGCCTCATAGAATAAAAACAGCACACAGTAAATAATTTATTTTAAATAGCATGTGTGAAACATAGTCATTGGTCAGTTCAGATTTGTAATCAAAAGAAGACTGCGATATGTCTTCTCAATGTTTCTAGATTTTGGTCACCATGGTGGAGTGGCTACAGTTGGGCACCATGTATATTCGATATTACCAGGATACCAATGCCACATTTAATCATTGCATCGCAGAGTTGGGGTACCAACCACTGTCTTCACAAATATGCAAACAGTAGTCCTTTAGTGCAGTACTCCCACTGGTGCTCCAAATAAACTGTTTATTGCAGGAAATGTTTCTCCTCTGATCGGCTGAATAATCCAACAGCAGCAGTTCAGGCATGAGTTCGGCAGGCATAAATGGTGAGACTGGAGCATGTTTGTAATTTGCCATTCTGTCATTTGCGGGACACCTGCTGATATATTTCATTTATTTTAACAGCCAACCTTTATCAAAGGTTAAAGTAACATTATAGTTGGGTGAAATTTTCAGTAACAACGTCAAGTTTTAAACTCTAAAACCACTGAAATTCACCAGCCTCTTGTTCTCACAAGTAACGACAACTAGTACCCTAAGATAGCTGTAACTCAAGTCCCCTTTCCCCCCAAAAATAAAGCCCTCGTCCTCCCAGGTCATGCCCAACTAGTGGGGGTGGGGTTGTGGTTTTAAAAAAACAAGCATGAATCCTCCATAAATTTGCTGACATTTTTGGGAAAAAGCATTTGTGGCCCCAGGTGGTGTCCCTCTGCGAGCCTACCATCAGGTCTAGGGGGTCAAGGTATCCCTACCCTGCCCCCTTATGTCTTTTAAAAAAAAACAATTTAGGACTCGGGATTGAGCCCTGAGTCCTAAGATGGCTGTCACCACTTCCTGGTTGAGGTGGTGGCAGCCAATCAGATCTCAGCTTGAGACCTGTTGTGATCCGTGGAAGCTCCATGTCCCTAGAAATACTAAGATTTTACCTTTAATTGCTCAAAAACTACTGAACGGATTTATACCGAAACACAAAAAGCACTCTTTCAGGACCAAGAGCTAGATTTCTGCCAAATTTGCTGTAAATCCGTGCGGCAGTTTAGGCTGTAGCTGTGTCTAATGTTCCTATAGGAAAATTAATGGCGAAAACGTAGTTTGGTACTGCCTATTTGTCAGACCCAGCTTGACGGATCAACCCGAAACCTTCCATGCGCCAACTTATTTAAAAAGTTGCAATTTTTTGGAAGGTTTTGTGGAGATAGAGCCATTGTGTATTGAGTTAGTTTAAATTGTATTTTTGGAGTTAAGCATATTTTTTGGGACACAGTTTTCAGCATATGTCTTGATTACTTGAAGGACAAGGCATTTGCTGAAAGCACAAATCCTACATATAAAAAAAGGGCTGGTGATTCCATTAAGCTCCTGGAAAGAGACAGGAGACTAAGAGCAGTACTCAACCTTCAAGGTCACCAAAATAAAAATAGAACTACACAAACTACAGGACATACCACCCCACCCTAATAACGGGAGAACACTTATAATAGACAAGCTCTGAGATTACACTTCTCTGTGATGCCAAGTCTGCTCTGTCCATCTATGTATACTTACTTAACCCCTTCCCCGCTCATGACGGAGCCGCTCCGTCATGAGCCACGGTTGCCGTGTGCTCATGACGGAACGGTTCCGTCATGTCACGGCCGTTGGCGGCCGCTCCGCCTACGCGGCGCTGTTTCCCCGCCTGTGCGGTGGGACAACGCAAATGGGCGGAGTCATGACGGAACTGTTCCGTCATGAGCACAGCTCAACCGTGGCTCATGACGGAGCGGCTCCGTCATGAGCACAGCGCCACCGCGCTGCCCCCCCGCACTCCCCAGCGCCGCGGCAGAATTCCCGCCGCGGCGAAAGGGTTAATGTATAGCACAACAAACTGTGCAGTTGTTTCTGGATGTAGTTATCCTAATCCAGATTGAAAGCGCCCGAAGGGCTAGTCTTAGTAGTCAGAGTGTGGTCGTTTTTTGGCTGTTTGTGGGCCTGTTTTATAGTCTACTGTGCCGGTTTTACTGTTGATTTCCTTGATATTAAAACAAACATTGTCTGTAACAAGCTTAAATCCATGCAATCTTTCATACTTCACAAAACAGTCATACAGTGTGTCTTTACAAATTAAGAATTGCCTCAGTTTGCAAACATTTTCACTTTTTTAGTTATCTAATTCACTGATGGCGCCATTTTATTTTGGTGCCTGGGCCGATTTTCTGTCAAGTCTGACCCTGATTGAGGATGAAGAATACATGAATGGAGGCTAAATTGTAGTAACTGCTTAATTAAACAACCACAGCTCCTTCAAAACAAATATGTCCCCATCCCCACTCAGAACACATTTAGGGGCATATTTACAAGCCCCTTGCACAGCCGGTGTGTCACTTTTAACGCCTTCTCTGCAGGGTCTCCCAGGCCCCCCGCTAAGTTTATTTTGGGCTATTTGGGGTAGTTCGCCCCAGTAATTTTTTGTCTACATAAGGTATCCATGCCAAATGTGCATCCTTTTCTTCCAACATCTTGAGGATTCACAGGTACCCATGGTTTGT
Source organism: Triturus cristatus (assembly GCF_964204655.1). NCBI lineage: Eukaryota > Metazoa > Chordata > Amphibia > Caudata > Salamandridae > Triturus > Triturus cristatus. The sequence continues at coordinate 680,791,341 of NC_140583.1, forward strand.
GGATTCCACTGGAGGGGACCGAGCAATAGGTCAAAATATGGCTTTTTTTGTTTCTTTTCAGAAAAATGGGAAAAAAGTGCTGCAGAAGAAAGAGTCTCTTTTTTTTCCTGCAAACGGTATCAACAAAGGGTTTGTGGTGCTGAAATCACTATCTTCCCAGCTTTAATCAACAGTCAGACTTTTGTCAGAAAACCAACATTTTCTACACAGTTCTTTATTCATTATGCAGGTCATTAATATACATTGAGATTTTGTGACATGACATATTAGTACATCTGATACGTCATAATATCAAAGACAGTCTGTAAATAGTCTGTGCAAACTTTGTAACCTCTATTTGTGACCTGCCTCTTAATACATCTGGCCCATTGATCCTTGGCCCTTCGTCTACGAGCATGCAGAGCTCCCTGGACATGGTTGAAGGCAAAGTCAAGGGGGTAGTGGCAGTGGAGATGTTGAATGCAAGGCTTGGTTGAAATATAGAGGTAGGTTTGATGAGCACAGAATGTTTTTGTCCTCACAGTGGTTTTCTGTCTTCGTGCATATTTGTAATCAGTGGTTCATTAGTTAAGCTTCATTTCCCCTGAGGATGCTTAGCAAACATTGACGCTTGTCCATGTATTTGTGCTGAAAGTACATTCATTCCTTCATTCCGATAAACCCGATTGATTAAGCTGCCATGCATCACAGCAGAAACCGTAATTGACTGTTGTGTGCTTTAAATAAATGACATTGTACATTTTCCAAGCAGCATAAGGAGGCAGGACACTTGCAGTGCATACATCATATCTAGTAATTAGTGTAAATACAGTATTGAATATAATACACAAAGCATAGGCACTTTCATATCATTAGGATGGCAATAAGTAACTTTGATCAGGACACAGACTCGAGTATCCATAGGAACTGATTTCATGTATTTCAGAATTATAAGGGCAACTTATCACCGACCGTGTCACGGTCTGTCTCGGTGCCTTTGATGTTCTGGTCACCCATCGATTTAGTCAGTCAGTATTGAAAGTTCACTGGGGATGGCCTAGTGCATTGCTGGGCTGCTATGCGCTTCCAGAAGGGAAATTAGTGATATCCCTAACCGTGCTGCAAGCTTTATTAGCGTTTTAAATCTTCCATTTACAGTGACAGCAAAAACGTGTGTAAACATACAGCAAAGAGAGGCTCAGCAGCAGGGACCTGGCAAGACATGTCTCTGCTGAGCCCTGGGTCTGCGGCTCCCACCATGATATTTTTCAGCCCTTAATGCGCTGCACTTTGACCTAACAAGATTCTTATAGACAGGAGAACCAATGAGCGTCATTTCGAGCTAACTTATATGGCAACTCAACAAATTTAGAGCCATTTTTCTTAACTGTGAACTTCTGTCACAGCCCGTCTTCTTCATGCCAAAACAAAGTGCAAGATGGCAGCAACTGTGTATGTGCAACTGTGTATGTGTAACTGTGTATGTGTGCATGCAGGAAAGTGCCCCTTTTTAGGTCTCGACTAGGCAGCGCGCATGCGCTGTCTCCCCGAGACATCAATTAATCTATATGTTGGGTGAAACTCCGCCCATTGCCGTGAAAATTGTCCTGCCGCTTGCCATTAGTTTAACTGTGGCATTGCTCTTCTTATCTGCCTATTCATTGGCTGTAGATCCGATACTAACTTCCGTTTATTCCGGAAGCAGCACCGCCTAACTACAGTCTTGTTACGCCTACACAGCGTAATTGTTCTTTGGAGAACTCTTTGTTAATTATTGCTTGTGGCAATGTAATTAAGGCACTCCGGTGTGCGGGCAGCAGATATATTTTACTGCTCCTGCCGATGTGTATGGGGGGCAAAACTGCCTGTGAGAGGGTGCCCTGGAGATACAGTATCAAAGTGGGTAGAGACGCACTGTACATTAAATATGCATGGGCGCGCGGCGCCCGCTTATTTTATATTCATTGTTTCCTCCCTAGCGCTGCAATTTAAATTTTGCACGGCGCGTGCTTTGATTGTTTCCTGCCTCTGGCCCAGTTTCACCATGGTGCATCACCATGCACATACGTTAAATATGCACCGGCGCGCCCCGACCGCTTAATTTATTTTAATTGTTTCCTCTCTCTAGGTGTCTTTTTTTTTTTATATATATCTGCATGGCACTGGCGCTGCGCTTTAAATTTAGCAGGCCGCCTGCTTTGTTTCCTGCATCGCTCTCGACTCCTGTGTGCATGGCGACTGCGTCCTCAATGTGTCCCCGTATATGACTCTCTCTGTTGCCCCCGTGTCTGTTCTCCCCCACCTCCCACCTCCTCCATGAGGCCATTGTCTACATAGCCGCTATCCATGCTTGTTTTTATTCCCCTCCAGGACTCTCAGCGAAGCACAGGGCACCCAGAAGCTCTTTTAGCTTACAGTGAGAACACAGCACTGTATGCCAATACTTCATGTGGCGATTAGCATATTACATGTATGGAAATGGATTGCACAACGTGGCAAATGCTGTTCTATTGAAATGTGCACTCCGTGGTTAAAAGGACCCTTTACATCCTTTGGCGCCTCCGTCCGTCCGTCCACATATACCTGTCTATCTACCTATCTTACGGTATATTCATCTGTTAGTCTATCGATCTGCCTGGCTATGATTGTACCTGCCTATCGGTCTCTGCCTTTCTGGTGGTCAGTTTATTTATCTAGGTATTATTATATACCCACTCTCTCCTGCACCAAATATTCAATCAACATTGCAACAACTTGACAAAAAATACGGTTGAACAGTATGGTAGCTTTAAATCCCCAATGCCAAAGTTCGCCTTCATCAACTCTTTAACAAAGGGAAGCCTGTAAACAGTGCATTCTTTTTTTAACGACCGATTACACTGATGGATATCACAGCTGCACAGCAGGGTACCCGTCACTGCTTCTTGTCATGCACATTCTTGGGTGCGAGGGCTGCTCATCTGAGTTTGTACATGGAAGGGACAGTAACCAACAAGGTGAAGGGGTGACTGGGACCAGTCGGGAAATAAAATCTGCTGGTCGATTGTCTGCTGATGGGAGTACCGACAGACACGCCACGTGAAAAGCATTCGGAAATCAGTACTTGCTAATAACATTTCATATACTGTACTTTCAATTCATACTTGACATTACCTCGGGCCTTTCTATTAGGGTACGGATATATCCTCTTTCCCAACAATAAAATACAGTAAAACAACTGTGCTTTATTGTTTTCTCTGAACCTAAATAAAATGTCTTAGAGGTTTGCCCAAAACCCTGGAAATCCGCTGTCTCTCATATACAAGAGTTTGAGCTATTGGCATAGTAAATTACAATGCCTTTTATTTATGTGTTAATTATCAAAACAGATAAATAAAAGACATTGTCATTTACAATGCCATTAGCTTAAACTTTTGCAAATGCGAGCCCTAATGCATTGTAAATCCTTGTTGTCATGGTCACCCTCACTTTTTGCCACTGGTAGTGATTGTTTTTGACTGATGTGCACTGGGTCCCTGCTAACCAGGCCCTAGTGCCAGTTTTCTTTCCCTAAAAACAAGGTAAAATTATCTAATTGTGTTGCAAATGGCAGACACTTCAGCACCCCTGCCAGTCCCTAATAAATGGTACCCATGATACCTAGGGCATGGGTTCCCAAGAGGATTCCTAAGGGATGCTGCATGAACTATGCCACCCCAAGGGACATCCATAGAAACTGCATGAAGACTTCCATCTCAGGCTGCGTGACATGGTGCAAACCATGTGTGAAAACACAACATGGCACACTCACTGTGTTAATCAATCAATCAGTATTTATGTAGCACAGCTTATTACCCCAAAGGGGATCCAAGTGCTGAGGTGCTGGATTAGCTGAGGTGCTGGATTCCCTTGCTGAAGATGGCGAGTGAGGGGGAAGTTCAGAGATGGAGTGGAAGGCTGTTCCAGGGCTTTGCGGGTAGGTAGGAGAAAAAACGTCCTTCACTGCGGCTTAGCCAGATGTGGGGGACGTGGGCGAGGAAGGTGGTCGGTTGGCTGGTGGAAGGTCATGCAGTGGTTGATCCGCGTAACTGTGTACCATGGCAAAGTCACTACATATAATATATGTAAGTCACCCCTACAGCAGGCCTTGGAGCACTAAGGCAAGGTGCATTATATTATGTGTGATGGCATATCTGCATGTACAGACATGCCCTATGCTGACTAGTTCAATCACTAGATAGGACAAGTGAACAGGGAAGCCATTGTAAGTATATGTACTAGGCACTAGTCATTCCAACTTCCTCAGCTTTACTGGAACTTATGGTGTTTTTCGAATCAAACAACTTGTCTTAATAAATCTGCATGGTAACCAGAACTAGATTTATTATGACATGCAACCAGAGGGCACCTTAGAGGTGTCCCCTGGAAAACCTACCAGTATCAGGTGTGCTGGCTGACTGGTATTGTCCAGCCTGCCACCACAGATGAGTTTCTGACCCCATGCTGGCAAAAGCCCGCACTCTCTGGGGTCAGAAACAATGTCTGCTCCAGCGGAAATTGTTCACACCTCCTCCAACAGGATTGCTAGGGATTTAGCAAATCAAGGTCAGGAGCATCAAAGCCCCTGCTGCCTTTGCTCTGTGACCCCGGCTTCCCCCAAACCTGGGAGATGCCACCCCCTGCCCTGTGGTGCATTTGGCGCCAGGACAAGTGGGAATTTAGCTGTGTTGCACCTCCAGGATAGTCACACCCCTGAGGTTGGCTACCTGATGTTCTCTATGAAAAAAGGGTTCCACCATCTTATTTTTGGTATAATTAGGAACTCTGGTACAGGAAGCGGTCATATAGGAGGTGTAGTGACCCCAGGGGTAAGTAACCCATTGGCTCCTACCCTTCACATCCCTTAACTCCCTTAAATTAAGTATTTAGACCCAGGAACTCAGATTTGCCAGTCTGAAAGAAGAAGGACAAAGAAGAACTGAAGAAGTGAGAACTGCGGACCAGCACCTAACTTGACACAAAACCCTGCCTGTCTGCTGCTGTCTCAGTGATCACTAGACCACCTCATACTGAAGCAGAAAGCCTCCCCAATCCCTTGGAGGTCTGCCCAGCACTTCCTCAACCCAGCAAAATCTCCCCTGGAGTGGAGAAGCCACTTCATTACACCAGCAGGCACCGACTGCATCTGTCCAGTACAGCCTTCTGTCAACTCCTGTACCCACCAAGGAAGCAGCACTTCATGAAGAGGTCTTTGTTGCTCCAGGAGGTAAGATTCATTTCCCTGCAAAGTTTGGAGATGCCAGTTTCACCAGGAGCCGCTGAGCAACAATAGTACGGGAACAGGAGCCAGTTGCAAGCACCAAGGCTTGTTTGTGTTCATTCAGAACACCACCACCTCCAAAACCTACCTGCACATTGATGGACTTAGAGAGCATATGCATAAAAAATACTCTAACAGATCTGAGAGGAGATCTAGCAAGATAAAGGAATGGGGGGAGAGAAATGAGAACTCCTAAGATGAGGTTGTGCCTAATACAACCGTGGTCGTGGGGAAGCTAAGTGTTTATTTAAGTTACCCTCACACACCCTAGTGGTGTCATGCTTCATCATCGGGTCACCCAGACCCCTAGAAGTCTGGGTGGGCTCGACCACAGTGTTGGGAGTGCTTTTAATATGTTTTACGGCAGAGGGAGTTAACTAGATAAAATACCGCAGGCAGATCCCCAGTATCCCTTTATTCTTGGGTCTGTCCGGGTAGTTAAAATAAATAAAAATGGGTCTTTTAGGAGTGTTATGGTCCTAGGACCCTAGTGCCGACATGTTTCAGTCCGAAAAGGGGCCAAAAAATGGTCCAGGACTTTCTTCAGGGCAAAAAAGTAACTCCCCTATGTGAGTGTAATTACTCGTAATGGGGTGTCCCTATCCTGTCAGTATGGTGAGGGCAGAGTAGCTGCTCCACGTGATTTGATTAAGAGTGGATGTATGTCAACTGCCAGGCTCCATCTGAAAAGGAAAAAGTAGAGACAAACAACATATAAAAATATCAGCGGTCGAGTTGCCGCTTGGTTCATTTCTCCTTGAGCGGTATAGTGGTTACCGCACGTGGACATGCGTGTATCTATGTGCGCATGCTCTCGTAGGGAGGAGTGTCCTCCTATCGTGCCACTCAAAATGACTGTAACATATTGTTGTATTTGTGACAGGCATACTGTGAGGGTGGCGAGATGATTCGCATCCTAGCGATAACAGCGTGATGTCTGTTTTTTGAAAGTAGCGTTTTTAAAAAAGAGTGGTCACTCATTGCATGGCGCTGTTCGAGGGATTGGCTTATCCTGATAATTAACACTGCCAAGCGCCTATCGGATGCCATACTAATTAAAATCAAAACCAGCGAAGACCACCTCATTACAGAAATTAAACTATCACTGTACAAAAAGAAGCTTGAAGAAGTGAACAAGAGATCATTGAACACAAGGAATATCTCATGCAAAAAAAGATTTCCAAATTACAGAAAGACCTTAAAAAATTTAGCCATGAGAAGGTATACCCTTACATAAAGGATGATTACAAAGGAGAGGACAATTCAGACACAGGTTCCTCACGCAATGACCGATCGGGATCTTCTGATTCCGAACAGGACAGTTGGTCTAGTGATGGTTCATATAAAAATTGGCAAAACAAACCAAGAAGACCGCGACGCGGAAACCTTAATCAAAGATTTGGACACCCACAAATGTACCCATGGTCTGGCCCATTTGGTCCAGTCCCTTTTCAAGGACCGCCACAATTTCCAATGGGTCCTTACTTCCAGCCTGAATTTAACCAGCATTTTTTAGGACAGGGCGGAAGGAGGGGGAAACGAGGAAGACGTGGCAACAGAAGAGTACAGTGGGAGGAGGACAGGCCAGGACCGAACACAAGGAGCAACTCCAGGGACCAACCACAACCGGGGACAAGCACAATGAGGGATTAGTAGTTAACTTAACAGACATAACCCTCACCACAGATGAGATGTCAGTCTTGGAAAGAGGCCTCGGATTCGTTCCAACTACCCACCTAGACAAATTCCAGTTACGCTGTGAACTTGGGGAATTTTTTAGGAAAATTAGACTCAAGGTTGTCTTCCAAGACAAGGAAGAAGTCATCAGCGATGGAGAGTACACTGATTTAAGACTTAAATCAACCTTTTATCCACCCTCAAACATGATGCCTCCAGAAGTACTAGCCTTTGAAGAAGCAGTTGCCAAAGAAGTAGAGGAACTACAACCCAGAGTTAATGCTTTTAATAACTTGAGCAACAAAGAACGTATGGCCTTGACTAAATTGAAAAATCGTACAGAAATAATAATCAAACCCGCTGACAAAGGGGGTGCCACAGTCATCCAAAGTTCGATGGCATACAAGACTGCATGCCTCACTCTGTTGGCTGACACTAAATTTTACAAAAAAATCAACAGAGATCCCACAAAGAAACTCAAGACAACTATATCGGCTCTGACATCAGATGCACTTGGGAAGGGATGGATCACTAAAAAAGAACACACGTTTTTGAATCAAGAGGAACCTAGAATTCCGCTATTTTACACCATCCCCAAGATTCACAGGGGAAAGTTACCTCCTCCAGGGAGACCCATAGTGTCAGGAATTGGCTCGGTTCTGGAACCACTCTCCCAATATACTGACTGGTTTTTGCGCCCTCTGGTAAAACAGATAACATCATACGTACAGGATACAAAACATCTCCTGAATCTTCTGACTAACATTGAGTATGACCCAACGAATTGCTTTCTAGTTAGTCTAGATGTGGAAGCACTGTATACAAGTATACCCCAGACCGAAAGCATTGGAGTCATTGAACAACTCCTAGAGAATGAGGAATGGCAATGGACTGCACCCAAGGAATGGATCATTACGTTAATGAGACTGGCACTAACGGAAAACTTCTTCAAGTTTGAATCCCAGTTGTACTGGCAAATCCATGGAACTTCTATGGGGAGCACCTTCGCTCCTAGTATAGCATGCCTATACATGAGCCATTTTGAGAACCAACATATTTGGAATGCTAACCCATACACTAATAACATCTGCAAATGGTATCGCTATATTGATGATATCCTTATGGTATGGCGAGGCGATACCCAGAGCCTTTCTAACTTCACTCTATGGATCAACGATCTTAACCCTCATTTACGATTCACCATCAACAAAGACAGAGAAACCATCCCGTTTTTGGACATCAACATCATTGCTAAAGATGGCACATTGAGTAGCTCGCTATACACAAAACCGACTGACAGGAACAGTCTGTTGAGATTCGACAGCGCCCATCCACGATCTCTCAGGGAAAATCTCCCGGTAGGACAATTCCTACGTATACGTAGAAATTGCTCAGAAATTCGAGACTACAAAAAAGAGGCGAAAATACTCACAGACAAGCTTAAAGAAAGAAACTATCCAACTAAAATAATTGAACAAGCCAAAAAAAGAGCACGGAATACTCCTAGAGAGGCCCTGCTTGAAACTCAAGAAAGACAACAACCTCAGAACATGATCTGTGTTACCACATTCAATTCGTCCTCTAATGATGTTAAAAAGATTATAAATAAAAGGTGGCCCATCCTCACCTCCAACAAACTCTCATATGACAAACCCATGTTCTCTTTTAAAAAGAACCGTAGTCTGAGAGATACCCTGATCCATACAGACACTTATGGTAGTGTTGGTCACGTCCAAACAACATTATGGAATACGCCACCAGTGACCGGACATTACCCTTGCGGGTCCTGTGTAGCCTGTGAATTCACCAGAGCTAGCAAAACACTCGAACTTGGCCTTAACACCCCCTGGGAGCAACGATCTCATACCAACTGTAATTCTGAAGGAGTCATCTACCTCATCAAGTGTCCATGTGACTTGACCTACATAGGCATGACCAGCCGCAAAATAAAAATTCGGATAAGCGAGCATAGAAGTACCATCAGACGTATGATCACAGCTACCAGACTAACTACACATTTCGTCGAGAAACATCATAAAGACACAGATATACGATGGACAATCATTGAGAAGATCAATGGTACCAGAAATCTACAGAAAAAGCTCCTAGAGAGAGAACAACGTTGGGTGTATCGTTTGAGAACACATGAAATGGGACTAAATGACTCTATACCGTGGAGTCAGCTCAATAAATAATCACCCCATGTGTCCACCACTCCATTGAGTTACAGACACACTGTCTATATGACTACTGCTGATATTGTACATCCCCACCTACCCTTCACCGAGATGCCGGACTGGGTATGAATATTACCAGTACGATAACAGATGCCATCATAGATGCACCATTGCACTCAAGCAAAACGATCTTCACATTTTATTTCTACACGTGGTCACAACTGAACCAACTTATTCAGTCCCCGCCTCTCCACCTCTATTTTTGTTAACAGACTAATGAAAAACTATTTGCAGACTTCCCGCGTCAATGGACCTATAATCAATACTATATTAAACATTTTATTTTACATCTGGGCATCACTGACTATTCACATTATATCAGCGGTGCACATAAATTATTGTGTTCTGTCCATTTTCCGTCCATACTGCCATTACCACACACGAGCACTAACACTCGTACTCGTATTCCATCTGACATTCCCTGGGTTACGCCATTACCAGCCCGTTTTGCAATAACTACCATCAACTAATAACTAAACTACAATTCCCATTGCCACTACACGCCGTGACGTGTTACGTCACTTCCTGTAACCGAGGGGCGTGTTTTTCAATCAGCCCGATGTTCCGGCACGCTTTCTACGTTATTTATGCGCGACCCTGGCTTCACATACTTGCGAAAGCCGAGGACCAGAACCAAACAGGTAGCGGGCAGGGCGACTGATCTTAACTAAGTAAGTAAATTTACCAGCACGATGTCCCACTCTCCTTGTATGTCAGCTTTCGTTTTTTGGCCCCACCGATCTGGAACGACATGCTGGCAGATTTTCTCAGTCTGCTCCGTGACACACTGTTCATTCACGGTTCCCCCAGGACCGCCCAATCTGGCCTTCTGGTCCTGTGAGATTCAGTCAACCTCCCCGATTTGGGTAAAGTATATCTGTAGATCTATCACGAATGAATGTGTTGTATGCATGTGTAGTATATATATATATCTCCGTCACTTATTCACCTTACCCACCCGTAGAAAGATCTTGGAATCACCAGGAACGTACACGTTTTTAATGTGCACTAGTATCTGGAGACACTGTGTGCACGCTACTTTAAAAAAACAGACATCACGCTGTTATCGCTAGGATGCGAATCATCTCGCCACCCTCACAGTATGCCTGTCACAAATACAACAATATGTTACAGTCATTTTGAGTGGCACGATAGGAGGACACTCCTCCCTACGAGAGCATGCGCACATAGATACACGCATGTCCACGTGCGGTAACCACTATACCGCTCAAGGAGAAATGAACCAAGCGGCAACTCGACCGCTGATATTTTTATATGTTGTTTGTCTCTACTTTTTCCTTTTCAGATGGAGCCTGGCAGTTGACATACATCCACTCTTAATCAAATCACGTGGAGCAGCTACTCTGCCCTCACCATACTGACAGGATAGGGACACCCCATTACGAGTAATTACACTCACATAGGGGAGTTACTTTTTTGCCCTGAAGAAAGTCCTGGACCATTTTTTGGCCCCTTTTCGGACTGAAACATGTCGGCACTAGGGTCCTAGGACCATAACACTCCTAAAAGACCCATTTTTATTTATTTTAACTACCCGGACAGACCCAAGAATAAAGGGATACTGGGGATCTGCCTGCGGTATTTTATCTAGTTAACTCCCTCTGCCGTAAAACATATTAAAAGCACTCCCAACACTGTGGTCGAGCCCACCCAGACTTCTAGGGGTCTGGGTGACCCGATGATGAAGCATGACACCACTAGGGTGTGTGAGGGTAACTTAAATAAACACTTAGCTTCCCCACGACCACGGTTGTATTAGGCACAACCTCATCTTAGGAGTTCTCATTTCTCTCCCCCCATTCCTTTATCTTGCTAGATCTCCTCTCAGATCTGTTAGAGTATTTTTTGTGCATATAGTTTGTATGGGAGGATATACTCTACACAATCCTGCCTCTCTTACCCCTTAAGTCATTGGGACTTCCCAATACTTTGATGTGTTATGGACTTAGAGAGCAGACAGCTCCACACCGATTGCATCCCTGCTGTGTTTCTTTTCCCTCTTCTGTAGGTGCACCTAGAACCATGAGAGCCAATAACTCACCTACACGCCAGACAAAACACCTCTGCATCTGAGCTCCCCAGCCCGGGCTCAAGTGAACCAATGGTGTCTCTGTGGTCCTGACACCCTCAAGAGCTGAGCACCCCAGCATCCCAGGCTCCCTCCCCGTTGGGTTATGCCCGACTGGTCTCCCAGTCACCACTTGCAGCCTTTTTCTTACAGGTACTTTTCCTCATTAACTTTAGCGTGTAGTGTTCGATGCTGCCACCGCGTTAAGCACCTATGCACCTGGACACCCGAGGGCATGTAAACTCGAACTGTTGGTGTTGTCTTGGATCTTGACCCCTGCTTACCTTAAGTCCAGAAGAACAGTCCTGTAAGTCATCTGTAAGTGTATCTATGCAGTGAATGTTTCTCCCATAGGATAATATCACTGCATTCGAGACTCATGCCTCAAATCTGACAGCCGTAATTTTCCACTGGTTTTCCTGTAAAATCTAAAACATCTAAAGTACTCAACGGATTCTGTTTAAAATTATATAAAAATCGTTTTTCTTTTTTTCTAAATGCGTCTGGAGTTTCTTCTTGTGTGTGTCTCATTTACTGATACGTGTACTTCAAATGCTTAACACTACCCTCTGATAAGCCTAAACTGCTCATCCACACTACCACAAAGAGAGCATTTGGGATTATTAATATAAGCCCTGTAAACCAATATGGTTAGTCTGGGCTTTTTATACAGGGTACCTCATTTTGGTGCACTACATAAAAAGCCAGATTCCTAGAGTGCACATATGGACACATCTCTATACGACAACCCCGACAACCCCGAAGTGATGCTGGATGCCTTTCCTAGCCTGTTTTGTGGAGATACCTGGCTGTCTAGGAGCACTCATCCAGTAGCCCTCAATCACACCTGATCGAATGGTAGTAGGGAATACAAAGTGAGCATTGACATTAATATTTCTATTTTTGATATGCATTGCTCATTTATATATAGTCACAACATGCCGGTGATGTGCAGTTAATCATATCCACTGCTACTATTGTATAGTCGACCGCCGCAATGACCCAGAGAACCTGTGATGGATGGGATGGACTGCTGAGTCAGGGTTTACTATCAGAAGAGCCAGCACAGGCTCCGCTGACTGCAAGGCCATGGTTCTCCACACTCTGAATAGAGTGGGGAACCACAGGTTAGGCAGGGTGGGAAGACTGCCGATTAACCCCATTCCCCCCACTCTGCAAAACCCTAAATGAGGGTAGCCTTCATAGAAGCAAGCCAGAATTTGCATACTCAGTGAGCTAAATACCATGGTACCCCACTCAGCATCATCTTTGCCTAAACCTATCTCAATTGCTCTTACCTTAGACATAGATAGTTTAGCAGCACTTAGATGTGCACTTTTCATAGCTTTTAATATGCTTTGTCTATACTTTGCACATTTAACTCTTAACAGTTTAGTATCCTGCATTTTAAATATCCTCAAAGGGCTAAACCTTGAGTTCGACCAAGCTGTTGGAGGTAGAGTCAGCGAAACCTAGTTATCAAGGACTGGATATTGCGATGGTCTGTCAAGTTCCTTCTTGAGGGATCAAAGAAAGGGTGACTCCACTCAGTAGCCACAGTGCAACTCTAAACTTAATAGAACACACGAAAGGTGTCAATTGTTTCACTAACAAGGTCCTAGTTAAGAGAGAAAACGCACAACGGCAGACAAAAACTCATTGGCACTCTTGCACTTCTGGGTTGAAGGTGATGATTTATGTAAAAGTAGATAACCAAGGTGGAACCGCCTCATTAACTTCATGGAAAGAGAAATGCCAAAATAGGACTTTCAGAAGAAATCCAAAGCAAATCGGATTGTGAAAGGAGCAAAAATCAGGGAGAAAAACAGTAGCAAGAAGGAGATGATGAACACCATAGATCAATGTCCGAATCTACAACTATTAATAGGCAAATACACGGTGGCCAGGAAGGGAGTTTTATTGGTAGCCTTTATGGACCTGTCATTGGCTTTTGACCGTGTAAATAGGTCAAAACTGTGGTCCTTGCTCCTATCCTATGGAGTAGACAAAAATATCGTCTACTTCTTAGCTGATCTACATAGGGATTTATCGGCTACGGTACGGTATGACCAATTGGGAAATTGTACAGAAGACATACCCATATCTAATGGAGTTAGACAGGGGTGCATTTTGGCACCCCTGCTCTTTACCCTTTATATAAATAAATTAGATAATGCCTTAATCACCTCATGCAATGATATTCCGCGTGCAGGGAAATGTTTAATTCCCGCACTTTTATACGCGGATGATGCCGCCTTACTTGCAAGAACGGGGGTGGGCCTTCAGCTATTGTTAGATTCATTTGCGGGTTTTATGAAGGCGTTGGATCTAACTGTCAATTTTTCAAAATCGCATGTAATGGCTATTGGACCGAAATCTTCAAAGATTAAAACTGTTAAATGTGGGGACCATCCATTATCCAGGGTATCATCATTTCCTTACTTGGGCGTTCTTTTTGATGATCAAGGTTCCTGGGTAACCCAAATAACAGCAAAAAAGATTGTCTTATCTAGAGCGACTGTGGCTGTTCTAGGTTTTGCTAGAAAGTTAGGTGCCAGGCCAATGAAGGCCCCTATTCAAGTATATAGAGCCAAGTGCTTCTCCTTAGCAATGTATGGAGCCGAGGTATGGGGCATTAAAAATGTTAAAAGTATACAGATTGTTGAGGATAGGTTTTTAAAAAACCTCCTTTCAGTTCCGATCTCAACTGCCAACTATAATATCCATCAGGAGCTTGGAATTGGTTTTGTAGAAGACTCTATTGCCTTGGCCCCATTATTGAAATGGATTAACATCTGGTTAAACCCGGACCTACAGTTCAATCGTACGATCATGAAAGATTGTATGTTACTAGATTATGGGTTACGCATACCTTGGCTGAAATATATTCAGAATCTGGCAATTAAGCTGGGTAGACCTGAATTATATCAGTCACCAGAAGCCCTAGTAAAGGGAGACATAAAATGGTGCAAGGAAACCTTTATGCAGATAGTTACCATGGATCGGGAAGGGAACGAGCTGGCAAAGGTCACCGTCAGGGCCCACCAGTTATGTAAAACAACTCCATCCATGGAACCATACCTAGGATATGTTACAAATGCAAATCACCGTTTTTTATTGACTAGATTTAGACTAAATCAATTACACCTATTGTTTGGAGAAAAGAAAGGCTGGAAAAGGGTAGAGGATTTTGGCCCTTGTTCCTGTGACAATTTTTCACCACAGGATATGACACACTTTCTTTTCTTCTGTGAGCACTTTATTGATATTAGGAAACGCTTTTTACTCCCTATTTTAAAAAACAAAGGCTTTGTGCAGGTGAGACCTGCTTTTCTCTACCTTCAAATGTTAACTGATGTTTGGGAAACTTTTAATATTGCGAATTTTTTATCTGTGGTAATTAGATTTCTGAGGAAATGAATTGTATCCTCTTTTAAATGCTTTTTAAATGGAATTGTTGCTTTTTTTAGTTGTTTTTATATTAGTCGTTATTGACTATTTAAAATGAAATTTGTATTTCTTCAAGTGTTCTTATTTATTATATTGTAGTATGCTTTTATGGTTTGCACTTAAACCGAATAAAGATTTTTGACTGACTGACTGAGATGATGAACGTGCTGAAAAATAAGAGAACAAATGCATTGCCATTAATTCTCATATATAGTTCAAACAGAAACTGACATCACAGAAAAATACTTAACTCCGTTTTGAATTGGGAACTTCAAGCTGTTGTTGGTAGACAGACCATCATCTTCGAAATGGCCATTTCTAAGGCTTGCCCCCACCCTTTTCTCCAACATATGGCGTCAACTTCTCATAAGAAGAGGAACTGCAAGTTTATCTCTCCTTTGATGCAATTCTCTGTGATTCAACTGCTGCCTTTCCATACCCATGTTACATGCCATTCGCAGAGCTCTCCTCCAGCCGACTGCTCCCGCATAAATGGCCTGATCGTGCCAGCAAGAATGTCCAGCACCGAGTGCAGAGTCCAGTGATACGCGGCTGTTGTGCAAGATAGGTGCACTGTCCTCTTCCCAACATTTGCCGCCTTAGGTGTGGGTGTTACAAGAGGTTGCCTTTGGCACTCATGTCTGCTTTTGAGCTGCTAGTCTGGGTATTGTGAGAGCTCCAGTAGAGAACATTACCTTTCTACCTTCTCATTCAGTCCTATGTAGCCGGAGTCCTCCACACAAACACATGCACAAAATCTCCCAGTAGGAGGAAATGTCAAGCATCACATTACCGGTGGAAAACAGCGTCAACATACTGACACATGGAACAGCACATAGGTTGTTCATGCAAACCTACCTATGACGTGTGACTGTAACACTCATTTGAACGCACAAACATCAAACCAACCGCTGTCCTGAAGCACATGTTGTATATGCATTAATTGCATTCTGTTACAGTCTCACAAATATATGCCACATTTTGTGGAGATGGCCAAAAAAGGAAATGCACCTGCTCTGTGATGGACATGTAAACAGACAAGACGCCCAGAAACAGCGGAGCCACGGAATATGGATGGAGACCAGGGGCCAGATGTAGGTGGCTAAATACCGGTCGGTAACACCGAAATTCGTTACATTTCTGCGTTACCGACCGGTATTTAGCCATGTGCGATGTAGGTGACTTTAAACCTACATGCAAAATAAGGAATCGCTAAATAGCGATTCCTTATTTTGCTCTTGCATTTAACCTCTTCTGTGCCCATGACGAGATAGTCTCGTCATGGAGCACGGTCGCACTGTGCCCATGACGAGACTATCTCGTCATGAACCCCACCGACTAATGAAACGCCCGGCACAGGAGGGGAAAGGGCGTGGCACGGAAGGGGTTAAGGAATCGGAAATACCGATTCCTTAAATGCAATGTACTTAGCACTGAAAACAGCGCACCTCAGCCTTAAGGAATCGCTATTTACCACCAACTTCAAGTTGGTGGTAAGTAGCGATTTTCTTACAAAAATACTTTTTTGCTTTTTTTAATGTGCCATGTGGCACACATCCATGCCCTTAGGGCATTTATGTGCGCCACATGTGCACACATGCACATTTCAGGAGTGCAACAGGGTCTCCATTGGACACATTGGCACCATTAAAATACCATTAACACCATTAATACCATTAAATACCATTAACACCAAAACACCATTAAAATAGCTCCCGCTATTAACGATTCGGTAATACCGAATTGCTAATAGTGAATCTCTGCCCATTCATTCCTATGGGCCTCCTAGCCCATAGGAATGAATGGCTAGATATTCCTTAATAACGAATCGGAATTACCAATTCGTTATTAAGGAATGTTAAGGAATCGCTAATGTTTTAGCGATTCTTACACACATTCCATTTAGCGAGTCCTTAATGGCGATTCGGTAATCATCGCTATTAAGGACTCGCTAAATAGAAGTTACCTACATCTGGCCCTATGTGCGGTATGGACACCTCAACTCTTAAAATGCACACTTGCAATTGCATATTATTTAGGAGCACACATACACACATGATACTGCCACCCACAATTTCACATAGCACCGCCACACCTGCAGAACATCACAGACCACTCTGAAATAACATGGAGAAGATTTTCCCAAGTTTGCTTGTTGCCAGATATCGCAACCAAAAATAGAAACTTGCAGTCTGTCTAGGTCAACACTTGTAACAAAGCCTTATACAGGCCCATCTCTACCGTGCCTAACAATTCTGACTACCCTTCCGAACAGAAGGACTTTTTTTATCTTCCATTTCTTTGCTTCACTCCATGTTTCCATACTTGCTGCATCTTCATGCATGACAACAGGAGGTAGCTTACTGCTTGTTCTGGAAGAGTCTGCTCAGGGAGCCCCGTTTTGCACAATTATAACATTTTAACTATATTGCCATTTTCTGACAACCTCTTATGGGTCAGTCCTCTTCAGAATCCTGCTCTCCTCCCCAGCTTTGCTTTGTGTGTGGCACATGCAAGTAAGGATACATGCCTGAGTTAAATCATCTGCAGTAACACTAGACTAAGCCTGGTCTAGCCACCAGAGCACTAACAGTACAAAGTTGATGGTGCACTGTATGTGTGGTGATGCCCTGTGCTGTTGGAGAGGACACCCTACACAATGGATAATGGTGTGCGGTGCTACAAATGGTGCTGTACTGTTTGGCAGATCCCTTGTATGAAGATCCTTGAGTACACATGGGATGTTGCAGATTATTATTTCTGCTTCTTTTCTCTCCCTCATAATTTGTTAGGTTGAGCATTCAAGACCGCTTTTATATACGTTAGTATATATTTCTATGTCTATGTACTTTGTGGGCTCTGGAGTTCAGCCCTAGGACTTGTCTGCTTCCACTTAGGGACTTTCTTTTCTGTTCAACTGCCTCTATTGAACTTTTTGATAGAAAACGACCAGCAGAGGTCAGTAAAATACCAGAATCACTTTAGCATTCCCTAGATTCCAGTCCATAGAAATTGTCTTCCACGAGCACCCATAGACAATAATATTTTTTTCAAATATTGTATTTTCAGTGATATGACCACCGAAGGCCTTGATTTTATATTAAAAAGAGCGCTTCGGACTATACCATTTCCAGCTGAAAGGCAATATTTCTCTCCATGCGTTCCCATAACTGGCATGTCATGCAGTTTAGTGCTTACTTTCCCTCCATGTTAAAGAACAGTAGATGTTTCAGCACCTAGGCTAATGTGCTGCATAACTAAATACATATAAGGTCCTAAAGGTGAGACTGATAGCATTGCAAATACTTGTTTAGTTTTGCTGTCTAATGGAGAGTGAAATAGCGAGATTATATTGTTTAACTTGTCTTAACAAGCAGAAGGTGAAAAACGTAACGTAGCTTAAGGTTTCCAAACTGCTTTCCATGGGTTTTAAAATGTTTATAAACATTATCAAACTGTTGTTTTATCTCCAAGATTGGTTAGATTTTGGTAGAGGTGTTCCCTTTGATACTGTGCTCAAGGGCATCAATTTATGTCCTGAAATTTGACCCTTTGCCCTGAATTTGTGCGGTCTTGTCTATAATTTGGTTCCGTACCAGGTGGTCACCCTAGTCTTACTACTTATTTTTAGCCCTCGCTTTTTCCCTTTGTCACGGTTTCCTTTCTTTCTCCTCCTCGTTCTTTCTTTCTCTCTCTTGTTTTGGGTCATAATCTGATTATGTAAAATAAGTCCCCAAAATCGAGTGCCATGAGCCCCACCTGCACCCACCAGCTCAAATTAAGCACTGCATAGCGCATGGGTAATACAGTGCACATCATACTCCTATTGTGGTGTACACATTGTAATACAAACACAGAAGGATCAACATTTCATGCTTCCGGCTTTGGGTATTTCCATGAAGGAGGAATGTAGAAGAAGATAATATCTATCAGAAATCAAAAACGACAGCGTCATTGCCTAACAACATACAACGCAGAAATATACCTCAGTCATACGTGGATGGTACCTTATAACACAGGTGAATGCAAGACACCCACGTGTGAGGCTGCAGGAAACCGTGCGATAACAACAATGCGGTCAGGATGGAGAAGTCTTTTTTGATGATAACATGAAATGGAACTCTAGATTGCAGCCGTGGTTAAGAATGGTTGGTTCCAGCTCACACCCTCGAGACATACATTCCTACTGTTCTCATTCTTTTACAGAGCTGAGGAGTCATAACGCTACTTCTCATAACGCAGAAAGTACAGAATGCACTACTTCATCTGTGACAGACTGATCGTCCCTTGCTGACCCTATCAGCAAAGTACTGGCTCTTAGTCGACAATCACATAAAGTTCAAAGCATTATGTAAGAGTAATGAAACTATTGTAACATAGCCTGGAGTTTCTGTGCCACTGATCTCAGTCTCACATGTCATGAAGCCATGTCGCATGGAATATAGCATGCTACATCACATGCTATTACAACGTGTACTTTTACAACGCGGTCGTTGTTAGTTACATCGCAATTCATTATAACGATTTGCTGTAAGAGGCGCGTTGGATTTAGGAATAGTATTATTTACTATTCCTCCTCCAGTTAGTGCAACAGCAGGGAAGGTGTTGGATTTCATATCTGTTAGACCTGGCACCATTGGCGTGGGTCTCCCTTCCGATTTTGCTGTTGCCTCTGATGTTTTTGCTGGTTTTAGATGCTTTGGGCACTGTGCCACTGCTATTCGGTGCCACAGTGCAAGTGCTCCCTATGATAAATTGATGTATGGATTAGTGACTCCATTATTGGGTTATTTGATTTACCTGTCAGACCCTGCTACAGTGCACCATGGATGCCCAGGGCTTGTAAATCAAATGCTGCTGGTGGGCTTGCAGCACTGGTTGTGCCACCCACAGAAGCAGCCTGTAAAGTATGTCCTAGGCCTGCCATTGCAGAACCAATGTGCAGCTTGGTACTGTCATGTTGACTGGCCAAGTGCACCCACTTGCCAGTCCCTAAACCTTCCCTTTTCTTCATATCAGACACCCCTAAGGTAGGCCCAAGGGCAGGGTGCATTGTAAGTATAAGGTAGGACATGCCCTTGTGTGTGTGGCATGTCCTGATTGTGAATTATAGCCATTTTCGTTGTTCACTTTTGCAAGGCCAGAATGGGCAGTTTGATTATAACATCTTATAATCCTAACTGACCCAGGGAACATGGTAGAAATTCGAGTTTAGTATGCCTGAACTCAGAATGATAAAATACATATTTTAGTGAAGTTGGTTTTAACATTTTGTGTTTGAACATACCACTTTTAGAAAGTAGGTATTTTCTTGCCTAACTATAGTAATCCACATTTGTAAAGCGCGAACAATCACCCGTAAGGGTCTCTAGGCGCTGGGGGCCATCGGGAAGATTAAGCAAGCTATTGCCCAGAGTCACATGGTGCTGGGCTAATCTGCCGCCGGAGCCGGGGATTGAACAGTTATCCCCAGATTCCGGTGTCAGTCGCCCTGGCCGCAGCGCCACACCTCTTCCTATCCAAGCCTGCCTGCCTCTGATAGGTTGTGTATTCCATGTCTGGAGTTTGAGTGACAGGGGCTGGGGGATTCCAGGAGACAGGGTAAGTCAGCACAAGGCTGAATAGAGAGATCTACATGGAGAGTGGTGGGAGGAGTTGCACCTGGGTCTGAATAGGGCTGTGCCCCCCCCCCCCCACAATGCTGACTCCACCTCCTGTGGTGCGCCTGATGTCCCTGGCCCACACTGTCAAAAAAAAGGAGTCATGTAAACAAACTGCTCCAGGACTGACCAGAACTGGTTTGGACAAGGAGAACAAAGAGAAAATAAGTATAAAAGGGGGGACCCAGACCCCAGAACTTTAGATCACTTTTGGGAAGCAAGAAGAACCTTTGCTGAGGAGAGGAACCAGAGAGAGAGACTGCAGGAGGCGACTATCCCTGTGCTGTGTGCTGTTTGGGGGATTGGCCTGCAGTGGTTGCCTGACTGCCAAAGAAAGGAGAAAGGAACTTTGTGCTACTTTCATCAACTTGTAAAGGATCTCCAAGGGCTTGAAGATTGAGCTTCACCAACCAGCTCCCCTATATTCTCTTGCTGGGAATTGAAGTGCCTGCTGTCGATCTGGGCTTTCTGAGAGACTGCGTGTCAATGGAAGCGCGACTCAAGACAAAGAAGGTTGTTGCCGTCGCAGCAGTTGTCGTCGCATCGCTGAGAAAGCGTGCCGCCGCTGCCTCGGACGCCATCGCATCGCCGAAGCACCTCGCATCACTGGAGAAAAGTGTCGCCGTCACAGCAGACACCGTCGCATCACTGGAGAAGCGTGTCGCTGCCGCAGCAGCTGTCGTCGTATCGCTGAGGAAGCGTGCCGCCACTGCAGCTGTCGCATCGCATCACCGAGGTGCCCTGCATCATTGGAGAAGGGTGTCGCTGTTGCAGCGGACGCCGTCGCATCACCAGAGACGCGTGTCGCAGGGCCTGTCACGGCTCAAGAAGATTCACTGAGTCGCCGCAGGGCCGTTGGGAGTGCACGTATCACCCCTTCGTTGTCGCAACATCAAGAAGACGCCATTTTGTTTCATTTCACCGGATCTTCATCGCATCACCGCATTGCTAGTTGCATCGCCACAGAAGCACAGTAAGAAACCGACGCATCACCTCCCCACGCGGAGAGGAACCGACGTATCACCTCCCCTCTGGTAAGGAACCGATGCATCACCGTCCCCTACGCAGTATTAGGGAACCGACGCATCCCCGTTCTTGCGTGTAAGGTACCGACGCATCACCTTCCCTGCAACTCTTTTGTTTGTATAGCGTTACGCATCCAAAGGTACATTGAACATAAGTGTCGCATTTACCATCTAAAGAGAACTAAGCTATTTCTACCATTTTTGAGTACAGTAGTGTAGATTTTTGTTGTTTGTGGTCTTGTGATAAGTCTATATAAATAATACTTATTTTTATACTACAACCTGTGTGGTGTCTCTTTGTAGTGTTGTCACTATATTACTGTATGTGTTCACAAATGCTTTACACACTGCCTCTGAGATAAGCCTGTCTGCTCGTGCCAATCTACCAAGGGGGTGAGCAGGGGTTATTTTAGAAGTGTACCCCCTTACCCTGACTAGACGCAAGGGTTCCTATTTGGTCAAAGATACCTACCTCTGCCAGCTAGAGACCCCCAAATCTAACAATATCCATTACCTTAGCGCCTCCTACAGCAAGTCGTTCTAATGACTTGCGATGTAAAGGTATTGCGTACTAACAACACGGTTGTTGTGACAACCGCGTTGTAATGGTAATTTGTTGTAAAAACAGCGTGGTAAATGTTGTTTCCCTGTCACATGCAGCATACCAGTCCACCCGTACAATGCTCAAAGGGCATGTTCCTCAATGCCCCCTTGCAGTTCATTGCTAATTCATGTAGATACTACAGTTCTCTAACATACCCTTCAGTGCACAATAACTATTTGTGTTTATTTGTAGCAGTAACATTTTAAGAAAAAACAACAGGGTAAGAAATTGGAGCATCTCTTGAGGGAGGTGAGAACCCACCACAAAATAACAATCGCAATACTTGTCAGTCAGGTTTAAGTTAGAGGCAATGTGTAAAATATTTAAGCAGTACTCAAACAGTTATAAAGTGAAAAACCAACACAAGCAAAATTCCAAACCAATTTAGACAAATTAAAAATAATTAATAAATACAATGACACCAAATGAACAAAAATCCCATAAGCAGAACTGGAGATAAGATGTTTTTAAAGTTTGAATTACAAACAACACTAGAAGCACAGCAGGCTTATTGCAATTACCTGGTTGCGCTAGGCCAAGTGAAAGTCAAACGTTAAAGGCAAACGCGATGCGGTGTGTGTTAGGTACAAGGACCCAGTTTGCCTCAGGGGAAAGTATACATTCTGACTTACAAACTTTTATGCATAAAAAGTGGTTGTTTCGACATCGTCCAAGGGGCAATCTGGATCAAAAGAAGGAAAAAAAATAAACATCCGCTCCTAAGGGAGTAGCTTGCATGTAATTTCCATTCATTCAGGGTGGCTGATCTCAACCAAATCCAACCACCAACAACAATGGAAGTATACAGACAACAAATATTTGCAGTGAGGAATACTCTGAATAGGTTATACAAAATATATTTAATATGAAGAATAATTCAACACAATACATAAATTAATACACATACATATCTAATTCAATATAATATATAAATTAATACATATACTTATCACAGTCACTGAATGTTCGCAAAGGGTAAAATATTGACAGCACAACCATCACCGAGAAATCACAGGATATTAATCAGAATCCATTATGTGGTGATTAGTGATAACAGGGAAATGCATTGAACCAGTAATAGTTCCTGCAACCAAAATTCCTACAAAGGTGATTGTCCATAAAATCGTGGCTAGACAAAGGTCAGAGTGGATGTATTGTTGGCGTTTCGGTCACGTAAGGGTGAGAAGTCAGTGAGACCACCTTCAGGACTACGTGTTACGAATGCTAAAACGACCGACCCTAAAGGAGCCAGCCTTGGTAATAATAGGAAGAAATCAATCAATAAATTCCAAGGAATCAATCTGAAAACGATGTCCAAAGGTCAGAGTCTAAAAAAAAAAATCAAGCTTTTCATATATAGAATCTATCAAAACAGCCCAATCTCACTAAATCAGACAAGCATCCGTCACCCGGAACCTGAATGATCCAAAGTGGGGCTCAACCATGGTGGATTGCTGAAGAGCGAAGTTCTGTAGAGGTTGTTGACAAAGGCGGGAAATCTTAGGAGCTGGTGAAGTCGAAGGTTCGTGTCTGGGAAGGACTTGATGTGGATTGGATGCTGCTCAGTATCGGTCCTGATGAAACCCTCTATGACCGGATGTATAAACTTTTCTGGAACTCAGGTCTCCTTTAGCGGGGCAAAGTACCAAGTTAAGGCTCACCGGTGATTACGTTCTCTGTCAGTTCTCCAGGCAGAAAGTTGTCAAAAATGTTTCTAAGTCCCATTTCTTGCAGCTTGGGGTCAAGAGGAGTACACTCTATCACCAGACAAGGGTCCAGTAACTCAAGAGCGCCAATTGGGTGTTAGGACTCACTCCAGCAGTGGATAGCAGCAGGGTCCAGAGCAGGTCCAGTTGGTACTTGTCAGCTGGGCAGTTACAGGGAGGCCTTTGGAAACTTGTTGTCTCACTGTAGCTCAAACAGGAGATCAGAAACTGACCCCTGGAGTCACATCTGGGGTCCTGGGTTTAAGGCAAGCAATTCCAGTGTTGCTTCAGGTTCTTCAGACAGCAGGTTAGTCCTTCTGATTCTTCACAGATGCAGGAGTTATCTGAGTAGAGGTCTGTGGGATCTACTTTTATACCCAGTGACAGCCAGTGGGTTGTGGGCAAGCCTTTGTCCACCCATAACCCAAATCTGGCCAGTCGCTCTACCCCCAATAGGTTTGGTGCCATCCTGACTAGAGAAACAAAAGGGAGGCAGGCGTAGGTGTGAGCTTCATCTGTCAGTAACAAGGTCAGCATCTTTTGAAGCTCGGGAAAAAGCTGGGCACAGCCCCCCAGGCCATACTGTCCTGGGAGGAGCCCACTCCCACGGCTCTTGATCCACTTTCTGGAAGCAATATACATCTCACCACAGGGGAGCTATCAGGGTCAGGTGACATCTGGACACTGGCAGGAAAGCCTTTTGCCAGGAAAATGACAACTTTCTAAAAGTGTAATTTTAAAAATAGAAGTATAAAATCTGACCTGACTATTGCCCTTGGATTTTAAGTTACTATTGAAATGAGTCCTTGAACCATTTTTCTACCTACTTCCAAACTGAATTTAGCCCTTAATAAAGGTAATAGTGTAAACCTATTGTTAACCTATGGGCGAGCCAGTCTTGCCACAGTGAAAAATGATTTTGTAGGTTTTTCACTGCCAGGACATGTAAATATATGTTATACATGCACTACTTTTTAAATACCATGCACCCTGCCATATGGGCATATAGGGCCTAATTTAAGAGTGACTTATAAGTATTAAAAAGAAAGGGTTAGGCCTAGCAAAAAGTGGTTTTCCTGTTTTGAAATGACAGTCTAAAGCTGCTCACCCAGGCTGCATTTGCAGGACTGGAGACACATTTTACAGTTCCTCTTTAGAGGGTGGTACAATGAGTGCTGCTGCTCACTAGTAGTATTTAATTTAAAGGCCCCATGTACATATGGTACCATTTACTATTGACTTTGACAAGTAAATTAACTGTGCCAATTAGGTATACGCATGATTTAAATAGAAAACACAACACTTTGTCACTGGTTAGCAGGAGCAAGATGCCAGTCAGTCAGTCAGTCAAAGCTTTTATTTCGGTAAAATACCATAAAAAGACATAAATAGTAATATACATTAAAACATGATTAAATAGACATTGTGTAGAGTGTAATCCATTAAAACATTACAATTATTACATAAAAAATACACAGTGAAGGAACGTGGTTTTTCCACAAAGACAAATTGTTAAAAATTGTATCCTGGGCCAAAGATATACTCACTACACCTCAAAGTACTGTAGTGGCAATGTAGGTAATGCTAAAATCAGGGGAAATGAGTGGCAGAAATCATAAATTTGGACCTTGTGAACCACAATGAGAGAAGAAATTTGGCCATTGCAAACACTATCAATGGAGTAGTATCATATTTCAAAATTCAACACCTCCTTGTGGTCCCTGAGACCCCTAGACTTGCATAACTGGACGATCCACTTTTTTCTCGCAATGATATATAAAGGGCAGAAAAGGACAACATGCAACTCTGTTTCACAGTTTCACAGGTAACAGTACATAAAGGACACGTGCTCATGGGATCCGAAACGTTGGACCATCTATATGTGAGATCCCTCAGCGGTAGCGAGCCGTGTCTGAACTGGATGTAGAGTTTCTTTGCCAAAGGTGGTTGGATAACGTCCAGGAAAACTTCAAACTGGGGACTAAACTTAATATCCAGACAGGTGTCAGTAAGCCTACCCAGAGAGGAGTGGAATAGAATTCCCTTCCAATAAGATTTCAAAGCCTCCCGCAGTGATTTCTTCGAAAGTGCACGGCAGGTCTCTTCCGGGGCGGACCATAAGTTCCCCATCCCAATTGAGTAGCAGAGGTTCTTTCTGTAGGTAAGCCAAGGGATCTTATCCGATTTTCCCCTTGCCAATATATCACCAAGATCATACCTATAGCATACCAACTCAGGCGTTGACCAAAGACGCCTACAGAACTGGAGAGGACGGTTCAGGGCAATCTCTTCTATGGGAACCAGACCCAGATCCCATCTCAAAGGGGTTAATGGAGTGCTGACAGGTAGTTTCAGCAATCTCCTAATAAAGGAATTCTCAATAGAAGAGAGGGAAGCGGGAATGGAATATCCCCATAGTTCAGCGCCATAGAGCGCTCCTCCTCTAGCTTGAGATTTATAAATTTCCATGGGGGGGCCCAAAGGTTTAAGGGCCTCATGTAGGTAGCCAAATACCGGTCGGTAACGGCCGATTTTCGGTAAATATGCCGTTACCGACCGGTATTCAGACAAGTGAGATGTAGGAGTCCAAAAACCACTTTTCGGTAAATATGAGGCGGTAAATACCGAATCATATTTACCGAATTCTAAAATACCGAATCAGATTTACCGAATACATAATTAACGATTCGGTAAACATGAAGTGGTAAATATGAAGTGGTAAAATTGAAAATGACATGTAGGAGCACTCGGTAATTAAGAAATCCAGGAAAATCGGTAAATAAGAGTCGGTAATTAACACGGATTGAAAGCAGGTGGTAACCATTAACAATGCATATAGGCAAACCCAAAATGCAACAGCGTGGACAACATGGCCGCCATGTACGTCATTGCAAGGCGCCTACGTCTACAGGCAGCAGGACTGAGGGTGTGGCGACGGGAGGAACAAATCTACAGACAGCGCATCACACTATTCCAGCTGACTGATGCAGAGATACATGAGAGGTACAGGCTACACCCCGAAACCATCATGGACTTAATCAGGGACCTTCACCCACTCCTGGACCAGCCAATAAGAAGGGCGCACGCCATACCCCCACATGTGCAGGTGCTCTGCAGCCTACATCTGTTGGCATCCGGCAGTTATCAGGTGGTGATAGCTGCGGTGGGTGGGGTATCCCAGAGTTGCCTGTCACGTTTCTTCAGGAAGTTCCTGGATGCCATGATGCAGAGAATGCACCACTACATAAGCTTCCCAAACACACAGGCTGCACTGCAGAAAACAAAAACAGACTTTTATCACATGGCACAGTTCCCCCATGTCATCGGCTGTATTGATGGTACACACATCCCAATCTGTCCACCAGCTGATACAGAGCACATCTACAGGAACAGGAAGTCCACCCACTCCATCAATGTGCAGGTGATCTGTGATGCAGGGAACATCATCACAGATATTGTTGCAAAGTTTCCTGGGAGCACCCACGACTCTTACATCTTCCAGAATAGTGGGATCTACACACGACTGAGTGCCGGAGAATTCGGAGAGGGATACCTGCTAGGTAAGTAACAGTGACGCCCCTTGAAACCTGCAAATCATAGTGTATAGAGGCATGTTACTGATGGTTCCCTTTTACTCATCCAGGCGACAGTGCATATGCATGCCGGTCATTCATCCTCACTCCCTACCTACACCCAGCAACCCAGAGTGAGAGACGATACAACGTGGCACATAAAACAACACGCAATGTGGTGGAGCGCACGTTTGGACTACTGAAGAGCAGGTTCCGCTGCCTGCACAAGAGCGGAGGCGCACGCCAGTACAAACCCATCACCTGCTGCAAGATTATTGCCACTTGTGCAATGCTGCACAACCTTGCCACGAAAAAAGGTACAGATGTGGAACTAACATATTTTGAGGACAACGAGGATGAGTCAGGCCAGCCAGAGGGCAACGCAGCTAGAGTGCCAACTGCAATCGATGGGAGAGAGAGACGGGCAGAGATCACATGCAACTATTTCTGAGTAAGTGAGGGGACACAGCGAGTTGTGAGAAGTCCTGACGTAGTTTTAATGTGGCACCACGCCATGAACACATGAACAGGCCAATCAGGCAATATACCATCTATACAAGGAGTATGTCCAGGGTTACGTCACCCAATGGGAAGTGGCTTAGCAGGGCTACATCAATGTTTGCGCATACGCGCTGCAGTGGTGGATTGCACGGCCTGTGCATCCTCACTAGAGCCAACCCCAAGCCGCCTGCTGCTCCTGCGTGCTTCTGGGACGGGGGGTGTGATGCTGCTGCTGGTGTCGATGCTCTCCGCAGCATCCCCTGCAGCAGTTGTCGACGCCTGACTAGTCAATAGCACCCCTAGTGCACTTGTCACCTGCACCATCCCCCGAGACAGGTCGCTGCAGCACTGTGTTAGGCCCTCCTGCATCGTCACAGAGCGCCGGCACAGTAGAGAAGTCGCAGTTGCCAGACGGTTGAGTGCCCTGCTGGTAGTGTCCCTTCTCTGGCGTTCCCGGCGCCGTGCTTCGATGTCAGCATCTAATTTGCTGCACAACTGCTGGATTGACTGGGACATGTCCTGAATGCCCGCAGCCATGCCGCTAATGTTACTGTCCATGTTGACTAATGTTGTCCTCATCACCCGCATGTGCCTCTGGACTGACATGACTGCCTTTGATTGCAGGCGCTGTTGCTTCAACATTTGGCCCTCGAGACCCAAGAAGACACCATGGCCGTCAGTGGGTGCTGGTGGACTCTGGACACGCGACCTGCGGCGCCCTCTTGCTCCCGTCTGTGCTGCCTGTGAGATGTGGGGCACAGTGGCATGGCTCCCTTCCTGGGGCCCGGTGCGGTCTTCTGGGCCCATGCTGTCGTCTGACGAGGTGTCTAAGGCTCGTAGCCTGGCTGCTGGACGCCTCCTCATTCTCACACCTGCAAGCGGAGATGTGGCCGGTGATTCGAACATGAGTGGCGATGCTGGCTCTGGTTGTGGTGATGCTGGCTCTGGTTGTGGTGATGCTGGCTCTCGGTGAGGTGATGCTGGCTCTGGGTGCGGCGAGGCTGGCTGTGTTGGTGGTGCGGCTGCCAGTGGGCCTGCTCCCTGGTCTGAACTTGTGCTGGCTAGAGGTGATACTTGTGGCCGGTGTGCCGTCTCTCCTGCAGCATGCCCTGTCCTGCATGATGTCACATCTGTGGACAGAAATACAACATTGGCTCAGTGTCCCCGAAGGGCTGCATTGCAAGCGTCACAATAACACATTTCACATTCCAATATGTCCTCTGTCTCCTTGTGCCTCGAGTGCGTGACATGCCTTGTTGCCCTGTAACATTTACGGCATGGTTAGTGTTGCCCTGACTACATCTCCCGGAATGCATTGCCTGTCTGCACTGACACGTGTGGACTGCAGTGTGATTCTCGTTTCACAATGGGGGATGTGGGATAGGGGTGGGGGGGCTACATTGCTGTGCTTTCGTCTTACCTTGGTGTGTTGCGGCTCTGGCAGAGCTGTCGGCGTCCCCAAGACCCACGACGCTCTCCTGCTGGATTGTGGCCGCCACCAGCTCCTCCAGTTCGGTGAGGGCAGGTGCCCTGTTGGTTCCACCTCCGGTCTGGCTGGCCTCCTTCTGGATGTCGCCCATCTTCCTCTTGGTTACAATCCTCAGGTCATACCAGCGCTTTTTGAGGACCTCAATGTCCCTGTGGGTCACTCCCACAGCATTGACCTGCGCCTGGATGGCCAGCCATATGTTGCGCTTTTCCGCCTCAGGCACTTGCAGGGATTGCCTTCCAAACAGCTTCTGGTGCTGCTTCACCACCTCCTCCACCAGCACCTGGAGTTCCTTGGGGCTAAATTTCAGCTTCCTCCTCCTTTCCCCTCCGTCTTTCTGTGTTCTCTGGCTGGACATGCTGTTCGTTTACCCGCTCGCACATGCAACGGCTCCCTGCCTCTCCTCTGCACTCCAAGCCTCTCCAGGGTCGGCTAATTATGTACACCTGCCTGGGTGTGGCCACTTCGGCTAATTATGTACACCTGCCTGGGTGTGGGCACTTCCTGGTTGGGTGGGCTGTCGTTGCACAGGATTAGCTGTTTCGTCAAGTTATGTGATTTTATTTACCGAATCCGTACATTCCGATTCGGTATTTTCCGATTCGGTAAATTCCACCTCGGTATTTTCCGATTCGGTAAATACCACCTCGGTATTTTCCGATTCGGTAAATACCACCTCGGTATTTACCGATTCGGTGAATTCCGATTCGTGATTACCGAATGTTACCGAATCGGTAACAGTTACCGAATTTTTACCTACATATAACTTACCGATTCTAATTTACCGATTCGGTACGGCTCGGTATTTAAGAACCGGTAAAATTTATTTACCTACATGAGGCCCTAAAAGAGGTATTGTTAAACACCTTCAGGATACCCCCCACTGATTGAGCTAGTTTCAAATTGGCCTTCGCCAAATGGGACCCCCAATTCATTTTATCATTAAGGGTCACCCCCAGATACTCAAAAGTGGCAACCCTATCCAGCTCAACATCTCCCAGCTTAGGGTGGGGGCAATTAAATGAATTGGAACCGAAAACCATAAATTTAGTTTTGGAAAGATTCAGTTCCAAATCCCTGATTTTACAGAAGGAGCAAAAGGCCTCTAATGTACGCTGGATGCCCATGTAAGATTTAGATAACAAAAGCGTATCATCCGCGAACATTAGGGCCGGGACCTTACTCCCCGCCAGTACAGGGGAGTCCAAGTTAGCGGTGCACAAGAGATACTCAATCAACCCATTGATAAAAAGGGAGAAAAGAGTGGGGGCCAGGACACAGCCCTGCCTCACACCCTTTTCAACCGGGAATGGCCCAGAAATTTCCCCACATCTCCCATATCTCACCCTTGCATAGGTGCCAGAGTGGAGGCGTTTAAATAAGTGGCAAAGGTAGGGGGGAGCACCCATCTCTAACAAAAGGGCCCATAGTTTTTCCCTTTGGACCATATCAAAAGCGGACCGAAGGTCCACAAAAATCAAATAAAGATTACCAGCACCCATGCTGACTGACTTCCAGTAGATCAATAGTAATCTAAATAATTGATCGATGGTGGAAACCTTTGCACGGAACCCCGCCTGGAGGGAGGTTAGAATTTGTTGATCCTCCATCCAGGACTGCAATCTGGATAAAAGGACTCGGGCAAACAGCTTCTGTAAAACATCAATCAAGCTTATGGGGCGGTAATTGGCTGGATCCAACGGGGAAGATTTTTTGTAAATGGGTATAATTTCTGCACCCAACCAGGTCTCCGGGATTCTAAGGCCCTGCAAAATGGCATTAAAATACACACAAATATAAGGGGCCCAGATTTTTACATCACTTCTGTACAAGTCGCCAGGGATCCTGTCAAGCCCCGGGGCTTTCCCTACTGATAGGGAGTTGAGGGCCAATTCTATTTCTGAAAGAGAAAAGGATCGGCTCTCAAGTTCTTCCTGGCCCAACTGGTCCATTGCAATATCAATCCGCGAGGTGCCCGGATCGGGGCCACCCCTGGAATTACTGACCGAAAAGAGGGGTTGGAAATGGGCAAGCCAGACCTCCTCGCTGAGATTAGGAATAATTGCAGGGCTGCTGGCTACCGTGCCCGTTCGAACAATGTTCCAAAACGCCCTCGAGTCGCAGTCTACTAAAGCTTGCAATAAATTTTGCCACCTTTGATCCTCCCACTGAGTGCCCACTTTTACTTCTTTTATCAGGGCAGTCTTAGCCCGCCTACAAGAACCATTAAACCAGTGCTCGGGCCTAAGGGGCCTTGGTTTTGAGGCAGTAGGACTATAAAAGAAGCCAGCCAAGCTGCCAAGGAGATCCTCATGAATGTTCTGGAAATCGAGGAGGCGGGTCTGCGGAATGTCCCCAGTGGGGCTCAGAAGGTGGGAGCCTGCTTCCAAAGAGCAAGTCACACTGCTATATATAGCTGCAAGCTTTAGGTCGTCGGACGCTACCCTTGCCCACCTGATCTGTCTACCACCTGCCGCTAACATGATCGCCCCATCCCATCTCTTTCAGCACGGAACCTGGGCATCATTATCGATGACCAACTGACTATGAAACAACAGGTGATCAGAGTAGCCTCTACCTGTTTTTTAATTCTGAAGTGGCTCCGAAAAATTCTCCGGATGCTTCCAGCGGCCTCCCAAAGAACTGTTGTACAGGCGCTGGTCATTTCCAGATTGGACTACGGAAACGTGCTCTATCTGGGTGCAAATAAAGAAGTGCTTCACAAACTTCAAGTAGTCCAGAATTCTGCGGTCAGGCTTCTCTGCCAACTCCCCAGAACTGCCCCGACCTCGGGTGCTCTTCGTGAACTTCATTGGCTGAGAATTGAGAGCCGCTCCAAATTCAAAGCCCTATGCTATATGCATAGAATCAATACGGGCTCAGCTCCCAAGTACCTTAGAAATTTGGTCCAACGCTATCAACCCTCACGATCTCTCCGATCCTCCAATCAACAAAAATTCCAGGTGCCCAGAATCAAACGTGCCAAAATGGGGGGACGTTCTTTTGCCTTCCTGGCTCCCTCCCTCTGGAACTCTCTTCCTACTTACTTACGTCATGAAAAGGTGTTTATTAGATTTCGCAAGGAACTTAAAACATGGCTCTTTAACCAGTAACTCTTCTAGGTTGACTTCTTGATCCTGCCTGTTTTGCTTTGTCCTAGGCGCCGGGAAACCTCCGGGTAGCTGTGCGCCATATATAAATTCAATAAATAAATAAAAATAAATAACACCAGATTCTCACTATTTGATGGTGATTGGAGCTTATGAATTCCACTGCCACCGATCTTGTTGACCAATTCCAGTGACAGTAGGTTGTGATCACTATCGACCCGTGGAATAACAGAAAAGGCAGCCAAATGGCCCCAAAATTCCACGTTCACCAGAAGATAGTCGATAGTCGAACAGCTCCCGGGTCTATTAAAAGTAAAAGACCCCGGCACGTCCGGGCAGAGTCTACCATTGCAAGCCCTCAGGGAGTGTGCAATGGTAAGCTTATTGATCTCGAGGGCTAGAGGGGAAAGACGTTTGGCGGGATAAATAATAGGGTCTGGGATTAAATAACTTTCATCCTCGTCACAGGTGGGGGAGGGGATCCCAGAAAGGGGTTCGAAGTGACAATTAAGATCTGCACCAATTAGTTTATGGGACGCAGGTGGAAGAGAATGTAATACATCTTCCAGGGCGCCCAAAATCGACAGACCCAACTGTACCGGGTGGGGACGCAGGTAGACATTTATTACTACCAGCGAATAACTAGCAGGGAAAGTGAGTATCAAACACAAAATGTCGGGGGACTTTGAGTCTAATAACTTTACTGAGCACCCCAAGTGTGTTGCAACCCATACTACTAACCCCCCCGAAGGTCTGCCTCTCGCCCCTTGGACTGCTGGGGCCGAAAACGATGCATAGCCCACCCTCCATGGTATGGACCGTAACCATGTTTCTTGGAATATGCAGATGTCGTAATTGTCCATTAGCTCTCCCCACTCGGGGTCAGAGAGTTTGGACTCCAATCCAGCCACATTCCAAGACCCAACTAGAGGTCTTCGAGTGAGTGTGCGGGGAGGGCTATCAGCCAGAGGGAGGGAGGAGGGGGGGCAGTGGGAAGCAGAATGCTCAAGGGGGCCCAACACGGGGCGTCCCTCCATGGCGCTGGAGATCAAAGATGAAGGAGGAGTGGGCCCAGGACCACTCTCCGTGCCAAATGCAGCCGAGGGGAGAGCCGTCTCCACACCAGTATCGTCCCTAGCCTGATTCCCCCCCGAAGGCGTATACCCTCCCTTGCTGAGCCTCAGGGGTGATGGTCAGTCCACAGAGTTGAGCACGTCGAAACGGTTTTCAACCGGGATATTAAAGTAAGTGTTGTGAGAGGCCTGATGAAAATACGGTAATTCCACCGGATTCAAAGTATTGGGGATGGAGTAAAAGTACCCCAAATGCGATGTGTCAATGGCTCCTGATTTGTGGTGCCCACCCTGCTCCAGTATGTGTCCTACTACTCTAGGGTCCCTAAAATTAATCAGGACACAATCCCCACCAATGTCCTTTGGGCGGGTCCCCAGCCAGCTAACCCTCCGAACAAAGAGGATCTCCCCTCTCCCTGCTCCCTCCAATGGTCTATTTTTGGACAACCAGTGGATGACTTTGTTTTTTAATTCAAAGTAAGATTCCCCCCTACCATTCGTTAGAGGAGGAACTCCAGTGAGCACGGTCACATAGGGTGCTGCCTCAGGGGGAAGCTGTACAAGAGGCAGGGAACCTTCCAGGCTCCGTAGGGCTCGGTTCCCCCCCCCAGGAGGAAGGATCCTATCCCCGTCCGAACTCCGAAGGGCTGAGTCCCTGCAACTAAGGGACTGTTCTCGTGATGAAACAACAATAGGGGCTCGGAGCAAAGTCGGGGGCATACGGGGACCAGCAGGGAGGGAAGGGGCAGTTGGCTGCACCAATGGAGGCTGGACTGAGACCGTAGCTGTATGGTTCGAGGGTGAAATTGTCTGGCTTAGGGGGGTAGAGTTATTAGGCGTTACTTGAATACCGGCACCCTCCGTACTACCCAAGTTATGCAGTAGATCGTGGTTTATCTGCTTCTTCCCGATACCTTTGGTATTAACTAGAGATACCAACCTATCGATTTTGGATGACAGGGTTTTTAAAAGGAGGTTTAGGGACTGATCTATGTGTGACTGTAGGTCAGTTAATAAAGTAGTCACCCAGGTCGGAGGGATAGAAGTAGGAGAGTGATGGGTCAAGGCCGAGAGAGCAGGGCTGTCTGCAGGGGGGGCTGGTAAAAAACTCCTTTTTCTGAATTTCAGTTTTTTTTTTCTTGGCTTTACCTGCTTCGTGGGGGCCACTATAGAAACGAAAGAGGATGATGATGGGCCAGCTTCCTCTTGTTCAGGCTCATCTATTTGTGCCTGAGCGCACGGTAATTGGGTAAACGAGGGCAACATAGATGACATAGCATCAGGATCCACCTGGTATGAAGAAAAGTCAGCCAATCCATCAGGAGGGGGGGGCCATATTAAATGCCGGGGTAATCGACAACCGTCTTTCGGTGTTTTCAATGGCTGTAGCCACCACCCCAATTGTCTTCTGCAGCATTTTGTCTATCGCAGTGAGACTGGGGATCTGCGGATTGGAATTGGCTAGCTGTCTAGTCATAGGGCGGCTTGCTGTAGGTTTAGAATGCTTCCCCATGGTTCCAATGAAACCGACAGCGAGTATATTTCAATAAGGAACCCCTAATACAAATACCTAAAATCCAAACAGTATAGGATAAAAGAAACACACTCTATGCACAGCATAAGACTGACAAATACACAATAAAAATGTCAATGACCAATGAAGGTTAGTTCAGACTGACCCACAATCCACAGCTAAGAGGTGCGGCCCAGCCCGGCCTCCTTTGGCCCCTGACGGCCACAGACGGCCCGCCGTTTGCCCGGGCTTAGCCAGGCGCTGCCCGCGCGCGTCCCGCGACGCGGGGGCTGAGTTCGAATTTAAGTGCCTCCGTGCGCGATAATGACGAAAGCGGACTTCCGCCGCTGAGGCTCCTGGGGGCTGTAGTCCCTCCTATGCTCTGCGGCCGCGGTGAGATGGGAGTGCGGCGGCGGCAGGAGGGCTGCGTAGATGGCCAGCAACAGCACCGGGACCAGGTAAGGAAATAATCACAAGTTGTGGCAGGATACCGCTAAGTTCAGAGGACGCCCGCTCTGCCGGGGCTGAGTTCGAATTTAAGCGCCTCCGTGCGCGATAATGACGAAAGCGGACTTCCACCGCTGAGGCTCCTGGGGGCTGTAGTCCCTCCTACGCTCTGCGGCCGCGGTGAGATGGGAGTGCGGCGGCGGCAGGAGGGCTGCGTAGATGGCCAGCAACAGCACCGGGACCAGGTAAGGAAATAATCACAAGTTGTGGCAGGATACCGCTAAGTTCAGAGGACGCCCGCTCTGCCGGGGCTGAGTTCGAATTTAAGCGCCTCCGTGCGCGATAATGACGAAAGCGGACTTCCGCCGCTGAGGCTCCTGGGGGCTGTAGTCCCTCCTACGCTCTGCGGCCGCGGTGAGATGGGAGTGCGGCGGCGGCAGGAGGGCTGCGTAGATGGCCAGCAACAGCACCGGGACCAGGTAAGGAAATAATCACAAGTTGTGGCAGGATACCGCTAAGTCCAGAGGACGCCCGCTCTGCCGGGGCTGAGTTCGAATTTAAGCGCCTCCGTGCGCGATAATGACGAAAGCGGACTTCCGCCGCTGAGGCTCCTGGGGGCTGTAGTCCCTCCTACGCTCTGCGGCCGCGGTGAGATGGGAGTGCGGCGGCGGCAGGAGGGCTGCGTAGATGGCCAGCAACAGCACCGGGACCAGGTAAGGAAATAATCACAAGTTGTGGCAGGATACCGCTAAGTTCAGAGGACGCAAGATGCACAGTCTTATATCCAACAAAAACGGGGTCAGCAAAAGAAGGCAAATATCTACAGGAATGCCTTGCAATGCTGGTGATTTCCAACACTTACCTTTTCAGAAAAACTTTCAGTACAACATTTGAAAGTGACCACCAACTCCATTTGTCTGGATATCTGGCCCTTTGAAACAGAGCAAACTCCCCTCTAAATAATGTAGGTGGACTATCTGGAACAATTTACCATCCCATAGTGCTTGATTCGATGGGACTGTGACTTATCCACTATTGAACACTCCGAAGTGAATGGAAAGCAACATGGTCAGCGATATGAAAATGACCTGAAATAAAAATAAAAAGAATGGTGCAATATCTAAATTAAGCCATCAGAAAACCATGATGAAATTGAGCAAGCAAAAGCTGATATGTTTCACTGCACAGCTGCTCTTGTAAAGTTTTTTGTAGATGTATTGAGAGATAAAGTGGAGATAATACAATGGCATAAATTACACAAATATGTTAATATGTACATCTTTTAAGCAGAAATGTTTTTGAAAACCTGAGGCTGGCGAGACAGCAAAAGATGTTCCTAGGCCAGAGGTTAAATCATGTTGCCACAGAACCAGCATTAATATGCGGATGCGACGCTAATGGACATTTTAAGTAAACCAGATGTTCCATAAAGAACGTTTGCTTTTTACTTTTAAAAGCTTCTGAATGTCGTGGCTTGCTCGTGCCAATTATTTTGCACTTTGTCTGCAATCCATGAAGCTCATCCATTCCACTGCACCTTCTTAAGCGGGGATGCTGCACTCGCATGATTAGACAAAAAAGTATTACTTACAATTACTGCATTTTAGCCAATTTAACAAAACCCAGATAATTTCGCTTCAAATTGTGCCCTGAAGGAGCACTTGAGAGTCAGTTTTAAACAGCTATTAAAATGCATTAACCTCGGAGCTTCCTATTTAATTGGGGTGAAGGCTGTGGCCTGGTACATTGCTTAATGCTTCAAGGTTTCAAGTGCTTGGACTGGCCCGTGACTTGCCATTGTCCACAAGCATGTGAAGGACGGAGATCTCGGTCTAATTGGTATTGGGGGTGCAATCGTTTTAAAGCAGCTGGGGAGTAGCGGGGACCCCACAAGACAAGCCATCCTGCTGACACCTACACTTCCGAGCTAAGTGGCTGAGAGAAGTAGGATTTCAATTACAGGATCGGGGAGGATGCGCCATTTATTAATGTGGCACCAAAGCCATAACTCAGCAGGATAACATCAGAGATCCGAAGGAACAAAATAAGCATTGGCACAGCCAATATTTAGATTTGCACAAGTACAGGGCATGTATGCACACATATAATATTGCTGTCCATCTGAAAAGGATTTCAGAAAATGCTTAAAACGCTTCTTTTCGACTCTGCAATTACCTTTCCCTAAGCCGGGTTCGGTAGGGGGGGGAGGGAGAGGGAGAGAGAGAAGGAGAGGGAGAGGGAGAGAGAGAGAGAGGGAGAGAGAGAGAGAGAGGGAGAGAGAGAGAGGGAGAGAAAGAGAGAATATATATATATATCATCACTGGACACAGAATAGAAGTCATACACAACCATGTATAGCACGAGCACAGGACGATGTGCAGTGAGGGACATAAGGTGAAGAACTGCAGCCAAACACAAGGTGAAATGCATGACCACCCACCCAGGGAGAAATGATAACGAGGATCCTGGAACCACTGACTGCTGTGTATCAGGAGGTCAGTGGGTGATGTAAAGGGCCGAACTGGCCTTTTAATTAATCATGCAATTCCCCGGTGGACTGGAGACATTGGATGCCACTGCTAGTACCTCTGGCACCATTCCCAGCTCTCCAAGGTTGATTGCAGAAGGCACAGTGGGGTTTCAAAAGAGAGGAAGAGAGCGAGGGAGGTAGCAAAAAAACGATCTGAGAGAAAGAAGAGAGAGTAGTGTGAAGGAGAGAGAGAATGGATGGATGGAAAGAAAGAAAGAGCTAGACCAAAGGGATGGAGTGAAGCGAAGATGCATGGTTTGATTATTTTTCCAAGGCCTGCATTTGCTTTTCCCGGCACTGCTGATGTGCAGCTACATTTGCAGAGGTGTGAGTGTATTATGATTAGGGCTCCCGGGTTTATGGTATTTTTTTTGTTGTCATTTTCGTCTGTATTTATTCATATTTATTTTTTGTCAACTTTATCTCTATTTATCCATATTTATCATGGGTTCAGTGAAAAAAGTAAAGGTGAAACTGGTATATTTCCACATTTATTTAACCAATAAATATGCAGTCATCCTTAAATGCCTGCCAGGTTTCAGTGATATTATTGCATATGCCGATGATACTCAGATTTTATTTACTTGGGCAAAATCTGAGTGTTCCACCTCCTCTGCAAAAAAATCGTCTGACAGCAGTTTTTCATTGGCTGGCCTCTGCTCAACTTAAATACAATGAGGACAAATTTGAAATCCTCCTTTATGGAAGCTTCCCCCCTCAGTTTAGAGAAGCACTATGGCCGGCTGATTACTCTTCGCCGGCCTCAACGGGGCAACCCTCTGGTGATCTGGTTTGAAGAGAATCTTTCTTTCTCTAACCAGATCAAGAGGCTTGCTGGGAACTGTTTCGGTTACTCAAATCCCTCAGGAAATTTTTACCATTTCTTCCCAGGACTGCTAAAGTAACGGTCAGCCGAGCCCTAATTTTATCGCGCACTGATTATGCCAATGCCTTGTACATTGGCCTCCCGGGCTATTTGCTTAGCAAACTACAAGTAGTCTAGAATGCGGCGGTCAGGCTTCTCTTCAACATCTCGATCAGAAGCAGTGTGAGACAGCATCTGCGCTCACTTCACTGGTTGCCCGTGGCCGAACGAGTTAAGTTCAAAGCTCTGGTCATGGCGCACCGTGCCCTGCATGCTTCCGGTCCAATCTATTTGCGGAAACGTTTTATTTTCTACACTCCAACTAGACAACTGCGCTCTGCTTCTCAACTCCTAGCTCATGTCCCCCGCTTTCGACTGCAAAAGATGGGCGGCAGTTCCCTTGCCTTGAGGGCTGCTCTGGCTTGGAATTCGCTGCCTTTCCCTCTCCGTAGCATTCAGGACCCACTCATTTAAAAAAAACAAAACTGAAAACGTTCCTTTTCATCTAATCAGCTTCTCCTCACTCCTTAAGGTTCGCGCTGGGACACTCCTCGGAGTATCTGTGCAAGCTACAAATCAAAATAACATAACATAACATATGAACACCAGCAGAAGATAGCACTTATATGATAAAAGGGGCATTTCAGTAGCAATCTTGTGCATAGCTACTGTTGTTTAAGCCTCTTTACTAAAATTCCTTTCTGTTTTTAACCCCCTTACATATCAATTCAAACAGTTATTGGCTTGGCAGTCATGGTAAAGGGTTGTTAGAATCACTTTAAAAAACGAATTTCCGTTTTTATCCACATTAAAAAAAAAATACAGACAAGAAAATAAATAACTTTGTATCTGTAAAAATCAGTAAAAACTGAAAACAGGGAGCTTTAATTATGATGGCACAGTGTGATGTGCAGCACGGTAAGCATAGATATTTACAAAGGGTGCCTGTACGGCAGTACGTGGGAGGAACATGTTAATGTGCCCCATTTTATGTATTATACCTTCAGTCTATCTTAGATTTTGTACACTTGGGGGGATATTTACAATGAAATGGCACAGAGCTGCGCTGCAAGCAAATCTGTCGCGCCGAGCTCCGTCATTTAAAAAAATACAGGGATGCGTTGTATTAACAGTAATAAGGCACATCCCTGTTCTCACCCCTGCGCCAGCGCAAATAAAGCTGCCTAGCGCCAATGCAGGCATCATTGCGCCATGATGCAAGGGTGCCTGCATTGAAAGGATTATTGTTTATGTTCAGGAAGGGATAACCTTCCTGCACATAAACCATGATTATTTGCAGTTTGCTCCTCAGAATGCAACACACATAAAAAGATTTAAAAACGAGGAGAAATAAAAATATTTCTCCTCGTTGCGCCATTCTGACACCTCCTTTTGAATGGCATTAGTTTTTGGCGCTGCCTTAGATTTACACATCCTTGTAATTCGGGCAGTGTCAGAAAACAATGGGTACAAAGAGTACAATATTTATAATACGGCATTTACCCATGAAAAGTGGCTTAGCACTGCATTGTAAATCTGAAGCAGGGCATTGCGCGACTGGAGCGTCGTAAAAAGTGACGCTCCCATGGCGCAATGCCCTTGTAAATATGTTCCTTGGATTTTTAAGCCTATAATTGGTGTTGCCAATCAAAACTTCCAGTTCCTTGATAGAATGTTCTATAGACGGAAAAAAAACGAACTACCTGAAGGAATCACAAATGACAGGGGCCTCTAAGCAGCTATGGATATTGACAGATAAATGAAAAAGGAAGAATAAACAATAAGTTGTGTTTTTGCTCCACTGCTCTAACATTATCTGTGCTTTTCAGTGTCTAACATCCTGAACATAAAGTGCCTCCTAAGTAATGTTTTCAAATATATTTATTTACTGTGTGCCTCTGAAACATTATCACTCCAGACACGACTAATTGTGTCCAACAATTACTCTTCTTGCACAAGAGAAGATATTGCCTCCATTAACCTTTGCACAATGTGGATACTGGTTTGTGTCGTTCATAAAGCCAAACCTACAAGAATGTTCTAAAGCATATCTTTTATTGGTGCATCTGGTGCAATAGAGATTTGATGTGGTCCCTCCCTACCAGGACAGGACTGGCTACCAGGCCTTTCTAAATAAACAATGGAAAACCGACAAATAGTCTTAAAGTATGCTTTAAACCATTTGTTTTGCTTTGTTTATTTAGACTCACATGCAGGTAACCATCAACAAAATCAGCCCCCACCGCTGTGAAATCAGCCCCCAGCCTAGCAGCACACTAAAATAGTGGTATAAGAACCACGACTTAATTAGACACAAGGCCTAGAGCCTGTAGAATCGCTGGGACCCCAAGGAACCACCCAAGGTAGTGACACAGGGGACCCACGGGGGCCGTGTGCAGTGTGAGAACATAGCCACGAGCTCCCGTTAGCTTCTATGGGGAAAGTCGCAAAGATTAGGGACACTTAGAAATGAACTAGGACCAAACCCTTTTGGACTTAGGAAGTTCTAGGGTCAACACCCATGGGAGCACCGGAGTACTCGAGTTACCTCACCCAGGGAAGCCGGGTGCATAGGTGTCAAATGGTGTCGGGACGCGTCGTCATTTTCAATGGGAGCTAGCAAAGAAGTGCTGCTGCCGGGAAGATGCGAAGTGTCCGAAGAGATCCAAGCCTGGATCGAAGTCGAGAAGAACCTGAAAGCAGAGGGGACAGAGTCAGGGTCACTAGCCAGTGACCAGGGGCACGATAGGCGAATGCCCACCGATGTCGGTTGATTTCAGGTGAAGAAGGTGAAGCTTGACTCTTCAGCTACGAGGACCAGGAGGCGTCGAGGATGACCAGGAGCTGGATTCGAGCTGTCCCACGAAAGATGTCGAGTGCTGCAGCGTTGGTGTCTGGATTGGACACAACAAGCCTTGGCAACAGCAACCCACGCAGGAAGGAGAAAGATGCTTCGGTGCAGACCAGCAAGGTCTGAGGGACTCAACACACGGCGGGGAGTCTGAGCACGTCTGGAGCAACCAGGGAAGCACAAGGAAAATCAAAGTTGTCTTCACAGGGACCCACCAGCCGACGGAACAGGGATCGCGAAGAAGCCTCGAGAGGAAATGCAGGAAGCGGGCTTATGGAACACTCGTGGAGTGTAGGCCCACAATCTTCGGTGCAGATGGTGCTCGAGGTGGGGGCTGCAAGTAACCCCAAGCACAACTTCAAGAGACGTCAAGAAGTCAATGCACTTGCAAAAGTGCACGGCGACCAGGAGTTCGGGTTCCACGTTACTCACGAGGGCTGCGGGTCTCAGCTTTCCTGGGGACTCGGGTCGGCCTGTAAGAAGTCTGGAAATCCTCTTCCTGGGCTGCAATTACTTCGGAGTCCGGTGGGAGCTTCGTAGATGCAGACCGGCAAAATGCTTCGTTGGTGCCTGCAAAGCAGGGGAGTCACTCCTTGACCCCAATGGAGATTTCTTCAGTCCTCTAGTCTTGAGTAGAGCATCGAAGTTCCAGGATTCAGCTTCAGAGTTTTGTCCAGGGATATTTAAAGTTTGGTTGCAAGGGGTTCCGTACTTATACCTAAGGAAGGGGTTGGACTAGCTCTAGGGACCCACCTATGGGATGGTTTGGAAAGAGGGGTGGCTACACCCATTTCCTTTGTCCAATTTCACACCAGAGCAGGGGCTGGCAGCCCCTGAACCGGTTTGAGCTGGACAATGCACAAGGACACCAAATGTGCCCCCAGTGCAGGACTTCAAAGCACTCTGAGAGTGCTCCCACTCAGCCCCAATACACATCAGCCCGTCTGGGATGTGGTTACACCTCCCTGTGACAGGAAACCTATTGTCCAGGCCTCCCCTGCCGGAGTTTCGGTCAGCAGCAGGAGGCCAGACCCGTGTCTGTGGCTGCAGCATACATTTTGTGATGCCAGGGCTCTGTTAAGATGGGACCGGGTATACCGGTGCTGTCATGTCTCTCCCTCTAGAAGGGTCGGATCATACTCCCACACCAGTACCTGGTGTGGGGGTATGATTCCAAGGTGTTTGACACCAAACACGACATGTTTCCGTGCAGTTAGTCCAAAGTTAGCATTTACCGTTTAATTATAATGCACTTAAAAGTATATGGTCAGACTGCACCACTGACAACCCTAAAGAAGAGATTCCGAAGGCTGCAGAGGGGCTCAGCTCATGACTGGCGCCCTCTCACATATAACCAAGCACCCTGCCTTCAGGATTGATAAGACCTGCCGTAGGGGTGACTGATAGGTTTCTATGTGCAGTGATAGGCGAGGTATAGTGAAACTAGACCTCAGTAAGGGGTGCATGCACCACCTTACCCAGGCTGCAGTAGCAGACTTGTGGTGTAATTTTGGAGGGCTTTCCAGGGGTGGCACAATACATGCTTCAGCCCCTGGTAGGCCTCTGGGGTACCAATGCCACGGGTACATAGTATACCAAATACTAGGGACTCACAAGAGTACCCCAGAATCCAATCTGGAGTGTACCTAAAGTACATGGAATCAATTTATCAGAGTAAGCAGATAGGCTGGGGACCTGATTAGCAGGTTCCCAGCCAAACTAAGTCAAAAACCATCAAAACACCAGGAAAAAAGTGAGGGAAACCATATGGTCAGATTCCACCTTCCTACATAAGTCTGTATTGAGAGTACAGAGACGGGTTTAGGATGGTGCAATTGGTGCAGCCGCAGTGGGCGCTGACCTGGAGGGGAGGCACTGACCTTACGGGGTGGGGTGCTGTGTTTAGCAATAATTTACAATTTAAAAGCACCAGTTGCAGAATTCCTTGTGCGATTCTTCTTGTGATTAATGTTCCTGCTAGAGAGATTGGAGTTTTGTCTAGTGCCAGTTTCGACTTGCCATAATGTAGCGCAGAGCGTTAATATGCCTGCTGCAAAGAACAGATCTGTATTTTATGTGGATAGCTGTGTGAATTAGTAAAGCCAGCTTTACCAGCGCTTTAAAACAAATGAAATGTATGTGAGCGAGGGGATATGGAGAGATATGGGGCACTTTTGCCGGGTGGAAGTGAGGGAATCCGAGGAGGAGGTAATGGGAGCTCCAAAAAAGATCGGCGCGCGGCGCCAGCAGCGTCAAACCGGACTCTGAGGGTTCTCATATG
Source organism: Triturus cristatus (assembly GCF_964204655.1). Lineage (NCBI taxonomy): Eukaryota > Metazoa > Chordata > Amphibia > Caudata > Salamandridae > Triturus > Triturus cristatus. Next base: position 680,835,299 of record NC_140583.1, read on the forward strand.
GAATACGACAATGCTGAGAGGGGAACTACCTTTACAACGCAACTTTTACAACGCTATGCTATTACAACGCATTTTTTACAACGCAAAAACTTTTACAACGCATGCTTTTACAACGCATGCTATTATATGGTAAGTACTTTTACAACGCATATAGCTTTACAACGCATTCTTTGAAAATGCCTTTACAACGCATGCATTTACAACGCATGCATTTACAACGCATGATGTTATATGGTAAGTACTTTTACAACGCATATACTATTACAACGCATTTTTTAATGTTGGTATTTTATTTTAAATAAATATATATATCGTATAATTAATTTTTATTAAATAAAATATAATTTAAAAAAAGTGAGTAGTTTTACAAAATATTAATTCTTGAGTATTTTGTCTAATAGAAATGTTTTTTGGGATAGTTAAATTAATACTAGAGTATTTCTCTAAATAGAAAGAGTATTTTTAAATTTAATTTGATACATATTAGAGTTAAGAGTGAGTTTATTAAAGTTAAATTAATACTTGAGAATTATTTTAAATAGAAAGAGTATTTAATATTTGTAATAAAAAAAATAAGAGTGAGTAACTAAATATTAATACTTGAAAAGTGATTAGTTTTTCAAAATATTAATACTTGAGTATTTTGACTAATAGAAGTGTTTTTTAGGATACTTAAATTAATACTTGAGTATTTCTCTAAATAGAAAGAGTATTTTTACATTTAATTTGAAACATATTAGAGTTAATAGTGAGTTTGTAAAAAGTTAAATTAATACTTGAGAATTATTATAAAGAGAAAGAGTATTTAATATTTAAAATAAAAAAAAAGAGTGAGTAACTAAATATTAATACTTGAGTATTTTAAAAATGTTAAAGTGTATGTTTTACATTATTTTATTACTTGTTTTTTTTTTTGAAAAAAAAGTATATTATTAATTTAATAAAATAAAAAATTAAGAGTACTTAATAAGTAATAAGAATGATTAATACTAGAGTATTTTTAAGTTTCTAAAATAAAGTATAATTATTTAACATAAAATGGAAGAGTACTTTTTGACTTTTAATAAAAATATTAAGAGAAATTTTTTAAAAAAAATTATAAATATAAAAAAAAATTAAAATTAAAAGAGTAATAAAAAATGCATTTTAAAAATAATATTATATTAAAAAATAGAGAAGGTAAAAAAGTAGTTACTTTTTTAAAAAAATTCCCACGGTTTTGCATTGAAGTCAATGAGCTTATTTGTCCTTCATTTATTTTGGCAGCTTCAGAATATAGAACCCGCGGAACAAGAAAAGAAGGATCAGAAAGAGAAGAAAGAGGAAGTTTTGAAGGGAAAAGACAAAAGAGTCGAGGTAAGGAACATATTTAGTAAATTTACATTTAAATAGTTACAATTTTGAAGTTTAAATCACTTTTTAATAAATAATAACAGCAAACAATTATTTTTTTGAATATATTTATTTATACAAAAATATTGATAAAATAAACCATATTTTTATTTAATTTTGCAATATAAGTAACATTTTCCAGAAAACATATTAATATTTTATTTACATTTATAAACATTTATTAACAGATTAGTTAAATAAAGTAGTCCGTTGAATAATTTGATGCACGCGATGACGTAATGACGTGAGCGTCGACGTAATGCGCCATTTTGCAGAGCATCGGAGGAGGAAGCAGCAGGAAGCTGATCTGCGGGCAGGTAGGAAATACTTTCATTTGATATTATAGATTAAACCTTTAAAAGGGATACATATATAGTGAGGAAAGAATAAGGAGAGGTTGCGGGAAAACTAATTGATGTCTGAAATGTTTTTAAACATGTCCACATTAATGTCATTAATGTATGCCTAAGTCGGGTCGCGAAAAGTTATTTTTTTATTTAAAAAAAGTTTGTAACTGTTAAAGATTTAAAAGTTACTGTTCAGAAAGTTGATTTCTTTACTTAGGAAGTAACAAAAGTAATGTCGATCTTCATTTCGATTTGGAAAAAAGTAGCGCACTTGGAAAATTTGGATATTAAAGATTGATTAAAAAATGGTGATTAAGCAGCAAAGTGCATTTTGGATTATGGTTTGACGTGTAGAATTTAGAACCGTTTGACTTTTGGTGATTTCATAGGACGGAAATTATAATGGAAGTTATCGATAATTATATTAATGGCGTTCCGATTTAGAAAAATTGTTCAAATACTATGGGACAGTAAATTTGAACACATTTGTAGTTTTTGCTTGAAATGAAGATTTGTTTAAAAAAAAAAAGGACCCGACTTGTTTGTCAAAGTTTTTAGAAAAAAAAATTGTATGCCAATTGTAATTTGAAAAATAATAAATTTTGAAGCAAAGCAGGAAAGTAAGTTAATACATTATTTTAGAAAGAAAGAATGTTAGAAAGATTTTCCAGGTAGTCTATAGCCACACACAACGAAAATTGTTGTAGAATTGCCAATAGTCTCTCAGACATTTCCCTTGTTTTGACTGTTACTCGTGGGTTTAGACTACCTGCGAGTGTTTGGGCTATTCTCATTTCCTGAAAACTTTGCTCCTTCTTCAAAGTTTCCAAAAAAGAGTAGAAGTTTGGATGTGGTTTGCCAATTGTGTGGTTGAAGGAGTTATGCCATCCCTCAATGGCATTGTTTGTTTTTGCTTCTCCCTCTAAACAACTCGTGTAGCAGTTCCACCACTCCACATGGAATCGTGGCTTCCTCCTGCGACCCGATCTGCTTAGGTGTCCAATCCATGTGTCCTCAAAATAATTTAGAATGGGTGCCAATTTTTCTTCGTTACTCGTATAATAAACAGATTCTATAATTGCAGTGTAGTACTCGTCCACACTATCGGGAGGAACAAAACTAAGTGCAGTTAATTTTTTTAGTTCAAATTGTAGTTTGCTATCCCGAGAATATTCTGCAACTAGGGATGTTTTCTGTAATTTACGCCAAAATGCCTGCGAAAAATGAAAAAAACATCCCTGAATTTGAGTATCCGTGTATGTTTTAGTGATCACATTGATCATGCTCAATTCAAAATCAATAATTATTTTTCGAGGACTTGAAGATGTTTTACTTTTAATCACTGATAAAAGTTCAGTGTATGTTGCAGAAGTCTTATCAGGTAGCAAACTATAAACTAAGGGAATAACACTATTGTTAATTTTAGCATGTATAGTGTAAATTTGAGTGAAAGGATGGGGTGTACTTTTAAACGTCCCATCCATCATCCAAATTTCACTACTTTCTAACTTAGCAAGGTTACGTGGGGTACTAAAAATGAGAATTCGTTTCTGAGGGTTTTCGTTGTCATGCAGAAGGAAAGGTTCATCAGAAAAAGAAATAGAAAGATCATGAGGAATTCTAATGTCAGAGAAAGAATGTGGTGTAGATAATTGAATGCTACTTGCCTGCTTTTGTCTCTGAATAATTCTTCTCAAATTAGGAATTATAGGCATGTTACTAGCAACATGACTGGGGACATGCTGTGCAACCTCTCTTAAAATGGATCCTGTAGAATCATTGGAGGTGCTTGCAATAGCTTTCATTTCGTTTATTGTTTCTCTAATTTCTACCTCCATTGCAGAGGCAGAGTGGTTATGTTCTGTAGTTTTCACAACTAAATTATCAACAGTAACCGCTCTGCCACTGCAATGGGTAGTGTAGTATTGCACACACCTCCAATGATTTCTAGTTAAACTTATTCTTTCCTTACTATATATGTATCCACCATGGTTTAATAAATTTTTGCCCTTCTTGGATTTAATAAATTTTGCAGCTTCCAGACTAGACATTATCTGAAAAGAGAAGAGAAGAGAAAAAAATTAGCCTGACAAAATAAATGAAATACCAAAAAAATAACATTTACACAATCCAACACTTTCCCTACTGCTGCACCTTCCTGGAGTTAGAATAGTAAATTGCACCCCTACACCATCCATCACTTTCCCTACTGCTGCACCTTCCTGGAGTTGGAATAGTAAATTGCACCCCTACACCATCCATCACTTTCCCTACTGCTGCACCGTCCTGGAGTTGGAATAGTAAATTGCACCCCTACACCATCCAACACTTTCCCTACTGCTGCACCTTCCTGGAGTTAGAATAATAATTTGCACCCCTACACAATCCAACACTTTCCCTACTGATGCACCTTCCTGGAGTTAGAATAGTAATTTGCACCCCTACACCATCCAACACTTTCCCTACTGATGCACCTTCCTGGAGTTGGAATAGTAAATTGCACCCCTACACCATCCATCACTTTCCCTACTGCTGCACCTTCCTGGAGTTGGAATAGTAAATTGCACCCCTACACCATCCATCACTTTCCCTACTGATGCACCTTCCTGGAGTTGGAATAGTAAATTGCACCCCTACACCATCCATCACTTTCCCTACTGATGCACCTTCCTGGAGTTAGAATAGTAATTTGCACCCCTACACCATCCAACACTTTCCCTACTGCTGCACCTTCCTGGAGTTGGAATAGTAAATTGCACCCCTACACCATCCATCACTTTCCCTACTGCTGCACCTTCCTGGAGTTGGAATAGTAATTTACACTCCTACACCATCCAACACTTTCCCTACTGATGCACCTTCCTGGAGTTGGAATAGTAAATTGCACCCCTACACCATCCAACACTTTCCCTACTGCTGCACCTTCCTGGAGTTAGAATAGTAATTTGCACCCCTACACCATTCATCACTTTCCCTACTGCTGCACCTTCCTGGAGTTAGAATAGTAAATTACACCCCTATACCATCCAACACTTTCCCTACTGATGCACCTTCCTGGAGTTGGAATAGTAAATTGCACCCCTACACCATCCAACACTTTCTCTACTGCTGCACCTTATAATGTTGTTTTAAAATACCTTGTTTTTTTTAAATTGGTTTTCTTGCTGAGTCTTCTTAAGTGTGAATGGCCTGTAGGCTGGAGTAGACACTTATGTATTGATTGGATATGTAAAACAAAAACAATTGTCTGCAAAAGTGATAAAAGGAAAAAATGAGAAAAATGAACGTTGTAGAGAAATGCAAATTTACAATAACTTTTTGCAAAAATTAAATTCATTTTAACATATAGTACATAACACTTTCCCTACTGCTGCACCTTCCTGGAGTTAGAATAGTACATTGCACCCCTACACCATCCATCACTTTCCCTACTGCTGCACCTTCCTGGAGTTGGAATAGTAAATTGCACCCCTACACTATCCATCACTTTCCCTACTGATGCACCTTCCTGGTGTTGGAATAGTAAATTGCACCCCTACACCATCCAACACTTTCCCTACTGCTGCACCTTCCTGGAGTTAGAATAGTAATTTGCACCCCTACACCATCCATCACTTTCCCTACTGATGCACCTTCCTGGAGTTAGAATAGTAAATTACACCCCTATACCATCCAACACTTTCCCTACTGATGCACCTTCCTGGAGTTAGAATAGTAAATTGCACCCCTACACCATCCATCACTTTCCCTACTGCTGCACCTTCCTGGAGTTGGAATAGTAATTTGCACCCCTACACCATCCATCACTTTCCCTACTGCTGCACCTTCCTGGAGTTGGAATAGTAAATTGTACCCCTACACTATCCATCAGTTATCCTATTTCTGCACTTTAGTGGAGTAACAATAGCAAAAGGAATGACTATTAAATTGTGGAAATTATAACACTCATAATGTAAAATACCTTTTTCAGTTGTTTTTTGTTGTCGTGCCTTTATGGTAATGCTTGCTGCAGGATAAAGTTAGATTTTTTGTAACCTATGTACTCTGGAAAAAAAAAAAATTAAAAAATTAATGTTACTTAGCCAACGTTGGTTTTAAAAAAAAACTCATTTTTGAAAAGTATGATATTTGACAAATGAGTATGAGTAAAAATTGGTTAAGCAAAACATAATACACATTGAATGCATTTTAAACTAAGAGTAATAATGGATACACCTACACTATCACTCAATTACTCTACTGCTGAACATTCTGGGACTTAGAATACTAATAGTTACCTCAGTAACTTGAAACGCTTTTTCAGGTGTTGTACCTAACTGAAGTCTTATTAGTAATTGTTACCCCTGCACCATGGTATAATTTCGTTTATGATGTAGTGAGAATGAGGAAAGAAAAAAAATCACCTTTGCCATTACAACACTTTAGCTAATGCTAAAAATATATTTTTAAACAAAAATAATTTAAAATAAATTACATTTACCTTCACAATACTAAAGGTGAGTCGTTTATGTGGAGGTGATGCAAAATTAGGTACACCAATTTTAGCTTCTCAATGTATTGCAAGTTTCTGTTTTTGGAAAAGAAAGTAGTTGTTTTTAGTTAGTATATATTTTTAGTCATAACAAATTAGAAACAGTACATTTTAAAAGTTAATATTAAAAATGTAAAAATATATTTTGTATGGAATGTAGACATATTTTACGCAAAACCATGGTTTAAAAATATTTTACTGACTTACTAGTAGTTGTCTACTAATAATGGTTTTCCGAAGGAATTCAGTGCTCTCTCTGAGGAGGTCGCAGTGGAGGTGACAGAGGGTCAGGTTTTCACGTCTGGTCTCTCTGGTAGTTGATAATCAACTGATTGCAAAATGGTGTCTTCCTGGTATTTATAAGTTTTACTCTATGTCACTATAAATTTTTTTAAAAACTGCGTTCGATGTGTTTTTTTTTATACTTTATTTTACTGTGGAAAATGATAATTTAAAAATGCATTTTAAAATGTATTGTTTTCACTCATTTGCTCCGTTTTGGCATCCATTTTGGAACATGTCTTTTGGTATTGTTTTCATAGAAAGTGTTGTAGGACAAGTTTTATAAGTGAGATGGTTAAAATGGCGCCTATGTGTATGTGTCTTCTGTTTTACTGTGTTTACTTACTTTCCGATTTAATCATGATAAAAATGTGTAAGCACTGTTGTTAATTCTATCGTTCTTTTTGTTAAATTTTGAAATGTGTGAAAACTGAATTTTATTGGGGATTTTGAGTATTAATTTTAATACTCGAGTATTAATTTTAATACTCGAGTATTAATTTGGTTATGCATTTCAGTAGATTTACGCTCAGTTTTTCTCCACATTTTAAAACACTTCCCCACCCTAAAACCCCTAATTTCCCTGCATCCCGTGCCAGATTTTATTGTACTTTTAATTTAAAAAAAAATAAATCGCGTTGTAATGGTATGCGTTGTAATAGATTTCGTTGTAAGAGCACTTTTCAGTATTTTAATAGGTTTTGCGTTGTAAAAGTGTTCGTTGTAAAGTAATGCGTTGTAGTAGTACTTGCGTTGTAAAAAATGCGTTGTAAAGGCATGCGTTGTAATAGCATGCGTTGTAACGTCATACATCCATGCTGAGAGCACATCCCGTCAGACAGCACATTAAATAATCAGTGGTTGGAGCCAGGAAAAGGAACGCGGTAGCGGATCTATAATATCAGCACTACTACAGCCTTCAGGCCACTATAACCTTTTATGTCATAAGTATAGGTAAGCATATAGTAAATATATAGCTAGGTTAATAGGGTTACGTTAATAAGCTAGAGGGTTTGTTGCAGAGTGAACTTTTACCACAGGCTGCTCCTTGCTACTATATCCCTCACCAGCACGATCTTGCAGACAGCTGTATGTTATAGTCCTTGTACCTGGTTCCAACATGACTGTTTTACTGGAACCTTTGCAGTCTTTCTTCACTTGTAATACTTTTGTGGTTCTCGTTTCACGTTGCTACTTTAGTTTTACTTTAATTTGCTCAGTAATGCCACAAGCAAGGAAGCAAAAGTTGCAGTCAGTTTTTTTTTATTTGTCCCTTTCTTTTTACCAGTGCGTCATGCATTCCAGTTGATGCGTAGCCGCTCCCCACATTTCCCTGTTGAGGAGAGGATGTGGCTTAATGGCTAGGTCGGCTGACTTTGAAGCTGGGGAACCAGTTTCGAAGCTGGGGAACCAGGTTCAATTCTGGCGGGAGGCTCAAAAATCCTGTGATTCTGGCCAAATCACATAATCTCCCCCTTCCCTAAAAATGAATGTGTCCGTCTGCACTAGTGCTCGTGTAAAATGATATATATAAAAACTGGAGAAAAAAAATGCACTAAAGAAGAACCTGTCTTCCTTAAGAAGCACCAAGCGCCCGACTCCTGCCCAGTTTGGATGAAATTCATCATCTCATAAAATTACTTGGCAGCAGAACTCACTGCAAGTGCTTAATTTGAGCCTGTAGTTTCAAGTGCTCGACACTAGCACATAATGTTCAACACTGACACTTAACAGTCTGCCACATAGTGGCACTGTTTGGATAATTTAAGGATGAGCACAAAACAGTTGTTTATTAATTCAATAAAAATGACTAAAACCTACCGCCCAAGCCATTCTGAAAGCTCTGGGAGCCTGGTAAAGTCTGAATTGTAGAAAAGTGTGTGATGATTAGTAGCTGTGTTGGTACTGTCATTGGCACAGATGACAGGGAGAATGGGTGGTACGAGTTGTAGTGGCCTCCTGACGAGGGCCCTGGCACTTTTTATTAATTTGTTTTAAAATCAACTAAGCGCTGCTGACAGCACAAAAACCAGTTGGCAAGAATTCAAACTGCTCTCTTTTCTGTCTGCTTACAGTTTTAGGCAGTTGCAGCCAGCATGGTTAAGGGGGGGGAGGGGTAACTGAGGGAGGGGGGGGGGGTTAATTCAATAATAATAATAATTAAACATACCTTTCCGCCAGCCAGGGTCCGAGTCTTCTCTGCTCTTGCTCTCCTGGAACAGGCAGCCAGGCTCCCTCCCCTAAGCCAATCACAACGCTGCAAGCAGTGTTGTGATTGGTGAGGAAGCCAGGGACATATGGGGAGGCCATGTTCTCCATGCAGGTTGCATTGCAGCCTGCATGGAGAAGAGCAGAATGTGCTTGACTGGTTTGGGCAGTCCCAGAGGGGCGACCAAACAGTCTTTGAGCACTCAGGAGTGGTCACACCACTCCTCCCGTGCCCTGTTCACAGAGCAGCCCCTCCCACAACCAAAATTAAAACAGTAACAACTGAAAGTTATTACCATTTTATGTTTCTGCTTCTCGTCCTGCGAGGAAGCAGTGCGACGACGCTCCGCCGCCCTCGTGGAGGAACCGCCCCTGGCACAGTGTCTCGTCACACTTGTGGTTTTTCCACAATACAGGGTTTGTTGACTACAGCAGCTGGTTCATTATAAGTGTTGCAGCCTGCTGTTACTCCCCCCCCCCGGAACCTTTAAATTATTTCTTATAAACGTAAGATCACTACCCAAACACAGCACTGATATGTGGAATTTCATTCAAACATACAGGGTGTAGGGACTTCTCTACCCCGACATCTTGCTCTCAGTACCTCAAGGTTATTCAATCCTTCACACCTCGTGTGGGCCCGCCCAGCAGTGGACTTGCCATTATACAGGTCTACCTTTCTGTTGGCTCTGTAGAGACCTGAAAATCTGTCGCTCTCATCATAGAACCTCAAGACCACTGACTCATTGTCAGTGAAATTGCTCTCCCTCCCTCGCAGCTCCGCCATTAAGTGAGGCCTTCCCCCGTGCCCCTGCACTCTCGAGTGTTGGTGTTCGAGGCCCTCCTCCACCCACAGGTTTCACCTGCGCCTCATCCCTGGTCCAGTGGACCTCTGTCTACATTCTCTCTCTCCGCTTTTTCTCTCCTTTTTCACTTGTTTTTTCCCCCTCCATTCTATCTCCCCCCCTTCACTTTCCTTCTGGGTCTTTACTACATTTTCTGTCGTTTTCCCCTCATTTCAAGCTGCCCTTCTCTCTCCTTCTGTGTCTTTCCTCCGTTTTTCACTAGTTTTTTACCCTCATCTCAATCTCCCCCTTTCACTCTCCTTCTGTATCATCTGTGTCTTTCCTCCACTCTTTCTTGCACTTTTGCTGCCTTATTTGCACTTTTCTCTGTATTTTTGCCTTTTTCCTTTTTTAGCCAGTTTTTCCCCGCCGCTGCTGCCCCTCGCGGCCCCTCCACCCCAGCACGACCAGTGCGACCGGCCCAATCCAGCTTCCCTCCCCGCTCCTGCCTCCCAGCTGTCCAGCCCTCCCCGACCCCTACTTAATGGCGGCCGCTGCGGGAACAGGCAAGCAAGACCACTGACTCATTGTCAGTGAAACTGCTCTCCCTCCCTCGCAACTCCACCATAAAGTGAGGCCTTCCCCCGAGCCCCTGCACTCTTGAGTGTTGGTGTTCGAGGCGCTCCTCCAACCGCAGGTTTCACCTGCACCTCATCCCTGGTGGTCCACTGGACCTCTGTCTCCATTCTCGGTCTCCGCTTTTTCTCTCCTTTTTACTCGTTTTTTCCCCTCAATTCCATCTCACCCCTTTACTCTCCTTCTGTGTCTTTCCTCCATTTGTCACTCGTTTTTTACCCTCATCTCAATCTCCCCCTTTCACTCTCCTCGTGTCCTCTGTGTCTTTCCTCCACTCTCTCTCTTTTTGCCTTTTTCAGCCCGTTTTTCACCGCCGCTGCTGGCCCCGCGGCCCCTTCCCCCAGCACGCCCAGTGCGACCGGCCTAATCCAGCTCCCCTCCCCGCCTCCCAGCTGTCCAGCCCTCCCCGACCCCTACTTAATGGTGGCCGCTGTGCAGCCGCGCCGCCGGAGCGCCAAAGGCAAGCCCGTCTGTGCCGGTCAGTGACCCGACTGCGACCAACGCCAGGAACCCTGGTTCTCTGCACCGCCAACGCTACGACCCAGCCGCAACAACTGCAAGCTAGCATCACCAGCTGACACCCACGGACCCTTCAGCTGTCACCGCTGCCAGCACACCTGCAGCACCGCCAAGACCACGGCCCCAGCGCAACCCGCCCACAAGAACACAACCGAACCGAAGACCCTGCAATGCATCCTCCTCAACGTCCGATCCTTCCACAGACATGCCACCAAAATCTGGGACCTCCTCAACAGCACCACCCAGGACGTAGCATTCTTTACCGAAACCTGGACCAACACCACCTCGGGACCAGACATCGCCATCGCCATTCCCCAAGGATACAAGATCTCCAGGAAGGACCGCCCCGCCCGCCCTGGAGGAGGAATTGCCATCATCTACATATCCACCCTCCGCCTAAGCACACTCCCCGACGAGCCCACAGACCTGATGGAACACCTTCACTTCAAGATACTGGCCAGCCCTACCTCCACCCTCCGAGGAACTCTCATTTATGACCCTCTGTACTCCGCAGACGTTTCGCCAACTCCATCACGGACATCATCTACCCGCATACCATCGCGTCCATCAACTACACCCTACTGGGAGACCTCAACTTCCACCTCGAGAACCAACTGGACCCCAGCACCACATCCCTCCTGGACAACCTCCACAACATTGGACTCTGCCAGATCGTGACCGAATCACGCCCTCAGCAGGACACATCCTTGACCCCCTCTTCACAACAGGAAACTCCATCACCTTCAGCCACACCATCGAACTCCCATGGACTGACCATCGATGCGTCTACTTCACCTTCAGAACACCCACCATCCACAGACACCAGCACCTGCTCCCACGAAGAAACTGGACCAGAATCACCGACGACCAGCTAACCTCAGCAACTCCACCCCAAACATCGCGGAAAACGATGACCCCAACACCGCAGCCCGAACCCTGCACAGATGGATCTCTGACGGCGCCAACACCATAGTCCCCATAAAAAAAAACAACACCCACGCCAAGAAAGCTAGATGGTTCACCATCGACCTTTGAGAGTCCAGACACACTTGCCGCCGCCTCGAACGGACCTGGAGGAACACCAAATCCACAGAAGCCCACAACAACTTCAGAGCCGCCACCAACGCCCACCACCAACTCATCAGAAAAACGAGGAAAAAAGCGATTTAAAACAGAATCTCCACTCATGCACACAACTGCAAAGAACTCTTCAACATCAAGGAGTTCGCCCAAGCCACCAGCGAGTCCACCGACATCCCTCCCTCACAAGACCTCTGCGATAAACTCAGCACCTATTTCCACCACAAAATCAAGAGCATCTACGACAACTTCGACGGAGACAACCAACACACTGAACCCTCACCAACCACCTCCGACACGCTGAAGCCAGCGATTGACAACTGGACAGCCCTCACCACTGAAGACACACTGAAGACTATGAAGTCAATCCACTCCGGGGCCCCCACGGACCCCTGCCCCCACCACATTTTCAACAGAGCCGCCGACACCATCGCACCCATGCTCTGCCACACCATTAACCGCTCCCTGGCAACCGCCTCGTTCCCTGACGTCTGGAAACACACTGAGATCAACCCCCTCCTGAAGAAACCCTTGGCGGACCCCACCGACCTCAAAAACTACAGACCCATCTCCCTGCTCCGGTTCCCAGCGAAAGTCATCGAGAAAGCCATCAACAGTCAACTCGCCACATTCATCGAAGATCACAACACCCTCGACTCCTCCCAATCCGGGTTCAGGAAAAAACACAGTATGGAAACCGCCCTCCTCGCAGCAACAGATGACATCCGTACCTTACTGGACCTCTCAGTGGTGATCGACACAGACTCCATGACGCAGGAATCCAAGACCAGGCCCTCGACTGGATCTGCTCATTCCTCTCCGGCAGAACGCAGCCGGTCAGACTCCCTCCTTTCCTCTCGGACCCTACACCTACCACCTGCGGAGTCCCCGGGGTCCTCCCTCAGCCCTACACTCTTCAACGTCTACATGGCTCCGCTTGCCCCCATCGTCAGAACCTACGGACTCAACAGTGTGTCATACGCAGACGACACCCAACTCATCCTCTCCCTATCCAACTAACCCAACACCACCAGACACAACTTTCCAGAAGGCATGCAAGCCATCGCCAAATGGATGAAAAACAGCTGCCTACAACTAAACACCAACAAAACGGAAGTACTCATCATGGGCCCAAATCCCGATGCCTGGAACGACACCTGGTGGCCCCTCGCCCTCGGAAGCCCGCCCACCCCCACGGACCACGCACGCAACCTGGGAATCATCCTGGACTCAGAACTCAAAATGGACCGCCAGATCAACTCCGTCTCGTCCTCCTGCTTCCACACCCTCCGCCTCCTACGTAAGACCTTCAAATGGATCCCCCTTGAACACAGAAAGACCGTCACTCGCGCCCTGGTCACCAGCAGGCTCAACTACGGCAACGCACTCTATGCCGGAATACACAAAAATCTCACCCGCAAGCTACAGAACATCCAAAATGCCGCCGCAAGACTGATCCTCAACCTGCCAAGACACTGCCACATCTCCCAGCACCTGCGCACACTCCACTGGCTCCCCATCAAAGCTAGAGTCACCTTCAAGATGCTAACCCACGCTCACAAGGCCTTCCACGACACCGGACCAGCATACGTGAACAGCCGCCTCAAATTCCACGCACCCCAAAGGACCTACGATCAGCCCAGCTCTCCTAGGCCGTGGTCCCCCGCACCAGAAAGTCCAGATCGGGAGGCCGCTCCTTCTCCTTCCACGCAGCCAGAGCCTGGAACGACCCTCCGCTCCACCTCAGACAAAATCACTCCCCATCTTCGCAAGAAACCTCAAAACCTGGCTCTTTGACAGACCCCCTCCTTGATGGACTGGAACCTGCAACCCCCCAGCGCCTTGAGACCCTTATGGGTGAGTAGTCGTGCTTAACAAACACCTGATTGATTGAGAACCCCCACAGTACCTTGGCTCTCAACTGCCCTCATTAAAAGCGAACGCCAATGTATAATTTTAGAATGGGAATGGCACTCTATTTATGACACAGTAGTTAAACCAGCATACAGATTTGCCATCCGGAATTATCAATGTATCCATGCTGTAGGCACTACCTGTTACAATAAAAACACTGAAAAGGCCAATCACTCTTCAAAAAAACATCTTCTCCATAGTTAAATCATTTCTCAATCACCTTCCATAGGACAGCAAGGAATCCCTTCCCAGAAATTATGCGAGGTACATCTCTCTTTCAGTGCAAGAATTTTAAGATCTATATTTCATTTGCTGCACCACCGGTCCTAAACAGTCTCTTGATCATGGAGGAATTGTTCTTCTCCTTGCAGACTCATCGCTTCTGGATTTCATAACCAACTTTGAATCAGGAACCATGAAGGGATTCTAGCATACACATCTTGCTCTCCTTCAATGCATCGTTCTCCTCATATATTCTATCTTTTTGCCAACTTACAACGGTTCTGGAAAATCTCATGAATGCATCTCTTTTCAATGCCACGGTTCCAGATTCTTTGAAAAGGGTTGTTGTAGTACCTTTGCTCAAGGAACTTTCTTTTGACCTAATATCTTGTCTAACTTCATGCCTATTTTACCTTTCCCAGCAAACAGTTTGGAAAAAGCAGTAAATAGACAATCTCTCATTATCTAGATCAGAGGTCTCCAACCTTTTTTGTAGTGAGAGCTACTTATGATCAGTAAAAATCATTGTGAGCTACTGAAGGCTAAGCGACTCGAGCATTGTTACCAGACACCCCCAGGCCCAGTTTAATTGATTTTAAGCCTAATATCCATAAAGCCAGATACTATGGTTTGCACTAAATCCTTTGAGTAGGGGCACTATGACAGGGCTGCCATGTATGTCAATAAGTAATATGTATAAAGAAAAACGGCTTAGAGGGATCAATCTCTTGTTTATTTACACACAAGAAACAATGAATTTTCTTGGCAATCTATTTTTTCTTATATCAAAACTTTCAATAATAATTTTTCAGAAGTGGATATCTCTTGGTGGACATTAGAGTACTTTACACGTAATATATCCAGAAACAAACACAAAACAATTTCATTACACAACAACCTCTATATACAACTTCATACAACATATATACATCTTATATACACAACAATGTATCACATATAAATTCCCCTGACTATTGCTACAAATATGTACACTTCTTATTCACAGTAATACATTCAGAGGTAATCCTCTTGGCGTCAGAGGTATTACTCATCTCCTGATTTATTAATATGCGCCAAATAACTAATTTCTTAGTCAACCCAATCTGTGGACTCCTCATAGATCAGTGTGTCGACGCGTTCGCGTTTCAGCCTCCAATTATTTGGCTTCCTCAGGACGGGGATTACAGTCTGTAATTAATCAGAGCGACTCCCTTGTGAGGGACAGCTCTAGTTCAATTTTTCATCTCTGCGCCTTGGTGTGTTTGCTGAAGTCAAAGATCGCCTACTGTTCGTCCATTTAATCTCAGCAACGTCTTCCAATAATTATCGTTGCGATGTCCCGTCATTTAATCCGACACTTCTTCCAAACGCTGAAAACCGCATGGAAGAAGCGTCGGTTTAAATGACGGGACATCGCAACGATAATTATTGGAAGACGTTGCTGAGATTAAATGGACGAACAGTAGGCGATCTTTGACTTCAGCAAACACACTAAGGCGCGGAGATGAAAAATTTAACTAGAGCTGCCCCTCACGAGGGAGTCGCTCGGATTAATTACAGTCTGTAATCCCCGTCCTGAGGAAGCCAAATAATTGGAGGATGAAACGCGAATGCGTCGACACACTGATCTATGAGGAGTCCACAGATTGGGTTGACTAAGAAATTAGTTATTTGGCGCATATTAATAAATCAGGAGAGGAGTAATGACTCTGACGCCAAGAGGATTACCTCTGAATGTATTACTGTGAATAAGAAGTGTACATATTTGTAGCAATAGTCAGGGGAATTTATATGCGATACATTGTTGTGTATATAAGATGTATATATGTTGTATGAAGATGTATATATGTTGTATGAAGTTGTATATAGAGGTTGTTGTGTAATGAACTTGTTTTGTGTTTGTTTATGGATATATTACGTGTAAAGTACTCTGATGTCCACCAAGAGATATCCGCTTCTGAAAAATAATTATTGAAAGTTTTGATATAAGAAAAAATAGATTGCCAAGAAAATTCATTGTTTCTTGTGTGTAAATAAACAAGAGATTGATCCCTCTAAGCCGTTTTTCTTTATTCATATTAGATGTGTCTATACCCAGGTATGGGAGGGTCATTTGGGTTTGCCCCATAGTGTTCTATTGATGTATGTCAGTAAGAGCGTGGGTTTAGCGGATGTATGAACTGGTGTGCGTATGAATGAAATATATGTGTATGGGTGACTGAGAGCTTGAGTCATATGTCCTTGAGGCAGAGTGACATTTCTTTTGCCATATGTGGCCCAGTTGCATGTATTACACAAATGTACAACCATTGATTTATATGGTAGAACTTTAAATTGCAGAAAAATGTTCAGCATATGGAACATTGTTCTGCACTTTCAATTGCTTCCATTTAAAATAATGACTGCATTTTTCAGGTATAAATATGGCACCTCGTCTACCAGCCTCTGGGAGAAGGTTGACTGCCGTGTGTAAAGGCAACACATTGAAATGGGACAAAATTAAACTGTAGACTTAACTTTGTTTATATGGATTCCATAAAACTCATTAGAATTTTCTCCCATTTCCAAGTATCACATTTACAAACACCAGGCATCTTGCTTTCAGTGGCCTGTAGGCACAGTGCCATATTTATAACAGAAAAATACAGGCATTTGTTTAAATGGGAGGAATTTAAAGTGAAGAAACATACTTCATAAAACATTAAGACATAATTAGCTAAATTGAGTGGAGAAAAACATTAAGACTTTCTTAGAAATAATTTTCTTCCCTTTAAATTTCTCTCATTTAAAAATGTGACTATATTATTTCAGCTATAAATATGGCACAGTGTCTACAGGCTACCAGCAGCAAGCGGCCTACTGTTTGTAAATGTAACACTTTGAAATCAGCAAAAATTAAAAAGTAGCTTTATCATCAAGGTAACTTTTCATTTTAATTTTCTCCCATTTAAATCCATTCAAAAACATAATTTTGTTCTCATGTTCCCATACTAAGTAGACAAGAATTTGTATTTAAGAGTTAACTCAATGACTCAGTTCTTCACCTCTATGCCCAAACTTGGGTCATAAATCTTGACTGAACACTGCTCATTATTAGGGCCTGCTATCTGTAGCCTGACCATAATGTAAAATAAACACAGCCTGCCATTAACTGTAAGGGAAATATGTGACATGACTCTGTGCTTATTTAAAAATGAGCTCAAGGCTGCAAGCTACTCTGAAGGGGTCTGTGAGCTATTGGTAGCTCGCGACCGACTGTTTGGAGACAGGGAGACACATTACTGGCTAGTACCTAATCAGAATGAAAACAAGAACACAGTACAGAAACAACTCTTCTTCAGAATATCTTTGCCTTATATTAGACCAAAGCTGGTTAGCTACATTACTGCTATTAGACCAATCTACAACCTTTTATAGAGTGTTGCACCCCCATCTTTTTAGAGCAAGTCTGCAAGCAGTGATATGAAAGATTCTCCGAAATGGCAGGGTTATTTTCTTATGGAAAAGCTCTGTTGATTATTCTTGCACCATATATATCCGCCTCCTCTTCACCTCTGTGTAGGTACTTCCATTATGCCTCTATCTTCTTGTAAGACTGTAGACAACACTTTAATTACATTAAGACTGGGCTACGATAAATCACTCAAACTTGGCAACCCTGGCTACTTGTTGAACAGACTGCATACTGATCAGAAAGTAGCTGCTAGACTAGTCCTTAGTTTTCCCACAGTCAGTTGCACCACATCTAAAAAATATCTGCATGGGTTTCCAATCAAAAAACACATTGTGTTCAAATCTCTTCGCTTTGTTTTCAAGGCTCTATATGAGAAAGGCTATCCTACATCCAAGATCTGGACCAGCTTTATGTCTCATCCCGCTCTCTGGGCTTATGCTATTCCAACATGACTTCCAATTCTAGTTACAGAACAGCAAGAATGGGCGGGATATACTTTGCCTTTCTTGCCGCCTCCCACTGATGCTCACCATGCCACTGGAGTAAAGCTATCCTGGCTGATGAGGGGTGATACCCCAAAACCAGTCCCAGAATGCTTGTTTCCGCTCTGGGGAGGACTTGGCCTGGCAGTTCGGGCTGGACAGTTCCCAAGGAGAGCAGGTGAGCAGTGTCAAGAATGATTTGTAGGGGGGAGGAGCTTCGCGCGCATCCAAGATGGTCGCGTGAGCACAGGGCTCCCCGGACCCTTGCCGCTCCTCGCAACTTATCCTGACATTATCCTGGATTTGTGGACGGATTCTGGAAGATGAACCTTGGCTGAATCCATAACTCTTTTCAGAACGTAAATCGGACCTGGGAGACCTGAAATACAGCGTCTTGCATTTTGGAGGCCCACCTGGAAGCTGTGCCCGGTGCTTTGGTGAACTGTGGGGCCGGGGAGTAGTTGAACAACAACGGCATCGGAGCCTTGTCAATGACCGCGCCCCCACTTTCAGTTTCGCTTTTGCACTTCTGCATGGCCTGATCGAGGAGCTACTTCGCGCGGCTGGGGCGTCCTCCGGCCTTTGCACTGGACTGATTTGTGCCTTTTTCTCAACCTTTCCGAGCGGGCTCTAGGACAGTCGGTGTCTGATCTGCTGGCGCCCCCTTTGCTATCGGTCCGGGTGGACCCCTCCGGTGAGCATCGCTCAACATGGCGGGCAAGGGGGATCCCGAGAAACGGAGGGCCAAGACATCCCAGCGTGGGGGACCGGTCCTGAGTAACATCATGGATCGTTATACCCAGGGTAAAGGATCCCCCGGGCCAGCGAGTGCCGTCGTGGAGGACTCCGGTGGCGGCCCGTCCGTCCCCACGGAATTGTCGCTGCAGGACGTTATGGGCGCCATCAACGGCATACGGGAGACCATCGCCCAGCAATACGAGGCTCTGGCCCGTAAAATTGACACGGTCGCCATTGATGTTACGTTAATTCGGGCAGATCTCTCTAAGACTAACAAGAGGGTTCAGTCGCTGGACTTGAGGACATTCACTCTTGTTACGGATGTATCAGACCTCCAGGCAACTCTTGGCGACCTAAAATCGGCAAACGACACGATGTCCCGGCGGCTGGAGGATTTCGAAGGTCGGGCACGACGCAACAATATCCGCGTCATAGGTGTACCGGAGACTTTCGACAATCATCCGGTGGACCTCATGGTCGAAGATCTCATCCTCAATCATCTTGTTCCTTCAGGCCTGAGCAAGTTCTTCGCCATGGAGCGTGCCCATCGTGTCCCGGGCGGCAGGCCTCGACCAGGAGCTCCCCCGAGGCCTATCATTGCAAAACTTTTTCATTACAGAGACCGGGATGCGATCCTGCAGGCCTCGAGGGTGCATGGCCCAGTTAAATATGAAAATTCCTCCGTCAACTTCTTTCCGGACTTCACCCAACTCGTTCAGAAACAGAGAATGGGCTTTCAGTGGGTGAAGCACCGTCTTCGAGATCTGGAACTCAAATACTCTATGCTTTTTCCTGCCAGGCTTCGTGTGGAATATGAAGATCGGACTATCTTTTTTGAACGCCCTGACACCGTGAGTGACTGGTTGGATTCCCTGCCGGACTGGGGCGAACGATCTGGGCGTACTGGCGGTGCCGAGGGCGGTGGGCCTCTGCAGGAATGATTCTTGGTCCTCCACCTTAAAATTTCCTTCTGCGCTCAGCCAGGTTCTACTTCGATTGTATATTTTGTCTATCAATGTTTCGTTTGGGTGCAGGCGGGGACGGGTCCCTTTCCTCCTCTAGGGTCTTTTTGTAGCATGGGATTGTTAGGGCGACAGGCACACTGCAAGTTGGGGGGGCTGTATAGTCCGCAGGGGTGCAGGGTGGGGGGAGTTGCAATGGTGTGGGGGTGGGAGGGTGGCAGTGGTTGTTGGGTTGTGTGTTTTTACTTTTCAAGGCGGTATGTTTGTTCCCTTTCAGTTTCAGGTGTCTGGCTGCGTGCCCGGGGACTCCAGCTTCTTGTGTTGGGATGGGGGGGGGGACGGGTTGAAACTGATATCTTGGAACGTCAACGGATTGGGGGACCGTATCAAACGTGGGGTTGTGTTGCAATATTTGCGCCGATTGGCCCCTGATGTGGTATTTCTTCAAGAGACGCACTTGGTGGGCAATGTATGTCATGCTATGAACAGGGGGGGCTACCGACTGGTTGCACATTCTGGCTTCACCACTGGATCCAGAGGGGTGGGCATTTTGCTGCGATCTTCCCTCCCGCTTGAGATTGACAAAGTCACTCTTGATGATAGAGGGCGCTTTGCGTCCTTGACTGGACTGTGGGAGGGGCAGACCCTTTCATTGGTTTCGGTCTATGATCCCCCGGGCCTCCAGACCTCCACTTTCTCGGATGTGGGTCGTATGTTACTTGAACTTCCTGATAGTCCCCTGCTTGTGGGTGGGGATTTTAATTCCGTGATCTCTGGCGAGTTGGATCGTTACCCTCCCAGAGCCCTCTCTGCCGCCCAGGCGTGGCTCGGCGGGTTCTTGGACACTTTCGGTCTAGTGGACTGCTGGAGGTTGATACATCCGACACAGAGTCAGTACACATTCCACTCCGGGGCCCACGGGAGTCTCTCCAGACTAGATTATTTTCTTATGCCCGCGGCCCAGACCACCCGGGTCCGGGAGGTTAAGCGCCTGGCCCGGGGCATTTCCGATCATTCCCCATTGTGGCTCCTCTTCGATACCGGGATGCGATCCGCCGGGCGGATCGCCCCCATTAACCCCTGGTACCTGCGTGACCCCAAGATTCGCAAGGGTCTCATTAAGTCGCTTGAACAGTATTTTCTTGAGAATGAGGGATCAGTCTTGTCCTCAGTGTCCCTGTGGGAGGCATTCAAAACGGTTCTCCGAGGACACGCCCTATCCCTGATCGTGGAGGCCAAGAAGGCTAAGAACGGGGCGGTGGTTGCGTTGGAGGCTGAGATATCGGGGTTGGAGGCTGCCTTGGAGACGGGTGTCACTCAGGACGGGCTCCACGCCCTCAGCCTGAAGCAGTTCGAATACAAGTCCCTTGTTACGGATGCTGCTCGGACAATGTATAGGGAACAGCAGGGTAGATTGTATGATGCTGGGGATAAGGCGGGTAAATTGATTGCTTGGCTTGATAAGAAGGAGAGAGTGAATCGAGTGGTCCCCGTGCTTCAGATGTCGGAGGGAGTGAGTGTGACTGACCCTGGTGAGATTGTGGAGTGTTTTGCTGACTACTTCCGTGCTGTGTACTCCCCGGTGTCTGCTAGAGATGAGGCTGACTCTCGTCCCTTGTTGAAGGATATTGCTTTGCCCTGCCTGTCGGTGGATGAGCGTGAGCAGATAGATGCCCCATTATCAGTCGACGAGATTGCTACCGCGATTCGTTCCCTTCGCTCAGGCAAGGCTATGGGCCCCAACGGACTCCCGATTGAACTCTATAAACTGCACCCGGATAAACTTGCACCATTTCTCAGTCGTATGTTTTCGGAGTCGCTTGAATTTGGTTCTCTCACTGATGACCAACGTCTAGCCACTATAGTCGTGATTCCCAAGGACGGTAAGCCTCGAGACCGTTGCGCCTCGTATAGGCCTATTTCTCTGTTGAACGCCGAGCCGAAAATCCTTGCCAAGGTTCTTGCTAACCGCCTGCTTACTGTTATTTGTGATCTGGTGCATCCGGACCAATCCGGTTTTATCCCGCACCGGAATACGGCCCTTAACTTGCGGCGCCTACATGGCGTACTTGCAAGGGCGGAATATCTTTCAGAGCCGGCCATCTTGGTTTCCTTGGACGCCACGATGGCCTTTGATACGATAGAATGGCCGTATCTCTGGGCCGCCCTGGCAAAGTTTGGCTTCGGGGCGAGATTTATTCGTTGGGTTAAACTCTTATACGCTGCTCCGTTGGCACAGGTTGTCGTTAATGGGAGGGTTTCCCGGCCTTTCGTTCTTGGAAGGGGCACTCGGCAGGGGTGTCCATTGTCTCCCCTGCTCTTCGCTTTGGCTTTGGAACCGCTGGCTGCTTGGCTTCGTGGGAACCGTCCATGAGAGGGATCCAGTGGGCCCCTGGCTTTGAGGACCGTGTTTCGTTGTACGCGGACGACATTCTATTGTACCTCACCTCACCTCACCTCGTAAGTCACTCAATGTGCTCTTTGACATTCTCACTTCCTTCGGTAAGAACTCTGGTTTGATTATTAACTGGTCCAAATCTTGTGTCTATGCTATATCCGGTGGCTTTCCTCTCTTGCCTTCTCGTTTTCCCATTAAGGCTTCCCACTCCAGCTTTACGTACCTGGGGGTGTACGTCTCATTGGACCCGACTGTTCGCTACGAGCATAATCTCCTCTCTCCACTTCGGAGATTGAGGTTAGACGTGGCGCGTTGGCGTAAGCTTCCCTTGTCTCCCCTCGGTCGTGCGGCACTTTTTAAAATGATGTCTCTTCCCAGATTCCTTTACGCACTTCAGAACTCCTTTGATATTATTCCGGCGGCCTACTTCCGGGAAGTGGAGAGCTTACAAAGGAGGCTTGTTTGAGACGGTTGTGCACGTATTGCTCTTGCAAAACTGACTCTCCCCTGGTATGACGGGGGCATTGCGCTCCCGGACATCAGGAGGTACTATTGGGCTTCCCAGCTATCTGCTATTAACCACGCAACGTACGCACCTGGTCCGAATCCGGCTTTCGAAATGGATAGATTTTTGTTGCCTGGCGGCAACTTTAACAGAGCACTTTACTCTCGATCGGCTGGGAGGAACTTGACCGGTCCCACTAAGATTGCAGTACGCTTGTGGAAGGCTGCGAATCTGGCCATGGGCTGGCATGATCGTTTGACGGGTGCGACCCCTTTGTTTGCGTCTGAAAGATTGGGAAGCCTCTGGACGACGAAGGGCTTTGAGCGCTGGGATACGATTGGCATCAGCAGAGTAGGTGACCTCTGGGTGAAGGGTGCGGTTAAATCCTTTGCTGCGCTGCAGTGTGAGTACGAATTGAGTGAGAGGGAGTTCTTTCGGTACGTTCAGGTTCGGCACGCCTTGCTCTCGGTCTTCGGGGCTGGGACCGCAGTCCCTGTATCTTCGCCACTCGAGGACCGCATACTCGACGGTCACTTGCCCGACAGTACTATTTCCCTTATCTATAAAAAACTAATAAACATTCGGGCGGATCTCCTTGTGCGTCTTCGGGAGGCGTGGATCGGGGATGGGGTGGAACTGGACGATGAGGATTGTCAGTCAGCGCTGTCCTCCCCTAAGGAGGTGGCCATACCCGCCCGTCTCCGTCTTGTCCAGCTTAAAATTCTCCACCGTGTCTACGTGTCGGGCCCTCGTTTAGTTTTGATGGGTTTTTCTGAAGATGGGCTCTGTAGGCGCGGCTGTGGGCTCAGCGCCACTTTTCTCCATGTTCTCCGGGTGCATGCTGTCATGGAACGTGTCACTGGGGTCGTTCTGTTGCCTGAGGTTCGCTGATGTTTGCTGAACGTGTGGGAGCCTAATGACTATAATGCGGCCCAGACTCGGTGGGCGGCCCTTGGGAACATGATTGCTAAGAGGGACATCGCACAGCTTTGGGGTTCCCGGCGGCCTCCCACCGTGTCAGTATGGAAGGAGAACATGGACTGGTGCATGTTCAGAGAGAAGACGGTGTATGTGGCCCGGGGTAAGCCGGGGGTGTGGGGCAGAATCTGGGGTCAGTGGAACGCGTACCGAGGGAACATCTGCACGCCCCCCCTCGTGGACACATCTGATGCTGCCTTGTCCCCCTGATCCTGAGGTTCCCGGACTATCACATTTTACCTGTAGATGGTTGTGGCTCTCCCGTTGCCCCCACCTCCCCCTTGATCATCCTCATTGACCACCCGAGGGTGGAGTATGTATTGTGTGGTCCCCCGGCGGTGGCAAGACGCCCTTTTTCGATGGTTTCCGCCTTGTTTTTTGGTGTCATTTTATTTTTTTTTCATTTGTTTGTATTTCTAAAATTTATGTATCCTGATAGCCTCTGAGGTGCACTCAGTAACTTGCTAATTTGGCTGAGCCCCAGGGGGCCTGTTACTGCCTTGATGTTGATGACCATGTATATATTAGCGGCCGGCCCTGGTGGTTGTAGGCCCATGTTTGTATTGAATTTGTATGCACAATAAAGGTTTTCGCAAAAAAAAAAGAATGATTTGTATATGACTGGGTCCAAACTGGAATGGCGTGGTGAGCAAAAAACAATAGATTTAGGCCCAGATCTTTTTACTGGGGGTGAGTGTTTGACATTGTTCAGCATTCCGTTTATCATTTGTTCTTTTTGCATTTGCTTCTCTAAGTGGGACGGGTATGCCCAGACATGGGCCCTGTGCTCACCATGCCACTGGAGTCGCGCTTTCCTGGCTGATGGACGGTGATGCCCTGAACCCTGTCCTAGGATGCTTGTTTCCGGTCCGGGAGACCTGGCCTGGTAGTTTGGACTGGACTGTTCGCATGGGGAGCAGAGTCCAGACTGATTTGCAAATGGCTGGGTGCAAACTGTAATGGTCTAGTGAGAGAATAATCAATGGATTGAGGCCCAGATCATTTGTTCTTTTTACATGTGTCCCACTGGTAGGAAAGCTCTGCCTCAGAAACTCCGACACAATAGCTCGGCAAAAGTCTTCAGGAAAAATGCTTAAAACCTTGCCCTTCAAGCTGACTACTGCTGTTAGACAGCTCTTTCAGCATGTGTGGGTATATATACACACATATACATATATACACACATATATATATACACATATACATATATATATATCTACACATACATATACACACACTCATACATATACACACACACACATATACATATATACATACATATATACATATATACACATATACATACACATATACATATATATATATATACACACATATATATACACACATTTTATTTATTTATTTTTGCGCAAACTTGACCAGTTAGGGTATCAGAGCGCTTTACAGGGATCATAGAAGTGTACAGTAGGCATGGAATCATAAAGTACCAAAGGTAAGGAGGGGGCGGGGGTGCTGGATACATAAGGGATAGAGGACACGTATGTACAGATAACATTTATGATTACTCAAGACAAGGCCCCAGGATTCTTGGTGAGGTAGCTCGATACATATATATACATATATTACCTACTGGCGGTCGCCAGTAGGTAGTTATAGTTGGGACCTATTTTCCATAGGAAATCAGCAACATTCTATTTGGAATAACTTTGGCGCCCGTTGACGAATCTTCGCGAAATTTTCAAAACTTCTGGCCAGCTCCGGTCCGCTCCTATCCTGAAAGTCTCGGGATGATTCGTGTAGCGGGGGCTGAGAAAAAAGGGGGGTCCCAAAACATGTTTTCCCCATGCAATTTCCCATAGGACCTTTAGCCGCAGCTACAGCTTGAACTGCTGAACGGAATTACACCAAATTTGGCAGAAAGGTAGACCTTGGTTCTGAGTCGTGCCTTTTGCTTAAATGGTGTAAATCCGTTCAGTAGTTCCTGAGAAAATCAAAAGTAAAATCACATATATATCTGGGCGGAGCCTAACCACACATCTCATCGTGAGATCTGATTGGCTGTCAGCACTTCATCCAAGAAGTGTTGGCAGCCATCTTGGGACCAATATACATGATAGCACCTCATTAAAAAGCATTGCAGTTAATAGAAGGTTTTAAGACATTAGTTAGATTATAAATCATTTGGTGATGGTACCATACTCATTTTAGGAATTGTGGTATGTTCTAAGGTGATTTTACCATGTGAAAAAGCCTTCTGCTGGGATATCATGAATCATGATTGCGAGAAAAATATTTTCTCATGCTTTTCCCACAGAGATTTGGAAGGTGATCTATAAGCTAAACTGAGAGCATATTTTCTGTAAATTCACATTATCTTTCTCAGTCATGTGAGAATGAAGTCTGACATTCTCAGTAAAACATGTACATCCAACAAGGGCAGAGACTGTCAGTCGATTCCTTTGTGTTCTACTGCAGCTTCCCACAGTGTTCCAAAGAACAACTAGGGCGCTAACAGTCCTACTTATGATAAATGTATGGCACACCTGAAGCCATCTTGATTGGAATAAAGGGGTAACTCTTAAAACATTTAATTTAAAAACGAACAAAATGAGGGGGTTCATTTTGCCATAGAAAGTATGATTAGTGCTGCAGAAAGAAAAATTAGGGCACATTTTGAGTGACTTCTCAAATCCTCTACTATTTTATAAACAAATTCTGACATGCAGACTGAAACATGCACTTTCAATACCAGCAGCAGACTTCCCTGGTGAGCAGTAGCTTTACTACAGTGATCTAATGAGCAACTAGAGTGCTAACATTCTGAATTTATGGCAAATGTGTGACACATCTGGATGCCTTCTTGATGGAATCAAAGTAAAAAACTGAAAGTATTCCTACTGAGGAGACTGTAGTAAATGAGGAAATTAGGAAATTTCATAACAAATAAGTCTCCCAAGATGACTACCAGAGACAAAAGAGCCCAAATGTAGCCTAAATATCACCCAGATGTAGCCCAAGTATAGCCCAATGACAGAAGTGTGCAAAACACTTATTTTTTGTGTTTTTGCAGTTTTATATAGTGCAGGCTTTACATGAGTATTGGTTACATCACACAAGAACAAATTCATTTTGGTTGTAGACATGGGGAGATTAAGTGATTTGACCAGAATCACAGAATGTCGAGCTGAAGCAGAAACTCCAACCTGGTTCCCCAGTTGCAAAGTCTGCAGCTCTGGAAGTAACACCACATCCTCTCCCCTAAGTGCAACATTTAATCAAGTGGTTAGCGGATATAAAAAAACATAAAGATAACAAATGATTTAAAAGTTCTTTGTCGCTATTTGAAAACTCAGAAAATATGTCCTCATTTTAGTTTTTTAGAGCACTAACCATAATTTTGATGCAAATAAGACCCTCTCATATATGTAATTTCTAAAGGAAATGCTCTAGGTATTACAGTTTTCATTACATCAAGATGACGTCAGGCGTTGCACACTTTTGTAATAAATATAGAATGTTAGCAATCTAGTTGTTCATTAGGATACTGTTGAGAGGCAGAGGCCAGGGGCACGGGCTCTGAAAATTGAAGGCAGGTAGGAGGGTGCAGAGGCAACAATTTGACCACACTGGGCAGGCAGGAAGGGCTGTGGCAGCACAACAGACTATGGAGGGCAGTGGAAAGGGAGACAGGGGCAACAAACCAACAATACAGGACTGGCAAGAGAGGCTGTGGCAATATAACAGACCATTGCGGGCAGAAGGAAGAGGCAGTGGTAGTACAACCATACATGCCAACAGACCCGATTCAGCCAGGAAGCGTCCAATGTTTTTAAGCTCAAATGGGCTTTATTTGATCTGTCTCCTGTCTACAATCTCCTCTTTTTCAATGTAACTCAAAGGGGAAAATCAATACCCCAGTTTTTTTTACAAAATCTCCCTTTTACCAAGTTCAAAATGTTCGCAAGTATGGTACATTGGATCATGGAAGGCAGGAGGAATTGGGGGAGGGATATGGACTTGGATAACAGAGGACAGGAGGGACATGGAGAGGTGCACCAAACTGACCCTGCAGGGCAGGCATCAGGGTTTGCTGCAGCACAATACACCACACAGGGCATGCGGGGCGGGAGTGCAGCACAACAATCCATAGAAAGCAATAGGAAGGGGACAGGGCCATGCACATCGACAACAGAGAACAGAGGGGAAAGAGGCAATGGCAGCTAGCTGACCATAATGGACAGAGAGGGGAGAAAGCTGCAGCATAACAGACCATAAAGGGCAGGAGGGACGGATCAGGGGCATTACAATGGAACAGACAAGCCAGGAGGGAGGGAATAGGGGTCTGCACATGGAAACATGCTGGGGGAAAGGGGGCAGGGCAGGCGCAGCAAGATGACCATGGAGGTCAGGCAGGATGGGCACTAGAAGCAAGACACACCATGGAGAGCAACAGTGAGACCATGATGGCATACACACAGACCATGGAGGGAAGGTGGGAGGGGGTCAGGGGCAGCTAGCTGACCACACAGGGAAGGTGGGAGGGGCCGTGGCAGCACAGAAGACCATGCATGGCAAGCAGGAGGGTTAGTGGCAGCACAATGGCTATGATGGGCAAGAAGGAGGGTGCAGGGGCATGCACAAAGGACCATGGAGGATAGAAGGGAGGGTCAGGACCTGAGCACAGACAAGAGTTCAGGGGAAGGGGCCTCACAACAGACCATGCGGGGCAGGCAGGAGGAGCAGTTGCAGCACAACAGACCACGGAGGGCAGAAGGGTGTGGCAGTAAAATGGACCATGGAGGACAGGAGGAAAAGGATAGGGGCATGGCATGTGGACAGGCAAGGTGGAGGTGGCAGGGACAGGTTACAGTCATCTGACAATGCTAGGCAGGTGGGAGGGGAGTGGCAGCTCAACAGAACACTCAGAGTAGATAGAAGTGGCAGGTCCATGGAACATGGTGGGCAAAAAGGATGGAGCAGGGGCATGCACAAAGACATCGGAGGGCAGGGAGAAGGAAAATAGGGGCAGCAAGCTAAGCACAGAGGCTAAGCAGGAGGTCAATGATGGGGCATAGAATTGGGCAATGGGGAGCAGGAGGAGTGGACTGGTACATTATGCTAAATGGAGGGCATTGGCAGCACATCAGACCATGTATGGCAGGAGGGAGGAGGCTAGTCCATGGAGTCAAAAAACAGAGGATAGGGAGGAGGGGGATGGGGCAGCAAGCTAACTGTTCAGAGAAGTTGGGTATTAGGACCTTTATTGTTTTTAAAATGTGTGTCTGTGCGAACTACTTACAATATGAACAAGTGTGCAGCATAATCTCACATTTATTCAGGAAGAAGAGGAAGTTTGTGACTGTGACTCCGGGCTAACTTGGCAACAACACCCCCTGACCCTCCACCCCCCATCGCAAAATGTAATGCTTGTGAAAAGGGTAGGTGAACGCAGTGCTATATAGAACATAGTCCTGAGAGCACGATTGAAAATGAAAACTAGATATAGTATATGGTATAAACTATGCACCAAAAAGTGTGATATAAGATGAACCGGGCGTGAAATATAATATGCAATACATTGTGCGCAATGACAGATTCTTTGGCGAGCGCGAGATAGCACAGGCACTAGTGCGTGCTATGCGATATGCGCCTTGGAGTGTAATATGCACAGGGCAGTGTTGTGTAACCTAACTAGTCTCTAAAGTTGTAATATAAAATATGTTCTGGGGAGTGTAACGTTGCATATGCACTGTGACAAAGATATGGATCCCAGATTGTAAAATGTATGGCATAGCGCTATGCGTTATAACATAGGCATCGAGGAAGGCACGTTAGATGGGGCAATATAAACCGTGCGAAGGCAAGTGTGGCATGACATTCACGGGTTGGTGTTACAGTGCACATGGGCTAGAGAATGTCATAGCATACGCACTAGCTGGTGGAATACAACACAGAGGTGTGTGACACTCGGCAGGCACTGGTGGGTGTAACACAGCATTGGGCTCAGCCAGGAGCGCGCTGTGACTCTCAAGTGAGGTTTGTCTCCTTTCCAGAGAGTAAAATAAAAAGTATTACACATCCGGCGGTGGATGTGTGTTTTATTAACTGTGAGGGGGGTGTCTTGCATAGTTTTTGTCGAATTTTTGTCGAATCCCCTTTGAATGGCTTGGTGTGCGTGTGTATTAAATGTGCCCGTCAATAGCTACCCATGTTTGTATAAATAAATGACAAGGGTGTCTACTTGGAGAGTACCCACCGGCGGGGACGCTGGGATTAGGCACGGTAGGGCATCAGACACGTCAAAGCATCACTAGTGGTGTAAATACATTCCACGTGGATTCATTGTATGCATAGTCGCCTTTTAATGAATATCACGCAAATCGTCATGGTGATAGGTACGTGCGGGTTGTCCAGCATGTCCTAGGTGTTTCTATAAATATATTTAAAAAATAAAAAAAAAACAAAAAAAAACAATGGCCGGCCCGGGGTATGCAGTCCCCGGGGTCATAAGTGGCCTCAGGAGGGGGGCAACGCAGCCCCCCCTCCTAAAGAATAAAAAAAAAAAGGCCATGCCCCGGGGGTTGGGGTCCCTGGGCGCTGATTAAGGCCTTGGGAGGGGGGCCATGCGGCCCCCTTCCAAATTTATTTTTCTCACAAAATTAGGAGGCAGGCCCTGGGGAATGGGGTCCCCAGGGCCAATACATTAGAAAAAGAAGGGGGGCCACACAGCCCCCCTTCTTAAAAATATAAAATAAATAAAAGACCGGCATCGCGCCGGAGGCCATGCCCCCTCCTTGCAGCACTCTGCAAATGCGTCCCCTGTCGAGTTGTAAGTTGGGGGATTAATTCCCCTTCAATACTGAGGGTCCCTGAGGGCCAACTAGCCCAACAGGTATTTCCAGTATGCGCCAGGGAGATGCATTGCAGACAGGTGTTCTGAGGCCACGCCCCTTTTTACACCTCTCTGCAACGCAGCTCTGTGGCACTTACTGGAGGTACCTAGTGGGCTAGTTTGACCCTAGGGACCCTTAGGATTCAAGGGGACTTAATCTCTCAACTCAGAACGGCCACAGGGCGCGTTTACACAGTGGGGAAGGGAGGGGACGGGGCCTGAGGTGACGTGTGCAAACACGCCCTGTGGTGCATTTTAAGAGGTAGTTTTAATCCCCTTGCCCTATTATATACTAGGGGCTTACAGAGGAGGTCATGCTAATCACAGGGGGACCCCAACGCATAGTGTTCCCTAGTGTATATAGGTGTTTTCACTGTATTCTAAGTGTCTTTTAACATAGCACTGGCTCTAGGACTGGTTAGTCAGACTTAGTTACCACCAGTATCCATCTGAAAAAGTTGAGGGTACAGGATGATTTTGCAACAAGGCTTCTTTCTGCTCTTCTGTTTGTTCTTTCTGCACGTTGTACTTCTTCCTGCACTTTTCTTCGTCTTTGAGGACTTCTGTTGCTTCTTTCTGCATTTATTTTTTTTCTTTCTGTGCATTTTTCCTTCTTTCTTCACATGTCCTATCTCTGTAGGCAGTTAGAAATTAGCATTTAAAAAACCTTTGAAGGTTTCAGGGGCGTTCTAGTTAGCTGGACTTTTCACTCGTACAAAACCATTGAAATTTCCCCCGTTATAGTTCAGCTAACTATAACTTGTGCGCCCGCAATTCACTGCTGATGATGTCACATATTACATCACTCATGACATGGTCAGTGACATCACTCATGACATCACTGATGACATCTCAAATGACATCACTGATGACATCATCCTTGTGATAGAGTGGCAGACCTCCTGTCACCCTAATATAACCTTGGATACACACATTCAAAAATAGAAACTAAAATTTTCAAAACAATAGACATACCAATACCAGTTACAACAACCTATTCAGTAATTCTAAGATCCACATACACAATGTACTCATACACCTATACATCCTGTTCTACAACGCAACTCATCCATAGAGTTACTCACACACATAGTCACTCAGTTATACACACACCACCACACTTACTTCTACAGAAACTTACATACACTTAGTCTTTTAAACAATCACTTATAGAAACACATACTTATTCATACAGGAACTCTTCCAGTCTCCCACTCTCACATATACTCACTTATATACACCAATAGTCACATATACTAGTTTAAAACATATGTAGTTACTCATAAAGACACTATTGAGAAAGTCATTCACTCACTAACACACCCATACACACACTCATCCACCCATACAGTCCCGCACACATGCTGTCTTCAACACATACAAAGAGTGAGTCACTCATTCATGAACCTAAGCACTACGTAATACCCCCCCACGAACCATACAGACACTCATACTGATACTCAAAAAACCAACTAATAACCTATATAGACACGCATGTACTACTCACCAACCCATGCAGCCACTTATACACAAAGTGAGAGACTGATACAGATATTTACATATTTAAACATTACTCACTACGCCATGTATTCACTAAGATACACTTAATCAGTCAGTTATACAATCAATGTTTTAAAAACAAATCATCAATTTAGACACATATACCCATTTATTCTTCCATCGACCTTGAGATATACATATATAAAACATATTTCATTTTCAGAAAAACACACATTCACTGGATGATGTCAACAGTGATGTCATTTGAGATGTCATCAGTGATGTCATGAGTGATGTCACTGAGTGATGTAATATGTGACATCATCAGCAGTGCATTGCGGGCGCGCGAGTTATAGTTAGCTGAACTATAACGGGGGAATTTCAATGGTTTTGTACGAGTGAAAAGTCCAGCTAACTATAACGCCCCTGAAACCTATGTTTTTTCAGTGAATATATATATATATATATATCACAAACAAAGAACCCAACTTGGAGAGCCACATACGGTGAGTACTTCTTTATTTTGTTAGGCAGCCTGAAAATAACGTCCGTTAGCACAGGATTCTGCATGCCATCTTTCATATTCCTTACGCGTTTCGAGAGTTCATGCTCCCTTGCTCACAGGTGATGACAAATGGGGGCAGGCAACATGCCGTAACTCTAAATAACCAGTAACATGAGTCCCGCCCATGGGCGTGTCAGCACAGTGCATCCTGGTATTGAGAGTTCATATTCATGTGCAAATCTTGAGTAGAAACAGCCGCCCTGCTGCCCATTACGATTTCCTTACCACAGTGGGTTCCTGTAACAACAAAGGCCATAATCAGACTGGTAATGTCCTGAACAAAAGACTCAGCGTTCCTTTTTGCACTGTCACAATAGCTGTGCCGGACCCGCACATCCGCGGGTGGGCTCGTCCGCGACCATGGGTGGGCCGCAATTAATATCACAAACAAAGAACCCAACTTGGAGAGCCACATACGGTGAGTACTTCTTTATTTTGTTAGGCAGCCTGAAAATAACGTCCGTTAGCACAGGATTCTGCATGCCATCTTTCATATTCCTTACGCGTTTCGAGAGTTCATGCTCCCTTGCTCACAGGTGATGACAAATGGGGGCAGGCAACATGCCGTAACTCTAAATAACCAGTAACATGAGTCCCGCCCATGGGCGTGTCAGCACAGTGCATCCTGGTATTGAGAGTTCATATTCATGTGCAAATCTTGAGTAGAAACAGCCGCCCTGCTGCCCATTACGATTTCCTTACCACAGTGGGTTCCTGTAACAACAAAGGCCATAATCAGACTGGTAATGTCCTGAACAAAAGACTCAGCGTTCCTTTTTGCACTGTCACAATAGCTGTGCCGGACCCGCACATCCGCGGGTGGGCTCGTCCGCGACCATGGGTGGGCCGCAATTAATATCACAAACAAAGAACCCAACTTGGAGAGCCACATACGGTGAGTACTTCTTTATTTTGTTAGGCAGCCTGAAAATAACGTCCGTTAGCACAGGATTCTGCATGCCATCTTTCATATTCCTTACGCGTTTCGAGAGTTCATGCTCCCTTGCTCACAGGTGATGACAAATGGGGGCAGGCAACATGCCGTAACTCTAAATAACCAGTAACATGAGTCCCGCCCATGGGCGTGTCAGCACAGTGCATCCTGGTATTGAGAGTTCATATTCATGTGCAAATCTTGAGTAGAAACAGCCGCCCTGCTGCCCATTACGATTTCCTTACCACAGTGGGTTCCTGTAACAACAAAGGCCATAATCAGACTGGTAATGTCCTGAACAAAAGACTCAGCGTTCCTTTTTGCACTGTCACAATAGCTGTGCCGGACCCGCACATCCGCGGGTGGGCTCGTCCGCGACCATGGGTGGGCCGCAATTAATATCACAAACAAAGAACCCAACTTGGAGAGCCACATACGGTGAGTACTTCTTTATTTTGTTAGGCAGCCTGAAAATAACGTCCGTTAGCACAGGATTCTGCATGCCATCTTTCATATTCCTTACGCGTTTCGAGAGTTCATGCTCCCTTGCTCACAGGTGATGACAAATGGGGGCAGGCAACATGCCGTAACTCTAAATAACCAGTAACATGAGTCCCGCCCATGGGCGTGTCAGCACAGTGCATCCTGGTATTGAGAGTTCATATTCATGTGCAAATCTTGAGTAGAAACAGCCGCCCTGCTGCCCATTACGATTTCCTTACCACAGTGGGTTCCTGTAACAACAAAGGCCATAATCAGACTGGTAATGTCCTGAACAAAAGACTCAGCGTTCCTTTTTGCACTGTCACAATAGCTGTGCCGGACCCGCACATCCGCGGGTGGGCTCGTCCGCGACCATGGGTGGGCCGCAATTAATATCACAAACAAAGAACCCAACTTGGAGAGCCACATACGGTGAGTACTTCTTTATTTTGTTAGGCAGCCTGAAAATAACGTCCGTTAGCACAGGATTCTGCATGCCATCTTTCATATTCCTTACGCGTTTCGAGAGTTCATGCTCCCTTGCTCACAGGTGATGACAAATGGGGGCAGGCAACATGCCGTAACTCTAAATAACCAGTAACATGAGTCCCGCCCATGGGCGTGTCAGCACAGTGCATCCTGGTATTGAGAGTTCATATTCATGTGCAAATCTTGAGTAGAAACAGCCGCCCTGCTGCCCATTACGATTTCCTTACCACAGTGGGTTCCTGTAACAACAAAGGCCATAATCAGACTGGTAATGTCCTGAACAAAAGACTCAGCGTTCCTTTTTGCACTGTCACAATAGCTGTGCCGGACCCGCACATCCGCGGGTGGGCTCGTCCGCGACCATGGGTGGGCCGCAATTAATATCACAAACACTGTGGTAAGGAAATCGTAATGGGCAGCAGGGCGGCTGTTTCTACTCAAGATTTGCACATGAATTTGAACTCTCAATACCAGGATGCACTGTGCTGACACGCCCATGGGCGGGACTCATGTTACTGGTTATTTAGAGTTACGGCATGTTGCCTGCCCCCATTTGTCATCACCTGTGAGCAAGGGAGCATGAACTCTCGAAACGCGTAAGGAATATGAAAGCAGAATCCTGTGCTAACGGACGTTATTTTCAGGCTGCCTAACAAAATAAAGAAGTACTCACCGTATGTGGCTCTCCAAGTTGGGTTCTTTGTTTGTGATATATATATATATATATATATATATATATATATATATATATATTTATTATCTACTGGCGGTCGCCAGTAGATAGTTATAGTTAGGACCACGTTTCCATAGGAAATCCGCAACATTCTATTTGGAATAACTTTGGCGCCGGTCGACGAATCCTCGCGAAATTTTCAAAACTAATGGGGCGCTATGCTCCGCTCCTACCCTGAAAGTCTCGGGGGGATTCGTCAAGCGGGGGCTGAGATAAAAGGGGGGTCCCAAAACGCGTTTTTCCCATGCATTTTTCCATAGGACCTTTAGACACAGCTACAGACCGAACGGCTGAACAGAGTTACTTGAAATTTGGCAGAGAGGTAGTCTACAGGTCAAGGAAGTGCCTTTTGTAGGTTTTGTGTAAATCTGTTCAGTAGATCCTGAGAAAATAGCCTTTAAATCAATATATATATATCTGTGGCAGCTTACGGTGCGCTTACCGTGCGCTTACGGTAAGCTTACCGTACACGTACGGTGCCGTGCACGAGCGCGATTCTGATTGGCTGTTAGATCTTAGTAAACATTCGAATCGGTCGAAACCAGGAAGCGGCGTCCGCCATTTTCTATCTCGCACTCTGAGGGGGTGGAAGAAAAACAAAGGCAAAAAACATATAAAGGGGTTGTTTAGACTGCTCCCAACTACCTAGCCTTGATGAAGGTGTCCTCAACGATACCCCAAGTGCAAAAATTCAATTTTAATTCTTTTCGAAAAATCGCCGATTACGCTTACCGTACGTGTACGGTAAAAAAAAAAAAAAAAAAAAAAAAAATATCCACATTCTCCACACCCCGTGTGCAAATGGTGCCCTAAGGTCACCATTTGTGCATGGCATATATATTAATGTATTGCACTATAAAAAATCAAACATTAACTTTCACAACGAAGCGCATAATATGTCCTCCATGTGCGCACGGTGCGCGAAGCGCATCGTGCGTACATGGCCCATTCAGCGTAACGTGGGCACGCGGTGCGCGTAGCACACCGCGTGCCCACCCTGCGTGCACGGCACTAACTGCGTAAAGTGGGCGCGCACGCCACGAATGGCGTAAAGTAACTTAGCATTTAAAAAACCGTACAAATTCACTGAAAAAACCATAGGTTTCACACACGTTATAATTAGGAATTAGCATTTAAAAAACCTTGCAAATTCACTGAAAAAACCATAGGTTTCACACATGTTATAGTTAGCTGGACATTTTACTGATAAAAAACCAATGAAATTCTCCCGTTATAGTTAGTGCAGGCAACTATAACTCACGCGACTGCAATCTTCTGCTGATGCTAATACTGTATTTAGACACTTATTTGCCCATGTCTTCTTCCATTAAATTTTAGCTATACATATATTACAAATATTTTTTTTTCATAAAGACACATATGTCATCAGCAGAGGATTGCGGTCGCGTGAGTTATAGTTGCCTGCACTAACTATAACGGGGGAATTTCATTGGTTTTTTTATCAGTAAAATGTCCAGCTAACTATAACATGTGTGAAACCTATGGTTTTTTCAGTGAATTTGCAAGGTTTTTTAAATGCTAATTCCTAACTATAACGTGTGTGAAACCTATGGTTTTTTCAGTGAATATATATATAGATACACACATACATATATATACACATACATATATACATACAAATACATACACACATATACACATACATACATACATATGTACACACATATACATGCACACATATATACACACACATACATACACACATATATACACACAACACATATACATACATATACACGTATACATACATATACACACATACATACATACACATACATATACACACATATATATACACACCTACATTCATACATATACACATATACATACATACATATACAGCTATTGGAATTCAGAAGTTTGGTGGTAGTGAATATGTCTTTTGTTGCTTTCAGTAGCTTTTTGACTTTGTTATTTGTATTTGTGCTGCAAGATGCCAATATTGTCTCACTGGTCTGGTTAAAAGAAGGGTGGGCATTAGCTGTACAAAATATTGAGTTAGGCACCAAATGTTACTGATACACCTACATCATTTCAGAGACACATTCCCAAAATGTGAGCCAGAAGGTATCAATATTACAGAAATACTTTTCAGTGTTTCAACTGTTTATTTTTCTTTTTCTTTCTTTTTGCTTTTTCTTTGGCCAGTAAGTTCATTAAGTTTTTTATCTAATCTTCTCTGTAGGTGTGCCTTTTTCGCTGGGTCAACTGAGTTATCTTTGTGTCCGCTTCCAGCGTATAGAACTCCTTCTTTGCTGATCCTTGCACGAGCATTTGCTTTAGCTTTTTCTCCGCAGCCATGGACCTGGAAGAGATATAATAAATGAAGTTGTAATTGTGTGACATGCACAACTGTATTTTTATCGTGTTCCCTATGAGTTTACAATGCATTTTTATGTATAAACTTTCCCTTTTTAAAGTAACCGAGAATATTTAAAATAAGTCAAAAAAGCAATTGCTGTCGTGTTTCACAGACATTCGAGCTTTTCACAATAATTGTACGATTTATTTAATGTCTACATTTGAAAAAGCATCTAGAGATGAGACTATGGCTCATTTCTAAATGGATTGGCTTTCCTGCTTCGGAGCTTCTACTGAGCTTCTGCTTAAAACACTCCTTTCTTCCCCAAGATCTGGCTTCCCACAGCACACAGATGCAACACCACTGGGCACAATGGGCATTTGCACAGGGTGCCAAGGGTGCAGGATGCCATCCTGAGAGAATGGCAGCAGCTAAAGGAGTTCATGGCCGTTTTCTTCACAAACACAAGACACAGAGGGTGAGACCGCTCTGTAAAAACCACTGGCACAGCTGCTGGAGTTCCGCAGTGGGCACCAGATGTCCCCAATCCTCACACACAAGGACTGTGCAGCAGGAACTACTTACCTGGAGCAAATAGGAGATGTGTGAGCCAGGTAGAGCGCAGGGCCCAATGAGCACAGGACACAGTTTCTTGAGTGCAGAAGAACACAAGCGTGGGAGTAGCTAGCCCGGGAGAGAAGTAGCACATCAGATCCCGTGGGAGTCTGGCAACCCCAGACACAGTAAAAGGGTGTCTTCCAGAGGGATAATTTGCTGGGATGAGTGAGTGGGTACATATATAATGTGGCTCCCACCAGATAAAGACCGGTCCAGACTATCCATTGGCTCACAGGAACGGGCTGCTGGACCCTGAGTGGTGCTTCCCTCGGACCAGTCAGTCTGCTCTGAGGGAGTGGTAGAGAAGGATAGTTTAGGGTAGAGTTCTACAACTGGCAAACAGTGAGCCCTTGAAAAAACTTTTAAAAACTGCCCTCTCTGAATTCATAAAGGAAGCACTGGGCATAGTGTAATCAAGCACACCAGAATATAATTTTTACTTTGGTTTGGAGATTCTGCAGGGGAAACAGCCTTGTAGCACTGTGTCTCCGGGAGATGCAACTGGCCTATCAATAGTGAGAGTGCGATCAAAGTCTTACTGAGATCTGAACAGAAGGGGGATGGGAGCACACTGCTTCACCTCTCAGCACAGTTTGCCCCTTAGCATCCTAGTAAATGCAGTTCAGTTTAAATGTTTACATGAATTTTTGTTGAGTGTTTCACCAAAGTTGGTGCAGGTTAGTGCTGTTAATCTCTAGACACGTGTTTCTGGATATTATCCTTCATCAGTAGAGATAAAAACAAAATTCATCTGGGGGTGCTGAGAAAGCTGCCACAATCCTCTTTTTTGAAAATTTTTATTACAAATACCAGCAAAAGGTGGAGTACAGAGGAAGTGATTTGCCCCATGCACAGTCCTCTTAAATCAGGAGATACAGTCATACAATCACGGATACAAGGATAGTGGGTAGCTCTTTCTACCTGATAAAGTAGATTATATTTTCAGGGGGGGTTGGGGTGGATTACTTGGTCTGTGCCTTGGGTTCTTTTAAAAGTTTACACAATTGGTATTGCTTGGGTTTAAGCTACACTTGATATTGCCTATTTATCCGAGCCTTTCAAGCCACATTGTATCACCAATAAAATATGTTCACAAAAAACAAATAGCAGCAAAAAGCACAAAGTGGGAACTGCAATTTTCTGGTTGTGTTAAATAGGGTCAAAGTAAAAAGTTAAGGCTGACCGAGATGGACCATGTGTTTGCTACAGGGACCAGGTTCATCCTGGTGGAAAGATAACCTTCTGACTTAGAAACTTTTATCGAGAAATTGTGGTTGACGAGTTGTTGGCGTAGCAAGTTTCAAGCCAGATTCAATACTACTACTAACCGGAACGGATAATACATTCACGTTGAGACAATCCTTCTAATCCATGGTACACTAACTCTGTGAGAGAAGCTAAATTAGCATGTAAGCACTCATAGAGGAAATGGTGGGAGTCTTATTGCCCTATTGCTAAAACGAGGTACAACCAATCCCTAAAGAAAGTTATAAAAAAAAGAGAAAAAAATTATACTTTCAGGCCCGAATTTTAAAGGCGGGTAAAAAATCTAAGAAAGTCTTTAACATGGTGAAGTTCTTCATTTCCCCAGTTGCCTGCATAACCCAAAAGGTGCCTTCTAGGGAATGGTGGGACTAACTGGCCGATTACTTCCAGGATAAGATCACTAATATCCAAGCTAGTCTTCCCCTCTCAGAACGGAGAGAGGAGATTCTGAATATCAATAAGCATGCTAAGCAAACTCAACTCCTTCCTTGGTTAGTTTTGATCCAATCTCCCTGGAAGACTCATCTCTTGCCATCAGGAGTCTTAAATCTGGCGTTCCTTCTTACCCATGCCCCATCAATCTTATGGTCATGGGAGCAGAGGCTATCAATCCTCTTGTCAATCATCTCCTAAATAGGTCACTTTCATCAGCTATTGTCCTTAAGAAATGGAAACAGGCCAAAATTGGGACCCTGCTAAGAAAAACGCAAGCAGTAATTACGTATCTATCTAATTACAGACCGATCTCGCTTCTCCCGACCCTTCTCCAAAATACTGGAAAAACATGTTAACCAGCAGCTGTCTCCGTACTTAGAAAGCAATGATTTTTTCCATCCTAGTCAATCTGGCTTTTGCCCCAGCTATAGCACAGAAACTGCACTTGTAGAGGTAGTTGATTCTATCAGGTGTAATCTTGATGCGGGTAAAGCTGTACTGATTATGCTAATTTGTTGGCTGTGTTCGACACGATCCCCTACTCAGCTCTCCTGTCCATCCTCCAGTCCGTTGGGACTGGTGGACAAGCGGGGAAACGGTTGGCCACTTTTCTTGATGATAGGGGTCAAGAGGAGTGGTGTCCCCCTTTTTCTCCTGCACGACTGGGCCTTAAGGTGGGAGTGCCGCAGGGCTCAGCTTTGAGCCCCACCCTTTTTAATATATATCTTGCCCCCTTGGCATCCCTTGCAGAGATTTTGGGTGCTAAAGTTATCTCTTATGCAGATGACAGACCACTGCTTTTCTCGTGGGGCAGGGGACAAACTTTCCCGGTGGAGAAAATCTGAAAGTGCTTGGCCGCATTATTTGAATGGCTCCTCTTTTTCAGTCAAAGATCGGAAATACCATGGCAGACCTTCTGGCCCAAGGATGTTTCTCTCCCATGTACTCACACTAATGCTATAACAAGCATTTGCAATGCAATAGGCCGCGCATTACTAAAAGTTTGAGTTATTGGTGTTGCATAATTATTTGCAAGTCCAATAGCTCAAACGTTCAGTAATGCGAGACTTATTGCATTGCAAATGCTTTACCTCTGGTATAATCGCAGCACATGAGCTTTACTTTTAATGTTATAAGTAAAGCGCGGGTGCCGCGATTATACCAAAAGTAAAGAAATAGATGTTTTTTTCTATTCCTTTACTTTTGGTATAATCGCGGCACCCACGCTTTACTTATAACATCAAAAGTAAAGCACGGGTGCCGCGCTTTTACCAAAAGTAAAGAAAAACAAGTGGCGCGCACGTCACGCCTGTGTCTGGGCACGATCATAGCTCCTCCCACGGCCTATTTGTGTCTATTAGGCGCTTGTTGCGCGTAATAGACACCAATAGGCCATGGGAGGAGCTATGCGCGCCTCGGGCCAATTGCGTGCAGTCTTTTAGAATAAGACGCACGCAAAGGCCAATGGAGGAGCTGAAAAGGAAACGCACATGCACGAGCCTGTGCAATTCCTAGGTCAGCTTGATTTCCCCGTTTTTCACCTACTAAAGGTCTCGCGACCTGTGCGAGCACTGCTACGCAGTGAAACGCAGGTCGCGAGACCTAAAAAATCTAGGCATTAAGGTTGATAGGGAACTTTAATTTCTTTCTCAAATATACACAATAGTAGGAACATGGTTTGGCATACTACGGATGCTGGGGAAGGTTTTGCACTCTTTGCCGGCTCGGAAACTGGCTGTCCAGGCTCTGGTTACAGCCAGAGTGCATTATGGTAATGCCTTATACCTGGGCCTTCCAGACTACCTGATCAATAGACAAAAGGTGGTCCAGAAGGCAGCTGACCGCACGATTTTCAGCCTACCCTTAAAAACCCATGTGTCCCCTTTCCTCAGAGAACTATATTGGCTCTCTATAAGGAAGAGGATTACGTTCAAAACTCTACTACTCATCCATGGAGCTTTGCATGGAACAGGCCCTAGTTACCTGTAAGCGAGAATCAGATTCTACATCCCTCCTAGAAATCTGCATTCAGCAAATCTCTTTCTGAAGAAAATCCTTTGGATCCGTAAATCTAGAATGGGTGTTAGATCCTTTTCTTTTCTGGGTCCTACCTTATGGAATAATCTGCCGCTGGATCTAAGATGCCTCACTTCCACCACTCTATTCCAGGAGAAGCTGAAAACATGGCTCTTCTTGAATAACTAATTCTGCTCTTTGGGCTCTCGTTTCTCAGTTCCTACATTGTTAGTGCAGAGCGCCAGGACACTCTACGAAGTAACAGTTCCGCTTTACAAGTTACCTTTACATTACACGGTTGCGGGTTACTTACAACCGGGGGACCAGTGAGGTCGTCGGGAAAAGCGGGAAAGCTTCAAGTGTGCAAAGTCAGTACCCAGGAACGCTTTGATGGGTTGCTGCTCAGCGTCTGTCCTAATGAGGCCCTTTTATATTTGAATTCAGAAACTTTCATGGAAGCCATAGCTCCTTCAGCGGGGCTAACCAGCAAACTGAGGCAGACTGGAGATAGGCTGTCACCAGCTGCAGCTTCAACTGCGTTCCTGGTCTCTGACGGTGATCCAGGCATAAAGTTGGCAAAAAGATTCTAATTCTCGCTTTTTGCAGTTTGTGGACAGGAGGAGTACACATTAACACCAGCCCAGAGTCCAGGACCTGAGGGGCACCACTTGGAGGTCAGAACTCACTCCAACAGAGAACAACAATAGGGTCCAGGGGAGGTCCAGTTGGTACTGGTCAGTTGCAGCAAAAGGCCTTTGGAAGCATGTTTTGTCCATGTAGCTCTAAGAACAAGTTACTTACCTTTGGTAACGATATATCTGTAAGAGACATATATTAGTTATAGATTCCTTACCTTAGAATTACCACCAGTCGTCAGACTGGATCCAGATAATTTTTTCTTCAGTGGTACCCCTGCATGTCGGTAGGTGGCATCGGTCGACTCCGCGTTAGTCGTTGGCGTCATAATCGGCGGAATAACATCGCAGTATCTACATAGACACCACCCCTGAGCGCTGACGTCAGTTCTTTACACGACATTCCACGCCAGAAGCGCAGAGCCATGCAAGATACTGATCACTGGTGCACAAAACTAGGGCCCTGACAGGGAGTCCCTTACTCTAGAAGTCAGTTCGCAGAGCGGGGAGGATAGGTGGGGTGGTAAGGAATCTATAACCAATATATGTCTCTTACAGATATATCGTTACCGAAGGTAAATTACTGGTTCATCTGAAAGAGACTATCTGAAAGAGATTATTACTTATAGATTCCTTACCTTAGAATTACCCCCAGGCATCAAATTGGATCCGGAGAATTATTTCTTCAGCAGTACCCCTGCGCGTTTGTAGGTGGCGTCGGTCGACTCCGGGTTCGTCGTTGGCATTATCACCGGAATGACGTTGCAGTATTTACTTAGACCTCACCCCTGCGCTCTGAGATAAATTTCTTTCTTTTTCCGTGCCAGCCAGTGTAGATTCGAAGAGAGCGGTACCCTTAGCAATTGTTTGATTAGTGTTTTTTGGCTTTTTGTCAACATCTTTTTTGAGTCGTTCGACTCCTGGTGCATGCAGGGATGTCACATTGGCGGACCAGCTTCAAGCCTTGT
Organism: Triturus cristatus; assembly: GCF_964204655.1. Classification (NCBI taxonomy): domain Eukaryota; kingdom Metazoa; phylum Chordata; class Amphibia; order Caudata; family Salamandridae; genus Triturus; species Triturus cristatus. The sequence goes on from NC_140583.1 coordinate 680,878,550, forward strand.
AACTCTTGTCACAAGCTGATGTCATTCAAGGATCTGCACCTCGTGTGCCTTTGGTGCCTGGAGGGCGACCACGACCCGCAGTTGTGCTCCGATTGTCGGAACATGAACCCAAAGTCTTTGCAGGAGCTGTCCTTAAAGCTTCTAGAGGCACAGCAGTCAGCTCCGCGCCGCTCAAGAGGGAGGTTGCGGGACCGGTCGTGGAGTCACCACCATCACTCTTCATCGAAGTCTTTGTCTTCGGGACAGTCGAAGCACAAGAAGACGAAGAAGCATTGTCGCTCTTCACCTTCTCCCCGTCCGTCGACCGACACAGGAGGTCATTGTCCTTTGGCTCTGCCCGCGGATCTGGACCATCCCCCGCCCAGCTTCGTGCCTTTTACGAAGCCCTCCACTCCATCTTTGGGCAGCCCGACTCCACCCGCGTGCCTTTGGGCCCCGCAGACTCAGCTGGGGGCTCTAGGCCTTCGATGCCAGTGGCTATGGCGCCGGAGGGCCTCCTGGGAACCAGGCCTGGATCCGGAACAGTTCTGGGCAACCTCACAACACCTCCTTTGGCACCGATTCCATTGAAGACGCCTCTGTCACCTCCGATGCCGGTCGTGTCCCTGGCCGGCGTTGACCCCGGCCTCCCCTTCATCTTGGCCTGGTTCACACTCTCCTGTGCAGTTGCAGAGGGGAGAGATGCAGCAAAGTTCGCCATCTGCTGTAGGACAGTGGTCGGTGAACACTGCATGTCTCTTGGCCTGTTACACCCACTCTGTGTATGGTAAGGTTGCGCAGGTGCTGTCACAGTGCTCGTAGGCAGCCTGGGTCACACTGTCCTGTGCAGTTGCAGAGGGGAGAGATGCAGCAAAGTTCGCCATCTGCTGTGGGCTGGACTCCGCTGACTCGCTGAGTAGAACGATTTCTACGTCAGTAGCCCTAAGGCGCTACGCCTGGCTGAGATCCACTGGCTTTTCTGGGGATGTCCAATCGACTCTTTTGGTCATGCCCTTCGATGGATGTCATCTGTTTGGCGACAAGGCGGACCATGCACCCGAGAACTTCAAGGATTCTAGAGTTACGGCCAGATCCTTGGGCCTCACTGCCACCTCTCGTCCTGTGCAGTCTGCCTTTTGCCCCTTTCGTGGCTAAGGAAGGGGTGTCCCACCACGTTCTGCCCAGGGCCACAGGCCTGCACAGGCCACCCACGCTCTGCGTGGCCGAGGATGTGGGACCCAACGTTGTGGGTCTAGGGGCCAGCGGGTGGGCCTGTCCACCAGTGCCCTCTCTGCAGCAACCTCTAAGCCTTTCTAGACTGACATTTCAGGGCCACCAGTTGGCAGCGGGCCGCAGGATCCACCATCACCTCCCTCACTGGCACAACATAACGTCAGACAGGTGAGTTTTGCAGATAGTCCGAAAGGGCTACTCCCTCCCCTTCGAGACTACCCCTCCAGGCATGCCGTCAACACTCCATCGCATGTCAGAGGACCACTTGGCCCTTATCCGTCAGGAAGTTACGTCTCTCTTGGCCAAGGGAGCTATCGAGCGAGTCCCTGTCCCAGAAGTAGGTTGTGGTTGTTCCTCCCACTACTTCCTGGTACCCAAGAAGGACAAAGGCGTGCGTCCCATCTTGGGTCTCAGGGACTTCAACCGCTTCCACCGGAAGGAAAAGTTCAAAATTTTGACATTAGCTCAGGTCCTATCTGCCCTCGACCCTGGAGACTGTATGGTTGCGTTGGACTTGCAAGATGCTTATTTCCACATCCCCGTCCTGCCAGCCCACAGGCGTTATCTACGGTTCACGGTAGGCCATGAGCATTTTCAGTTTATCGTGCTCCCCTTTGGCCTTACCAGTGCCCCTCGGGTGTTCATGAAAGTGATGGCGGTGGTTGCAGCTCATCTGCGCAAATCAGGTGTTCCAGTCTTCCCCTATCTCAATGACTGGTTGTTGAAGGCAGGCTCGCCCCAGGCTGTCGTCTCCCACCTCCAGACTACGGCTGGCCTCCTGCTCTCGCTGAGATTCACTATCAATGTGCCAAAGTCACACCTGATTCCCTCTCAGAAGCTCCTTTTCATCAGAGCGGTTCTGGATACAGCGCAGTTTCTGCCTTATCCTCTTGAGCAGCGAGTCCGGGATATTCGGGCTATGATACCGATGTTTCAGCCTCTATCTTGGATTTCGGTGAGAATGACCATGAGGCTGCTGGGCCTCATGGCCTCTTGCATCCTGCTGGTGGATCATGCCAGGTGGCATATGCGGGCTCTGCAGTGGGATCTGAAGTTCTAGTGGGCGCTGCATGAGGAGAATCTTCAGATCTCGAAGGGCACTGCACACCAATTGCAGTGGTGGCCAACAAACCAGTATTGGGTCAATGGCAGATCCCTCTCCCTTCCCCAACCAGACATCACAGTAGTGAAAGATGTGTCACTTCTGGGATGAGGCGGTCACATGGCAGAGGTGGAGATCAGAGGTCTCTGGTCTCCGGCGGAGTCCGGGCTTCACATCTACCTTCTGTAGCTCCGGGCGATCCGTCTTGCACTGAAAGCATTCCTTCCTTCTGGCAAGGGAAGAGCAGTGCAGGTGCTCACGGACAGCACCACCGCCATGTGGTAGTGCAACAAAAAGGGCGGGGTGGGGTTGTGGATCCTATGTCAAGAGGCTCTTCTCCTTTGGACGTGGCTGGAACATCAGGGCATATCACAGAGAAGTGCCAAGTGATCCCCCAACATGCACCTGAGCTCCACCTCTTTCTAGATGGTGTGCTCTAGGTCACTTGCTAACAGACAGCCAACAGGCATAGCTGGACTTACTGCTACCTTTAAGGAACACGAGAACCCCACTTGCCCATTCAAAGAGAACTAGAGCCACTAGATAGCGAATCACTAGGTTGTCTGCTATCCCAAACTGGTGGACTATATCAGGGACTACCTACCCTGAGAAGACCATATGACGCCTATCTAGTCATACTGGCTCCTGTGTCGCTCAGAGCCTTTGCCCTCTGCTGATTGATGGTGAGCTACTGCCTATACCTGTACTGTCAGCCTTAGTTGCCATCTCTGTCACCCAGGAACACTAGGTTAACTTCTGCAGTTCCCCCAAAACTAACTTGTCCAGCCTCCATCCATGGCACTACACTGGCCATTCCTGGGGTAGACCCACCAGAGGGAGGCTTCTTCCTGCGGAGACAGATGGCGTACCTCTTAAAGTTCCCATATTGGTGACATCCATGGCACTTGGACTGGAAGTGGGACTTCTTCCTATTAAACATACCCTTCTTTTGTTCATAATTGGACTGGATTTTTCCCCTGGAAACTCCTTTGGGGGCCTTTAAAGGACTCCTTATGGTTTTGCCTGTTAACCATCTCCTTCTTTTTAGAGGTCAGCTTCCTTCGCAAGCTCGCGGATTACAGTGAGCTTTGAATCAATCAGGTGTTGACACAGCTCTGCAAAGCAATCACTGAACATATGCACTCTCACAAATAGATTATATAGTTCATCATAGTCACTCACTTTGCGCCCTTCACCCAACCATCTAGTGCATCACTGAAGTAATCTATGAAATCCACCAAGGACTGGTTAGACAGTTTCTGGCTGCCCTATACTTCAAGCGGTATTTCTCTGGGGTAAGACCAAACATGAAAACAAGGGTGTCTTGCACAGAGACATCCCTCATCCTGATGGCTGTGTTTAGGGCCAGTAGGGTATCCTTCCCAGTGACTGGTGGAAGAGTTACTTACCTTCAGTAATGATATATCTGGTAGAGACACAGTCAAGCCGGACATTCCTTAACTTAGAATATCCCCAGGCGTCAGTCTGGATCCTGAAAATCTTTTCCCCCAGCAAAACCTCTGCACGCCGGGAGGTGGCGCCGCTCGGCTCCATCCTAACGTCGTCCACGGAAGTGACGTCAACGGAGACATATAAGCCCCTCCTGGCGTGCTGACGTCAGTTTATTACAGGAAACTTTGCCGCGCCACAACGCGGAGCCATGACAAAAACTGCGATAGCAGAGGAACAGTGTATGGTAAAAAATAGAGCAAATGATTTATAATGAGATACCAAAGTAAGTTGAAAAGCACCCAGCACCAGGAAGGACTGGAGGGAACTCACAGAGCCCGTTCTGCAAGCAAGGGCCTAACAAAGCGCCAAGCTGCGCCTCATGTCGTGGGGTTAACAGCTGCGGCACAAAGGATACGATAAGGCAGACACAGATTATCACCACAGGAGGGAAGGTAAAAGAACTACAACATTGAAGGAACATGTTGCCAGACAAGTGATGAGAAGTGTACGACCACCAGAAGTGCACTGCACACACCCTCCGGTGATGGAGGGACTGCAGTACCAAAGAGAACCCAACCCAACCAACTGCCATAGAAAGAAGGAGGCACAGGCGGGAGCGGTGGGAGGGAAGTAAAAACAAAATAACTCCACGTGTGAAGAACGCAGGTGGACCAACAGTGAAAAGTATAGACCTAAGCCACCTAAAAAACGTGGACGGAGTGGAGAGCCAAATGGCTCTAAAGCCGAAGAACAACCCCTGCGCCAACGGAAGATACGAGAACACGCCACCAACCAACACTAGGATAGAGAAGAGGCCGAAAGCCCCCACGCAGAACAACACACCCTACCCCAGAGTGAGGTGCGAGTGCACACCTCCGGAAGACCAAGGCCACCAGAAAGAGGGAGGCTAGGTGAAAAGACACCATATGAAAAGGTCTTCGCAGAGTGGGGAGGATGGGCGGGCGTTAAGGAATCTGCGGCTAGACTGTGTCTCTACCAGATATATCGTTACCGAAGGTAAGCAACCCTTCCATCTGATAGAGACATCTAGCCGCAGATTCCTTAACTTAGAATAGATGCCAAATCCATACCCCATAGGAGGAGGGTCTGCGAAACAACCACCAAGTTCCAGGAGAACATATTCGTCAACTGCTGACGAAAAACAGTGGAAACCGCAATGCCAGGACAACGGCATCAGACCCATGACCCACCTTAAGGAGCATTAACAAGGGATGGTAAAGACACCAAATTCGACGAGGGACGGTCTGAGACCTCTCTCGCCCAGACACAGACAAAAGGAAAACAGAACTAGAAAGTTCTGTGCCAACGTAAGAAACAATGCAGCAAGACCTTCAAGAAGGATCCAAGCATCGGTTCCTATAATCCAAGAGGAACGAAGTTCCAAGGGTCAAAACAACATGACAACGGTAGAGCATACCGCCTGAACCCACACCACTGTGGAAGCTACAAGAAACAGGGGACAGTTGGAAGACTGTCCACCCCAGAACAGGAGCCGCAGCATGAGGCCCGTGGGTGTAAGAAAAAAACACATTAATGTGTACTGCCTAGGACATGCGACAACAGTGGCAGGGCCGAGCCCAGAGCCTAGTGCCAACAGAGACAGAGGAGCCACCACTGAGCAAAGCTCGGGAGGGAGGCATGCAGCCAAATGAATGAAAGGATCCACTGTGAGTGGATAACCTGCAAGGCCAAAAACACATAGAGGACACTATCCCGAAGGTCTGACACTAAGGCAAAAAGACTTAGCATGCGAGCACCCCAGTGGCATGTAGAATCCACGATAAAACCATAAAGGGACAGGAATGTCTACACACGTACGTGGAGTGACTAATCCTAAATAGGGGAGTCATGCAAGCGGTACCACAGCACCGGTGTGCTGCATAACAGTTAAGAATGCAGAAAAAATAACAGGTCCCCGAGGGGTAAGAATCCTGGTCTCCCGTGAGACAGCGGAAACATAGACCACAAGACTGCCCATAAAGGATAGAAAGAAGGCACAGACAGAAGCCTGGCGCCAAAAGCCTACACCGCCAAAGACCGACACTGTCTACCAAAATGGAGAGCGTCGAGAAGAATACAAACACAGTAATGTTACCTAAAGAAGCACCTGTGCCACAATGGGAGTAAGAAGTCACACCCAGAAAAACATCAGGGGTGGACCACAGATCCAGTGGCAGAAAGACATAGACCAGAGCCACTCCTTGAGAACTAGGAATATGCACAGGACAGGAAGGAACAAACCGGACCCCATGTCCCACAAGAAGCAAGGAACCTGAGACCGTGCCAGGGAAGACCTGCCCCCCCCTCCCCCCCACCCCCCAGGGGCGCATGTCCACCGATAGGCAAGACGTGCACAGTGAGGTTGTAGGAACACACCAGGGTGAAAAAAAACCCCTACGGAGGCGGGAATGTATTACGGACCAACCGTAGACAACCAATGGGAACCCTTGGAGAGAAACCAATTCTATGGATCTCACCAGAGGAGACATCCTACAACAGTAGGAAGAGTCAGCTTGCGTCAAAAGTTCCTGGGCAAGGAAAAGTATTAATAGGATTCCCAACAAATAGCCCACATAGGGTAAGGTACAACCCTACAAAAGAAGGGTCCCTCTTGAGACAAGCTCGTAGGCAGAGGCTCAAAAGAAAGGTAAACACAGCTCAACCAACTGTACCAGAATAAGTAAACAACACGGCTGAGCAGCCACACAACCCAGAACATCTGCAGCCCACAACGGGTAACAGAAAGAAAGGGATGGCACCGTCCCAAAACCAAAAATCCTCCATGAAGATTAAAATTGAGGAAAATACATATACAGGAGGCGCCGGACTGCTGAATCTGCATGGGCGTCAAAAAGAGTGACCCCCATCAAAAGGTATATCTCTAAGCCGCTCCTGAACATGCTCTGGGAAAACGCCAGCACGCAACCACGCGTGGCGGCGTATGGCAACGGACCTGGCCATAGTACGACCCACAGAGTCCGTGGTGTCCATGGCACACCGAATTGAAAAGTGCGCCATATCATGGCCATCATGGATTAGGCGGGTCACATCGGCAAAAGAGTTCTCCGGCAAGGAGGGGAGGAGCCTTTTAAAAGCGTCCCAAAGGGCAAACTGAGATTGAGCAAATACACACAACATGTTGAGGGACCGGAGTCCTGAGCTGTCGGATGCAAACACATCGCGGCCATATGACTCCAACCACCAAGACTCCAGAGTGGGAGGATGCAACGGAACAGGAGTCACAGAGAGAGCTTCCTGAAGCACAAGTCCTCCAGCTCCAGGATGGAGGATCAAACAGGGGGGAGCCGGCCGATGGCGATGTGCCACAGCACGATCCACGGGGTCCCCCGAGGAGGGCCGTGCCCACGTTCCGAGAAGGAAGAGAATATCCAGCAAAGGCTCTGAAGGAATAGAGACTGAGGGCGGCTCCATCCTTAAAATGTCTGCAGCCCTGCAACCAGCCCTGACGAATGTCCCACTAGCCCCCGTGGCCCCGCGAAGAGGCCTCGACCCTTGGAGTCGGCGACCTTCGAAAGGCCTCGACCGCTCGGAGTTGGACCGGCGTCGACTCAACATTTCCCGAGGTGGAAACCTGCAGGAGAGAGTACGCTGAAGCGGTGTCGTGCACCGCGCCGCAGCCACCTCCAGCAATGCCGCAGGGAGCCTTGGAAGGCTGTGCGGCAGCGCTATGGAAGGGCCAGACGTCGTGGGATGCCCCTCCGGGCCGTGTCCCGGCGTTGCGGCGACTCTGGTGTCAGAGTCAGGGCACTCGGTTGGAACCGAGGGTAAACCTGCCGGTGGTGTCCCAACCTGAGTCCCTACCCCCCCTGTGGGGCCCGGAGGCATGCCAGGGAGGGGGGTGGGGGGGGCAATGCTTACCTGAGGTAGGCCACATGTACGACTCCGCCGGAGAAGGAGACCTGCATCGCAAAGGGTCCGTTCGGGACATCTGGGCAGACAGCAGCTTCATGCGGCGTACCCACAGGGATTTCGGCCGCAGCTGGTGGCAAGCTGCGCACTCCACGGAGTCATGGTGCTCTCCCTAGCGCCACATACAGATGTCATGACGGTCCGTCGCTGACATCTGTCGCGAGCAGGACCAGCACAGTTTGAAGCCCGTTAGGGGCATTGAACACACTGTTCCTGGACGCGAAAGGGCGTGAAAAAGGCCTGTAAGTAAGAAAAACAGGCCCGTGGTATTACTGTCCCGGATCCGCGTTAGGACGCGGAAAAGAAGAAAACTGACATCAGCACACTGGGAGGGGCTTATATGGCTCCGTTGACGTCACTTCCGTGGACGACGTCAGGACGGAGCCGAGCGGTGCCACCTCCCGGCATGCAGAGGTATTGCTGGGGAAAAAGATTTTCTGGATCCAGTCTGACGCCAGGGGATATTCTAAGTTAAGGAATCTGCAGCTAGATGTCTCTATCAGATATATGTTTCCAGATACTAGCCTCCAATTCTCCTCTGGGACTCTGTGCATGCACAGATCTATCTCATAGGCCTCAAACCCCTTGACAATATCATTCGGCAAAACAAAATTAGGCACCAGGTCTTTCGGGATGTGGATCCTTTAACCTTTTCTAGGGACTATCCTAGCTTTCAAGTCCAGTTCTTTCTGGCTCATTTCATATTCCAGCAGAATTTTCTTCTCCTTCTTTTTTCCCCAAGGCTCACTCAGATACTGCGTTTTTTCATCCCCATGGACCCAGCTGCTTTCTTCCCTTCCATGGCCAGCCTTTTCTCCTTCATAGCCAGAGTGGCCAGTTACAGCCTCAGCTTTCTCTCTGCTTGCCTATTTTCCAACTTTTCAGGGGCCATGAACTAACTATAACTCTCGCAATCGCCATGCAATGTTTATACCCTCACATATTACATCAATCGTGACTTGTTCGATGACAGTATTTATAAAATCACTCATGACATCTGAAATTACTATTTATGACAATGTTCTGTCAAGGGGGCAGTTATAGTCATTTCATGGCGTGAGTTATAATTTAGTTAACAATAACTGGTGAATTTCAGTGCATTTTTATTTTAAAATACTATATTTTAACTGAAATGTTCACCTAACTATAACATCACTTTAACCTTTGGTTGTGTCAGTGACTATATACACACGCACACGCACATATATTCACAAACCTGTACATCCTCAAGTTGTTACTGAAGGTCCCTCGAGTCAGATGCAAAATCTGCAAATCTTCCGAATTCTAATATAGGGCTGCTGTTCCTTAAGACATTACTAAAGATCCCTCTTAAGTCAGAGATAAAAGCATTGAAATTCTTTCATGAAGCTGCAGTACCGCAAGGTGATACTGGAGGTCTATCTCAAGTTAGATGCAAGAGCTCCAAAATTCTTTCACAGACCTGCAGTTCCTCAAAGCATGACTAGGGATCCCTCTGGAAATAGATGGAAAAGCATTTATATTTTTTGTGAAGCTGCAGTTCTGCCAGGCGTTACTAGAGGACCCTCCCAAGTCAGATACAAGTGCTTGAAATGTCAATCACAAAGCTGAGGGCATGTAGCTTCAATCTAGAAATTTGTGACTTGTGCTCATTTTCTGTAGGATAAATAAATAAACCAAAGCAGGTGTATAAGAATGAATCAACGTTGCAACTTAATGTCTTGAGTATTATTGAAATAGTTGATTACACCCTACTTACAGTCATTGGGATACACAAGTGCCTGAAGCGTTCAATGGTGGGGGAACTATTGTGCAAGGGCAAATTGCAGTCATTGGAAGTAAAAACATCCAATGGCTGGAGTGGGCTTGTCTGGATCTATACTTTGTGCAGTGGTGGGAGGGAGCACAATCTGAAGGACACTGAACAGATCAGGTATGAAAGAGCGTTAATTGAGAGCCCTTATACATGTATGAATTTGTGTATGATATTTTTGGTAAAACATGAGGCTGGCAAGACAACTAAAGCTGTGCCTTCCAGTAAGAAAAAACAAAGTGGATGTATGGGAAGTCATAGGAGGATTCAGATATTAAAGCATGCGAGGAAAATGGCAGACTAGATGCGCAGATAGCCACAACCTAGTGTAAAATTCTGTTCACTTAATGTGAGTCTGTCCTGTTCAGAGTATTTAATAATATCTCGAAGAAAATAGTGATGGGCAAAATGTTTGAATTAATCTCAGCCAATGGCAATTACTCGGGCTGCATTCCAAATCCTGTTTTTTTGCCACAACAGACAGGAACGAGCCTAATGTAAATCAGCCATTTTTTTTTGTGTAGTTCTATATATGTAGCGCAAACTTGACCCAAAGGTATCAGAGCGCTTTACAGGAGCACCAGTTGCATTACAACCTGACACATTGATTTAGGCACAGGGAGATTAAGTGATTTGCCCAGGATGAGTGAACCTCACGTCAGACTCGATCCGGCTTCCCCAGCTTCAAAGTCGGGCGCCCTGGCCGTTAAGCCACACCCTCTCCCCCTTGGCCTTGGTAATGCTCTAACAGGAATAGTCTAAACCGAACTGTTAGGCCAGGTACCCTCTGAACTGGAACACAAGCAACCCCAGACCAGCTTCAACCGGTTGCCTTTTTGTTCTAAGTGCGGTGGACATGTCCTGCTGTGGGTGAAACCAGGGTTACTTGTGTTCCCATTTGGATGGGGACCTGGCCCGTTCCTATTAAAGCAGTGTCACGACTGATTTGCATAGGATACCTAGTAATTAAATTGCAACGCACATCACCTGGCATTGATAGATTTGAAAAAAAAAATTAAACTTGTGAGCAAACCTTTTCCAATTCCTTTTCTGTTGTGGGTTCAGAACATTTCTCATTCCGCTGTTTTCGAACTCTTGCAGGTTTTCCCCCTCTATAGCTCTGCAGTACAGAATAAAGATTTGACACAGGCTGCACTAAATTCAGCATCATTAGCAAAGTTTCTGTGGCCCATCGAAGCCTTTAGAAAAATAGCTGACTGCGGCAGCATGGCATACTGTAGATAGGCTCCAGGACCCACTCGAAAGCACCCTTGGGCCTAAGTGAATGTAATAAATGTATTATTCGGGTGAAAGTCCCAAATAGTTTCGCAACCCCCTTCTCTCCACCGCATTACTGCAGTATCTTGGTAATTTTCTTCAAAGGCTCCAATCTGAATGCCTTCTCAGTACTTTTCTAACCACCTTTTCCTAGATTTTCCACACGTGTCTAATCACGTATGGGTGTCTGGCCTGTATGTTGTCCCCATCATGAGCAGTTTCTTCAGAGGAGTTTGTCCATGTGTCCATGGCAACAATCTAGTTCTCAAGTTTTCTTCTCACTGTCTAACCATCGCACCACATGCTAAGCTTGTGCGGCCATATACTATGCTGCAATGAATGAACACTTATCTGATTTATTTTGTTAACGTTTACTCTCTATCCGAGAAAGATTGTATTAAAAACAAAAAATAATATTTGTAAAATCACAGAGACATAAAATGTAAATTTCTGCATAACTGAAAACGTGGCCAATTTGAAGGGGGTCGTTTTACCCTTCTGGGCTTTCCCTCACCGTCTACCAGCGCTCACAGAAATGCCATGAATCTATGAAATAAGGAAATATTGAGGGATTCTAAAGAAGAATCCAGGTGACCGACAAAGTAGTGTAATTAAGGAAACAGTTCAAAACATACACCATAACCAAAAATCTCTCAACTCCATTAGAGATTCTGAACCAATCCTTGCTAAAGCAGAGGATAGATGATCACCATTTTATGTTTTTATCGACTTTGATTTAAATATCAAAGCATACAGAGCAATAACAGGTGCCATAGAAATGGTTAGCATTGTACATCTCAGTAGGACAGGATTGCACGGTTATATGAAAACAGGATACTTTCTCACAATCTAAATAAACAAGAAATTTTGAATGAGGAGATACAGGACGAGAGAAGAAAGACCAAAACCCCAAACAGGCTATGCCAGGGAGAGAGAGAGGGGTGGAGAGAGAGAGGGGAGAGAGGGAAAATGAGAGAGGAGAGAGTGAGAGAGTGAGAGAGAGTGTATATATATATATATATATATATATATATATATATATATTCACTTAAAAAACCATAGGTTTCACACATGTTATAGTTAGCTGTACATTTCACTCGTAAAAAACCAATGAAATTCCACGTTATAGTTAGATCAGGTAACTATAACTTGCGCGCCCACAATAAACTGCTGATGACGTCACATATTACATCACTCATGACATGGTCAGTGACATCACTCTTCACATAAATGATGACATCTGAAATGACACATTGTGGATTGCGGTCGCGCAAGTTATAGTTACCTGATCTAACTATAACGTGGAATTTCATTGGTTTTTTACGAGTGAAATGTACAGCTAACTATAACATGTGTGAAACCTATGGTTTTTTAAGTGAATTTGCAAGGTTTTTTAAATGCTAATTCCTAACTATAACGTGTGTGAAACCTATGTTTTTTTCAGTGAATTTGTACGGTTTTTTAAATGCTAAGTTATGTATTTATTTTTAATTTTTTTTTCTGGTTTTTCACCGTGCGCACGTCCTGCGCTGTGGGCACGGGGTGCGCTTCGCACACCGAGTGCCCACGTTGCGCAGTTCATACCGTGCACGCCTCGCCTTTTTTTACACAGTAACAATTTTTTTTCCTCCCTTGCGGGTCCTTCAATTTATTTAATAAATGTGATTGTTATTTCGTTTTTTAAAAAAAAAAAATTTTTTGCCGTGCGCGTACGGTAAGCTTACCGTATGCGCACTCCGCGATTTTTCAAAAAAATTATTAAATGTCTTTTTCGTACTTTTTGGTCCTTCGTGGACCCCTGACAAACGCTAGGGGGTCTGCAACTCTCTTCGTTGCCCCCTTTTCACGTTATCCACCTTTGTTTTTCAGTGCGAGAGACAGAAAATGGCGGCCGACACTTTCTGATTTCGACCGATTCGAATGTTTACAGTCATGTAACCACCAATCAGAATTGAGCTCGCGCACGGCACCGTACGCGTACGGTAAGCTTACCGTAAGCGCACGGAGCGCGCTTACAGATATATATATTGATTTAAATGCTATTTTCTCAGGACCTACTGAACAGATTTACACCAGACCTGCAAAAGGCACATCTCTGACCTGAGGACTACCTCTCTGCCAAATTTCAAGTAATTCTGTTCAGCCGTTCGGGCTGTAGCTCGGACTAAAGGTCCTATGGGAAAATGCATGGGGAAAACGCGTTTTGGGACCCCCCTTTTTTCTCAGCCCCCGCTTGACGAATCCCCCCAAGACTTTCAGGGTAAGAGCGGAGCGGAGCGCCCCACCTATTTTGAAAATTTCGCGAGGATTCGTCAACCGGCGCCAAAGTTATTTCAAATAGAATGTTGCGGATTTCCTATGGAAACACGGTCCTAACTTTAACTATCTACTGGCGACCGCCAGTAGATAATATATATATATATATTCCGCGAAGATTAGTCAACCGGCGCCAGACTTATTGGGAATAGAATGCTGCGGATTTCCTATGGAAAATAGTTCCTAACTATAACTACCTTTCTGGCGACCGCCAGTAGGTAATATGTATATATATATATATATATATATATATATATATATATATATACCGATCTAGATACAAGACAATTTGTGGTAAACTGGGAAAAGGAAAGGCTGTGAGGGAACCCACAAGGAGAATACAATTTGATATCCAGGTTAAAATGGATAAGTCAGGGGATCGCCTGATGAGGTCTATCTGTATGGGGAGAAAGACCAGGAGCAGGTGGGCGATAAGAGAGAAAAGCTAAAAGGAGTCCATCGTCTGTTTGTGGAGTCCCACAAGGATTGGGACCTGAACTCATAAAGCACTTAAGAAACGTTTCCATCCTCGGAGTCCTCCTCAAAGGATCTAGCCGAATCCTCACGAGTCACAACAGGCAGCTGTAGCATCAAAGACAGAACTACAGCCACTATGAACCTTTTTCAGAGATGGAACTGTAGAGGAAGATGAGGCTTTATCTGTTCCTCATTGGGAGCAGTGGCGTCAAGGCAGGTGAGGTGGGCGTCCCTGAATCACTCCAGCATCATCCAGACAGGTGCAAGCATCTGAAGGAACAGAGAAAAATTAGCCTTCTGATTGCCAATTATTTTGAGTTTTGTGAGGAAGAGAAGAGCGTATTTAAGTTTCATCTATCGCAGCTTCCATATGACCACCAAGGAGGAGGCCTTCTGATGCTGAACAGCTAGCGTGTAGTCTGGGAATATGCCCTACGCAGTAGTGTCATAGGACGATGTCTTTGAGAATCTCCCCCGAGGATTAGGGTTGCCCTACTCATGTAACCTGGGTTAGAGAGCTGGATAGCCCAAAATCTCCAGAGTCGCGGGTCAGAGAAATGGCCAGGCTGGAGCAGTCAACTTGAATAAGCTTCCAAAAGAAGGCAGAGTGTACGAGGCCAGGGTTGTCAGGCCTTCCCTCCAGGGCTACAGTCATAAGGGACAGGACTGGGGAGCCCCACCTGGGGCCCCAACCACCTCTGCCAGATGGTGGGTGGAGTGAGAAGACCTCATGGACGGAGTAATGCGTGGACAGGAGTGTGTCAGGCTTGGAGAACTCAAATTATGCTAGTATCATTGAGGCCAGGCATGACAAATCTCTACTAGGGGTAACCATGAGGCAATCTTATGGTAGTCCAGTTGTTAAGTTAATCATCTGTATTTCACTAATATAAAACATTTCTTGGAAAATTGAGTAATTCTTATGGTATGACTGCTATTACCTATAATAACATTCCCTGTTCTTCCACTTCCACTAGCTCGCTGGATGAGGAGTGGAAATGTAATGATGTCATAAAGTAAAAATCCTGTTTGACGTCTTAAAGGCCTAATTTAGATCTTGGTGGATGGGTTACACCGCCATAACAGCGACAGATATCATGTCCGCCGAAATATAAATCCAATAAGGTATAATGGGATTTATATTTCAGTGGGTGGGTTATCCATCACCATTGTGACGGAGTAAACTGTCCGTCGAGATCTAAATCAGGCCCCAAGCTAATGTTCAGGATATCATGAGAATGTGTTGGAGAGTCTACTCACCCTGCCGTCATTTTGAAGCTTATGAAATGCTTACCAATGATTTTGGTAATCATATACATACGCGTACAACAACTAATCAAAGTACCCCTCAGGGGACAAAGGCATTTTCCAAATATGCCTGACGTACATATAAAGGAGCAACTGTCAATGCACTTCACTTAGCATGTTACAACTTCTGTGCATCCCTAAAACTGACCCAGAAAGCAGTGCCATTTCACAATTTATACTCTAGCTTATAAGTATAGACTAGTCAGTATGGGAGGGTCAACATTATTGCAATGAGGCTGTGAGAAAGAACCCTCTTTCTTGCATGGTATGCCCCCACTTTTTGCTGAATTGCTGATGTACTTTGATTGAGTGTGCCCTGATCTCCTGCCAATCAGGTACCCAGGGCCTGTGTTTCTTCCCTAAACCTGCATTGAAGTCTAAACCCAATTGGCATCTCTGGCCACATGTCAGCCCCTGGTAAATGGTACCACAGGTACCCAGGGCACTGTGACCAGAGAAGGCCTCTAAGGGCTGCAGCACTTATTGTGCCACCCTTAGAGGTCCTGTACCCTGACACTCACACACTGCCTTTGCAGGCTGCGTGTCTTGGTGCAGAACAAAACAAAGAGTCAACATGGCACACATCCCTGTGTACCATGCTCACAAACCACTGCCCTGGCATACATCAGTCATCCCTCTAGCAGGGTGCACTATGCCAGTGGTGAGGGTACAGGTTCATGAGCCCTGTACCCCTACAGTGCCCTAGTCCATTCCTGGGCCCTGTAAGTGCAGTGTTGCTGTGGAAATATGGATTTTTCTGGTCAGTTATGTCCCCTATCTTGGACCCCAACAGTTCTATGTGCATGTTACAAGTACATGTATGTTTCCTCCAGTTCCAGTTATGAAGACGCAAATACATGTGCGTCCACCGTTAACATGTCCTCTTTCAGATCCGCCATGAATGGGTCGGATATTCCATTCCTAAGTACGAAAGGCCACCGCCTTTATATGGTTCACTTATGCCATTTTACAGTTCAGGCGAGTAGGCCCTGATTCTGCCATCAAGCCTTTTTCTGCCTTCTGCCTCTGAAAGCTCCAGTCTGAGCCTGCATCTGTGACCATGAACTTTGTCTCATTTCTCTGCGCGGCTCACGGTGCCTGACATCAGCTTGCTGCCTGCCAAGAACTGTATTTCACCTTCGAAATTATCTGCTCCGCTCCCTGCCCAATGCATTCCTGTCTAGTAGTTTAAGTAAACATTCTCCCAGCTACCAAGCAAAGGCCCGGCTTCTCTGTCTTTATGCAAGTAATTCATAGCCCTGTTACTATGGAAGATTCCTGCCCTCGCATCTAGTGTAGACACTTAGACGCTTGTACACGCACTAACAGTCAGTATAGTCAGTATAGAATAAGATTCTACTCTAAGAGACCTCTCTTTTGGATAACATAGTTCTTTAAACATAGGATGTTAGATATGATTTGGGATTAGGTTGACTTGACCTTCCAGACATCTGTCGCCACATGTAGAGCTAAATGTCAAGTCCCCTTCACCCCCTAGTCGCACGTCAATCATACGTCATGCTGCTGCGCGCGCATTTCTGCCAAGTATTTCTGCTGACATTGCGAAATCCTTTCATGGAACCACCCTATTATGACATCACACCTGATGACGTCCCTTTGTTACGCTCAATCACGCCCATTTTCATTACGCATGTATAATGTTATCTTCCTTATCAATTGTTACGCCTCCTGCATTTGCTTTACTGTAATGCCTATTGTATAAAAGTGATTAATTATCAATAATGTATGTACTTCACTTCCTGAACCTCCGTGGTGATGGAACTTGGAGGCCACGATTCGAATCGTCCATTGGAATAAAGCCCATTCCTAACCTCTTATACCACGGATTCTGCCTCTTATTTATTGAGCTATTTTTATTATGTTCTGTATCAAATTAAGTCCCGGTAATTAAATTATTTACCACATGAATGGCGCCCGAACAGGGACACTTTCTCATCTCACGCGCCGGCGGTGCGTTGCAGGCCCGGTCTCCTGCCACAGCTGGACGGACAACAACGCGTACCAGCAGGATTTCCTGTATCTCCCTCCGGTCAAGCGGGGGCGACTGAGGCTGCGATCAACACCCAGACGAGGCGGTGAGAAGTGCGAAGTATCCCGACCAGAGCCTAGCTGAGAGAGCAAGATCCGAGGTATACAGAGGCCCACCAGGTTTCCGATGTCCCGAAGTGTCCGAAGTTTTCGAGTCGAGTCCAGTCCGGTCCAGTTCAGTTCAGTTCCGTTCCGAGGCCTTCCGTTCCGAGCTACCCGGTGAGTACCATTACTGGGGAGGCGTTCTGGCGTGCACATAAGTTGTGCCGGTCCAGACGGGTTTGGGTACACAAATCCGGTCTGCACTGTTTTAGCAGTGTATCTGTACTGTTTAGCAGTATATCTAGTATATCAAGTATATAAATTCAGAATAATTCAGTTAATGCCGAGTATTATGTTTAGTGATTAAGTTTTCTTAGATCGTCATCATCATCGTTGCTCATTTAAATGTTAAATGTTAAATGTATTAATACGTCCTGCATATTGTGGTGTGAATGACTGTTCATTATCGTGGTTTATTGTATTAAGTTTGTTCAAGATCAAGTATCAGACCAGTTCTCAATATGCCGCTCTTTTCGAAACTAAGACAGATCACAACTAGAAAAGGGGTACTCGAAGAAGCTGTTCCCATTCCTCCTAGGGACACTCCAGGGTACTTCATGTATCATAAACACGGCTTAGACGCTATATTATTTCTTGATCTATGGGTAGACTACACTAAGGAATTACCAGAAAGTCAGAGGTGGCCCGCAGCTGGGACCTGGGATGCAGATTGCATCGTGAAAGTAGAGGAAGAGTTATGGAAAAGGAAAGCCAGACAGTCACAGAAAGACGCCGTTGAATTATGGCGTAAAGAATCGTATAGACGTACAGAAAAAGCACGTAGACAGGAAGAAAAGAGTAAAGAGAATTCAAATAAAGTCCGAGAAAATATATTAATTGAAGAAGGTACACGAGTGAAATCAGAACAAGTAGACAGACAAAGAAATGCCCTTATGAAGGGTATGTATCCCCTTCTGGCCGAGGGATTACCTAAGGCTACTCCGGGGATACCAAAAGACTTGCCGCCCCCATTATTTCCAATAAAAGTACATCCTAAGGGGCATCCTAGAACCGCAGAAGATATTTTTCTTTCCTCATATTTAGATGACGCAGCTCCCGAGTATGCTAACCCCGCCCCACATAGACCGTCGGCCGGGGAGGTTCAACGCCAAGATCCTGTATCTGTATCTTTACAACAACAAAACCTGACACAAATTCCGGCAAGCACGTCCGTTTCCACATCTGTTCCTACAGCTACTTCTATAGCTGTGTCCACACCTATAGTTGCTGTATCGCGTTCTACGAATCCTTTCACGCCCGATACTCCAGACGGGGCTACTGGGGGTGCTACCAACATTTTTTCTACGCCACCCAGAGTAAATAAACTTACCTTTCAAGAGTCAGCACATCCACGTACCCCCAAACTCATAAATTCCCGCACGCTTAAGGAACTTCTTATAGATTGTAGATATGACCCTGTGCCCGGCAAAGAGGACGAAATGATCATGGCATCATTACGTATCAGACGAGCCGCGGTGTATTTAGGAAAGCTACCAGGAATGACTATGCATTTAGACAATATATATCATTATGTCCAAACAGGGCGAGATTCTGAAAGTATTAACAGAGCTATGGAATACCAGAAAGTGGAGATACAGGGGGAACTGTTACGTTTCCTCATAAATTGTGTGATCAGAAATCAAGACCGACCGGGGGTAGACCCGGAAACAATGGAAACTCTTACCAGATGGAGCCAGAATATATCAGAAGGGAGACATGATAGGCAAAAATGTATAATAGCCATGTGCAGAAAGATCCGTAAAGAAATAGAACGCCTACACGAAGAGAGATTAGCGGTAGACCAGTTTGAACAAAACGAGGAGGAGGAAGGATCAGGACTGTCCACAGGACAGTCAGAAACTATAGCCTATGTAGGTAGAGGAAGATCTTGTAATAGTACTAGATGTTTTACGGACCCGATACGTCCGATATGTCCAGATAATAACAGGAATTTCCAAACACCGATAATAAATATAAGGTCCCCCGAGCATTCGTTCCAAGCCGCTGACAAATTACTGCGAGAACGAAGGGGTTATCATTTACTCGATTCTATGGATGAACAAGAATTAGCCAGGTCAGCCGTTCATTGGGTTGACAGTCCCGGAAAATATGGTGATGATACAGTAGCACACACATTTTTGAACCTCACCCCAGATGAACAGCGTTTAGCTGGGATTTATATGATTCAACAACTTCTTATACTATATAAAAGCCAACATTCAGATCCTGTTCCCTTACCTGATATATTGACTGAATTACTCACGAATAGATGGAGAGGTTCAGGTACTAAGTTAATTAAGGAAATACTAGAATCCAGAAAGCAGTACATTCTTTTTGTATGTCCAGAACATGTCTCACTGCCCATCAAGGAAAGAACGACGTATTACATGGACAGACAGAACCCCTTACGAGAAGTACACCCAATAAAGGGCGAGGACAATCAGTTTAAACGTGTATATGTATATACGCCTATATCGAAAATAGAATTGTTAGAAATGAAGAAAGTGGTGCCCAGTCATGACAAAGACCCAGCGGGTTTCCACCGAGAAATTAAAGACATGTTACTCATGGGAGAGTATACCTATCCCGACATTATGACAATATTAAAGGTATTAATGCCTGCTGGCATTTATGAAAAACTCAAGGAAAAAGAGTGGGAGGTAGGAGACCAAAAGATAGATTGGACAGCATTAGAAAATGAAGAGAAGGCCCGAGGTCCAGGTTCGGGGCTTGGGGACAAAACTAAAGCACTACCAGGTTTACTAGTACAGATACTGCCACGTTTATTAACCACGAAAAAGGAAGACTGGGGTGCAATCTCAGCCTGTAAACAAAAGCAAGATGAAGACACTAGTGATTTCTATGCCCGATTCGAAAAATGTTTTGGTATAAATAGTGGTATAAAAGCAAGTAGCGAGTCATACCCACATCTGTTTGTGACAAAATTAGTTGAAAATTCCTTGCCCCAAGTGAAGAATAGAGTACTAAAATTCGAGAGTACCTGGCAAGGTAATACCCCATCACAAATGTTACAAATGTTACAGTACCATTACAATAGAATTAGAGAGGAACAAGAACATGAACAAAGACGCATGAAAGACACGAAAATGAAAATGCTAGTCTCTCAGACAGTTCCAGCTGAAGGACATAAAAAGGGTACGACACATTCCGGTGAGTCAGCAGGACCTGTAAAAGGGACATGCAACTATTGTAAACAGCCAGGACATTATATACACGATTGCCCAGTCCTGAAGCGTAATATCGCCACAGGTAAAACACAAGAAAGACCACGGCCACCTAGACAGGATCAGAATGAACAAGGAGCACCGCAGCATGCACAGTCCATGCCAGCTCCACAACAGTCTATACAGTTTGTGCCAGCTGCACCAGCGCTGCCGGTTGCTGCCACACAAACAACGACACGACAGCTGTACCAGACCGCACAGTATGACTATCCTGATTATCAACGATATGCATGAACCAGCCTAGAGAGGGAAGTTGACTTACCCCTTATCGAGGTCCCCGTAGACCAAGAAGGACCTTATGTACATAGTGAACTATTAGGCCAAGATAGAAAATTTTTACTTGATACAGGGGCAAGTCGAACAACTATAAAACGTAGTGAAGTTCCAGGGGCACCCCTCTCAGGCTCACAGAATATTTCCCTTGGTTTTTCAGGAAAACCTATTGTTAATGAAGTGTCACAGCCTCTTCCACTTACGATAGGACCCTTGACCAGAACTACAGATTTATTGCTTACAAAATCATGTCCAGAAAACTTGTTAGGTATAAAAAACACTGAAAGCTCTAGGAGCTATAATATGTTGTTCTCCGGAAGGAGTAAGATTGTTTTTACGTGATTTCAAAGGGCACTATGTGTCCCGAGACATGGATTCCCGACTGCAGACTTTACCCACACATTTATGGGCACAAGGCCCTACTGATGTTGGTTGCATGAACATTACACCATATCGAGTCACACTAAAGGCAGGAGTGGTACTACCACGAATGCGACAATACAAGTTACCACCAGATGCTGTAATGGCTTTACTGCAAATCATTGACGAGCTTATTGGCCAAGGAGTGGTTGTGGAGACCGACTCCAATGTATGTAATTCACCGATAATTCCGATTCTTAAACGAACTGATCCAAAGGCTCCCCCAGTATATCGATTGGTTATTGATCTGCGCGAATTAAATAAATGTATTATACCACAATACCCCGTAGTTCCAGACATCTCTTCATTATTGACAGCTATTGATTCCGAAGCAACATTCTTTACTGTAATTGATCTCAAGAATGCCTTTTTCAGCGTCCCAATAGATCCAGAAAGTCAATACCTGTTCGGATTTAGTTTAAATGGACGAAGCTTTAAATTCACACGCGCACCCCAAGGATTTACAGAAAGCCCCAGCATCTATAGCCAAGCACTGAAACGAGAACTTGACAGCATACACATGCCAGTCAACACTGCTCTGCTTCAATATGTCGATGATCTGCTGATCACCGCCCGAAGCGAACCTGAATGTGAAAAAGCATCACTGACGGTTTTACAATTTCTAGCCGAAAAGGGGCACGAGGTGTCCCCTTCTAAGCTGCAATTCTGTGTCCAGCGAGTTGTTTATCTTGGACACTCGCTGTCCAAGGAGGGAAGGCAGCTTACACCCGACCGCATTCAGCTAATTGCAAATATGCCAATACCCAAGACACAAAAGGAGGTGCGGGCTTTCATAGGCCTCACTTCATATTGTAGGCAGTGGATTCCTCAGTATGCATTTCTAGCAAAACCACTCATTCAATTGACAACACAGGAGGCAGCCACATCGACTGTCCTCCCTTGGACTCAGGAACACACACTAGCTTTTGAAAGCTTAAAGAAAGCTCTATGCCAAGCACCTGTTTTAGCAACACCATGTTACAGAAAACATTTTACACTCTTTGTTACAGAACGAGAAGGTACTGCCTTGTCCGTACTCACTCAGGAACAAGCAGGATCACACAAACCATGTGCCTATTTTTCTAGTACATTAGATCCCGTAGCTCAGGCTCTGCCTGCGTGCCTGAAATCAGTGGCAGCGACAGCTTTAGCAATCAGACAAAGCGATGCCATAGTGTTAGGACATCCATTGACAGTACAAGTACCACATGCAGTAGAGGTTCTCTTGAACCGAACGCAAACACAACACTTGACCATAGCAAGACTTACAGGTTACGAATTAACATTGTTTCAGCCACATATAGAAATCAGACGTTGTAACACATTGAATCCTGCCACACTTTTACCTGTAATCGGAACAGACCCACTAGCTCATGACTGTATTGAAGTTATTACAATAACGACGAAACCCAGACAAGACTTGACAGATGTCCCATTGTCAGATCCAGACCTGACGTTGTATGTAGATGGTTCATGTATGAGAACAGGTACAGGAGAGTTAGTGGCCGCTTATGCAGTCACAACAGACACTGAAATTATTGAAACCAAGTGTATAAATACCTTGTCCGCTCAAGCAGCAGAGCTCGTCGCTCTGACACAGGCCTGTATTCAAGCCACAAATAGAAAAGTCAACATATACACTGATTCACGTTATGCATTCGGAGTTGTACATGACTTCGGCGTGCTGTGGCGAGAGAGAGGTTATTTAACTTCTCACGGTGCCCACATTCAGCACGGACCCCTCATTCATGCCTTATTAGATGCAATACATCTACCCATTGCAATATCGATTATGAAATGCAAAGCTCATACGAAAACTACTGATATCATTTTTCAAGGCAATGATCTAGCTGACAGAACAGCTAAACAGACTGCTCAAACTCAAACATCCGACATGACAAAGACAATAGTCCAGACACCAACACATTGCATGATGGTTAAGGATCCCGCTCTTGATGTAATTGACATACAGACACATGCTACTCCAGACGAAATAAGGAAATGGACTGAATTAGGAGGGATCCAAACGGATCAAGGATGGATGACGAAGGAAAAATCTGTGTGGTTCCTTCCTGATTCAATGGTCCAAGTCATCATTAACACTGTCCATAGTCCAGCGCATCTAGGAGAGAAAGCTATGCTAGACAGCATTCAACACATTTGGTTCAACAAACATTTACGAGCAGCAGCCAAACAAAAAGTTCGCACCTGTATGATCTGTTGTCAGTTCAACCCAGGAAAAAGCATTCCCGTAGAGCAGGGTGGATTTCAGCCTCCTGATCACCCTTTTGAAATCCTCCAGATGGATTATATCCAGATGGAACGATGTCGAGGATTCAAATATGTTCTCGTAGTTGTCTGTGCTCTTTCCCGTTGGACAGAGGCATACCCGGTTTCAGATTACACTGCCCCGACTACTGCCAAACAGTTAGTTCGAGAATTCTTCCCACGATACGGTTTACCACGTGCTGTCTACTCAGATAACGGCCAGCCGTTCTCGTCCGAACTAATGAAACACGTTTCACTTTTGCTAGGCTATCAGTGGAAATTCCACTGTGTCCGACACCCCGAGGCAGCAGGTCTCGTGGAAAGACATAATCAGACCCTGAAAATTAGATTGTCCAAAATATGCAGGGAGAAAGGTGTCGACTGGGTAGTAGCATTACCAGTTGCACTCTTTTACATGAGAATGGTAGCACACTCTCGAACAGGGCTATCCCCGTATGAGGTGATCTTTGGCAGACCACCAAATATGTGGGGGACGCCTATACCACGTAAAATAACTGATATTGACTGTAATATGCTGACAGATTATTTGGCTTCCTTGATGTCTGCACTACAATCTTGTCGTTCACAGGTAGCTGCAGCTTTTCCTGACAACACTGAGGTGAAACCCCATGACGTAGTTCCGGGGGACCTGGTCTTGGTGAGGAACTTTGATCGAAAGACTCAGCTGGATCCTAGGTGGAGGTCGCCGCAATTGGTCTTGCTCACCACAAGGACAGCCGTGAAGATCGAAGGCAGGAAAGGCTGGGTACATTCAAGTCATATCAAGAAATTTTATGGACTACCATCGGATGTAAAAACCACACCTCGTGTGTCTTCACCCATTGACTCAAAACTTCCTTTGGTTGAATCAAGTAGTCACGAACAATATAAACTAAAACTCAGATCTAACCAGTCGGGCAATTTGATTGTTTAAGTCCTCTCCAAGGTGAAGCGGTTGAATTTGTCTCTGACATGTATCCCTTAGATCTGAATAGAGAAAAAACACGAAAAATGATGAAACGACATGCATACTGTAAATCACTGCGTAGTCATTGCACAGTGACGTTATTAATTTTGTTTTTCTTAAGTCTTTTAATAATTATTGCAAGTATATTGTTGCACATATATTATCCTATTTCTAGACATGTTTATAATATTACTGCTGAACATTCTTTTAGTGAATTACCTCCGCATGAATTGTCTTATAGATTTGCGCTGCGCAATAACACTTTTATTAGTATGTTACATCATTCCCATCAGGTTAGCAATGCTACAAATTGTTGGATATGTGGCCGACTCCCTCCCTATCAGAACTATAAAGGAATTCTACCTCTTTTTCCATACCCGTTCACACACAACGGCTCCTGTGGAGCATGGTTTAGTTTAATTAATTCCTTAGATTCAAATTCTGCAGTTTATCAAGACAACTGGGTATGGGGAAATCTGAACTTAGTTTTACTTAAAGTCTGCCACCCCAACAAGGAGGGACTTCCCAAAAGAACAGGAACTGATCTAGAAAATGAAGTATATGGATTAGGTAATTTTACGCCTAATCTTATGATCCTAAATATCGAATCCGAAGCTACTCCAATTTTGCCCGCCATGTCAGTATTTCCAGTAAAAGGTGAATTTTGTGTAAGAAAGAATGGTTCCATAAATATGGGCCATAGTAGATGCACCACTGTAATAGAATTCAGTGATCAAGGCAAGTCGACATTTAGAGCTTCCCGCCATTCCTATTTTATATGTGGTCAGACGGCATATGTACGTTTGCCTCTAGATTGGGATGGTACCTGCTACATTGGATTCCTTTTGCCACCTGTTTTTCTAGCTCCTCCCGATTATCACAGAAATACTCATTTAGTACACAATAGAGAAAGGAGAGATCTCCCAATAGTCGATTACACTGAAACAGCATGGGAAAAATACACAGATTTCAATAAAGGTCTCTTTCCCTATATAGGTACCGTTACTAATAGTAAGCTGATACGTAGATTAACTAGAACCCTTGAAGCAGTAGTGAACGAAACTATTTCCGCCTTAGGCAATTTAACAGAAGAGCAGTCTGCTATGCGGATTGTTGTGCTTCAAAATCGTCTTGTCCTTGACGTCATCCTGGCCGATAGGGGCGGAGCTTGTAGGGTCATCGGATCAAGCTGCTGCGTATTCATACCAGAAAATTCGCCATCTGTATATAAAGCTATAACTCGCCTTCATAAGATTGTGAGCCAGATACACCAGAATCCAGGCACTTGGACTTGGTCCGGGTGGCTTTGGAGCGTGTTATCAGCCTGGGGATGGAGAGTTCTATCCTTCCTAGGTATTGGCCTTCTCATACTATTCAGTTGTTGCTTATGCCTGCAATGTGGACCAGCGATTTGTGGTCTGTGTGCCACATCGTGTATTCCACATCAAGATTTTCGTTCAAGATCCCGGAAGAAGAAAGAAGAACAAATGATGCTATATGAACAGATCAATGGATTAATGAAGATTGATATCTCTTGACGGGCAAGTAGGGGACAAGGAGGGAATGTGGAAATATGGATTTTTCTGGTCAGTTATGTCCCCTATCTTGGACCCCAACAGTTCTATGTGCATGTTACAAGTACATGTATGTTTCCTCCAGTTCCAGTTATGAAGACGCAAATACATGTGCGTCCACCGTTAACATGTCCTCTTTCAGATCCGCCATGAATGGGTCGGATATTCCATTCCTAAGTACGAAAGGCCACCGCCTTTATATGGTTCACTTATGCCATTTTACAGTTCAGGCGAGTAGGCCCTGATTCTGCCATCAAGCCTTTTTCTGCCTTCTGCCTCTGAAAGCTCCAGTCTGAGCCTGCATCTGTGACCATGAACTTTGTCTCATTTCTCTGCGCGGCTCACGGTGCCTGACATCAGCTTGCTGCCTGCCAAGAACTGTATTTCACCTTCGAAATTATCTGCTCCGCTCCCTGCCCAATGCATTCCTGTCTAGTAGTTTAAGTAAACATTCTCCCAGCTACCGAGCAAAGGCCCGGCTTCTCTGTCTTTATGCAAGTAATTCATAGCCCTGTTACTATGGAAGATTCCTGCCCTCGCATCTAGTGTAGACACTTAGACGCTTGTACACGCACTAACAGTCAGTATAGTCAGTATAGAATAAGATTCTACTCTAAGAGACCTCTCTTTTGGATAACATAGTTCTTTAAACATAGGATGTTAGATATGATTTGGGATTAGGTTGACTTGACCCTCCAGACATCTGTCGCCACATGTAGAGCTAAATGTCAAGTCCCCTTCACCCCCTAGTCGCACGTCAATCATACGTCATGCTGCTGCGCGCGCATTTCTGCCAAGTATTTCTGCTGACATTGCGAAATCCTTTCATGGAACCACCCTATTATGACATCACACCTGATGACGTCCCTTTGTTACGCTCAATCACGCCCATTTTCATTACGCATGTATAATGTTATCTTCCTTATCAATTGTTACGCCTCCTGCATTTGCTTTACTGTAATGCCTATTGTATAAAAGTGATTAATTATCAATAATGTATGTACTTCACTTCCTGAACCTCCGTGGTGATGGAACTTGGAGGCCACGATTCGAATCGTCCATTGGAATAAAGCCCATTCCTAACCTCTTATACCACGGATTCTGCCTCTTATTTATTGAGCTATTTTTATTATGTTCTGTATCAAATTAAGTCCCGGTAATTAAATTATTTACCACATTGCCATTAAGAGTATATGGTGTTGGGAGTTTGTCATTACGAACTCCACAGCACCATGATGGCTACACTGAAGACTGGGATGTTTGGTATCAAACTTCTCAGCACATTAAACCCACACTGATGCCAGTGTGGGATTTAATGTAAAATGAACGACAGAGGGCATCTTAGAGATGCCCCCCGAAATTCAACCAACTTCTAATGACCTGACTGAGTGGTTGCGTAAGCTGCCACCACCAGACATGTTTCTGGACCCCTGGGTCGAGAGCCTGCTGCTCTCGGGGGCCTCAAACAATGCACATCCTGGGACAAGGTGCGAACGCTCCTCCCCCAGGATGGGCAGGGTTCATGAAGGAGAAGCTTCAAAGGCATGCCTCCTTTGTGAGCCTCTCTAGACCATTTGCTGCTTTCAGCAACTGGTCCTCACTGGTTCTACCCCCCACTTTGGGCCAGAGAACCGGCAGGCAAAACAAGTGAGGAAGGGAGGTGTGCCCACCTCTGCCAACTTTACCCCTCAGGTGGGGGAGGCGAGGTGAAGCACAATCTCGAGCCCCTGCCATCTTGAGGATGGGGGGACCCAACCAACCAGGGACAGGCTCCTACCCTCCTCCGACAGGAGAGTGGCAGAATAGGGGTGCACCCACCCCAGGGAAGGGACCCATTGGTCCCTGCCCTTAACCTACCTGTAACGCCTCTAAATTTAGTATTTAGGGGGCACCCTTAACCTTGCTTCCTCAGATGAGAAACTACAAGAAAAGAAGATGAGAAAGACTGAAGAGCCATGCAGAGCTAACAAGAGGACGACGTCCACTGACTTGGCCCCAGCCCTACAGGCCTGTCTCCCCTCGAACCTGCTTTTGCAAAATTCCAGCGTGTCCTGCAGTCAGCAACCTCACAAACCCCGGAGGACCTGCCTGCCTTCACTTCCAGGACTCTATCTCCAGAGAACACCGGACGTGTTTAAACTGCAGCTTCTGGTGCCAGCCAGAGAACGCTAATCCAGCACACTCTGCACCCGCTGACCCCGGCCCGAGCTCGAGTGAACCAACACCATGAGGAGGTCCCCCCGGCGATCCTGACCCGAGATCCGGTGACCCCTGACCTGCCTCAAGCCTCCTGACGACGCCTGCAGCCTCAATCCAGAAACCCCCCCCCCCCCACCCTGACCAGAGCGGGTAAGAAAATCCGACGTCAAATGGCATCCCTGCACCCAACGCCCCACGGACTTGTGTGTCCAAACCAACGGTGCCTAACCAACCCACGACATCCCAACTTACCCCTCAAAGTGGTGGTCACACCCAGAAGCTCCTCGTCCCCGAGCCTGCACTGTTACTTTGTCCCGGAGGTTCTCCATTGAAATCAACAGGGCACCCGACCTCAAAACAGCACCCTGCACCCGGCCGCCCTAGTGCTGCTGAGGGTGCAACTTTGGTGCTACTTTGGTCCCCAACTTGCCCTGAGCTAAACCCTAGGAGCTTTGTTTCCACAGCCGTGTGGCCTGCTAGCCAACCGGATGCCCCCTATCCTCCATAGGATAACATTGGGCCTCAACACTCTGCACCCAGCCGTTCTAGTGCAGCTGAGGGTACAGCAACAGTGCATCACTGACCCTGGGAGACCTCCGAGTCTAACCCCAGAACCCCAACTCCAAAGACCGAGTAGTTACCTCGAAACGGCTAACCTGCTTTTCCTCGTAGGATAACATTGCCACTTTTTCTCTCAAAAAGTTTCTAAGTGTCGACTTTTGAAAACTAAGAATATTCTTTAAAAATCGCACAAATAACCAAAACGCATTTTCTCAACTGTTTTCAGGAAATGTCCCAGTGCTGAATCTAGGTACCCAGCACCGAGTAGGGGAAGTAATATAAGAGTAATTTACCTGTTAATTGAATTTCCTTCCATAGGATAACATTGGTGGTTCTCAGTTTCTAAGTGTCAACTTTTGAAATACAAGAATATTCTTTAAAAATCGTACATCTAAGTAAAACGTATTTTCTCAACTGTTTTGAGGAAATGTCCAAGTGCTGAATCTAGGATCCAGCACTGTGTTAGAAAAAGTAATCCGAAAAGTAACTTACCTGCAATTTATTGAAAAAGCCCATTCATTTGAATGTACGATACCTGCTAAGTGTTGCAAACTGCTTCCTTAACTGTAAACCAAAACCAGTGTAATTTTTACAGCAGTTTTGAACTGTATTACAAACAAAGTATCATATTACTGCAAAGTATTTTTTTTTTTTGTCCTCATACGCCACCAAGGATCTATATGTGCAATCGATAGGTTAACAAGCGATATGCTACCTCAGTACATGCCAACTGGAAGGGACAAAACAT
Source organism: Triturus cristatus (assembly GCF_964204655.1). Classification (NCBI taxonomy): domain Eukaryota; kingdom Metazoa; phylum Chordata; class Amphibia; order Caudata; family Salamandridae; genus Triturus; species Triturus cristatus. The sequence goes on from NC_140583.1 coordinate 680,907,844, forward strand.
GGAGCGAGGACCTCGTCCCATAGCAATAGTGCTTGACATACCTGCGATCAGCATAGCGTAACCTTACAAAGGATTTTGAAAATCCGCCAGAATACTGAAAAAAGTATCAAGGCATTGCTTATACCCAGAAATGGGATAGATGGCTTAATCATTGGACCTGGGGAAAAAAAAAAACCCCAGTCTCTCAATGATCCCATTTCAAAAGGCTCCAAAAAGATCTTTTATCAGGATTCTCTATTCTGGCCAAGTCCAGCTTGGAGACTTGCAAGGCAGAAGCAAACCATTCATTGACAGAAGGAGGTGAAGAATCCTTCCACTTCTTGCATATCTCCCTTCTAGCAAGTAGTATAGCATAGAAGACTAACTTTTTCGCCAATGTGGAGACCCCCTCTAAAATTCCGAAGATCACTAACTGAGGATCTAATATTATGTTGAAGTCCACAGAGGTTGACAGAATCTTGCAAATAGCTTCCCAGAACTGCGACAAAAAAGGGCACTCGTAAAACATGTGGATATCCGAGGCAGCCAAGAGACCACACCTAGCACACACCACCATATTCCCCTGAGTAAATTTAGAGAGGCGAAGGGGAGAGTAGTACGCTCTGTGAATAGTATAAAGGTGGTTCCTACGCAACCACGCCGGTTTCACGACGTCCCACATCATACTACATGATGTACCCCATAGCTCTTGCAGGTTGGTATTGCTTATATCTGGCCCCCAAAGCTCATCAGGTAACAAAAATACCCCATCCATCTCCTCCAAGATCAAATTATACCATGACGAGATCTCTTTCTTAGCAGGGGGTTTGTCGATCAACAAAGTTATAAGAGTACTATAACCACCTAGTGGGAACTTACTTCTCCGAGAGGACCGTGCTGTATAAGATCGAGACCAACTGGACATCTGCAGATATTTTAGCCTAGCTAGGCCAGGGCCAATCCTCCCACTCAAGCACTCCCAAGAAAGCAATTCACCCTCAACAAATAGGTCTCCCCAAAACTCCAACCCTGCCTCCCTGATGGGTAATGCAAGCGAATCACACAACCAGGGCGGAGGATCGGGCAGATCCCATAAGGGAGTCCTACAGCCATAATACCCTAATTTAATAGCTTTTAGAACCTGGGCCCAAGTCCTTGCCATCCCCAATAGGATCTTCAATTTAATCTTTTTAAAGTACTTGGGATCTCCAAATTTCAAAAGGAATCCAAACTGGCTAACCCCCTCTCCATTAAGCAAAGTGGTGTATAGAGTTCCCACCCCATACTCTAATGGTTTCTTTAACAGCATCCTGGCATGAGAGAGCTGGAACGCCCATGCATACAACTGGATGTCCGGAGCAGCCAACCCCCCCCCTTTTCCCTACGCCTCCTTATCTTTTTCCACGAGATTCTTGGAAGGTGTTTATTCCAAATGAATGTATTGATCTCGGCCTGAAATGCTTTAATAGAGATTGGATCGAAATACAAGGGAATAGTGTTAAAGAGAAAAGAAAACTTTGGCAAGACGGACATCTTGACCAAATTAGCCCTTCCCACTAACGACAGTGGAAGATGGGACCAGGACTGAAGTAACTTACGACAGTCCTTAACTATCTTGGAAAAATTGATATTGACAATCTGGTCTATATCTTCTACAATATCAAGGCCCAGGTATCTCAACTTCTTTCCTGGCCGAATACCAACAATACACAAAGTCATCATCTCGGTTTTGTGGCATTGATCTCATATCCAGATACTTCCCCAAATGCAGAGGCTAGCTTGAATATTTCCGGAAGAGCCATATGGGCATCAGATGTAAAAATGAGGATGTCATCTGCGTACAAGGCCACTTTTCTCTCCCAGCCCCTGCACGCAAACTCCTTGATGTTAGCATTATCCCTCAGGCTTTGGGCAAAAGGTTCAGCGTACAGATCAAACAGGAGCGGAGAGAGGGGGCAGCCCTGCCGTGTACCCCTCGAGATGTTAAAGGGATCGGATAAACTTCAATTCACCAGTACGCATGCACTTGGGTTCTGATATAAAAGACCAATTGCCCGGCGAAACCCTGATCCCACCCCGAACTTCGCCAGGGCCTCCGACAGATACAACCAATTGACTCTGTCAAAGGCCTTGGCGGCGTCCAAGGTAAGGACCGCCAGGGGGGAAGACTCCAAAACTGCCAAGTCTATAGCCCCAATTAAATCAAATGTCAGTTCATATAGCTGCCGCCCCTTGACGAACCCCTTCTGGTCAGGGTGCAAGATTTTAGGGGCTACAAGAGCTAATCTATTGGCCAGAATTGAAGCAAATAGTTTATAGTCTACATTCAGTATGGAAATAGGCCTATATGAACAACATGCCGTGGGTATTTTCCCCGGTTTTATTACTGTAATAGACGCACTGTCCCATGACATCGGGGGAGACCCACCAGCCAGTAGGATGTTATTAAATAGTAGAACCAGGAAGGAGACAAGTTCCCGCTCAAGTGTTTTATATATTTCGGCCGGGAGGCCATCTGTACCAGACGCCTTCCCCTTTTTGGCATTATGTACGGCCTTAATAACTTCCTCCTCCGAGATTTCACCATCTAACATTTTGCTTTGCTCAGTAGAAAGTGCTGGAAGGGTGATCTTGCTAAGCCAATCTTTAATGGTACTTAAACTGATGTTCTTGTCTTCATAATAGATATTTTGAAAAAATTCTCTAAAGGCAGATCTAATATCGTCATCTCGGGAGAGTGGGGAGCCATTGACACTAATCACCTCGATGTTATACCGGACTTGGTCCGTTTTGGTTTTCCATGCCAATAGCTTCCCCGCTCCTTCTCCATATTGAAAATGTGCAAAGTATTTATATGCTTACCTGTGCCAGGCTTGCTTGGTTCTAGAAAAATAAAACAACAGTATATATTTTTATACAACAACAATTGACCTAGAGTTCAGTTCTTGAGTGTTTGACTTCATTTGCTGACTGAGTGTGTACATCAAATTCTTAACACTGTCCTCTGATACTGCCTTACTGCTTGACCAAGCTACCACTTTAGAGAGTAAGGTTCTCTCTAACTTTAACCTCTGCCTACCTTTGGGGACTCTTGGACTTTGGTGCAGTATATATAGAGCCAGTTTCTTACAGAGGCCATTTCCATGGTCTTAGACAAATACTATCCAGGCGGAGAAGAAGTGTCACACCTTTAAAAGACATTGTCTCAAGCAGTTTATTTCGGTTTATCTTCACACTCTCATATGCACCCACCGATACATTCAGTGAAAGTCCAATCAGATATAAATATGATTACTGAAGAGAACATGTCCAAACTAACACCTCTGGTCCAGTGAGTTGTGACTGATATTTTGTTCCATCTGCAGCTGTCGCCTTTAAAACGACCTAGTCACAGGCAATCAACGGACAGCATTTATGTCACAGGTTGTTTTAACGGTGTTTCAGAGGAAGGCCCAGCAGTGGCAACACCAAAAACAGGTTGTATGACACAACCACGCTTTCCTTTCCCAAGCGTTCCTTAGGAATGCGGGCATAACAATGAATGCATCTGAACCACGCATTCCATGTACAACAAAAGTCATAACAACGATTGCCATAGGAGGGCGCTGGGCTTTGGAATAGTATAATTTATTATTCGAGCTCCCGTCCCCTCAACAGTAGGGAAAGCGTTGCACTTTGAAGTCCAACGTCGTTTTACTAACTCATGTCATTGTAATGACCTGCGTTGTAAATGTAATGTGTGGTTCAGATGCATTTGTTGTTCCACCCGCGTTGCAAAGGCAACGGTTGTTCGGCGGTCGTGGTATTTGCTGTTTCTCCCGATAACCTACATGGCTTTGCCTGCCCGGCTGCATTCCCTGAATTTTCCATTCAAATAGTGTTTCAAAGATATAAGGACTTCATTGAGAAACAGGCAGATGGTAAAGAGCCTGCAAAGGTAACACGGTAACAATCATATCTCATATTACTGAAGGCAAGTATCTATTCCTTCTAATAAGTACTATATCCTTTACAGACTTTACCGTTAAAATGTTACATTGCATCACCAAACTCACTTTTTTTTTCTCTTTCAAATCGTTTTATTGACATTTTCAGAAAAAAGGAACAATAGAAAATGGAGCAGTGTGAAATACCTGGGCATCACATACATGGCTACTTCAAAACCTACTATCCCCCCCGACCTTCCCCCCTCAATGTTATTCACAACATTGCTTGATGGTTCTGCCAGGGCCATCTGTTCACTGAAAGCAATGGTGTCTGGAACTCCACATATATCACCTCTATTGTTATTCCACTACCCACAAATATTAATCCATTACTGTGGGCAGCCCTGACTGTCATAGACAACCCTTTCGCCGAGCATGCACTAGTCCATATCACACTTCCAATCATCTAATTGGGGCACTTGCTCTACTCCCCACATTTTATCAATATTTCTTTTTGCTAAAACCAACCCCAACGTTAGCCATATACGTTCCATATGGAGCAAGTCTGTTTCCTCCCAAACATTTAGGAAACAACTCTTCACTGCTGGAGCGAGGGAGAATTGTACACTTTGTTCAAACTGTCAACTACTGCCACCCAAAAGCCATGAAGTTTTGCTAATTCCCATATCGTGTGATAAAAAGTGCCCACATGGCCACAACCCCGTCTGCAGTTGATGCTAGGCGCCTTACCCATCTTAAACAACGTGGTTGGGGATTATTACGAGTGGGCGAGGATCTTTAATTGTACCAGGTGGAAACCTGAGCATATGGCCACCTCGCTAGGGAAGGCCATGGCTTCCTCCCAGTCATCATGATCGAGTCTCCCCAGATCGTCTATCCAGCGCTTTCTTAAGTGTGTTAGGGCATCAAGTGTATTGTGGAGTAACTTTTTATATGTCACCGATGTGACCCTACAAGGAACATATTCGTCTAACACTCTGTCCTCTAGTGGTGCAGACTCTGGTAGTACTGCTTCCATTGGCAGCACTGCCAGTAGTGCATTGCAGACCTGCAGTTTATGATGTTTCAGTAGGTGCTAATTGGCAGGCTTGTTGTAAATCTTTGAAGAGAACGACTTCACCCTGGTGCAATAAAACACCAAACACACTTGGATTGGGAGACCCTGACTAAGCCTAGAGAGTTCTAGTCAACCAAAAAATGTGGTGAAACCCGCCTAAAGAAGGCTCTATTCTTGCGTCTGTAGCTATATGGAGGAAAGAAGTCCATGTTGCCATCTGACCATCTCCTGAAACGGAATCCCTCTAAAGAAACAGCAGGCACTGTTCTACCCCTTGTCATAGGAGCAATGATTAACTTATGAGGAATGTTTGGGCTGCTTCATATCATTCCCAGATACATTTTTCTTTACATAACAGCCATACATTTGGCAACAAAACTCTGTTAGTCTTGCAATGTATTGGCTTAGCACTCTCCTTGGATCTAGGCTTTATCTTAATTTTAAATAGATGAGTTGAAGGAAAGAAAGTTGGCAACAGGATTGATTTATTTACGTAAAATTCATCACCACCTCTGCAAGATTACTTTGTCTTTGAACAAAACTATTTCTAGTCAGTCTGCAAATAGGGTCTGCAACTTACTGATTCTTCAGAACAAAGTTACCACCACTTGAAAAGCAGTCTTCAGGGTTAAGCATTTGACATTACTACTATGCAAGAATTACAACAGAGTAGATAGCAATCAGAAAAATCTCCTCTACTCCTCTGTTCAAAAAAGAAGCAAAATCATTCCTTATGTGCAAATTTCTCCCGTAAACTATCACATGGACCATTCCAGATGTACACCCTAAACTTGCCCCTTCTATCCCTCAAAAGACACCTTCGCTGCTCTCGACCCGTTGCTTAGAAATACTCTCACGCCTGCGACCTTACAAACTCTTTAAATAAGTTGATCTTATGTATGCTATTCATTTTGCAAATCGTTTTATTCGTATTGTGCCCTCAGTGTAAAGCGCTATGATACCCTTCCCTGGGTCTGGCCCACGCTAAAGAAAACCCTAACAATAAAATAACAAAGAAATAAATTGAGGTCCCACAGTGCAATAAAGAAAGGGCAGGCTTATTCACCAAACCTTTCAGAAATTATTAAACTGTATGAAAAATTACAGGGAGGCTCACCTGGCTATCCTCCAAAAAATAGAAAGAGCAGCATGGTGTTCAATTTTGGTTTACTTGGAGAAAAGGGTGGCTAGGAACCCGGGAAAGAGGATGCTATTGAACAAACACTCACACTATTTTATGGAAATTGACATGTGAATGGCTTGTAGACCAGCAGTGTTGTATTCCTTTCAGGAGCTCCAAAAAGAGCAAACTATGTATTAGGAATTGCAATCAATATAGTTGCTGTACTTACAATGACCATAATGCACTGGCATCAGATCCTAAGTCACATAAAAGGATACAATGAAGATGGGAAAGGTGAACTGCATGATTGTTAGACTGTTCATCCTTAGGGTGGTGTTACCCCAACGTTTTGCCTTTTGCCTCCCATTTTTGCTGATTCTTTTTGTGGCCTTAGGACTCTGAACACTTTACAACTCCTGACCAGTGCTAAAGTGCATGTTCTTCTCCCCTAAGGAATATGCTACTTACCAGTATGCATCTGTTCTTGGCATGTAGAGCTGCAGAGTTGTACACTTAGCATAGATCGCCATCTGGTGTTGGGCCCGGATGTTTGCAGTTTGTTTTTCTTCTTGGACAGTGTTTGGAAGTCACGAGTTTGGTGACTCCTCCTTCGGTCCGTACTGCGCATGGGCTTCGGCTCCATCCTCAGATTGTTTTTCGCCAACAGGGAAATGATGGAGCTTGGTAATCACAGTGAGAAACCCATGTGTGTAGTATCTAAATAAGATGTACTGGAACGGATACAGGTAGCCGGGGAGGCGGGTGGGCGTGTACAACTCTGCAGCTCTACATGCCAAGAACAGATGCATACTGGTAAGTAGCATATTCCGTTCGAGGCATATGAGCTGCAGATTGTACACTTAGCATAGATTATATAGCAGTACCCAACCTTAGCGGCGACCACCGGTATCCGTTGCAGTGGTTTGAAATAGTGTCTTTAGTACAGCCTGGCCCACTCTAGCTTGCTGCTTGGAATGCACATCTACACAGTAATGTTTTGTGAAGGTGTGCGGTGTAGACCATGTGGCTGCTTTGCAGATGTCATCTAAGGGTATATTCCCTAGAAAGGCCATAGAAGCCCCTAACTTTCTTGTAGAATGGGCTTTAGGCGGAACAGATAATGTTCTTTTAGCCTTTTGGTAGCAAATCTGTATGCATTTTACAATCCACCTAGCTATCCCGGATTTAGAAATGGGGTTGCCTTTATGTGGTGGAGAGAAGGAGACGAACAATTGTTTAGTCTTCCTGAAGGGTTGCGTTCTTTGTATGTAGTATAGCAAGGCCCTTTTTACATCGAGTGTGTGTAAGGCTCTTTCTGCAACAGATTGAGGTTGCGAGAAGAAGACAGGTAATTCCACCGATTGATTGAGATGGAAGGGGGAAATGACCTTGGGCAGGAACTTCGGATTTGTGCGAAGTATGACCTTGCTGTGATGTATTTGTATGAAGGGTTCCTGTATAGTGAACGCTTGTATTTCACCAACCCTTCTAAGGGAAGTGATAGCTACGAGAAAAGCTGTTTTCCAGGTGAGGAACTGTAGCTCGCATTTATGCATTGGTTCGAAGGGCGGACCCATTAGTCGTGTAAGAACTAAATTTAGATTCCATACAGGGGAAGGTGGTGCCCTGGGAGGAATTACTCGTTTAAGGCCTTCCATGAAGGCTTTAATAGCGGGCACTCTGAATAGAGATAAATGCTGTCTGTTTTGTAGATAAGCAGCAATCGCTGCTAGGTGTAGGCGTATGGATGAATATGCCAGGTTACACCTGTGAAGATGGAGCAGATAGCATATGATGTGCTGTATGGATGCATCTAAAGGGTTGATTGTATTGTTACGGCAGTAAATAACAAATCTTTTCCACTTTGCGGCATAACATGCTCTAGTGGTAGGACGTCTGGCTTCCATGATGATGTTCATGCAATCAGGGGGAAGGTTAAGGTATCCGAATTCTAGGATTTCAGGAGCCAGATCGCCAGGTTGAGCTGAGCTGGGTCCGGGTGCCTGATTTCTCCATGGTTCTGGGTTAGGAGGCATGGGGATAGGTGCAGTTTTTGATGTGGTACCACTGATAGTTGTAGTAGCGTGGTGTACCACGGCTGCCTGGCCCACGTCGGAGCTACCAGAATGAGTGTGAGGGAGTGCTGTTGTAGCTTCCTGACCACTAATGGAATTAGTGGGAGAGGTGGAAAGGCGTATGCAAATCTGCCTGACCAGTTCATCCATATCGCATTGCCCTTGGACAATGGGTGTGGGTATCTGGCGGCAAAGCTTGGGCATTTTTTGTTTTCGTGGGTGGCGAAGAGGTCTATCTGAGGATGCCCCCACTGTTGGAAGAATGGCTGAAGAACTTGCGGATGCAGTTCCCATTCGTGTAGTTGTTGCGTTTGTCTGCTGAGCAGATCTGCCATGGTGTTTTGTACGCCTGGAACGTGTTGTGCCAGGAGAAAGATGTTTTGGGGAATTGCCCATCTCCATATGCTCTGGGCTAAGCGGGAGAGCTGGGGAGAGTGTCCCCCCCCCTGTTTTTGGATATAATACATTGCAGTCATGTTGTCTGTGCGAATGAGGACTGCTTTGCCCGAAATCTGTTTTTGGAAAGATTTTAGGGCTAGAAAGATCGCCAAGAGCTCCAGATGGTTGATGTGGAGCAATTTTTGCTGTGGCGTCTATAGACCTTGCATTGTGAGGTGTAGGAGGTGTGCTCCCCAGCCGGAGAGCGATGCGTCCGCTGTTAGAATCACCTGAGGAACCGGGTCCAGGAACGGCCGCCCTTTGGAAAGGTTTGTGGTGTTCCACCACTGCAGAGAGTGATGTGTGCGGCCGTCCACCAACACCAGATCCGTCAGCTGACCCTGGGCCTGGTTCCACTGTTGTGCTAGGCACTCTTGAAGTGGACGCATGTGTAGTCTTGCATGGGGCACTATGAAGATGCAAGACGCCATCATTCCTATGAGCTTCATGAACACTCTTGCTGGAAGAGAGTGTTGGGGAAGGAATGTTTTGCGTAAGGCTTTAATGCTTGCGATTCTGGCTGTGTTTGGATAGGCTATACCTTTGGAGGTGTCTATAGTGGCCCCGAGATATTGCTTTGTGTGAGATGGTATGAGGTGGGACTTTTGGTAGTTCACCGTGAAGCCTAGCTGGTGGAGCAGTTGGATGGTGCTGTTTGTGTGCTGCACGCATTGGTGGTAAGACGCGGCTTTTATCAGCCAGTCGTCTAAGTAAGGGAAGACGTGAATGTGTTGACGTCTGAGGTGTGCTGCTACTACCGCTAGGCATTTGGTAAACACCCGTGGTGCGGTGGTGACCCCGAAGGGGAGAACCGTGAATTGGTAAATGTTGCCCGTCCACCACGAACCTGAGGTATTTCCTGTGAGAGGGGTGTATTGGAATGTGAAAGTATGCGTCTTTCAGATCCAAGGTTGTGAGAAAGTCTCCCTGACAGAGGAGCGGGAGGACTTGTTGTAGGGTGACCATATGGAAATGGTCTGAATGTATGTAGGCATTTAGAGGCCGGAGGTCCAGAATGGGCCTGAGGGTACCGTCTTTCTTTGGTATTAGGAAATATAAGGAGTAAACCCCTAGATTTTGCTGATTGATGGGGACCTGCTCTATAGCGTGTTTTTGGAGGAGGGAGAGTACCTCCTGTTTGAGCAGTGTGGAATGTTCTTGAGACATTGGACGGTGCCTTGGTGGGATATTGGGCGGGGTAGATGTTAGCTCGAGACAGTACCCTGACCGAATGATTTGGGTCACCCATTTGTCCGATGTTATGGACTCCCATGCGTGGATAAAGTTTTGTAGTCTGCCCCCGACCGGAGTGGAATGGTCTGGGGGGAGCGGAGGGAAGTCATTGTGTGGGCGGGGTGGCAGAACGGGTGTTGTTAGTTTTGCCCCTGCCCTTATTGTTGTTGCCTCTGTAACCACCTCTTTGGTTGCCCTTTGAAAAGGTATTTTGAGGAGGGGATTTGTAGGAGGTAGAGGTGCTATCGGTGGAGAAGCCTCTGCCTGTGCCACGAAAGGAGGAGCGTCGAAAGGAACGTTTAGAGGCTTGTGTTTGGAGTGCCCCCATAGACTTTGCTGTGTCTGTGTCCTTTTTCATCTTTTCCAACGCTTCATCTACCTTGGGCCCAAAGAGAGTTTGTTGGTCAAAGGGGTGATTGAGTATGGACGCCTGGACTTCAGGCTTAAACCCTGAGATCCTGAGCCAGGCATGGCGACGAAGCAGGACACTGGTATTTATGGCTCTAGAAGCAGTGTCGGCTGCATCGAGGGCACATTTAATGGAGGTGTTTGTAATGAGTTTACCCTCCTGTATTAGCTCATGAGCCCTACGCTTGTGTTTCTCGGGGAGGTGCTGCATAAGAGCCTCAAGTTCGTCGTAGTGTGCTCTGTCATAGCGCGCAAGTAGCGCTTGTGTGTTTGCAATGTGCCACATGTTTGCAGCTTGAGAGGCGGTGCGCTTGCCAGACGCGTCTAGGAGTTTGGATTCCTTGTCTGGCGGTGGGGCTTCTCCTGAGGACTGGGAGTTAGCCCGCTTTCTAGCTGTAGAGACATCTAGGGAATCTAAGGGAGCAGGGCCCTTAATGTATGCAGGGTCTGTGGGTGCCGCCTTATACTTTTTCTCTATTCTAGGGTTTAGTACCCTGGCCCTGACAGGGTCTTTGAACACCTCTGCGGCATGCTTGGTGACACCCTTAAGCATGGGTAAGATAGAGGTGGATTTGTCCTGTATGTCGAATGTATCCAGTAAGAAGTCGTCTTCCACTGGTTCAGTGTGCATGTCCACCCCATGGTAGTGTGCTGCTCTCTGCACTAAATGATGGAACCCTAAGGAGTCCTCTGGAGGAGACGGCCTGGATGGGTATAGGTCGTCCTGAGGAATATCGGGTACATCAGGGTTATTGTAATCCTCCCACGGGTCTGGGGTCCCTGGTGGAGTGGGATCCATTGGGGCGTCCGCCGGATAATTGTCCGGGTCCCCGTCATCCGGATCTGGGGACGGGGCCGGAGAGTAGTGAGGTAAAGGTGGCGGAGACCTGGGAGGGGGAGGGGGTGGAGGAGGTGGAGGAGGTAGGGGAGGTGGTAGTGGGGAGGGCACTCTGAGGGGAGAAGTAGCAGAGTCCTTCCGTTTGGGTGGTGGAGGAGGAGCCGGAGTATCAAGGCGTCTTTTCTTGATAATTAAAGTCAATAGCCCAGTCTTTGGATCTTTGGACAGAGTCTTTTGTAAAGGGTCTGGTGTAAACAGAGCCAATGGCGCCGAATCGTCCGTCGGCACCGGTGATTTCGGAACCGAGGACTTCGATGGTTTGTGTGCGCCATGCTTTTTTGGGGCCTCCGGTTTTTTCGGCGTCGAAGGAGTTTTCGGCGCCGGAGCGTCGGTGCCGACAGATTTGTGTTTGTGTTTGGTCGGCACCGAGAGTCCAGGCTTCGGCACCGGTGGCTTCGGAGTCGAGCTGGATATTGCTTTCTTCGGTGCCGGATGCTGTTTTTCGGCACCGGGCGTCGGCTGGCTCGATCCCGAGCTGCCGTGAGACTTTGGAGGCTTCGACACCGGGCCCGAAGGTGGGGTGATCGAAGCTTTGGCCTTGGTTTTGCCCAGGCCGGCAGGCGAGGGAGTAACCTGAGTCTCTTTGGTTTTGGGCGCGGGGGTGGGAGGGGGCACAGTACTCACGGCCCGCTGCGCCGGTGTGATGTCCTCCACGTCGGAGTCGTCGGCCTCGGAAGCGCTGACGACGTCTTCTTCCTGCTCGGTGTGTGTTTGCCCCGAAGCTTCGGCGCCGTCTCCGAAGATGTCCGGTGGAGCTGCAGACGATGAGTGCGCCATGGTGCGTCGAGCTTTTCGATCCCGGATGGTTTTCTTCGATCGAAAAGACTTACAGGCGGGGCAGTCTCTGGCCTCGTGTTCTGGAGAGAGGCAAAGATTACACACCTGATGGAGGTCGGTGTGGGGAAATTTAGACCCACATTTTGGGCACTTTTTGAACGGAGTCCTTTCCATCGGCCGGGACCGGAGTCGAGGAGGGCCCGAAGGCCGGTGCCGATGTACGGGATGGAGAAAAGTGCCGCTTCGAGAGATGAAGATGATGATGAAGAAACTCGAAGAGACGAGGATTTTCCGTCGAGGCTGGAACCGTAGAAGTTCGAAGCCGGAGCACGAAGTATCACATCCGAGCCCGATGGCGGAAAAAAACAATCTGAGGATGGAGCCGAAGCCCATGCGCAGTACGGACCGAAGGAGGAGTCACCAAACTCGTGACTTCCAAACACTGTCCAAGAAGAAAAACAAACTGCAAACATCCGGGCCCAACACCAGATGGCGATCTATGCTAAGTGTACAATCTGCAGCTCATATGCCTCGAACACATGGTGCCATTGGTGTACACCTGATTGGCATATTTGTTGTACTGATAAGTCCCTTGTAAGGAATATGCTACTTACCAGTATGCATCTGTTCTTGGCATGTAGAGCTAGGATAGTAGATCGCCATCTGGTGTTGGACTCGGATGCTTGCACGTTGTTGTTGTCTTTGGAAGAAGTCTTTGTGGTCACGAGAAAGGCGACTCCTCCCTTGGACGCCATCGTTAGATTGTTTTTCACCATGATGGGAAATGATGGAGTTTGTAGAAGAGAGAGAGATGTCCATGTGTGATGTATAAGTAAGACAATGCTAGAACAGACACAGGTCCCGGGGAGGTGGGTGGGCGAGTGTGGATCTGCAGCTCTACATGCCAAGAACAGATGCATACTGGTAAGTAGCATATTCCGTTCGAGGCATATGAGCTGCAGATCACACACTATGATAGACTAGGATAGACTATATAGCAGTATCTCCCCTAGCGGTGGTCACCTGTATCGGTTGCAGCAGTTTGAAATAAAGTTTCAAGGACAGGTTGCCCACAGAAGCTTGTTGCTTTGCTTGCACGTCAACACAATAGTGTTTAGTGAAGGTGTGTGTTGTAGACCATGTGGCTGCCTTACAAATGTCTTGTAAGGGAATGTTCCCTAACAATGCCATGGAAGCCCCTATTTTGCGTGTGGAATGCGCTCTAGGGGGAACTGTTAGTGTGCGTTTAGCTTTGTGGTAGCATATTTGGATACATTTAACTATCCACCTAGCTATCCCAGATTTGGAAATGAGGTTGCCCTTATGTGGTGGAGAGAAAGCTACAAACAATTGTTTTGTTTTGCGTAATGATTTGGTTCTGTCAATGTAGTAAAGAAACATCTAAGGTATGAAGAGCTCTTTCAGCTACCGAGTCTGGGTTTGGGAAGAACACTGGTAACTCTACTGATTGGTTAAGATGAAAAGGAGATATGACTTTTGGAAGGAATTTCGGATTTGTCCTAAGAACCACTTTGTTACGGTTTAATTGTAAGAATGGTTCTTGTATGGTTAAGGCCTGGATTTCACTTACCCTTCTGAGGGATGTGATAGCGATAAGGAAAGCTACTTTCCATGTGAGGAACTGTAGTTCGCATTTATGCAGAGGTTCAAATGGGGGTCCCATGAGCCTAGTAAGAACAATGTTTAGATTCCACACTGGAGAGGGTGGTAATCTGGGAGGAATAATTCTTTTAAGTCCTTCCATGAAGGCTTTGATCGCAGGGACTCTAAAGAGTGACAAGTGTTGTTGATTTTGTAAGTAGGCTGCTAATGCTGCTAGGTGGAGACGTATGGATGAGTATGCTAAATTACATCTTTGCAAGTGTAGTAAGTAGCAAATGATGTTCTGGATGGATGCATCCAGTGGGTGAATCTCATTGTTAGTGCAGTAAATGGCAAATCGTTTCCATTTTGCAGCATAGCAAGCTCTAGTGGTAGGTCTTCTGGCTTCTTTTATAATGTTCATGCAGTCTGCTGGCAGGTTAAGGTAACCAAACTCTAGGACTTCAGGAGCCAGATCACCAGATTCTGTTAACCTGGATCTGGGTGACTGATCTCTCCATGGTTCTGGGTCCTGGGTTATTAAGGACGGGGAGAGATGCAGTTTTTGGTGTGGAACTAGAGAGAGTTCCAGTAGTGTTGTGAACCACGGCTGGAGTGCCCATGTGGGAGCTACTAGGATCAGTTTGAGAGACTGCTGCCTGAGCTTTGCGTACCACTAATGGAATGAGTGGGAGAGGCGGAAAAGCGTACGCAAATCTGCCTGACCAGTTCATCCATATCGCATTGCCCTTTGACTCCGGGTGGGGAAACCTGGCGGCGAAGGTTGGGCATTTTGCGTTTTCGTGTGTGGTGAACAGATCTATGTCTGGTTGGCCCCATTGTTTGAAAATGGGCAGTAGGACTTGGGGATGCAGTTCACATTCATGGATCTGTTGCGTTTGTCGACTTAACAGATCGGCAATTTGATTGTGAACCCCTGGAAGGTGTTCTGCAAGTAGGTATATGTTCTGAGGAATCGCCCATCTCCAAATGTTCTGTGCGAGCTGGGACAGCTGCATAGAATGTGTGCCTCCTTGTTTTTGTATGTAATACATGGCTGTCATGTTGTCCGTCCGGATGAGGACAGCGTTGTTCTGTACATGTAGTTGGAATGATTTTAGTGCTAGGAATACTGCTAGCAGTTCCAGGTAATTGATATGGAGCACTTTCTGTTGAGTGGTCCATTTGCCCTGAGTGGTGTGTCCGAGGAGATGAGCTCCCCATCCTGTGAGTGATGCGTCTGTTGTCAGCACTATCTGTGGAAGAGGCTCTAGGAACGGCCGCCCTTTCGACAAGTTTGTTATGTTCCACCATTGTAGAGAGCGATGTGTTCGGCTGTCCACCAACACCAGATCTGTGAGTTGTCCGTGAGCCTGGTTCCACTGACGTGCTAGACATTCTTACAAGGGACGCATTTGAAGTCTTGCATAAGGCACAATAAAGATGCAAGACGCCATCATGCCTATGAGTTGCATGAACACTCTTGCTGGAAGAGAGTGGTGGGTTTGAAATTTTGTGATAAGAGCTTGTATATTGGCTATCCTGGCTGGGCTGGCATATGCTAGGGCTGTGAAGGTGTTTATGGTGGCTCCTAGATACTGGTGTATATGAGAGGGTTGGAGATGAGACTTGGGATAGTTGATTGTGAACCCCAAGTTGTGTAAGATTTGGATGGTTTGGTGAGTGTGTATAACACATTTGTTGAATGACTTGGCTTTTATTAGCCAGTCGTCTAGATATGGGAAGACATGAATTTATTGTCTTCTGAGATGTGTTGCTACTACTGCCAGACATTTTGTGAATTCTCTGGGCACGGTTGTTACCCCAAATGGAAGGACTGTGAACTGGTAGTGTTGTCCATCCACCACAAACCTTAGATACTGCCTGTGAGCAGGATTTATGGGAATGTGGAAGTAGGCGTCCTTGAGATCTAGTGTGGCAAGGAAATCGCCTTGTTGCAGCAGTGGGAGCACTTGTTGAAGCGTGATCATATGGAAATGATCTGAGTGTATATACAGATTTAGGGGTCTGAGGTCGAGTATTGGTCTTAGAGTCCCGTCCTTTTTGGGGATTAGGAAGTAGAGTGAGTATACCCCTGTTCCTTGATGTTCTAAGGGAACTGGCTCTATTGCGTGTTTTTGGAGCAGTGATAGAACCTCTTGTTTGAGGAGCGTAAGATGGTCTGGTGACATTGAATGCTGTTTGGGTGGTATATGTGAGGGGGTAGTTGTAAGTTCCAGGCAGTAACCATACTGGATAATATGTCTTACCCACTTATCTGTTGTGATGGAGCTCCAGACAGGTAGGAACTGTGTTAGTCTGCCCCCGACTGGAGTGGAATGGTCGGGGGGAGCGGAGGAAAGTCACTGTTTTGTGGCAGGGGAGGTGCAAGTGTTGTTATTACTTCGACCTCGTCCCTTGTTGTTGTTTCCTCTGTATCCGCCTCTAAAATATCCTCTACTGGGGGATGTTTGTGTAGTGGCTTTGAATGTAGATGAGGTGTCTGCGCTCATATTTTTGGAGGCTCCTCTATAGAAGGAGCGCCGAAAGGAGCCACGTGCTTGTGGAGACTGTAATGCTCCCATGGACTTAGCGGTCTCGGTGTCCTTTTTCATTTTTCCAAGGGCAGTGTCTACGGCTGGCCCAAATAGCTGTTCTTGGTTGAATGGCTGACTAAGTATGGTAGTTTGTACCTCTGGCTTAAAGCCTGAAATGCGTAGCCAGGCATGTCGTCTAAGGAGCACACTGGTGTTAATTGCTCTAGAGGCAGTGTCTGCGGCGTCAAGTGCACATTTAATTGACCCATTTGAAATAAGCTTCCCCTCTTGGATAAGGTCATTTGCCTGGGTTTTATACTGTTCAGGCAGATGTTGTAAGAGATTCTCTAACTGGTCGTAGTGTGCCCTGTCATATCGTGCTAGTAGTGCTTGGGTGTTGGCAATACGCCAATGATTAGTGGCTTGTGCTGCTACTCTTTTGTCAGAGGCTTCTAGCAGTTTGGATTCTTTGTCCGGGGTGGTGTATCTCCTGTGGTTTGGGAGTTGGCGCGTTTCCTAGCATTGGAAACGACCAAAAATCCAAAGGCAACTGTCCTTTGATGTAATTAGGATCTTCAGGGGCAGGCCTATATTTCTTTCTATTCTAGGGTTAAGAACCCTGGCACGGACGGGGTCTTTAAATACCTCGGGGCGTGCTTAATGACTCCTTTGATCATAGGTAGGATCTGTACTGACTTTTGAGATTGTTCAAAAGTATCTAAGAGGAAGTCTTCCTCTGGTGCGTCAGAGTGCATTGTAACGCCATGACAAAGTGCCGCTCTATTTAATAATTGGCCAAACCCTAGGTGATCATCTGGGGGAGATGGTTTGGAGGGATATGGCTGCGGTTCTGGCATGTCTGTTGGGAGAGGGAATGCCCAATCATCAAGTGGTGAGGTATCTGGATCCGTGAACGGGTCATTAGGATCACCC